>NC_092240.1:26201292-26807542 GCF_036320965.1 Panulirus ornatus
CTGGCTCAAAGTGAAACGAAGCTCAAGCGTATGGGGGAAGAGTGGTTTGGGAATGTCTTGGGAGTAAAGTCAGGGGTTGGTGAGAGGACAAGGACAAAGGAAGGAGTAGCACTAATTTTGAAGCAGGAGTTGTGGGAGTATATGATAGAGTGTAAGAAAGTAAACTCTGGATTGATATGGATAAAAGTGAAAGTGGATGGAGGGAGATGGGTGATTATTGGTGCCTATGCACCTGGTCATGAGAAGAAATATCATGAAAGGCAAGTGTTTTGGGAGCAGCTGATTGGATGTGTTAGCAGCTTTGATGCACGAGACCAGGTTATAGTGATGGGTGATTTGAATGCAAAGGAGAGTGATGTGGCAGTTGAGGGTGTAATTGGTGTACGTGTGGTGTTCAGTGTTGTAATTGGAAATGGTGAAGAGCTTGTGGATGTGTGCTGAAAAAGGACTGGTGATTTGGAATACTTGGTTTAAAAAGCGAGATATACATAAGTATTCGTATGTAAGTAAGAAAGATGGCCAGAGAGCGTTATTGGACTACATGTGAAAGAGAGATTTCTGGATGTTAATGTGGTGAGATGGGCAGCTGGAGGGATGTCTGATCACTATCTTGTGGAGGCGAAGGTGAAAATTTGTAGAGGTTTTCAGAAACGAAGAGAGAATGTAGGGGAAAAGAGAGTGGTGAGAGTAAGTGAGCTTGGAAAGGAGACTTGTGTGAGGAAGTACCAGGAGATATTGAGTGCAGAATGGTAAAAGGTGAGAGCAAATGACGTAAGGGGAGTGGGGGAGGAATGGGATGTACTTAGGGAAGCAGTGATAGTTTGCGCAAAAGATGCTTGTGGCATGAGAAAGGTGGGAGGTGGGCAGGTTAGAAAGAGTAGTGAGTGGTGGGATGAAGAAGTAGGATTGTTAGTGAAAGAGAAGAGAGAGGCGTTTGAACGAATTTTGCA
Organism: Panulirus ornatus; assembly: GCF_036320965.1. Classification (NCBI taxonomy): domain Eukaryota; kingdom Metazoa; phylum Arthropoda; class Malacostraca; order Decapoda; family Palinuridae; genus Panulirus; species Panulirus ornatus. The sequence goes on from NC_092240.1 coordinate 26,202,243, forward strand.
GGGAAGTAGTGCAAATGACTGGGAGATGTATGAAAGAATGGGGCCATAGGTCAAGAGAAAGGTGCAAGAGGTGAAAAAGAGAGCAAATGAGGGTTGGATTGAGAGAGTATCATTAAATTTTAAGGAAAATGAAAAGATGTTTTGGAAGGAGGTAAATAAAGTGCGTAAGACGAGAGAACAAATGGGAACATCGGTGAAGGGGGCAAATGGGGAGGTAATAACAAGTAGTGATGAAGTGAGAAGGAGATGGAGTGAGTATTTTGAAGGTTTGTTGAATGTGCTTGATGATAGAGTGGCAGATATAGGGTGTTATAGTCGGGTGGTGTGTGAATTGAGAGGGTCAGGGAGAGTGGTTTGGTAAACAGAGAATAGGTAGTGAAAGCTTTGCGGAAGATGAAAGCGGGCAAGACGCCGGATTTGGATGGTATTGATGTGGAATATATTAAAAATGGGGGTGACTGTTTCGTTGATTGGTTGGTAAGGATATTCAATGTATGTATGGTTCATGGTGAAATGCCTGAAGATTGGCGGAATGCATGCATAGTGCCAAAGTACAAAGGCAAAGAGGATAAAGGCGAGTGTTCAAGTTACAGAGGCATAAGTTTGTTGAGTATTCCTGGGAAATTATGTGGCAGGGTATTGATTGAGAGGGTAAAGTCATGTACAGAGCATCAGATTGGGGAGGAGCAGTGTGATTTCAGAAGTGGTAGAGGATGTGTGGATCAGGTGTTTACTTTGAAGAATATTTGTGAGAAATACTTAGAAAAGCAGTTGGATTTGTATGCAGCATTTATGGATCTGGAGAAGGTATATAATAGAGTTGATAGAGATGCTTTGTGGAAGGTATAAAGAGTATATGGTGGGGGAGGTAAGTTGCCAGAAGCAGTGAGCGTTTTTACCAAGGATGTAAGGCATGTGTACGAGTAGGAGGAAAGGAAAGTGATTGGTTCCCAGTGAATGTCGGTTTGCGGCAGGGGTGCGTGTTGTCTCCATGGTTGTTTAATTTGTTTGTGGATGGGGTTGTTAGGGAGGTGAATGCAAGAGTTTTGGAGAGAGGAACAATTATGCAGTCTGTTGTGGATGAGAGGGCTTGGGAAGTGAGTCAGTTTTTACGCTGATGATACATCGCTGATGGCTGATACGGGTGAGACTGCAGAAGCTGGTGACTGAGTTTGGTAAAGTGTGTGAAAGAAGAAAGCTGAGAGTAAATGTGAATAAGATCAAGGTTATTATTAAGTTCAGTAGGGTCGAGGGACAAGTCAGTTGGGAGGTACGTTTGAATGGAGAAAAGCTGAAGGAAGTGAAGTGTTTTAGATATCTGGGAGTGGATTTGGTAGCGGATGGAACCATGGAAACGGAAATGAGTCACAGGGTGGAGGAGGGGGCGAAGGTTCTGGGAGCATTGAAGAATGTGTGGAAGTCGAGAACGTTATCTCGGAGAGAGAAAATGGGTATTTTTGAAGGAATAGTGGTTCCAAGAATGTTATGTGGTTGCGAGGCATGAGCTATAGATAAGGTTGTGCGAAGGAGGGTGGATGTGTTGGAAATGAGATGTTTGAGGACAATATGTGGTGTGAGGTGGTTTGATTGAGTAATGAAAGGGTAAGAGAGATGTGTGGTAATAAAAATAATGTTGCTGAGAGAGCAGAAGAGGTTATATTGATTTTTTTTGGTTCAAACTGACTTAGACAAACACGGACTGGGTTATAGGTGACAAATGAAGTTTAATATCGACAAGTGAAAGTTTCACATATCGGTAGCAAAAACGAAAAGGCAAGCTATAGTATGAATTCTGTTGAACTGCAAAAGGTAACGGGTGTAATAATCTCTGGTGACCTAAAACCAAGTAAACAGTACACAGAAGCTGTGAAAATAGCAAACAAAATTCTTGGATTCGTGGGTAAGGCCATTGAATTTAGGTCCGGGAAGAAATCATTCTTACTCTTTGCAATTCATTGCTTCGTTCTCATCTTGAATATTGTGTTCAGTTTGGTCATTCTACCTTTATTATGGAAAGACATAGAATGGAAAGAGTGCAGTGTCGAGCTATCAAGATGATTCCCAGGCTGAGAAATAGATCCTATGAGAGGCGATTAAAAAACTTGAATCTGTTTAGTTTAGAAAAGAGAATATTAAGAGTTGATCTAATAAAAGTATTGAGAATAATCAAAGGCTTCGATAATCTTGGTTTAACAAATTACGTAAGACGTGATTCGTTTGATTTCACACGTTGTAACGGATATAAACGCATAGACAAATGTTTCGACCCGAATGAGGTGAAGTACTCTTACTTAACAGGATTGTAAACATTATGGAATAATTTACCAATCGGAGTGGTTGAAAGCAGTGCTATAACTACATTTCAGAATATATTTGATAGGTATTTTGCTTCAAGTCCACGACTTACATTATTTACGCCTCCTTAGTCACTTTAACAATTTGCATGTTATTCTCTTTGAATTATCTGTATGCCTTCTAATTTTTACCACACTGATTTATGAGAGTCTGATGTCTTTCACAGACAGCCTCGAAAGGACCCAATGGTCTGTTACTGTTTGAATTCCTTTCCTTTGTATTCCTTTGCATAAGGAATCTATATTTGCAGATGTGTTGCTAATCCGTATGTATCATTTGCTTATGTATTCATCAATCGCTTCCTCAATGAGACCTTCGACATATTTCACACAATTCAAGTGGAGTAAATTGAAAGCCACAGTCCCCGGCTTTTGACGTCAACACAGCTTCTGTCCCCGACGTTTAACGCCCAACGTTACTACAGTCCCTGACGTTCAGCGTCCAAAATTGCCATTGTCACCGACGTTCAACGTCTAACACAACCAAAGTTCCCGACTTTTAACTTCTAACGCTGTCCCAGTACCCGACATTCAACGTCTAACACTGCCATTGTGTTCAGCGTCCAACACTCTCAGTCCCGAACGTTTAACATACAACATCGTCTCTGATGTTCATCGTCGCCACTGTAGACACGATCCCAACCTTGCCACCACTATGATATTGCTCCCAAGCCTGTCACCACGTTCGACATGATCTCAACCCTTCAAGCACCGTAGAAATATCCTAAATCTGCCACCAATATAGATATGATCCTAACACTACCACCAATTGTGGGGACTATCCTAGTATTGCCACCACTGTAGACGTGCCTTCAGCCTTGCCATCACTGTAGACACGTCCCCAAACCCTGCCAACACTGTAGACATGATCGCAACCCTTGCCACTACTAGACATGAGTCCAACCCTGCTACCCCTGTAAAGACGATTCCAAATTTGCCACCATTATATACAAGATCTCAACCCTGCCGACGTTGTAGAAATAATCCTAATCATATTGCGACTGTATGATGATCCCAAGCCGTGATCGTAACCCTGCCACCACTTTAGAAATAATCCAACACCGCCACCACTAAAGACGCGATCCAACCCTAGTATCACTGTAGACATAATTCCAGCTCTGCCACCACTGTAGAAAAGAATCCCAACCATGTCAACACTGTTGTAGACATAATCAGGACTCTGCCACAGCTACAAACATGACCCTAGACCTGCCACCTTTGCAGACATGATACCAACCTTACCACCACTACGGACATGATCCAGACGTTGCTACTACTGTAGAAAATCACTGCAACTATTGTAGACAAGTTCCTGTCCATGAAACCACCATAGACATTAACTCCAACCCTGTCACCACTGGATACATGATCTCAACCCCGCCATCATTTTAGAAATGATCCTAACCCTGCCACCAATGTAGACAAGATTTCAATCCTATCACCAATGTAGACACGATCCCAACCTTGCCATCACTGTAGAAATGGTCCCACCCTATAGAAATTATCCCAATCCTGGCACCATTTTGACATGGTCCCAACCCTGCCACCAGTGTAGACCTTGCCACTAAATTGAAAATAATCCTAACCCTGCCACCACTTTCGAACTGAAGCAGACTGTAGACACGATTCCAGCCTTGCCCCGACTGTAGACATGATCTTAATCTTGCCATCACCGTAGAAACAATCTCAAATCGGCCCTGTCACTACCGTAGGCAAGATCTTAACCCTGCCACTACTGCAATCAAGTCCTGATGCCTACCCTGTCATATCGTTGGCAATATGGTCTCAACGCTTCTACCACTGTAGACTTGATCCTAACCTTGCCACTAGTGTAGACATGAACCCAAGCCCGCTACCACTGTGAACACTACCCAACCCTACCACCACTACAGACATGATTGCAGCACTGCCACCCCAATGGGAATGATACTTGCCATACCACCAATGTGACGTGATCCCAAGCCCGCTCCTCCTGTATGCACTCTCCCAACCCTGCCACCACGGTAGACATAACCCAGTGCTGCCGGCAACCTTTGGAAATCTGATTGATGTGTGCCAGTAACCCCGACAAATTTATTGTGTATCCAATGTTCATCCTGTGAGCGGTGGCAATGATCCGACCCATGGCACTACTTTAATTTAGGACCTCAACCTTACCACTACTATAGAATCTTGGTATTAACTACTTGTTTAGGGAGTGTTATCTATCTATCTATCTATCTATCTATCTATCTATCTGTTTATCTATCTATCTGCATGTCTACCCATCTCTGTAGTAATACGTTTCCTGGATATCGGACCCGCTGATGACGGTCGTGTAGTAAGCTAGCATTTCAATCACTCATTTTTCATTCCTTTGGCCCAGGAAGCTGTCTGTATAACTCCTGCCTCACCCATACGTAGGCTGCTCGCATTTACTCCGTGAACATACAATCTCTCAATCTCACGCATAACACTTGGCATAGTAACCCACCCGATTCGTTCTTCATAACTTTGAAATTTCGTGGTCAGCTACAGGCTAGGCTTATGGCAGAATCCCATCATAAATACTCGAGTAATCTCTCTCTCTCTCTCTCTCTCTCTCTCTCTCTCTCTCTCTCTCTCTCTCTCTCTCTCTCTCTCTCTCTCTCTCTCTCTCTCTCTCTCTCTCTCTTGTATTAGCCTCAATCATTTCTAGACAAACTTCTGGAGTCGGTTATTACAGATAACATCGTAGCTTACCTTGAACAAACTGTCTGAGGAGTAGTAATACAAAGCATGGTTGTAGGCGGCACAGATCATGTCCTACAAACCTCTTTGAATTTTATCATAATTCATTTAATACTCACGACAAGACAAGAACAATAGATATAGTATTTCTGGACTTCCAAAGAGGCATTTGGCAAAGTCCCTCACTTTAAGCTGATGCGTAAAGTTAAGCCCTTGGGAATTACTGATTGTAAAGTAAACCGGATAAAAAGCCTCGTTATGTGATAGGAAGCAAAGAATCGTAATAAATGAGTAATCATCATCATGATCACCCGTTACGTTTCATCATTATGTTAATGATACTGATGTAGAGCTGAATAGTTTAGTAACCAAATTTGCACTTGACACAAAGGTCGGCAATGCTATATAAACGGAAAGCGATAGGTTAATATGCCCCGATCGCTCAAAATCTTTTTCACTTCACCCTTCCACCTCCAGTTTGGTCTTCAGCTTCTCTTTCTCCCCTCCACCTCTGACACGTACATCCTCTTTCTCAATCTTTTTTCACTCATTCTCTCCATGTGTTCAAACCATTTCAACACACCCTTTTCAGCTCTCTCAACCATACTCTTCTTATTACCACACATTTCTCTTACTCTTTCAAACCACCTCACACCACATATTGTCCTCAATCATTTCATTTCCAACACATCCACCCTCCTCCGCACAACCCTAGCTATAGCCCGTGCTTCGCAACCATATAACATTGTTGGAACCACTATTTCTTCAAACATACCCATTTTTTCTCTCCGAGATAACGTTCTCGCCTTCCACACATTCTTCAGCGCTTCCAGAACCTTTGCTCCCTCCCCCACCCTGTAACTCACTTCCGCTCCCATGGTTTCATCTGCTGCTAAGGCCACTCCCAGATATCTAAAACACTTCACCTCCTCCATTTTTTCTTCATTCAAAGTTACTTCCCAATTAACTTTTCCCTCAACCCTACTGAACCTAATAACCTTGCTCTTATTCACATTTACTCTAAGCTTTCTTCTTTCACACACTTTACCAAACTCAATCACCAGCTTCTGCAGTTTCTCACCCGAATCAGCCACCAGCGCTGTATCATCTGGTGGCTAATCCAAAACGGACTGCATACTTGCTCCTCTCTCCAAAACTCTTACATTTACCTCCCTAACCACCCCATCCGCAACAAATTAAACAACCATGGAGGTACATATATCCCTTTGTCAATCTTTCCTCACTCATTCTCTCTATGTGACCAGACCATTTCAATACACCCACTTCTGCTCTCTCAGCATCACTCTTTTTGTTACCACACATCTCTCTTACCCTTTCATTACTTACTCGATCAAACCACCTCCCACCACATATTGTCTTCAAACATCTCATTTCAACATATGCACCCTCCTCCGCACAACCCTATCTATAGCCCATGCCTCGCAACCATTTATCATTGTTGGAACCACTGTTCCTTCAATCACACCCTTTTTTGCTCCGGGATAACGTTCTCGCCTTCCACGCATTCTTCAACGCTCCCAGAACCTTCGCTCCCTCCCCAACCCTGTGACTCACTTCCACTTCCATGGTCCCATTCGCTGCCAAATCCATTTCCAGATATCTAAAACACTTTACTTCCTCCAGTTTTTCTCCATTCAAACTTACCTCCCAGTTGACTTGTCCCTCAACCCAGCTGAACCTAATAACCTTGCTCTTATTCACATTTACTCTCAGCTTTCTTCTTTCACACACTTTACCAAACTCAGCCACCAGCTCCTGCGGTTTCTCACCCGAATCAGCCACCAGGGATGCATCATCAGCAAACAAGTAACTCACTTCCCAAGCCCTCTCATCGACAACAGACTGCATACTTGCCCCTCTCTCCAAAACTCTTGCATTCACCTCCCTAACAACCCCATCCGTAAACAAATTAAACAACCATGGCGATATCACGCACCCCTGCCGCAAACCGACATTCACTGAGAACCAGGCACTTTCCTCTCTTCCTACTCGTACACATTCCTTACATCCTCGATAAAAACTTTTTACGGCTTCCAGGAACTTGACTCCCACACCATATATTCTTAATACCTTCCACAGAGCATCTCTATCAACTCTATCATATGCCTTCTCCAGATCCATAAATGCTACATACAAATCCATTTGCTTTTCTAAGTATTTCTCACATACATTCCTCAAAGCAAACACCTGATCCACACATCCTCTACCACTTCTGAAACCACACAGCTCTTCCCCAATCTGATGCTCTGTACATGCCTTCACCCTCTCAATCAATACCCTCCCATATAATTTCCCAGGAATACTCAACAAACTTATACCTCTGTAATTTGAGCACTCACTCTTATCCCCTTTGCCTTTGTACAATGGCACTATGCACGCATTCCGCCAATCCTCAGGCACCTCACCATGAGTCATACATACATTTAATAATCTTACCAACCAGTTAACAATACAGTCACCCCCTTTTTTGATAAATTCCACTGTAGTACCATCCAAACCCGCTGCCTTGCCGGCTTTCATCTTCCGCAAAGCTTTTGATATATATATATATATATATATATATATATATATATATATATATATATATATATATATATATATATATATATATATATATATATAACAAGTTTTATTCATCCTAGCAACTAAAGCAGACTTTTTCTGCAGGTTGCGCTCTCGGCGGGCGGGGATGGTGGGCGTGTATACAGGGCTACCGGCAGAGGTGGCCGCCACCGTGCCCCGCCGACCCACCCTCAGACACTCTTGGGTGCGCCACTCACCGGAGACACCATTAGCGTCGGATACCTCCTCAGCTACGGACAATCTTACACCTACGGACGTCTCCTCCGCCCCGGACATCCCCTCACCTGCCCTGGATACTCCTTCACCTGCCCCGGACACTCCTTCACCTGCCCCGGACACTCCTTCACCTGCCCCGGATACTCCCTCGGCCGCTGCCTCCCTATCTAATCTGGATACTCCCCCGCCAGCGGACACCTCCTCTGCATCGGACACCGAAAATACTCCCTCACCTGTGGACATTCCCTCAGTCGCGGATCCTCAGTACTCTCCCGCGCCATCGGTGTTACCCTCGCGTCCCCTCGCTTGCCGTTCCGAGCGAGAACAACAGCCCCGCCCTACCTCCGTCGTCCTGACCACATATTGTCCTCCTGGAGGTGCCGCACAAGAGTTCCGGGGGCTTCCCGGTCAAGTTTCCAGGGTAAAGGCTTTCTTTGAATCTCATCCCTTAGAGTCTGAAGAGAGTGAGTTGTCGCCACGACTGCTAAAGGAGGACCAGAGTGCCACGGCGGTGACCTATCGCGTCAAGAACCCGTATAGGTCGTCACCGAGGCCGCGGCTACGGCGATACCGGAACACTATAAGTGCCTATCCCTTGTGGCCTCCGGGCGGCGCCCACAACGCGGATCAAAACCCGCGTTTTTCCGCTCAACTCGATCAACAGGGCAACATCGTCAAGCCATCCCAGCTGATCTACCGTACACAAGACGACACAGACTTAGTTGAGATCAAACATATCAAGCCAGTGCTGTTACGCAAGCGATATGGCACCATCACGGGTATCGTCAGGAATCCACATGAAAAGCAAGAGGTCCTTGATTCCTTTAAGACGGGCAACGCACTCAACTGCGACAGTAGCAGAGCAATTGACGGAGTCGGTGTAATAGTTAGTGGCAACACAAGTAGTGGCAGTGTTGAAGGAGATGTGATAATCAGCGGTAGCACAGGTACTGGTGCTGAGATAACAAATGTGGTCAACGGTACCGTAGGTAGTGGTGCTGAAGGAGGAAGTGGCAGTGTTGCTGATGAGGAGGGTGTCATGGTCAGCGAGGCAAGTGTTGTGGTCAGTGGCAGCACAGGTAGTGGTGAGGAGGGAGGATTGCTGGTCAGCGGCAGCACAGGTAGCGGTGGTGAGGGGGCAGGTGTGGCGGTGGAGCCCAGCGCGAGACTCAGTAAGGGCTGGGACGCCGAGCGGCCCGGACCTCCCGACAGCCCGCTTCTTTCGTGCCCCTGTGACCACGCGTCTGTTGTCTTTACGGACGCTACCGACAGTGAGTGCCAGGCTAGTGTCGCGGGGGGCCATGAGCCGCGGCCCCAGACCATGGTAGTGCCAGAGGACGGCCAGGTGCAGGCGACGCCTCGAGTGGTGGCCGCCTGCATCAAGTCCTACCGCGACATCCCCGAGGAGTTGTTCAACAGTTTACAGGAGAGTTCCGTCGACCCTGTCGCTCCTGGACCTGAGTCCACGTCGCCCCCGCCCTCTCCTTCCATCATTTCCCCTCCGCCGCCCACTGTCACCACCCCTCTGCCGCCCACACCCGCCCCTCGTAGCGACTGGCGAACCATGCGGGAAGGGCGTCGGGCGCTGCTGACGGGGGAAGTGAGTGATGCTGACACGGAGGAGGGCAGTGAGGGAGACCTAGGGGGCGTTGCTTCTACAAGCGACTACCACACCAGCGATGGTCGTGGCTCCTCCCTCTCAGGGGCCAGCGACGACCACCACAGAAACAACGACCATCGACACGACGACCACATCTACGGGTCCCAGAAGGGCGGCTACCACAACCACGGTAAGTGCCACCATTATCTCTCCCTGGGACACAGGAAGGGGGCGGGGCTGGAACTCATTGCCCCTCCACTCTGTATGGTCGATTTTGTCGGTGTGAGTGTGTGGTTTGCCCTTCCGCTCGTTATTGTGCGGTGATGTGCTTATAGAAGGACGATCATACGACGTCCTGATGCGTCCGGGGGACATCGTGCGATGCTGTATGTATCACGGGGCGGTCGCACGATGTCATGCGCGTCTAACGGCTGTCATAGTAAGTGTAGAAATTATCTAACGTTGTTTGTGTCTTGCAGGCGATCATGCCATATTTTGTGTAAGTCCAGAAGCCTAGGATTGATCATACAGTTTGTGTGCACGAGTGATCATAACACGGGTTCGTCCATCACTGATCTTACAGTGACTGTATGTTCAGCAGTGAGCATGCAGGTTTGCGTCCAGCAGTGATTGTGCGTTGATCTTTGCGTTCAGCAGTGATCACACAGTTATGTGAGAGCGTGTGTATGTGTACGTCCGATAGTAATAAGTCGGTACTGTATGTGTTTATCAGTAAAGTAACGATCCAAATTCTGCAGTGAACATGCAGTTTTGTGTGTCCATCCGACGTGTGTTTAACAGTGATCTTAGCGATAATGCATCCCAGCAGTGTATGCAACAGTGACTACATCATGTTGATGGATGTCCTCGCCAGTACACATACGTTGTTGTGTGTGTCCTGGAATGTCCACATCATTCAGGATTCTCTGTATCCGTCAGCGACCCACCAAATGTTCTGTGCATGCTCACTAAAAAAGATATAGGGGGTAAGTAGGTGGGTGGGTGGGAGAGGGTTGCATGCTCTGCCGCATGTTTGGTACTGTGCCGCTCACTGTCTAGTGGTGTAATGGTCTCTATTTTGCGCTGGATCATGACTTGCCGCCAGTTGACGTTTCCTGCAACTCTTCCCCTCCCCCTGCCATTCCATGAGTTCAGTAGAGAGAGAGAGAGAGAGAGAGAGAGAGAGAGAGAGAGAGAGAGAGAGAGAGAGAGAGAGAGAGAAGTCCAGCATTCCAGGCAGTGATTTAGATTTCCTCAGTGTAGTTCCTGCGTCCTGCTTTGACTTTGAACGGCCCGACCCTTTTCTAAGAACTGGGTCAGTTCTACCAAGACTTCGTCAACCTTCTCCTCGATAACGTTGCCTGCAGTGTCTCTTGCTCTCCTTCGTCATATTTCAGTATACATATCGGCCTTACGTAGTGGTCTGCTATCCTCAAAACTTCACTTGACCTCGTCCTCTCAAATGGTCTTTGCAATGTTTGCACCGTCCTTCTCAATGGTTTTAGTTGGTGTGTCATTCCGTCTCCTCCAGGCAATTTTCTCGCCTCCTTGTAGTACTCTTGTTGTGCCCTGAGTGGCTTTGTCAACTTCTTCAAAGGTTTTGTCGTCCCTTTCGGTGGTTTTGTGTCCTTCAGCGGGTCATCCGCTTCAGTGGTTTTGTCGTCCACTCCAGAGTGCTTTGGTCGTCCCCTTAGATGGTTTTGTCGTCCCCTTAGATGGTTTTGTCCTCCCTTTAGATGGTTTTGTCGTCCCCTTAGATGGTTTTATCATCCCATTAGATGGTTTGTCGTCCCCTTAGATGGTTTTGTCCTCCCTTTAGATGGTTTTGTCGTCCCCTTAGATGATTTTATCATCCCCTTAGATGGTTTTGTCGTCCCCTTAGATGGTTTTATCATCCCCTTAGATGGTTTTGTCGTCCCCTTAGATGGTTTTGTCCACCCCTTAGATGGTTTTGTCCTTCCCTTAGATGGTTTTGCCGTCCTCTTCACTGGTTTTGTCGATCCCAACTCGATGGTTTTGTCCTGCCACACAGTAGTTTGGTTGTCCCACTCGGTGATTTAGTCGTCCCCTTCAGTGGTATTTTCATTATAACACAGCGTGTTTAACGTCGCGCCCTGTGTTTAAACGTAGACCAGTGCCATAACGTCCCACTCTGTGTTCTAGCGTCCCGTCCAGTGATCTAACGTCGCTCGGTGTCTTAACACAGCTCGGGCTCCGTCCCTGTCTTTTCCCGCCTCCGTTTGAAGACCCTGATGTCCTGGAGTGTGGGAGAGTATTTTGGCGGTAGTCGCTAACTTGGTGTGATGTCCTCGTCACAGCGTCGAGGGAATGTGTCACCGGTAGAGCGTGGGGTCCGGCGGCCCACAGCGTCATGGGACTGGACGAGCGTGTCGTGCTAACTATGCATTGTCCAGCGGGGCTCAGAACAGGAAGTGTCTTTCCCAACCATGTTGCCACTGCGATGGTGGAGACGTCAGTGACATACCAAAAACGATACGTTGACGGCTGATATATGCACATACACCTGGGAGGCGAGAGAGAGAGAGAGAGAGAGGAGAGAGAGAGAGAGAGAGAGAGAGAGAGAGAGAGAGAGAGAGAGAGAGAATCTCGGTTTATGGAGAGACCAGTGTCGTACAGTGGTGGGTCTTCGCAAGGTAGAGTCTCAGTCTTAATCAACTAGTTCTCAAGGCACATCACGTTGTGCCGCTGCATGGCAAAAGCAGCAGTGATAGCGCTGAGGGTTGGCAGGGTGTTGCCCCTCGTATGTACGTGAGGGAGAACCGTAGGCGCCTGAAAATTTGCTGTGGTGGTGGCGGTGGTGGTGGCATGTGTACGTAGTGGACAACAGGAAGCATTTATGACACCTCAACCACTGTGTACACATTACCCGGACACGTAGCCTCGTTGTATGTGTGTGTGTGTGTGTGTGTGTGTGTGTGTGTGTGTGTGTGTGTGTGTGTGAAGACTGACGAGCAAAACTGCCCATACTGAAGGTATCGGTAATATGAATAAGTCTGGTTCACGTCGTTCTAAAATGAGAGACACATATGGATGCGGTGGTTCAGCATGACAGTCATACTGGGTGTGGTGGTTCAGCATGACAGTCATACTGGGTGTGGTGGCTCAGCATGACAGTCATACTGGGTGTGGTGGTTCAGCATGACAGTCATACTGGGTGTGGTGGTTCGGTATCATGCTTCGTAAGCCGGAAATATGGAAAAGAGGAACATGACTCACAGGTTAGAGTTCAGCTCAGGGAATGGCCGGAACATGGAACTTGACCTCATTTGCCGGAGGATGTTCCGTCAAGATCAACACCATTTCATGACAGTGGCCGACATTGCACGCACGATTGATGCCCCAATCAAAGGCCATCACGGGTGAAAGGAATTGAGACAAAAAGAAAAAAAAATCGGAAATTAGAGCTCCGAAGGTGTCTCTAGATTTGACTCGTAAAAGAAGAAAGGTTATAGGAAGGAGAGACGAAAAGAAAGAAGACAGTTTCATGGCTTAGCTGTCCTGGGGGTGAGGTCTCAAAAAAGGCGAGTCCTCGAGTTGACGTCAGGCCTCCACTCACAAACTGCCGGAAGCAGCAGCCAAACGGGTGCATCAGATCCAAGGAGACATGCACCCACCTCATATGAATGGTGGGTGAAAAGGCGAGAGAGAGAGAGAGAGAGAGAGAGAGAGAGAGAGAGAGAGAGAGAGAGAGAGAGAGAGAGAGAGAGAGAGAGAGAGAGAGAGAGAAGACGGAAGGCTTCTGATTTCATTTCTTTTTTTTTTTTACTACTAAACTGAAGGAGGATCACCCTGAACCATACGTGATCGGTAGTGACGGCACCCATACAACACCACCCTCAGCGTTTGGGAAGCAGACTTTGCACAAAGACGTTTTCGTGGCGTGTGTCCAGGATGGAACGGAGGATATGGTTATGCCCGACATGTCTGCGTTATCACAGGAGTGAACTATGGTGTTTTCAAACTGAAGGGAAGGTCACGAATGACGCACACAGACATGAGGATTAATTGTGTTTATAATCTGAATAAGTTATTTCCCTCCCGAGATAATGCATGGGTCGGAAACGAGAGAGGAGATATGTTCAGTATCTTGTCAAGTGCTTTAGAGATGACAGGGCTACCACAAACACGTAACACAATCCCTGAGAGAGGAAGACCAGAGGTGCCACCTAGGAGTGATCACCACTAGACCTAAAACTGTAGAAAGTGAGAGCGATGAAGCAACTTTTCGAAGGGGTTAGAACGATCATTCTCAGGGATGGGCTGTACCAAGGCATGCTTCCCAGAGGAAGGAAAAGTCTTGGTTTTACAGAGGCAAGACAGGCAAGCAAGGATCGGAACTAGGTCAGGGGCTTGATATGTCTTAAGAACTGGAGGAGGTATGACAGTTAGGCTATAAGCCTTGTCCACCTGGAGTTGAGAGAGTTAGCATAGGTTAAGTAAGAGAAAACGGGTTTGGAGGATAAGAAGCAGAAATATTCAAAGTTCAATTAGAGGATCATTAGGCAGCAACAGATAGGCTTTATCAGGTGGACAGTTAGCTCTAGAATGATCAGTGTGGAAGAGAGGAGGAAAGGTTGAATTGAAGAAGTTATTGGAGATGTTTTTAGTAAAGGATCAGAAAGGTTTGTCAGTCATCAAGAAAAGAAGTCAAATCAGCATACTTCCTTGTGATGACGGTGTGACTCACTTGATGAACGACAGCTTAACATTGATTCCCAGCAGAAATGAAAATGGATTGAGTTTCATAGGAAGGGGTGAGTTTCATGACCTGGCATGCTCTGGTCCTTACACCTCCACACCCTCAGTCACAACCACATGACACCTCTACTCCCTCTGCCACACCCATATGACACCTCCATTCCCTCTGTCACACCTACATGGCACCCTTCACTCCCTCTGTCACACCCACAGTCGCTCTCGCTCTTTCTTACCCTGACACTCACTCTAACAGCCTAAAGTCACTCTTACACCCTCACAGTCTTCCTTTACTCCCACTCACTCTGAGACACGTGCCCCGACGCCCAGCGCTACTCACCTCTTCTTGCTACGTCATCGCACGTAAAACACGAGGACAAAGCGAGACATTCTCATCAGAAGAATTAAATCTGCCTACCATAGAGGACAGAAGAGTGAGGGGGTGACTTGATCACAACTTTTAAAATTTCACATCTGTCGTGAGGAACATATGACATTAAGACATACTGACTGGCACAGTTCCTCCGTCAAATTCCTTGACATTTCCTGAGCTTTCATGTAGCTGCTGCTGCTCTCTGCCTACCGTCCCCGGATATGTGGGCTGGATTGTCTGCCACGCCCACCATCACCTCGCCTCCAAGGACATGCGTCTGCAGGCATGTTTTATTTATCTGATGGGATACTGCACTGTTATCATTTCCTTCTTATTCCTAGGTTTATTGCTGATGTTATCTCTATCCATCTGGGTTTTCTTCTATTTGTCATGTCTTTTCCCCTTCTCTCCTTCTTACATTCTATTTGTTTAAACTTTTGTAACAATACTGAGGTCATTAACTTCCCCAACTTCATGCCAGTGTCAACCAAGGGCCCCTGTCGAGACGGCACGTCTTTATCTCTGATCACCACTGCTAGCTGGTGTCCTGGTTGGTTCCTGCCATGACACTAAGGTCTAGACCTCCACACCACGTTCAGCTCCAGTTCCATCGTCTCCTTTTGTTTATTAGTCTTAGAATGGAGTATCTCAGAGGTTTTCTTCCCTTCATCGAAGCTTCTATGATCAGTGGAGGTAAGGAGGAGTCCTGTGAAGAAGTGAGCGACTGGTAGGTCCTGAAGAAGTTTGTGGCGGCAGCTTCAGTAGATTTGACATTCGTGATGTGTCCGTGGAGAACCGACCTCATGACCTTCCTGTATATAGAATATAGAAGTAAATATGTGTCAAGGTTAAGGATGGTGAATCGATGGGGATATTTCAATGCAATTCCACCTTTGGCGACTCCGGTTCTAGCCTGGGACACACACAAGGAAAGATAGTACAAAACTTGTATCACACTGTAACACATCTTATGACTAACAGCAGAAGAGATGATCATTTGTCATTCGTCCACGTTATCTTTCAGGATTACGTGTTACTTCATATGACATCATGACCGTTTAAGCTGTCATATGCACTGTGGCGTATGTCTTTGTTTATACATTGATAGGTTAAATGCCATTATTTCGGGAATTAGAGCAATACGTGCGTATTTTGTAGTTTTGGTTTCGTAGACTTGTTTTAAATCTCAAGACAGAGCAATATAACCAGGTCTTCCAATATAACATTAGTACAACTCCTATGCCACCAGTACCAGTATCCCCTCCTGGCCAACCTCCGCCCTATCCTCATTCCTTATACCAGCGCAGCCTTACCCTCAGTCCTTACGTCAGCACCACCACCTCACTCCCCCTTCCCCTTCCCTCACACCCTCATCATCACAGCCAGTGATATGACCACCACAACCATTCGCACCACAAGAGACTTCTTGAAGGATGCGAACCAAAATACTCACCCGGGGCCAATTGGTCATCATCGGAACCAATCAGATGTCTGACTGGCCAGTTATGGACCTACCGGCTGCTCATGGGTGATGATCCACATACAGTGACACGGGAGGAGGCCCTGTCATCCAAAGCAAAGCTACTCACATCACACATTATTCGGAAGATCGTAAATCCAGTTTTCGTAAGGGTTTTGGTCACAGGCGACCTCTTTGTGTCCCTCCTGTGTGGTCGCTCTTTCTGGGGTTTTAATGATGGATGTAAATGTGTGGATATTTGGTTAAGTGCTTTGACAAAAAATAGACAGACATATGAATAATTGTATAATTTGCTCTCATCTTTTCTAAAAGGAATCGATCAATATCTTTATGAAAACAAAAGATCTGAAAACATTTATAAGTACTTCCGCCGCCACCATCGTCCCAGTAGACCTCTCTACCACCGCTGGTGCACCGTGCCTCTGGACCACCTCCCTCCCTCACATGTACCTCCTGCTTATTCTGGCGGTATTGTCCTCGCAAGCCCTTTTGTTATGGTCTTTGTGGCGCGTCTGCCTCGCCCCGCTGGCCGGGGTTAGACCTGCCAGGCCCGACGCCAATTACTCACTGCTGTTGCCATTTCCTGCAAGGTTTACCCCCATTCCCTCTGATATCATTTCATAATTGTATGTCATACTTGCCGTTATTGCTCTCTTTATGGGCAATATTAGAAAACAAGTTTGATAAGATATTTCAGAGAGAGAAAGGTGCAGGTGTGCGTGCTTTCCGGAGGGAAACCATCTATTACTAAACGATTTAATGTTCACTGGTGCAAGCGTCGCATTCTCACACAGAAACTGCTTTAATTACCCTCATCATCACGGTTCATTGCCAGGGCATAATAATCAATACACCCACGTATGCTATTCATGGGTTCACGATGGAAAATTAAAGATGAAGCCGACTTGTTTTTGTCCGCGAACGTCCTCGTACCAGCGTGAGTGTTGCTGGCAAGGTGAGGCTTGCATTTCTTTGTGGCCTGCGAATCTACCCCAAAATTAACATTTTCTATTTTCTTTTTTTGTATATCTCATGGCCGATGAACTTATTGCATGTACATTTACGCCATTTATAATTCAGGATGACCCAGAACCAAATTCTAGACAACGTTGGCAGTGATGTTGCAAACTAATGAACAGGTTGAGGGCGGAGCAGGGATGTGTTGCTTGGGCTCCGCTCACGACCCGCTCGCTGTCCGCCCGGGGCCCAGGACACGTCCCGCGCTCCTCTGTGGGCGGAGCCTCGTGTGTGTGTGCCAAGCTGGGGCAATGTCTATCGTAGATTTATTGCAGGGAGATGACGAACCTTGCTGTATAGCAAGTTCTTATGTGCAATCCAGTTACTCAACGTATGTTTTCCTTCGAGTAGTCACATCACAGATCGTCACAAACCACCGTTAGATATCTTATACTTTGACATGTATTTATGGTTGGATTGCATTTACCTTTTCAAGTAAAAATATAAGTAATTAAACCGTTTCACAGGACTGTGTATATATCAAGGTGACGAAAGAACAGACGACTGAACCGTGTTGTATGCGCAAAACTTCGTTGCAATAATCTGTGTAGTGTTTGTGATGTGGTCATTACTGGAATGACCATTTAGGTGTTGATATTCCACTGTACACACCAACATATGTTATCTGCAGTAGTGCTTAAGGGAGGGGTTCCACGGGTTCGATGGTACAAATAGATCGTAGGGATCTTGCGCAAGACTACGCTGCGTACTTGGTTTATGGCTAGGATTATTCAACTGCAGGAACCCGCGCAGTTATGTACAGTGTTGACCGTAAATGCGACTCTTCACGTCTCTGTAGTGTACCAGCCGTTTGTTTGAAGTATCCGATAGGTATGAATTCATGCTGCAGACTTAGCCCAAATATACAGTACGAATGTACATATCTGTTAATACATGGCATTTCATGTGACAAGCCAGGAACACCTGGAAGCGAGCCACCAATGGCCCAGCGATGCTCCAGCAACCCGTCAACGGTGTTGACTCACGTTCACTGAAAGCCCCCCTCTCTTCTTAACCCCCCCCCCCCCCCGCCCACACCTAGGTAACAACTGTTGTCAGCACAGGATATTTGCTGTCTGCTCAGGGTGATTGCTGTCAATGCTAGGTGACTGCTGTCAGCATAGAATGATTGCTGTCAGCGTGGGCTCATTTTTTCTTTTATGGTAGCGAAGACGGCGTGGGCAGCTGAATGCCCTGGTCATGGCTATCTCGTTCGTAAACGCTCTCTTTTTCGTTCTTGCACACACAAGAGTATTTTGCTTAGGCTGCAGAGAGAGAGAGAGAGAGAGAGAGAGAGAGAGAGAGAGAGAGAGAGAGAGAGAGAGAGCATTGGAGTAGACATGTTAAGACAAGTTAAGACTGAGCGACGCTGTGAAACTCACTCTCCGTAACAAACAGTAATCACACACACACACACGCACACCCTAATGGGGAGGTGATAACAAGTAGTGGTGATGTGAGGAGATGGAGTGGATATTTTGAAGGTTTGTTGAATGTGTTTGATGATAGAGTGGCGGATATAGGGTGTTTTGGTCGAGGTGGTGTGCAAAGTGAGAGGGTTAGGGAAAAGGATTTGGTAAACAGAGAAGAGGTAGTAAAAGCTTTGCGAAAGATGAAAGCCGGCAAGGCAGCAGGTTTGGATGGTATTGCAGTGGAATTTATTAAAAAAGGGGGTGACTGTATTGTTGACTGGTTGTTAAGGTTATTTAATGTATGTATGATTCATGGTGAGGTGCCTGAGGATTGGCGGAGTGCTTGCATAGTGCCATTGCACAAAGGCAAAGGGGATAAGAGTGAGTGCTCAAATTACAGAGGTATAAGTTTGTTGAGTATTCCTGGTAAATTATATGGGAGGGTATTGATTGAGAGGGTGAAGGCATGTACAAAGCATCAGATTGGGGAAGAGCAGTGTGGCTTCAGAAGTGGTATAGGATGTGTGGATCAGGTGTTTGCTTTGAAGAATGTATGTGAGAAATACTTAGAAAAGCAAATGGATTTGTATGTAGCATTTATGGATCTGAGGAAGGCATATGATAGAGGTGATAGAGATGCTCTGTGGAAGGTATTAAGAACATATGGTGTGGGAGGCAAGTTGTTAGAAGCAGTGAAAAGTTTTTTTTTATCGAGGATGTAAGGCATGTGTACGTGTAGGAAGAGAGGAAAGTGATTGGTTCTCAGTGAATGTAGGTTTGCGGCAGGGGTGTGTGATGTCTCCATGGTTGTTTAACTTGTTTATGGATGGAGTTGTTAGGGAGGTGAATGCAAGAGTTTTGGAAGAGGGGCAAGTATGCAGTGTGTTGTGGATGAGAGAGCTTGGGAAGTGAGTCAGTTGTTGTTCGATGATGATACAGCGCTGGTGGCTGATTCATGTGAGAGACTGCAGAAGCTGGTGACTGAGTTTGGTAAAGTGTGTGAAAGAAGAATATATATATATATATATATATATATATATATATATATATATATATATATATATATATATATATATGTATATTAATTTATCCCGGGGGATAGGGAAGAAAGAATACTTCCCACGTATTCCCTGCATGTCGTAGAAGGCGACTAAAAGGGAAGAGAGCGTGGGGCCGGAAATCCTCCCCTATCATTTTTAATTTTCCAAAAGGAGGAACAGAGAAGGCGGCCAAGTAAGGATATTCTCTCGAAGGCTCAGTCCTCTGTTCTTAACGCTACCTCGCTAACGCGGGAGATGGCGAATGGTAGGGAAAAAATATATATATTAATTAATGTACACATGATAAAATGTAGATTATTTACAACTATGTCCTGAGAATCGAACCCCGATACATCTGTGTGACAGCCAGTTCACCTTACCCCAAGGCCACGATTAGCTCATTTCGGAGATTCTAAGTTTATCATGGCCTTGGGGTTAGGCTAGCTGCACCCCTATTCGATTCTCGGCTAGAATCCCTCCCCTCCTTGTATTTTAACTTCCGAAAAGGGGAAACAGAAGGAATCACGCAGGGAGTGCTCATCTTCCTCGAAGGCTCAGATTGGGGTGTCTAAATGTGTGTGGATGTAACCAAGATGAAAGAAAAGGAGAGATAGATAGTATGTTTGAGGAAAGGAACCTGGATGTTTTGGATGTTTTGTGAAAAGAAGCTCGAGGGTAAAGGGGAAAAGTGGTTTGGGAATGTTTTGGGAGTAAAGTCAGGGGTTGGTGAGAGGACAAGAGCAAGGGAAGAAGTAACACTTCTCCTGAAGCAGGAGTTGCAGGAGTATGTGATAGAGTGTAAGAAAGTAAACTCTAGATTGAAATGGGTGAAACTGAAAGTGGATGGAGAGAGATGGGTGATTATTGGTGCCTATGCACCTGGGCATGAGAAGAAAAATCATGAGAGGCAAGTGTTTTGGGAGCAGCTGAGCGAGTGTGTAAGCAGCTTTGATGCACGAGACCGAGTTATAGTGATGGGTGGTTTGAATATTCAGCAAAAGTGATGTGGCAGTTGAGGGTATAATTGGTGTACATGGGGTGTTCAGTATTGTAAATGGAAATGGTGAAGAGCTTGTGAATTTGTGTGCTGAAAAAGGACTGATGATTGGGAATACCTGGTTTAAAAAGAGAGATATACATAAGTATACGTATGTAAGTAAGAGAGATGGCCAGAGGGCGTTATTGGATTACATGTGAAAGAGAGACTTCTGGATGTTAATGTGGTGAGAGGGACAGCTGGAGGGATGTCTGATCATTATCTTGTGGAGGCGAAGGTGAAGATTTGTAGAGGTTTTCAGAAACGAGGAGAGAATGTAAAGGAAAAGAGAGTGGTGAGAGTAAGTGAGCTTGGAAAGGAGACTTGTGTGAGGAAGTATCAAGAGAGATTGAGTGAAGAATGGCAAAAGGTGAGAGCAAATGACGTAAATGGAGTGGGGGAGGAATGGGATGTACTTAGGGAAGCAGTGATGGCTTGCGCAAAAGATGCTTGTGGCATGAGAAAGGTGGGAGGTGGGCAGATTAGAAAGGGTAGTGAGTGGTGGGATGAAGAAGTAAGATTGTTAATGAAAGAGAAGAGAGAAGCGTTTGAACGAATTATGCAGGGAAATAGTGCAAATGACTGGGGGATGTATGAAAGAAAGGGGCATTAGGTCAAGAGAAAGGTGCAAAAGGCGAAAAAGAGGGCAAATGAGTGTTGGTTGAGAGAGTATCATTAGATTTTAAGGAAAATGAAAAGATATTTGGAAGGAGGTAAATAAAGTGCGTAAGACAAGAGAACAAATGGGGACTTTGGTGAAGTGGGGTAATGGGGAGGTGATAACAAGTAGTGGTGATGTGAGGAGATGGAGTGAGTATTTTGAAGGTTTGTTGAATGTGTTAGATGATACAGTGGCAGATATAGGGTGCTTTGGTCGAGGTGGTGTGCGAAGTTAGGGAGAATGATTTGGTAAACAGACAAGAGGTAGTAAAAGCTTTGCGGAAGATGAAAGCCGGCAAGGCAGCGGGTTTGGATGGTATTAGAGTGGAATTTATTAAAAGAGGGGGTGGCTGTGTTGTTGACTGATTGGTAAGGATATTCTATGTATGTATGACTCATGGTGAGGTGCCTGAGGATTGGCCGAATGCATGCTTAGTGCCATTGTACAAAGGTAAAGGGGATAAAAGTGAGTGCTCAAATTACAGATGTATAAGTTGGTTGAGTATTCCTGAGAAAAAAGTGGAGGAAGTGAAATGTTTTAGATATCTGGGAGTGGATTTGGCAGCGGATGGAGCCATGGAAGCAGAAGTAAGTCACAGGGGTGGGGGAGGGTGCGAAAGTTCTGGGAGCGCTGAAAAATGTGTGGAAGGCGAGAACATTATCTCAGAAAGCAAAAATGGGTAGTGTTAAATGGTTATATGAATAATGTTATATGGTTGCGAGGCGTGGACTATAGATAGAGTTGTGCGGAGGAGGGTGGATGTGTTGGAAATGAGGTGTTTGAGGACAATATGTGGTGTGAGGTGGTTTGATCGAGTAAGTAATGAAAGGGTAAGAGAGACGTGTGGAAATAAAAAGAATGTGGTTGAGAGAGCAGAAGAGGGTGTTTTGAAATGGTTTGGTCACATGGAGAGAATGAGTGAGGAAAGATTGACAAAGAGGATATATGTCAGAAGTGGAGGGAACGAGAAGTGGGAGAGCAAATTGGAGGTGGAAAGATGGAGTGAAAAAGATTTTGAGCAATCGGGGCCTGAACATGCAGGAGGGTGAAAGGCGTGCAAGGAATAGAGTGAATTTGAACGATGTGTTATACCGGGGTGGACGTGCTGTCAATTTATTAAACCAGGGCATGTGAAGCTTCTGGGGTAAATCATGGAAAGTTTTGTGGCGCTTGGATGTGGAAAGGGAGCTGTGGTTTCGGTGCATTATACATGACAGCTAGAGATTGAGTGTGAACGAATGTGGCCTTTGGTGTCTTTTGCTAGCGCTACCTCGAGCGCATGCCGGGGGAGGGGGTTGTCATTTCATGTGTGGCGGGGTGGCGACGAGAATGAATAAGGGCAGCAAGTATGAATTATGTACTTGTGTATATATGTATATGTCTGTGTATGTATATGTATGTATACGTTGAAATGTATAGGTATGTATATGTGCGTGTGTGGACGTGTATATATATACATGTGTATGTGGTTGGGTTTGGCCATTCTTTCGTCTGTTTCCTTACGCAACCCCGCTAACGCGGGAGACAGCGACAAAGTATAAGATAAATAATAGATGATGTATATATATATATATATATATATATATATATATATATATATATATATATATCTTGATAATTTGGCGATCATACAAGTCTGCGATGATTATATGAAGGGGAAATTGCACTTCAGTAGTTCAGATAATTTATTGAAACTTTACAATTCACAAAGGTTCAAATCCCAACACAAGCACAAAGGCTTGTACATCCCTTTACCTCCTTGCCAGAGTAGAAACTGGCCTTGCTGTGAAAGGGAAAGTGGGGAGTGCCTTATAGTTAAGGGCGGTTATATAACCCCCTTAACCGTAGGTCACCCCTCCTACTTTCCCTTTAACGACCAGGAGAGTATCTACTCTAGCATGGCGGTAAGGGGGTGTAGTACAAGCCTTTATACTGGTGTTGGGATTTGAAACTTGGTGATTGTTTATATCTGATGAGGTGGATTTCCTCTGTATGTGTATTGTGTAATGTGTATTGTAAACTTTCAGTAAATTGTGTGAACTATATATATATATATATATATATATATATATATATATATATATATATTTTTTTTTTGCTTTGTCGCTGTCTCCCGCGTTTGCGAGGTAGCGCAAGGAAACAGACGAAAGAAATGGCCCAACCCACCCCCATACACATGTATATACATACGTCCACACACGCAAATATACATACCTACACAGCTTTCCATGGTTTACCCCAGACGCTTCACATGCCTTGATTCAATCCACTGACAGCACGTCAACCCCGGTATACCACATCGCTCCAATTCCCTCTATTCCTTGCCCTCCTTTCACCCTCCTGCATGTTCAGGCCCCGATCACACAAAATCTTTTTCACTCCATCTTTCCACCTCCAATTTGGTCTCCCTCTTCTCCTCGTTCCCTCCACCTTCGACACATATATCCTCTTGGTCAATCTTTCCTCACTCATTCTCTCCATGTGCTCAAACCATTTCAAAACACCCTCTTCTGCTCTCTCAACCACGCTCTTTTTATTTCCACACATCTCTCTTACCCTTACGTTACTTACTCGATCAAACCACCTCACACCACACATTGTCCTCAAACATCTCATTTCCAGCACATCCATCCTCCTGCGCACAACTCTATCCATAGCCCACGCCTCGCAACCATACAACATTGTTGGAACCACTATTCCTTCAAACATACCCATTTTTGCTTTCCGAGATAATGTTCTCGACTTCCACACATTCTTCAAGGCTCCCAGAATTTTCGCCCCCTCCCCCACCCTATGATCCACTTCCGCTTCCATGGTTCCATCCGCTGCCAGAGCCACTCCCAGATATCTAAAACACTTCACTTCCTCCAGTTTTTCTCCATTCAAACTCACATATATATATATATATATATATATATATATATATATATATATATATATATATATATATATATATATATATATGTGTGTGTGTGTGTGTGTGTGTGTGTGTGTGTGTGTGTGTTTTCGGTACTTTCACTTTACCAGAGCCTAAAGGAACGAATATTATACATGTAATATCTATATCTCGGGTGTCTGTTCAATAAAGCATAATAATGTCCAGTAAAGCTGAAAATGTTACTGGAATAAAACATGAATATCAGTAAAGCTTAACGTGAAATGAATAATAAAGAAACATGAAAAAGAATGAGCTAATAAATGACCAATGACAATCCTCTCTCACCAAATGAAATAGACCAGCCAGGCTGTTGGGGCTATGCATGTGTTAAGACCGCGGCTTCCATCAACTTTGGTCGACCAACGACCAAAGCCAACAGCCTAGGCCCAGCTGGGGCTGTGGGTGTGAAAACTCCAATAGGTAATACAGTGAAACATAACGTATGTAGATAAACAAGGGCACTATTCCCCAGTCATGATTAGATTCCTAAGTTATGCTCAAAAATCGTAACACAAAGACACACTTTAATAGTACTATTAAGCAAATCATAATGTCGGTCAGTATAGTACACAGTATCCTATACCGTTCGTTATGTAAGGTGATTCTTTACTGTGGAAGAAACTATGTTGTTCCTTGAATTTCATCTTCAGTATAACGCCAGAGGAATTTTGAATGCGAAAAATAAAAAAGATGCGTTCAGTCATCTTTTAAGTTTATGGATGTTATTCTTTCTTATTTGTAGTCGTCTGTTATGTACTAGCTTAAGTGCGAACGCTTCATGATATCTTGGGCGATCATAACGAAGTAATGGCCCAAGTGCTATACAAGACCTTCTCGGTAATACAGACTCACGCTTGTAGCAGTGACCATGTAATGTCGGGCAGTGTGGTTCTCTGTGCTGCCCAGTCACACCTCAAAGTTCATACAGGAAATACTGGAGTTTCTTGTGTCTCACAGAAATAAACTGAATATCGGTGCCAGTGAAACATCGGCATTGTTATTGTGTTTTTAGGTAAGTGTTATTGGATTTTGATCAAAACCGCCGAGTTGATATAAATGTATGCTTTAGCCTGAGGGTATTTAACTGTCAATTGTAGAATTTTGATATTTGGTAAATGTTGCCTATGATTATGTCACGTTTATAGTTGAGGTAAGGCTGTTGGTTCTTAATTTGTCTTAGAAGCTTTGATGTTTTCTATATTTGTATTTCATTCAAGTAATTTTCGGATTTCTAATAATCATGCTTTGTTCAGGCGTCCATAGTATAGATATTACATGCATGTTGTCCTTTCCTTTAAGGCGCTAATGATAGTGTAAACACTACTCAATCGTAAGTTAAGCCCTCTGATTCTTTTCCTAAGTATTGCATTTACCAAGAAACAGTTCAGTTACTGATTATATATATATATATATATATATATATATATATATATATATATATATATATATATATATATATATATATCAGCCTGTCAGTTATCCATTTATCGATCAGCTCCGAGAGGAGGATGAATAGCTGGGTTGGCTACATGTAGACGACTGCTTCGCCCAGGATTCGAGCTCATGGGGGCCTTTATAGTCAGCATCGCTAACCACCACACCACGCAAGCTGACCGTTTTCAGTGTAAGTTGAGTGTTGTTAGCCTAAGCTGACTGCTGTCAGTTAAGGATGATCGCTTTCAGCAAAGGCTGATAGCTGTCAGTGTAGGTCGTGATGTAGGCATTGGCCGCTTCTAAACAGCATTTGTTGGTTGACTGGTATCAGTGCTGGATAATTGCTTTTCCTCAATGGAATTGTTGGCAGCGAAGGTTATTTGCTGTCGGCATACGCTTGTGCTGTACCGGACTTTCATCATTGCCACACACTCGCCAATACAACACGCACAGGTGCCACACGCCAACTTGCACCACACACCCACCAGTACAACACATAGATGCTACACACTCACCAGTGCTACAACTACCACACCCCCCCCCCCACTATGCAAGATTCTCGTCAATGACTGACACTCGTGAGCGTCATGCACATCTCTGGTGCCACACACACACACACACAGGGGCAAACTCCGTGTATGCGGGTGAGGCGTGAGCTGGTGGGGCAGATAACGTGTGTCTCCTGTCCCAGTGTAATTGACTAACCAATTGCAAGTGGTTTGTTATTTGTATAAACCAACTAACTAATGTACGGCATATGTCCTGTGGCATCAACAGTGTGAAGATAGTCCTGGAACCCAGGGGTCTTAACCCTGCCGATCCTTCAGCCAGTCCTTCGTCAGCTGTTACATCTATGTTAGTGAGTCAGAATATGTTCCAGCCAATATACTCGAAAGCTTGTGCTCGGTACCCGGGAACTCTGCGTTCGCCTCCATGCTTTGCATCTAAGTCTCTCTTTCTCTCTTTCTCGTGTATATATATATATATATATATATATATATATATATATATATATATATATATATTCCTATGAGTCCACGGGGAAAATGAAACACGATAAATTCCCAAGTGCACTTTCGTGTAATAATCACATCATCAGGGGAGACAAGCAAAAAAATGGTCAGTTTAAATACATCGAAAACACGAAGCTAACACGCCATTTGGTAAACAATCGCTTGTTTACCAAATGGCGTCTTAGCTTCGTTTCTTCGATGTATATCAACTGACCGTTATATTTCTCTCTTGTCTCCCCTGATGATGTGGTTATTGCACAAAAGTGCGCTTGGGAACTTTACGTGTTTCATTTTCCCCGTGGACTCATAGAAATATCTTGATCACGCGCAAAATTGTGATCCTTTCCAATATATATATCCCTGGGGATAGGGGAGAAAGAATACTTCCCACGTATTCCCTCCGTGTCGTGGAAGGCGACTAAAAGGGGAGGAAGCGGGGGGCTGGAAATCCTCCCCTCTCGTTTTTTTTTTTTTTTTAATTTTCCAAAAGAAGGAACAGAGAAGGGGGCCAGGTGAGGATATTCCCTCAAAGGCCCAGATCCTAGCTGGAGCAGCGAGATGAGGTGTGCAAAAAAGTTGTATTAAACAACATTAGTGATGAGGTGAAATAGTAACCCTCGTACAGGGTGTTATATATATATATATATATATATATATATATATATATATATATATATATATATATATATATATATGTATATATATATATATATATATATATATATTTTTTTTTTTTTTTTTTATACTTTGTCGCTGTCTCCCGCGTTTGCGAGGTAGCGCAAGGAAACAGACGAAAGAAATGGCCCAACCCCCCCCCCCCCATACACATGTACATACACACGTCCACACACGCAAATATACATACCTACACAGCTTTCCATGGTTTACCCCAGACGCTTCACATGCCTTGATTCAATCCACTGACAGCACGTCAACCCCTGTATACCACATCGCTCCAATTCACTCTATTCCTTGCCCTCCTTTCACCCTCCTGCATGTTCAGGCCCCGATCACACAAAATCTTTTTCACTCCATCTTTCCACCTCCAATTTGGTCTCCCTCTTCTCCTCGTTCCCTCCACCTCCGACACATATATCCTCTTGGTCAATCTTTCCTCACTCATTCTCTCCATGTGCCCAAACCATTTCAAAACACCCTCTTCTGCTCTCTCAACCACGCTCTTTTTATTTCCACACATCTCTCTTACCCTTACGTTACTTACTCGATCAAACCACCTCACACCACACATTTTCCTCAAACATCTCATTTCCAGCACATCCATCCTCCTGCGCACATCTCTATCCATAGCCCACGCCTCGCAACCATACAACATTGTTGGAACCACTATTCCTTCAAACATACCCATTTTTGCTTTCCGAGATAATGTTCTCGACTTCCACACATTTTTCAAGGCTCCCAAAATTTTCGCCCCCTCCCCCACCCTATGATACACTTCCGCTTCCATGGTTCCATCCGCTGACAGATCCACTCCCAGATATCTAAAACACTTCACTTCCTCCAGTTTTTCTCCATTCAAACTCACCTCCCAATTGACTTGACCCTCACCCCTACTGTACCTAATAACCTTGCTCTTATTCACATTTACTCTTAACTTTCTTCTTCCACACACTTTACCAAACTCAGTCACCAGCTTCTGCAGTTTCTCACATGAATCAGCCACCAGCGCTGTATCATCAGCGGACAACAACTGACTCACTTCCCAAGCTCTCTCATCCCCAACAGACTTCATACTTGCCCCTCTTTCCAGGACTCTTGCATTTACCTCCCTAACAACCCCATCCATAAACAAATTAAACAACCATGGAGACATCACACACCCCTGCCGCAAACCTACATTCACTGAGAACCAATCACTTTCCTCTCTTCCTACACGTACACATGCCTTACATCCTCGATAAAAACTTTTCACTGCTTCTAACAACTTGCCTCCCACACCATATATTCTTAATACCTTCCACAGAGCATCTCTATCAACTCTATCATATGCCTTCTCCAGATCCATAAATGCTACATACAAATCCATTTGCTTTTCTAAGTATTTCTCACATACATTCTTCAAAGCAAACACCTGATCCACACATCCTCTACCACTTCTGAAACCGCACTGCTCTTCCCCAATCTGATGCTCTGTACATGCCTTCACCCTCTCAATCAATACCCTCCCATATAATTTACCAGGAATACTCAACAAACTTATACCTCTGTAATTTGAGCACTCACTCTTATCCCCTTTGCCTTTGTACAATGGCACTATGCACGCATTCCGCCAATCCTCAGGCACCTCACCATGAGTCATACATACATTAAATAACCTTACCAACCAGTCAACAATACAGTCACCCCCTTTTTTAATAAATTCCACTGCAATACCATCCAAACCTGCTGCCTTGCCGGCTTTCATCTTCAGCAAAGCTTTTACTACCTCTTCTCTGTTTACCAAATCATTTTCCCTAACCCTCTCACTTTGCACACCACCTCGACCAAAACACCCTATATCTGCCACTCTGTCTTCAGACACATTCAACAAACCTTCAAAATACTCATTCCATCTCCTTCTCACATCACCGCTACTTGTTATCACCTCCCCATTTACGCCCTTCACTGAAGTTCCCATTTGCTCCCTTGTCTTACGCACCCTATTTACCTCCTTCCAGAACATCTTTTTATTCTCCCTAAAATTTACTGATAGTCTCTCACCCCAACTCTCATTTGCCCTTTTTTTCACCTCTTGCACCTTTCTCTTGACCTCCTGTCTCTTTCTTTTATACTTCTCCCACTCAATTGCATTTTTTCCCTGCAAAAATCGTCCAAATGCCTCTCTCTTCTCTTTCACTAATACTCTTACTTCTTCATCCCACCACTCACTACCCTTTCTAAACAGCCCACCTCCCACTCTTCTCATGCCACAAGCATCTTTTGCGCAATCCATCACTGATTCCCTAAATACATCCCATTCCTCCCCCACTCCCCTTACTTCCATTGTTCTCACCTTTTTCCATTCTGTACACAGTCTCTCCTGGTAGTTCCCCACACAGGTCTCCTTCCCAAGCTCACTTACTCTCACCACCTTCTTCACCCCAACATTCATATATATATATATATATATATATATATATATATATATATATATATATATATATATATATATATATATATATATACAGCGCTGGTGGCTGATTCATGTGAGAAACTGCAGAAGCTGGTGACTGAGTTTGGTAAAGTGTGTGAAAGAAGAAAGTTAAGAGTAAATGTGAATAAGAGCAAGGTTATTAGGTACAGTAGGGTTGAGGGTCAAGTCAATTGGGAGGTAAGTTTGAATGGAGAAAAACTGGAGGAAGTAAAGTGTTTTAGATATCTGGGAGTGGATCTGGCAGCGGATGGAACCATGGAAGCGGAAGTGGATCATAGGGTGGGGGAGGGGGCGAAAATCCTGGGAGCTTTGAAGAATGTGTGGAAGTCGAGAACATTATCTCGGAAAGCAAAAATGGGTATGTTTGAAGGAATAGTGGTTCCAACAATGTTGTATGGTTGCGAGGCGTGGGCTATGGATAGAGTTGTGCGCAGGAGGATGGATGTGCTGGAAATGAGATGTTTGAGGACAATGTGTGGTGTGAGGTGGTTTGATCGAGTAAGTAACGTAAGGGTAAGAGAGATGTGTGGAAATAAAAAGAGCGTGGTTGAGAGAGCAGAAGAGGGTGTTTTGAAATGGTTTAGGCACATGGAGAGAATGAGTGAGGAAAGATTGACCAAGAGGATATATGTGTCGGAGGTGGAGGGAACGAGGAGAAGTGGGAGACCAAATTGGAGGTGGAAAGATGGAGTGAAAAAGATTTTGTGTGATCGGGGCCTGAACATGCAGGAGGGTGAAAGGAGGGCAAGGAGTAGAGTGAATTGGATCGATGTGGTATACCGGGGTTGACGTGCTGTCAGTGGATTGAATCAGGGCATGTGAAGCGTCTGGGGTAAACCATGGAAAGTTGTGTAGGTATGTATATTTGCGTGTGTGGACGTATGTATATACATGTGTATGGGGGTGGGTTGGGCCATTTCTTTCGTCTGTTTCCTTGCGCTACCTCGCAAACGCGGGAGACAGCGACAAAGCAAAAAAAAAAAAGAATCTTTTTCTTTTCTTTTAAACTATTCGCCATTTCCCGCGTTAGCGAGGTAGCGTTAAGAACAGAGGACTGGGCCTTTGTGGAATATCCTCACCTGGCCCCAGTCTCTTCCTTCTTTTGGAAAATTAAAAAAAAAAAAAAAAACGAGAGGGGAGGATTTCCAGCCCCCCGCTCCCTCCTCTTTTAGTCACCTTCTACGACACGCAGGGAATACGTGTGAAGTATTCTTAATCCTCTATCCCCAGGGATACTATATATATATATATATATATATATATATATATATATATATATATATATATATATATATATATATATATATATATCACTTCACTGGTGTCTGATTTTCTACACTGGAACCCGTTTTCTGTCCCGTGGCTCAATTGTACCCGGTTAACAAATTTCTTTCTATAGGCTGGTCATATTGAAAACTCGCTGGAACATGTAATTATTGTACATATTAAAAGGATACATATTTTTCCTCCTATATACAACACCACTGAATAACAGTCTACGAAAGTTTTATGTTAACAATCCTACAGTATGCATGAGTGCACCTTGTATGGATGAGTGTTCGTACGGGATTATACATGTCTGATGGATGTTACATTCATTATGCAAACTTCATTGGCTTCCTGTAATGTTGAGCATGCGATGGGGAGGCAATAATAAGCTTATCATCATGTAGGACGTCAGGAAAAATGGGGTCAGTGGTGGGCTTTTCCATTGAGTGTGGCGTGAGTACGGTGGTGGGGGGGGGGGGGGGGGGGTTGAGGCTCTGTGGTGGTCACTACGGGATGGGTCACATACCAGCTAGGAGTCGTCATGACTGATTCATACAGATATCCATCCAGCTTGGCGTTAGTCGATAACACTACAAGCAACTCTCTATGATACTTCACCTGGGAGTTGATCGTTCAAATAACTTACCGATGACGCCATCACACTCGACCGAAAAGCAGTAGAGATAATAAATGCAGGCTGTAGACTGTGATGTGCTGCAGGTTGTAGACTGTGATGTGCTGCAGGTTGTAGATTATGATGTGCTGCAGGTTGTAGATTGTGATGTGCTGCAGGTTGTAGACTGTGATGTGCTGCAGGTTGTAGATTATGATGTGCTGCAGGTTGTAGACTGTGATGTGCTGCAAGTTGTAGATTATGATGTGCTGCAGGTTGTAGATTGTGATGTGCTGCAGGTTGTAGATTGTGATGTGCTGCAGGTTGTAGACTGTGATGTGCTGCAGGTTGTAGATTGTGATGTGCTGCAGGTTGTAGATTGTGATGTGCTGCAGGTTGTAGACTGTGATGTGCTGCAGGTTGTAGATTGTGATGTGCTGCAGGCTGTAGACTGTGATGTGCTGCAGGTTGTAGACTGTGATGTGCTGCAGGTTGTAGATTGTGATGTGCTGCAGGTTGTAGACTGTGATGTGCTGCAGGTTGTAGACTGTGATGTGCTGCAGGTTGTAGATTGTGATGTGCTGCAGGTTGTAGATTGTGATGTGCTGCAGGTTGTAGACTGTGATGTGCTGCAGGTTGTAGACTGTGATGTGCTGCAGGTTGTAGACTGTGATGTGCTGCAGGCTGTAGACTGTGATGTGCTGCAGGTTGTAGATTGTGATGTGCTGCAGGTTGTAGATTGTGATGTGCTGCAGGTTGTAGATTGTGATGTGCTGCAGGTTGTAGATTGTGATGTGCTGCAGGTTGTAGATTGTGATGTGCTGCAGGTTGTAGATTGTGATGTGCTGCAGGTTGTAGACTGTGATGTGCTGCAGGTTGTAGATTGTGATGTGCTGCAGGCTGTAGACTGTAATGTGCTACAGGTTGTAGATTGTGATGTGCTGCAGGTTGTAGACTGTGATGTGCTGCAGGTTGTAGATTGTGATGTGCTGCAGGTTGTAGATTGTGATGTGCTGCAGGTTGTAGACTGTGATGTGCTGCAGGTTGTAGACTGTGATGTGCTGCAGGTTGTAGATTGTGATGTGCTGCAGGCTGTAGACTGTAATGTGCTACAGGTTGTAGATTGTGATGTGCTGCAGGCTGTAGACTGTGATGTGCTGCAGGTTGTAGACTGTGATGTGCTGCAGGTTGTAGACTGTGATGTGCTGCAGGTTGTTGATTGTGATGTGCTGCAGGTTGTAGACTGTGATGTGCTGCAGGTTGTAGATTGTGATGTGCTGCAGGTTGTAGATTGTGATGTGCTGCAGGTTGTAGATTGTGATGTGCTGCAGGTTGTAGACTGTGATGTGCTGCAGGTTGTAGACTGTGATGTGCTGCAGGTTGTAGATTGTGATGTGCTGCAGGTTGTAGATTGCGATGTGCTGCAAGCTGTAGACTGTGATGTGTTGTAGATTGTGATGTGCTGCAGGTTGTAGATTGTGATGTGCTGCAGGTTGTAGATTGTGATGTGCCTCAGGTTGTAGATTGTGATGTGCTGCAAGCTGTAGACTGTGATGTGTTGTAGATTGTGATGTGCTGCAGGTTGTAGATTGTGATGTGCTGCAGGTTGTAGATTGTGATGTGCTGCAGGTTGTAGACTGTGATGTGCTGCAGGTTGTAGATTGTGATGTGCTGCAGGTTGTAGATTGTGATGTGCTGCAAGCTTAGACCGTGATGTGTTGTAGATTGTGATGTGCTGCAGGTTGTAGACTGTGATGTGCTGCAAGCTGTAGACTGTGATGTGTTGTAAATTGTGATGTGCCTCAGGTTGTAGATTGTGATGTGCTGCAAGCTGTAGACTGTGATGTGTTGTAGATTGTGATGTGCTGCAGGTTGTAGACTGTGATGTGTTGTAGATTGTGATGTGCTGCAGGTTGTAGACTGTGATGTGTTGTAGATTGTGATGTGCTGCAGGTTGTAGACTGTGATGTGTTGTAGATTGTGATGTGCTGCAGGTTGTAGACTGTGATGTGTTGTAGATTGTGATGTGCTGCAGGTTGTACACTGTGATGTGTTGTACACTGTGATGTGCTGCAAAATGATATCCCTGTCTCATATTCAGTATACTTAGAAGTGTTGGACAGCTTCCTGGGTGATTATATTGAGAGGAGCATGGTCGAGTAACCAATCAAATGCATTCTTTTGCTACTACGACAAGCCCAGCAGGTGACATTTGTTTTTGTGGATGGAGGGAGGAACATTTTCTTGTGTGTATGTGTGGAAGATGTATGATCATGGAATGATCCAGACTTGTAGCACACGCTGCGAACGTTGTCCTAATTTGCGAGTAACATTACTCTCGGCATCTTTGCTTCGTTCGTCTTACTTATATATTTGCTTCATAAGACATTACGTTGTACGTGGGCCTCAACTCCCAGCGCCCCTTCTCTGTGACCCAACACCACCCTCCCCTCCTTACCTTGTCACCCCCCCAGGTCACTAATGAAAGCTTGGAAGTAGCGAGTCGATCCTGCTGTCCGGGTTCACACCTCACAGACAGAGACGACTGACAACGCTGACGGTCCCGGGTGGAAGGGCAGGCGGCTGTGCTGTGAAAATGGAAATTAGAAAGGGGAGAAAAAACTGGAAAAGAAAAAGGACCACGAAAACGAATAATGGAAGTTAGTATGATAAAGTACTTTTATATTCACGTCACAAATATATGACTGGTGGACAGTGTGAACAATATATGACTGGTGAACAGTGTGAACAATATATGACTGGTGGACAGTGTGAACAATATATGACTGGTGGACAGTGTGAACAATATATGACTGGTGAACAGTGTGAACAAACCACCACCAGATAAGACGCTTTGACCATCACGTGTTTTGTGCTACAGGGAAGAGAAATATTATTATTATATTTGGAGTCAACGAATAGACTCTAACGCTATTCGGGTAGCGCTTCTCGCTAACTTTATGATGTAGCGTATCCTGCTCAGTCCAGTCTTTCTTCAGTTGTATAATCATTTCAGACTGAGTAATCTCTCTCACCAAGACTTAATGTACAGTGACTTTTCCTTCAGTTTCTCTCTTTTTCGGACAAAATGTTTAAAAGATGTTTTGTAACATGGTGTTACTGTGCAGCAAGTGTCATTTCGCTCATAAGAAATTTTGAAGTACCATTATTTATTAATATGGCTGACATATTAGGCGTCGCCATAATTTTCCGTAGATCTTTTATCACAAAATTTGAACGACAGTCTTAGTCAAGATTTGAAGGGAGCGAGTCTTGTTCTTAAACTAGCAGATGTAACTAAATTTGTTCTAAAAGTAGCAGATGTCGCTAAATTTGCGACGATGTTGGGTTTCGCTGTGGCCGCTGATTCGCGTGGCGTCGCTGAAGATGTTAAGCTTGTGTCGCCGGGACGGACGCCAGCTGCCCCAAGGGTTCACCTTCCGGCAGGATAGTAGCTCCATTCCTCTGGCTAAAGTGGAAGGCAGCGGCTTCATTGTGTACTACGAACCACTGCTGGAGCGCTGCTGAGCCCACAGGAAATTCCTGTTGCTGGCGGAGAGGGTGTGTACGTCTGGTGGCGGCCGTGGAATGAGTCTTACGAACGTCGCACCTCTCCAAGATGCGATGCCAGAGTTGAATGCAGAGATTTTATTCGGCCGAACATCACAATCATAGAGGGTAAAGTGACACACACACACATACAAGCGGACATCCGTGGTGCAACGCTTGGCATTACTGACCGTCACACAAGCCTGGGCCGCCGGGAGATCATGTAGCATCTTGGCGTGGTAAGTAACCTCGCTCAGTTATTTACCAGAGGCCGTGTTATGGTGTGGGGAAGACATTGCCGGCACTTGACGTATGTGAGGGTTGAGACTCGTTCACATAGCGGTAGATATGTGGGGAGTTACAGAGGAGGACGGAGGGCTCCATGTATTCATTCCAAAGACAGGCAGACAGTTGGACACATCGCTCGTTGGGTGCAGGGAGGCACACGCAGGTTGGGTCGGCAGACACATGAGCCAGGTCACGGCCATGGGCTGAGCGCCCTGTGTGTTCAGAGCATCGACCCTGGGCAACGTAGATTCCATATTTCACTGGGTCGTCGCGTCCCTAAATACTCTCTCTCGAGAACCTCCCGTCATGAGAAGTTAGCTCTGCAGGTGTTTTTCCTGGTCCAGGTTAACCTCATAGTGACAAGTTCGGTGTGTTTGTGTGAGGCGAACCTTAAACCCGTGGCGTGCCCCAGGGGGACCATCATCTGAGCACTCGGGTGTGGATGTGACCACGGTAGGTGACGGGTCATCCCGGCCTCCCTCACCATCCCTTCACTCCACCTCGGGAATTACACATACCGGAAATATCACAGCCAAGTCACTGCTGCCGTACCAGAAGAGCGCCATACTTCGGAACGACCTCTGGTCTCTGGAAACTTGTCTTTGCGAGGCACTGCGATGCCTCCGCCTGCTTCGTGTAACTTACCAGTGCTCAGCGGATCCAGTGCTCTTGTTTAGAGCTATGTGTGCGGCAGATGTACAGTGCAGCGTTAGATTATCTTAACATTTCCACACACGTGAAGGACCAGAGTGTATGTACAAGTGTCATCCACGAGTGATACTGAGGTTATTATGGGTGTTTGGTCTACAGTATAGAATGGATTACCCTCAGACCATTGCAAGGAAACACACATTCCTCACTCCCTCTGCTGGATGATGCCACTTCACTCCCTCTGCTGGGTGATGCCACTTCACTTCCTCAGCTTGGTGATGCCACTTCACTCTCTCTA
This sequence comes from Panulirus ornatus, assembly GCF_036320965.1. Classification (NCBI taxonomy): domain Eukaryota; kingdom Metazoa; phylum Arthropoda; class Malacostraca; order Decapoda; family Palinuridae; genus Panulirus; species Panulirus ornatus. The sequence continues at coordinate 26,238,665 of NC_092240.1, forward strand.
CTGGATGATGCCACTTCACTCTCTCTACTGGGTGATGCCACTTCACTCCCTCTACTGGGTGATGCCACTTCACTCTCTCTACTGGGTGATGCCACTTCACTCCCTCTACTGGGTGATGCCACTTCACTCCCTCTACTGGGTGATGCCACTTCTCTCCCTCTGTTGGATGATAAAGGAGGTGATGTAAGGTGTGTGTGTGTGTGTGTGTGTGTGTGTGTGTGTGTGTGTGTGTGTGTGTGTGGAGAAGGCGGTGTATGAGGTATGTAGGGCAGGAGGTGGTGTGGCGTATGTGGAATGGTGCAGGAGGTGGTATGGCGTGTGTGGAGTGGTGCAGGAGGTGGTGTGGCGTGTGTGGAGTGGTGCAGGTGGTGTGGCGTGTGTGGCGTGGTGCAGGAGGTGGTGTGGCGTGTGTGGCATGGTGCAGGAGGTGGTGTGGCGTGTGTGGCGTGGTGCAGGAGGTTGTGTGGCGTGTGTGACGTGGTGCACAAGGTGGTGTGGCGTGTGTGACGTGGTGTAGGAGGTGGTGTGGCGTGTGTGGAGTGGTACAGGAGGGAATGTGGCGTGTGTGGAGTGGTGCAGGTGGTGTGGCGTGGTGCAGGAGGTGGTGTGGCGTATTTGGCGTGGTGCAGGAGGTGGTGTGGGGTGTATGGGACGGTGCCGGAGGTGGTGTTGGGCAGTGCAGGAAGGAGGTGGTGCAGGTGGTGTTGTGGTAACGCCCTCTTTCCGCTCCTGTACTCCCGACCTCCACATTTGAACAACAGCTGGAACTACTATTAGGCCCGCGACACCCCTCAACCCAGAGAGAGAGAGAGAGAGAGAGAGAGAGAGAGAGAGAGAGAGAGAGAGAGAGAGAGAGAGAGAGAGAGAGAGAATGCCCACGTTGGTAAGAGGCGAGGCAAGCATGATTAAGTGTGATTAAGGTGAGGTAAGCATGATTAAGTGTGATTGTGGTGAAAGTGAACAGTTGAAGTCTTGAGCCGTCGTAACATTGACCTGGGTTAACTAGCAGTGCTGTCTGGTCGTCTGCTCTACAACTCTCCTTCGTCATTCCGTGACCTGACCCCGGGTCACAATAGGTTACCTTTGCCGCTCTTTGGTTCAAAGTTCCTGACTTATTGTTAGATAGAATTATATTATCATTATGGAGACTGCCCTTTAAAGAGCACAGGAGTTAATTAATGATAACAGATTGTGTTAATTTCCTCCATAAGAAGTCATCTGGCCTGAACGTCAAATTTCCTTGGTGGAAACACAATGGTCCAACTTTGCAAGAGACATTTTACAACACCGACCATGGCAATAGCCTTCTCAGAAATACGATATTTCGCATGTGTCAAGACATGACATTGTAGCAGGTAATGATTGATTGCATGCCCTTCACTACAGCTGTAGCTTTGGCCCTACAGTTCTTGAGGTCCTCTGGGATCTTTTGCTCCAACTCCCAGGCGGACCAAGCTGGTTAGGGCGGCGTACGAGACGCTCCTCCATCCTGGTAGTCCTGTAGCCAGTGGATGGTAGCCATTTACAGCCTTATACTAAGCCGCCGAGGAGCTGTGTTGTGGTGTGGCAGACTTCGATCCCAACCCTGGCTTGTTTACGGAACTCTGACAGGAATCCATTCCCTGACTGTCCTTTGTAATGTTCTTTCCCGAGTGAAGTCGCCCGCAACTTCATTCCCCTATAACCTGGTTGAGAATGACATACATTGCCAGTCGTGCAATATGACGTGGTAGGGAAACCATCTCTGTAATACACAGTGGTGGTGATGTGTTTCAGTGGCAGCTCTCCAGTGTGTAGGACTCATCACACAAGTGTGGCGTTTTCAAAGGACATTTAAAAAGCAAACAACCGAGAAAGGAATCTTTGTCATTGACTTCTAACTTCGTGTTATCAGGTGCCGCTTGCAGGATCAATGCACACACACGTCACTATGATATACCGGGGAGTCTGGAGGAGAATGTTAACGTGAAAGATAGATGGGTCAGGTGGGTTTTTGATACGTAGAGGATTTTTGAAGGGCTGTGCTGGTGGAGCAACAGTAGAGGCCCGTGGCGTATCACAGGTAAATCGTGGAAGTAGGAGATCCAGTATGTCGTCACGTACATCACCTGCTTCCAGGCACGTGAGACTGGTGAACACTGTTATCATTCAGAGTGAATACTGAAACCGTCGTCCATTTTGAAGTCGATTAACAAATATAGAAATCTATTGATATTAGACTTACGTCCTCCGATTATCTTTGATAATCATGTGAAGGGTTTTATTGTTTCCTTCTTGCTAACGTACGTTTTTGTGTTGAGCGACATTTCGAGGGCAAAAAAAAAACAAAAAAAAAAAAACATCCCCAATCAAGGCCATCTCGAGTGAAAGAAAAAAGTTATAGGGAAAGAAAACGGAAAGTAATCAGGGCTCCACAGGTGTTTGTAGACCTGACTCATAAAAGGATGGAAGGTTATGTGAAGAGGGAAAGACGCAAGAAGGAAGAGAATTCCACAGCTTATGTGTTTGAGGGAAGGAGGCATCATAACGGGTGATCTTTGTGTGACATGATATGCTCACAGAGGCTGTGGGAAGCAGCAGCCAAACGCCAGCCATGAGTTGAGACCTTGGGGAAAGGGGACATGCAGACCCTTCACGAGAGCGATGGCCAAATCAGTTCCTACAGGAAGAGAGAGAGAGAGAGAGAGAGAGAGAGAGAGAGAGAGAGAGAGAGAGAGAGAGAGAGAGAGAGAGAGAGAGAGAGAGAGAGGCTCAGGGAGAGGGAAGGTTGAAGAGAGGTGATGCCGGGAGAAGTAATTGGACGCACAGGCTTTTGATTCATCTTTCGTTAATAGAGAGAGGGGAAGGATGCGCCACCCCTTCGCCGCGCAGTAGCAAGTGTTGCGATCCATCAGTCTTACAGGCCTGGGTTCCAGTCTAGGGCAAGGCAGTCGGCTGGTTAATGGATGAACATCTACGTAACATAAACAGGGGTGAGTGCAGGTGTGCGTGTGTGTGTGTGTGTGTGTGTGCTCATAAAATCAAGACATATATACATGGGTAAGAGACGGGGCGGTATGAGAGTAAAACTATCTATACGTAATGCACAAATGATAATCACGAAGTATTCTATGTCTACAGCCACACCCGAGCATTTCACCTGTCGAAGGTTTACCACTTCAAAGTTCAGTTCGGCCAGTTTAAGAGTCAAAGTTTGAATAACACTGAGTCAGCAGCGTTTAGCTTGCTGTTCGGTCCTAAAATGCGGCCAGCAGTCGACGTAGGTGAGTATTAATTTTACAGCTTCGTGAGCGTTTTGAACGTAACAACCAGCCAGGTACTGGATACTCGTTAGGAGCCAGGCTGAGAATCGAACCTGGCCTCCAGGAGATGGGAATTTCAGTCTTAACAACGGTATGAGCTTAATCATTCGTCCAGTTCTTGCAGCCTAGGACCCGCAGGCATACTTTTTCTTTTTTTTTAAGGCAACCTTTGGCACGCATAAAGGTAGCCGAACAATAGTTGTGTTGTTATAAGCGTTCTGTTAACCCTGGTTTTGTGTGGGGAGGGGTGGGGGGTTAGAGGCCGGCTGAAGGCACATCCGACTTGCTGTCACGAACGTCAACAAACTCTTGGTTACCAACACGACGGCGCTCAGACCGTCTCGGATCCCTCGTTCCCTAACACTCCCAGCTCGTCTGGAATCTCCCTGTCTCTAGGCGTCTGAATTTTCTTTGATCTTTCAGTTTTTAAAGTCACCAGATTTCTATGATCTCTCATTCTCCATGGCTCTTCCCTCGTCTATGATCTCGGTCTCCGTAACATCTTTAGCCTTATCATCTCTCCTAGTCCGAAGCGCCACTTTCCACTGTTGTCAAACATTCTGTCAAACATTGAACTGCCGGGCTGTCGTGTCTGAGCCACAGGTACGTCCTGTTCAGACATGACCTCACGTCTTCAACATCTAGATCCCTTATGTCGTCCATCCGTCATTATTCACTCGTATATAACCCGTCTGCTTTAGAGACACCTTCCCTTGTTGTATAACAGTGTCTCGCACGTTCTCCACCAGGAGAGGAGACACAGTTTACCACTGGAAGGTGCAGCACGATCTCGCCTTCCCCAGACACAACACGACCTACCACTAGGAGAGGCAACATGACCTCTCCTCCACCAGACACAACACGACCTACCAGGAGATGAGGCAGTATGCACCCCACCAGAAAGGAAAACACGGTGATCCCTGTGGAGGAGAGGCCATGGGACGCCCCAGGCGGAGGAGCAGCAAGGTCCTGGGCAGGTCAGGCAGCCAGGGATGAGAACGGTGAAGCACCGTCAGCGTGGCAACCAGCCATCCGTGTCTAGAAGCTGTGGTTCAGATCTTTTCCTCGGCCCCCCCCACCAAAGTGGAGGGTTGTTCACGCGTTCTTCTCGTCTGCCTTTCGTTGCTCCTCACAAGATAGTGTGAGGCAAGAGGCGGGAGGAAAACTTCCTAGTATTTCAGGAGGGCGTTGTACCAGTAACTTGAGTGTAGGTGGACGAGGAATTGCCTCCCGCCAAGCACCAATCACCTGTGGCGGACCGACCTGAGCAAGGGGTTGCGTCAAGCCACCCTGCTACTCTGCCTCCGCCGTGTGCGTTGTAGTCATCCCTCCCTCATCTATGTAGATGTCAGCTCTCCCTCAATCTGGGCCACAAAATAAGACGACTTTGAAAAAGTTGCTCAAACATTATCACAACCAAATGTACCATAATTGTTCCTTTGATCTTCTAAAATGGCGACGATTAAATCAGTGAGAGTACCTTGTTATGAGCGGACCTCTCGACCCGACTGAAAGGTTAAAGGTCCCTCAACACGATGTCTGCAACAAATGATCTTTGCCTGACTACTGCAGTGTAGCTTCCCCCTCCCCCTCCTCTCCTCACACACACACACACACACACACACACACATGCACCGCCTGTGAGCGCAGCTGGTGCAGGTGGCCTGTGGTGTCGCGCCGACGTTACTACAATCAGACGATGCCGGTAGCCGCAGTGTTGAAGTTCATGGGTGGCAGGTGGTGGTGGTAGAGGTGGCAGCAGGTGAGCGCGGTGGTGGCGGTGTTAGGTGGAGGGTTGAGGGAAGTGGCGGTAACAGGTGTATGATAAGTGGCAGGAGGGTTGCGAGGGTGGGCACGAGACTTCTGGCTTCCTTCGTTTACTTCCAGATTTATTGTCGAGCATCATTTCCAGGTCGAAATTATGTCGTTGTTCGATCGATGAAAATGATAGTGGGAGAGAGTGGGAAGTGATGGGAGTTTACGGATGGTAGTGGGGGTGGAGTGCATGATGAGTGGAGAGAGCGGGAATGTGTGGAGTAGTTGCGGGCATTGGAGGGGTGTGATGTGGGTAGGCGGGGCAGTGGGGGATGTGGTGTGGGTAGGTGGGGCAGTGTGGTGTGGGTAGGTGGGGCAGTGGAGGGGTGGTATGTGGGTAGGTAGGGCAGTGGAGGGGTGGTATGTGGGTAGGTGGGGCAGTGGAGGGGTGGTATGTGGGTAGGTGGGGCAGTGGAGGGGTGCGGTGTGGGTAGGTGGGGCAGTGGAGGGGTGTGGTGTGGGGCAGTGGAGGTGTGTGGTGTGGGGCAGTGGAGCGGTGTGACTTCTCGCAGCATTATTGAATGTATCATGAAGCTCAGAACTATGATGGTGGGGGTGGGCCCTGGTTGTGGGTTGTGGTGGGTCGCCCAGGATGGGGTTGGGCCCTGGTTGTGGGTTGTGGTGGGTCGCCCTGGGTGGGGGTGGACCCTGGTTGTGGGTTGTGGTGGGTCGCCCAGGATGGGGTTGGGCCCTGGTTGTGGGTTGTACTGGGTCGCCCTGGGTGGGGTTGGGCCCTGGTTGTGGGTTGTGGTGGGTCGCCCTGGGTGGGGTTGGGCCCTGGTTGTGGGTTGTGGTGGGTCGCCCCGGTTGGGGTAGGCCCTGAGTGTGGGAGGTGGGTCGGTCGCCCAGGGTGGGGACTCGGCCTCTTTGAGTTGGCTGTTGGTGGGTTGTAGGGGTTGTGGCCGCTGGGGGGGGGAGGGGGAGACAGGTTTTGCGGTACAGGTCTACGCTAACGATCATCATTATTACTGTGGTTATCATAATTAGCCACAACTGGTGGGCTTCTACCACACTAACCACTTGCGTAACGAGGTTACTCTCAACCCCCAGTTGTTTAGCTGTCATGGCCTCGCCTCTGAGCAACTCGTTCTGAATACGATCATTACTAAGTCTTGTTGTTGTTTTTTTCCTCATATCATCATCAGTAGGAAGTGATTAGCGGTAATGGCGACGGTGGCAGGCTTGGTAACATGACCCGTGAGGACTGAGGCAGGAGCACCCTCGCTATGACTTGGTCCTGGTCATTACGTAAGTCTTGCTTTACGACATAGTTCGGAAATGTTGACAGACACTGGTCGGTCCAGAACACCTGTGTTGCCAGACACTGGCCGGTCCAGAATACCTGTAGTGGCAGGCGTTGGTTGGTCCAGAGGACGTGTGATGGCAGGCGTTGGTTGGTCCAGAGGACGTGCGATGGCAGGCGTTGGTTGGTCCAGAGGACGTGTGATGGCAGGCGTTGGTTGGTCCAGAGGACGTGCGATGGCAGGCGTTGGTTGGTCCAGAGGACGTGTGATGGCAGGCGTTGGTTGGTCCAGAGGACGTGTGATGGCAGGCGTTGGTTGGTCCAGAGGACGTGCGATGGCAGGCGTTGGTTGGTCCAGAGGACGTGTGATGGCAGGCGTTGGTTGGTCCAGAGGACGTGCGATGGCAGGCGTTGGTTGGTCCAGAGGACGTGCGATGGCAGGCGTTGGTTGGTCCAGAGGACGTGTGATGGCAGGCGTTGGTTGGTCCAGAGGACGTGCGATGGCAGGCGTTGGTTGGTCCAGAGGACGTGTGATGGCAGGCGTTGGTTGGTCCAAAGGACCTGTGATGGCAGCCGTTGTTTGGCGCAGAACGCCTGTGTTGGCAAGCAGGCTAGGCACAGCGTCCGTTGGAGGCGGGTATCCCCCCACCCCCCCACCACCCACCCCATCCCACCTGACCCCATCCCACCAAGGTTACACAGATTAGCTCAACCCGTCATCCCAGGTCACGGGACGGCTGCCTACCAGGTCAAACAGAACCGCTTCTCCTTATTCGCTCCAGGTCACACGAGACTCCTGGCTTCCCCATCATCTTTCCAGGTCACACGAGACTCCTGGCTTCCTTCGTTTACTTCCAGATTTATTCTCGACCATTATTTCCAGGTCGAAATTATGTCGTTGCTCGATCGATGAAAATGTTGGTCACTCTACGTCATTCTTTGATCATACGGGTGAGGGACTGGGCCAGGGCCGAGTGTGACCCTCGAGGCTGGACCAGGGACGAACCCTCAACTAACTTCATTGTTTTGCTACCGTACGATATTCAGTGCGATAAAGTAAATCATTATCTATATACGAATCCATGTCTATCATATATATACATTATATATATATATATATATATATATATATATATATATATATATATATATATATATATATATATATATATATATATATATGTATATTGGAAAAGATCACAATTTTGGGCGTGATCAAGTATATTCATGAGTCCAAGGAGAAAATGAAACACTAAGTTCCCAATTGCACTTTCGTGTAATAATCACATCATCAGGGGACAATACAAGAAAGAAATATAAGTCACTTGATATACAACGAAGAGACGTAGCTAGGACGCCATTTGGTAAACATGTGATTGTCCAAGATAGACAACGAGCATATCATAAAATTATTATGTGGACAAGAAGGCGAATTGTTTACAAATTTTATCAACAACATATTGGATAAGTAAAAACTCAGGGGAGGATTTCCATCCCCCCTGTTCTTCCCCTTTTAGTCGCCCCTTACGACACGCAGGGAATATGTGGGAAGTATTCATTCTCCCCTATCCAAAAGAAGAAACAGAGAAGGGGGCCAAGTTAGGATATTCCCTCTAAGGCTCCGACCTTTGTTCTTAATGCTACCTTGCTAACGCGGGAAATGACGATTATGTATGAACATATATATATATATATATATATATATATATATATATTGGAAAGGATCACAATTTTGCGCGTGATCAAGATATTCCCCGTGGACTCAGGAATATATATATATATATATATATATATATATATATATATATATATATATATATATATATATATATATATGTTTCATACTATTCGCCATTTCCCGCGTTAGCGAGGTAGCGTTAAGAACAGAGGACTGGGCCTTTGAGGGAATATCCTCACCTGGCCCCCTTCTCTGTTCCTTCTTTTGGAAAATTAAAAAAAAAAACGAGAGGAGAGGATTTCCAGCCCCCCCGCTCCCTTCCCTTTTAGTCGCCTTCTACGACACGCAGGGAATACGTGGGAAGTATTCTTTCTCCCCTATTCCCAGGAATGTTATATGATTGTGAGGCGTGGGCTATACAGAGGGTTGTGCGCAGGAGGGTGGAATGTGTTGGAAATGAGATGTTTGAGGACAATATGTGGTGTGAGGTGGTTTGATCGAGTAAGTAATGAAAGGGTAAGAGAGATGTGTGGTAATAAAAAGAGTGTGATTAAGAGAGCAGAAGAGGGTGTATTGAAATGGTTTGGGCACATGGAGAGAATGAGTGAGGAAAGATTGACAAAGAGGATAAATGTGTCAAATGGTGGAGGGAATGAGGAGAGGTGGGAGGCCAAATTGGAGGTGGAAGGATGGAGTGAAAAAGATTCTGAGCGATCGGGGCCTGAACATACAGGAGGGTGAAAGACGTGCAAGGAATAGAGTGAATTGGAAAGATGTGGTATACGGGAGTCGACGTGCTGTCAGTGGTTTGAACCAGGGCATGTGAAGCATCTGGGGTAAACCATGGAAAGTTTTGTGGGGCCTGAATGTGGAAAGGGAGCTGTGGTTTCGGTGCATTGCTCATGACAGCTAGAGACTGAGTGTGAACGAATGTGGCTTTTGTTGTCTTTTCCTACCGCTACCTCGCGCGCGCGCGGGGAGGAAGGGGGGGAGGTGCCATTTCATGTGTGGCGGGGTGGCGACGGAAATGAATGGGGGCAGCAAGTATGAGTGTGTACATGTGTAATTATATATATGTCTGTGTATGTATATGTATGTATACGTTGAAATGTATATCTCGCAAACGCGGGAGACAGCGAATAAGTATAGAAAAAATAACATATATATATATATATATATATATGTATATATATAATCGCATTTGCTGCCTTCATCCATTTCGGTCGCCACCCCGCCACAAATGAAATAGCATCCCCCCACCTCCAGCAAGTTTGCGGCAGGAAAAGACAACAAAGGCCATATTCGCTCACATTCAGTCTCTATCAGTCATGTGTAATACACCGAACCCCAGCTCCCTTTCCACATCCAGGCCCCACAAACCTTTTCATGGTTTACCCCAGACGCTACACATGCCCTGGTTCAATCCAGTGACAGCAGGTCGGACCCGGTATACCACATCGTTCCAATTCACTCTATTCCTTATACGCCTTTCACCCTCCTGTATGTTCAGGCCCCAATCGCTCAAAATCTTTTTCACTCCATTCTTCCACCTCCAATTTGCTCTCCCGCTTCTTCTTCCCTCCATCTCTGACACGTATATACTCTTTGTCAATCTTTCCTCACTCATTCTCTCAATGTGTCCAAACCATTTCAATACACCCTCTTCTGCTCTCTTAATCACACTCTTTTTATTACCACACATCTCTCTTACCCTTTCATTACTTACTCGATCAAACCACCTCACACCACATATTGTCCTCAAACATTTCATTTCCAACACATCCACCTTCCTCCACACAACTCTATCGATAGCCCATGCCTCGCAATCGTATGACATTGCTGGAACCACTATTTCTTCAAACATACCCATTTTTGCTCTCCAAGATAACGTTCTTGCCTTCCACGCATTATTTAACGCTCCCAGAACCTTCACCCCCTCCCCCACCCTGTGACTCGCTTCCGCTTCCATGGTTTCATCCGCTGCGTTGCTAAGTCTACTCCCAGATACCTAAAACACTTCACTTCCTTCAGTTTTTCTCCATTCAGACTTACCTCCCAATTATCTTGCCCCTCAACCCTACTGAACCTTGCTCTTATTCACATTTGCTTTCAATTTTCATCTTTCACACACTTTTCTAAACTCTGCGGTTTGTCACCCGAATCAGCCACCAGCGCTGTATCATCAGCGAACAACAACTGACTCGCTTCCCAAGCCCTCTCATTCACAACAGACTGCATACTTGCCTCTCTCTCCAAAACTTGCATTTACCTCCGTAACCAACCCATCCATAGACAAATTTAACAACCATGGAGACATCACACACCCCTGGCGCAAACCGGCATTCACTGGGAACCAATCACTTTCCTCTCTTCCTACTCGTACATCCTTGGTAAAAACTTTTCACTGCTTCTAGCAACTTACCTCCTATACCATTTACTCTTAAAACCTTCCACAAAGATCTCTGTCAACCGTATCATATGCCTTCTCCAGATCCATAAACGATAAATACAAATCCATCTGTTTTTCGAAGTGTTTTTCACATAAATTCTTCAAAGCAAACACCTGATCCACACATCCTCTACCACTTCTGAAACCACGCTGCTCTTCCCCAGTCTGATGCTATGTGCATGCTTTTACCCTCTCAATCAATACCCTCCCATATAATTTCCCAGGAATACTCAAGAAACTTATGTGTCAATAATTTGAACAACCACTTTTATCCGTATATCGTATTATTTTATCGTATATCCATTATTACTCATCTCAACATGATAGAGTTAAATTATCATCATTTCAACCTATGTTCCTTAGGGCATCACGTATTTGCAGTCCAGAGTATTTTGATGATGAGTTTGAGAAGATATATTCTATTGGATCTAAGTTAAAGTACCCTAGATCTTTCATTGATAAATCCCTTAAGTTGGCAAAGAAATCATCTTATAGAGTTGAGCCCAAACCGCCCATTGACACCAAGAATCTTTTTGTTCTCCCTTTTGATAATGATTTTACTTTACTTCCCTTGTTGCGTAAATCCTTTAGTGTAAATGTTGCCTTCAGCAACAATAATACTATAAAGAATATCTTAATCAGGAATTTACCAGAAAATTCTCCTGGGTACAACTATAAAGTGCCATGTAGAAATTGTGATAAGTTTTATGTTGGGCAGACTGGTAAGGATCTTTCTGTTAGACTTAAGCAACATAAATATAGTATAAGAACGGGACAAGAATCAAATGCCTTGTCTAATCACGTTAAAAACTATGATCATTGTCTTGACTGGAGTAATGCCATCTCAGTTAATAACTCTAACTCCAGTACCACGAGAAATATCATTGAATCTTCTATTACCAAATACACAAAAGAATTATAATCTCAGTATAAGTGAAGGTCTATACAAATTGGATAACTTTATTGTTGCTAAAATTTGTAAATAATTCACCTCCTTGTCCACATGATAAGTTATTGATGCGCTCGTTATTTGTCTTGGACAATCACATGTTTACCAAATGGCGTCCTAGCTACGTCTCTTCGATGTATATCAACTGACTGTAATATTTCTCTCTTGTGTCTCCCCTGATGTTGTGATTATTACACGAAAGTGCACTTGGGAATTTATCGTGTTTCATTTTCCCCGTGGACTCATTGGAATTCTTGATCACGCGCAAAATTGTGATCCTTTCCCATATATATATATATATATATATATATATATATATATATATATATATATATATATATATATATATATATATGTGTGTGTGTGTGTGTGTGTGTGTGTATGTATGTATGTATGTATGTATGTATGTATGAAATAAATGCCCTCATAATGTTTTACTGGTTAACGAGGAAGAAGCGTTTGTTAGAAGAGAGGATAGTACACAAGTTTGTTCAGGTCTTCCCATCGCTTCACAACGCTGGTCTAGCCCACCCTCACACTAACCAGACCCCTCCTCGTAGGCTACATAACACCAACTGTCCTCGTCTCACCGTCACACTACTACCCACGTCCAACACTCTCCTCTCACACTCCTTGCTCTTGACCCACCTTCGTGCTCTCTGGGCTCCGCATTCTTCCCCTGTCTTCCACCCAGCGGGGTCGAGAGAGGGCCAGGTTATCGCGAGGGCATCCGCCCACCCACGCCCCGCCGTCCCTCATCATGACCTTCCCTGGTTGCAGATTGGAACTGGTCCTCCGTGACGCCTGATCCGACGGTGTCCATCTCGTTGCTTGGATGCCCTTTTTGTGTAGGGGTGTAGGGGGAAATTTATGGAGGTTTGATATGCCTGGCACCTACACTGGAGGACGTGGAAAGGCGTAAAGGTGCAGGAACCTACGCAGAGTTGTGCGTACTGCAACATTTCCTGTGTCTGGACTTGTGGGGGGAAAAATCTGTACATGGAATCTTCTTGAAGTACGAGACAAGGGCAGCCTGTGAGACGAGGCTGTGGTCAGGTTGACTTCATCAACCAGACTGTGAGACGAGGCTGTGGTCAGGTTGACTTCATCAACCAGACTGTGAGACGAGGCTGTGGTCAGGTTGACTTCATCAACCAGACTGTGAGGCGAGGCTGTGGTCAGGTTGACTTCATCAACCAGACTGTGAGACGAGGCTGTGGTCAGGTTGACTTCATCAACCAGACTGTGAGACGAGGCTGTGGTCAGGTTGACTTCATCAACCAGACTGTGAGACGAGGCTGTGGTCAGGTTGACTTCATCAACCAGACTGTGAGGCGAGGCTGTGGTCAGGTTGACTTCATCAACCAGACTGTGAGACGAGGCTGTGGTTAGGTTGACTTCAACCAGACTATGAGGCGAGGCTGTGGTCAGGTTGACTTCATCAACCAGACTGTGAGACGAGGCTGTGGTCAGGTTAACTTCATCAACCAGACTGTGAGACGAGGCTGTGGTCAGGTTGACTTCATTAACGAGACTGTAAGATGAGGCTGTGGTCAGGTTGACTTCATTAACGAGACTGTAAGATGAGGCTGTGGTCAGGTTGACTTCATTAACGAGACTGTAAGATGAGGCTGTGGTCAGGTTGACTTCATCAACCAGACTGTAAGATGAGGCTCTGGTCAGGTTGACTTCATCTACCAGACTGTGAGACGAGGCTGTGGTCAGGTTGACTTCATCAACCAGACTATGAGGCGAGGCTATGGTCAGGTTGACTTCATCGACCAGCCTGTGGAGCGAGGTTGTGGTCAGGTTAACTTCATCAACCAGCCCCATGATGGGGACTGTCTCAAAGAAACAGATCAATGGTTAGGTGATCCACATGTCAGGCGACACGTCTGGATGAGACGGAAAAATCATGAGTCGAGTTCAGTCAACCCCGACCACCAGACACGTTGGGGTTGGGGGAGCGTATGGCTCCCAGACTGACTGGATGATACGAGGGCTTGAACTGGAATGCACTGCACGACCGAGGGGGTTGAAACTGATGTACTGGTGGTGAACAACTCCGCACCTGTGACCTTGGCAGGGACCAAGAAGCAGCACCTATAGCTGCGGTAATGATACAACTGACAGACGTACGAACAAGAAGCACACACACACACACACACACACACACACACACACACACACACACACACACACGCATACTGACCACACACACGCTCAAAAAAGGGGCTTGTGCCAACAGCTGGAGCAGGGACCGAGGTAGGTAGGGTTGGGGAAGGGGAAGGGGGCATGAGGAGGGACTAACACAGCGTCAGTAGGAATGTGACCTTGACAGCGAAAGCGGAAACATGTTGTGGCGCTGGAGATGTGTGGTGGCGGTGGTGGTGATGTGTGGTGGTGTTGTGTGGTGGTGGTGTGTGGTAGTGGTGGTGTGTGGTTGTGGTGGTGATGGAGTGTGGTGGTGGTGGTGTGTGGTAGTGGTGGTGTGTGGTTGTGGTGGTGATGGAGTGTGGTGGTGGTGTGTGGTAGTGGTGGTGTGTGGTTGTGGTGGTGATGGAGTGTGGTGGTGGTGGTGGAGATGAGTGGTGGTGGTTGTGGTGGAGATTTGTGGTGGTGATGATGTTGTGAGGTGGTAGCGCTGGAACTGGTGGAGGGTGGGTGCGGTGGTGGGAATATGTAATTGTAATTAGTCCTGACGCTGCCGGTCCTGGATGTGTCCTCCTGACGCTGCCGGTCCTGGATGTGTCCTCCTGACGGAGGTCTGGAGCTGACGCAAGGGGGGATGGAGTGGGTGGTGACGATACACAAGTGTTCGAACCTCCTGGAGGTGAGGCCACCGTGTTCTAGTCTACTGGTTGTGAGGCCACCGTGTTCTAGCCTCCTGGTGGTGAGGCCACCGTGTTCGAACCTGCTGGAGGTGAGGCCACCGTGTTCTAGTCTCCTGGTTGTGAGGCCACCGTGTTCGAACCTGCTGGAGGTGAGGCCACCGTGTTCTAGTCTCCTGGTTGTGAGGCCACCGTGTTCTAGCCTCCTGGTGGTGAGGCCACTGTGTTCGAACCTGCTGGAGGTGAGGCCACCGTGTTCTCGTCTCCTGGTTGTGAGGCCACCGTGTTCTAGCCTCCTGGTGGTGAGTCCACCGTGTTCGAACCTGCTGGAGGTGAGGCCACCGTGTTCTAGCCTACTGGTGGTGAGGCCACCGTGTTCGAACCTGCTGGTGGTAGGCCACCGCGTTCGAACCTGCTGGTGATGAGGCCACCGTGTTCGAACCTGCTGGTGGTAGGCCACCGCGTTCGAACCTCCTGGAGGCGAGGCCACCGTGTTCTAGCCTACTGGTGGTGAGGCCACCGTGTTCGAACCTGCTGGTGGTGAGGCCACCGTGTTCGAACCTGCTGGTGGTGAGGCCACCGTGTTCGAACCTGCTGGTGGTGAGGCCACCGTGTTCGAACCTGCTGGTGGTGAGGCCACCGTGTTCGAACCTGCTGGTGGTGAGGCCACCGTGTTCGAACCTCCTGGAGGTGAGGCCACCGTGTGCAGAACGCTGGTGGCGTCTTGGTTACATGGTCATTACCAGATGCATTATAGTCTGACGTGGAGTGAGAGCAGAGGCTCCACAGCTGGTGGTTCGAGGGAGGTTGGAAGAGTCAGCTGGACCACAGCTGCAAAGGTGGTCTATCACTCACTACCTCTCAAGGCTGTGGACCACTGCCCACCACCTAACTTGCGGACCTCCCACCATCTGTCGTGGTCGTGGCCCTCCCACCATCTGTGTTGATTCTGCTGATGATAACGACTGGTACAGTGCCTGCTGATGATAACGACTGGTACAGTACCTGCTGATGATAACGACTGGTACAGTACCTGCTGATGATAACGACTGGTACAGTACCTGCTGATGACGGTGGTGAACGTGAGCGACTGCTGACCTTTCTAGTGGTCGGGAGGGCACTGGGACACAGGGTCAAGATCGTCTGGTCAGCTGGGATGACTCGTGACCTATCCTCTGTCTTGACCCCATTTTCCTTTCTCACTTCCCCCATGATACGCAGACGTTGTAGTATGTTGAGGACGTGTCTTCTCTTCATGCTTCTACAGACCATTTCCACGTCAGGAGTACGTTTTACTTCTACAGCCAGGTGTTCCTTCAGGAGTTATAGTGTTGCTAGCTGATGTGCCAGAGTGGAGACCTGGGTAGAGAGGAGTCCTCCACCTGACTATCCAGTCGCTATCCATTTAGCGTAAGAAATTAGTATACTGTCGCTCCCCTGCCGATGACTACTGTCGCTACCCTGCAGGTGACTACTGTCGCTCCCCTGCCGGTGACTACTGTCGCTCCCCTGCAGGTGACTACTGTCGCTCCCCTGCCGGTGACTACTGTCGCTCCCCTGCAGGTGACTACTGTCCCTGCAGGTGACTACTGTCGCTCCCCTGCAGGTGACTACTGTCCCTGCAGGTGACTACTGTCGCTCCCCTGCCGGTGACTACTGTCGCTCCCCTGCAGGTGACTACTGTCGCTCCCCTGCAGGTGACTACTGTCGCTCCCCTGCCGGTGACTACTGTCGCTCCCCTGCAGGTGACTACTGTCGCTCCCCTGCAAGTGACTACTGTCGCTCCCTGCAAGTGACTACTGTCGCTCCCCTGCAGGTGACTACTGTCGCTCCCCTGCAGGTGACTACTGTCGCTCCCCTGCAGGTGACTACTGTCGCTCCCCTGCAGGTGACTACTGTCCCTGCAGGTGACTACTGTCGCTCCCCTGCAGGTGACTACTGTCCCTGCAGGTGACTACTGTCGCTCCCCTGCCGGTGACTACTGTCGCTCCCCTGCAGGTGACTACTGTCGCTCCCCTGCAGGTGACTACTGTCGCTCCCCTGCCGGTGACTACTGTCGCTCCCCTGCAGGTGACTACTGTCCCTGCAGGTGACTACTGTCGCTCCCCTGCCGGTGACTACTGTCGCTCCCCTGCAGGTGACTACTGTCGCTCCCCTGCAGGTGACTACTGTCCCTGCAGGTGACTACTGTCGCTCCCCTGCCGGTGACTACTGTCGCTCCCCTGCAGGTGACTACTGTCTCTGCAAGTGACTACTGTCGCTCCCCTGCAAGTGACTACTGTCGCTCCCCTGCAGGTGACTACTGTCGCTCCCCTGCAGGTGACTACTGTCGCTCCCCTGCCGGTGACTACTGTCGCTCCCCTGCAGGTGACTACTGTCCCTGCAGGTGACTACTGTCGCTCCCCTGCAGGTGACTACTGTCCCTGCAGGTGACTACTGTCGCTCCCCTCTAGGAGATTACTGTCGCTACCCCCCCCCCCCCGCAGGAGACTACTGTCGCTCCCCTGCAGGTGACTACTGTCGTTCTCCTGCAGGTGACTACTGTCGCTCCCCTGCAGGTGACTACTGTCGCTCCCCTGCAGGTGACTACTGTCGCTCCCCTGCAGGTGACTACTGTCGCTCCCCTGCAGGTGACTACTGTCGCTCCCCTGCAGGTGACTACTGTCGCTCCCCTGCAGGAGACTACTGTCGCTCCCCCTCCAGGAGATTACTGTCGCTACCCCCCCTCCCCCAGACTACTGTCGCTACCCCCCAGGAGATAGCCATCATAGGCACGTTCCGTCAAGGTCGTGGTGGATGCGTGCTGTAGTGGTTATGAGCAATGCATCGTAATTACCTCTTTGTACTGTACGAGAGGCAGGAGCTCTGCACGCGTGGACGCCCCAGCTCTCGAGCATTCTCGGTCATATGAGTTTTTATAATCTTCCGTTTGATGTGTGCTGTTACGCTTTCATGGCTCGGTTTACTCTCTTCAGTCAATACTCTGGTGCCAGGTGTCCCCAAGATCCCCCGTCCCTTTGTGGATGAGTTTGAATCAAATAACTTATGACCACCGGGGGGTATCGCAAGTAGAGCCTATATTGCTATTTGTCAATGAAGATTAACTAACTTACTTCCATAGTTTTTTTCGCTTCAAAGTTATTCTAGGACGTGTTCATCATGGGAATCCTCGGGTGAAAAGTACTTCTTGCTTAACTTCATGTTATGACCTATGGTTGTTATATCTTTTGATCATCATGTTATGACCTATGGTTGTTATATCTTTTGATCATCATGTTATGACCTATGGTTGTTATATCTTTTGATCATCATGTTATGACCTATGGTTGTTATATCTTTTGATCATCATGTTATGACCTATGGTTGTTATATCTTTTGATCATCATGTTATGACCTATGGTTGTTATATCTTTTGATCATCATGTTATGACCTATGGTTGTTATATCTTTTGATCATCATGTTATGACCTATGGTTGTTATATCTTTTGATCATCATGTTATGACCTATGGTTGTTATATCTTTTGATCATCATGTTATGACCTATGGTTGTTATATCTTTTGATCATCATGTTATGACCTATGGTTGTTATATCTTTTGATCATCATGTTATGACCTATGGTTGTTATATCTTTTGATCATCATGCTATGACCTATGGTTGTTATATCTTTTGATCATCGTGTTATGACCTATGGTTGTTATATCTTTTGATCTTTCAGCGTTGAGACAATCAGACTTGTTTCATAACTTAAAGGTTGTGATCAAGTCACCTTTAACTTCCATGGTGGACAATTTATGGCCTTTAATCCCACACCGTAAGTTGGCCGCTCTCGTTTGGTACCATGTCTGCTGCTCACTTCCTCTGAATCTTTTTTTCTCAGTCCCTTTGAGCTTCTTTAACTGCTATGAGACCAAACCTAAGTAGCATCTTTTAGATTTGGTTCAATAGAGGATGAGACCAATGTGCTGAATATTACCTTATCCACGAAGTACGTATTCGAATGCTGTTCGACTATATGCCATCAGACTGTTTGTGTCAGCTGGGCTTCTCTGCAGACGAGTGAGGTACAAAATCGACTTCCAGAATCTCTCTCTCTCTCTCTCTCTCTCTCTCTCTCTCTCTCTCTCTCTCTCTCTCTCTCTCTCTCTCTCTCTCTCTCTCTCTCTCTCTCTCTCACGCAGATTCTTGCAGCTCATTACCGACCAGTTACTACTCGCCTCCAAGCCTTGTGTCACTGTGTCCTTGTCTCATTACCTTCCATTTCTTCTGGTCAAAGTGTCGTCAGCAGGTATCGGCCCAGCACTGGTGTTTGTCTAGATTCACTTGTAAGGTAAAACAATCCTCTTAAACACTCTCTCTCTCTCTCTCTCTCTCTCTCTCTCTCTCTCTCTCTCTCTCTCTCTCTCTCTCTCTCTCCTTCCCTCATAACGTCATTCGCAGACACACTCACGTGCAAGCCCAGTCCTTTTGGTGAGTACTTGAAATAAGATCACTAAAGGTCCTAGGACTGAGCCCTGCGGTACTGGTCGTACTGGTGACGACACACTTCCTAGCGTCGTCCCCATCATCGGGGGGTCGTACTGGTGACGACACACTTCCTAGCGTCGTCCCCATCATCGGGGGGTCGTACTGGTGACGACACACTCCCTAGCGTCGTCCCCATCATCGGGGGGTCGTACTGGTGACGACACACTTCCTAGCGTCGTCCTCATCATCGGGGGGTCGTACTGGTGACGACACACTCCCTAGCGTCGTCCCCATCATCGGGGGGTCGTACTGGTGACGACACACTTCCTAGCGTCGTCCTCATCATCGGGAGGTCGTACTGGTGACGACACACTTCCTAGCGTCGTCCCCATCATCGGGGGGTCGTACTGGTGACGACACACTTCCTAGCGTCGTCCTCATCATCGGGGGGTCGTACTGGTGACGACACACTCCCTAGCGTCGTCCCCATCATCGGGGGGTCGTACTGGTGACGACACACTTCCTAGCGTCGTCCTCATCATCGGGAGGTCGTACTGGTGACGACACACTTCCTAGCGTCGTCTCCATCATCGGGGGGTCGTACTGGTGACGACACACTTCCTAGCGTCGTCCTCATCATCGGGAGGTCGTACTGGTGACGACACACTTCCTAGCGTCGTCTCCATCATCGGGGGGTCGTACTGGTGACGACACACTTCCTAGCGTCGTCCCCATCATCGGGGGGTCGTACTGGTGACGACACACTCCCTAGCGTCGTCCCCATCATCGGGGGGTCGTACTGGTGACGACACACTTCCTAGCGTCGTCCTCATCATCGGGAGGTCGTACTGGTGACGACACACTTCCTAGCGTCGTCTCCATCATCGGGGGGTCGTACTGGTGACGACACACTCCCTAGCGTCGTCCTCATCATCGGGGGGTCGTACTGGTGACGACACACTTCCTAGCGTCGTCCCCATCATCGGGGGGTCGTACTGGTGACGACACACTTCCTAGCGTCGTCCTCATCATCGGGGGGTCGTACTGGTGACGACACACTTCCTAGCGTCGTCTCCATCATCGGGGGGTCGTACTGGTGACGACACACTCCTAGCGTCGTCCCCATCATCGGGGGGTCGTACTGGTGACGACACACTTCCTAGCGTCGTCTCCATCATCGGGGGGTCGTACTGCTGACGACATTCATATCATCCTTAATTTCATGGGAGTTGAGTCAGCCGACATCCGAGTCACGCATGACAGCTTAGCTGACTGCCTGACGCGTGACAGCTGGTCATCATGACCTGTGCTCTCTCACGTAGTCATAACTTTGCTGACTGTGTCAATTGTCAGCCATACTGTCACAACTTTGCTGACTGTGTCAATTGTCAGCCATACTGTCACAACTTTGCTGACTGTGTCAATTGTCAGACATACTGTCACAACTTTGCTGACTGTGTCAATTGTCAGCCATACTGTCATAACTTTGCTGACTGTGCCATTGTCTGTCAGTCGTACCGTCGTGGCTGCCTGACAGTATTAAAACTTGAGGTCGTCTCAATACACATGTGGGAAGCGTCTCGGTGATGGTATGGATGAAACGGCTTCCAGGGAGGTGGAGGCAAACACAGACCATACACTGGGTACACTACCTCTCTCTCCCTCCAGGGACGGGTAGGCCCCGGGACCCAGAGGGCCCTCTTCCAGTTGGGGAGGAACTGTACGAGTTCACTCCGGCAGGATACAGACCATAGGATATACACATGACGGAGTAACAGG
The DNA here is from genome assembly GCF_036320965.1 of Panulirus ornatus. NCBI lineage: Eukaryota > Metazoa > Arthropoda > Malacostraca > Decapoda > Palinuridae > Panulirus > Panulirus ornatus. The sequence goes on from NC_092240.1 coordinate 26,259,180, forward strand.
GTTGGGTGAGGTACAGGATAATGGTGCAGCGAAAATAGATGGATAACGTACTGGATGTACGGAGTAAAACTGAACTGGCAGTTATGCTGGGCAAGTTAGGGTACTGGTAGTCATGGTTGGGAGGATCAGGGGCAAGTTAGGGTACTGGTAGTGTTTCTGAACAGGTTTCGGGTACATTAAATACATGAAACATGATTTACAGGATACAGTGAGGTAATGACAGTCACATCAGAAAAGCCACATGACTGTGATAGCTGCAGTACAGCCATAGACAAATCACACCTGTGATATAATGGATGGAAGGCACACAGCTGGACACTGGCGGAGGTAAGCACAACGCTTGCACTGAGTTTGGACATCAACGGACGTGGGGAACAGGAAGGAGGCTTCATATCCCATCGAAAGAGGGTGGAGTTATCGTCCATTGTGTCCATATAGTACAGCCATCATGACGTACGATAGGGGGACAGGTCTTCGACTCTTTCCCTGATTGCCTCCAGTATTCGCGGAATATGGCCTTTAGTCATACCAACCATGGGATGTTAAGGTATCCACAGAACTGGATATGTAAGCTATTATCGTAGGCCTTAATAGACCGTGCGCAAGCGGCGGAGGGCACAGGTTCCTATCGAGCACTGCCTCCCGAGAGCGTCGCAAGAACTGGCTTGGGGTCGGAGAGGATTACTGGATGAGTTGGGAGTTGGACAGTGTACATTCCTCACAACCACGAGAAGACTATACAGTTCACAGGAGGTGGAGCGTATGCTATTTTCTCCTGCTGTTTACACCATTCCGATTTCTCCACTCCTACTGTATTGCCACATATGATGAGTGAACTACCACCTTGAGGGAAAAGAATTTGCTTCCTCTGTCTTGATCCCAGCATTCCACGGTGACATGCAAAGTGTGAGGCAAGATGAGGCGTTGAGTGTGGGGGAAGGTGGTGTTGTGTGAGGGGATGATGAGGTGTTGAGTGTGAAGGAAGGCGCGGTGTTGAGTGTAATAGAAGGTGGTGTTGAGTGTGAGGGGATATGAAGTGTTGAGTATGAGGCGAAGGTAAGGTGTTGTGTGTGAGGAAAGTGAGGTATAGAGAGTGAGGGAAGGTGATGGATTGAGTATGAGGGGAGTTAAGGGTTGAGAGCAAGGGAAGGTGAGGTACTGAGAGTGAGGGAAGGTGAGGGGGTTGTGTGAGGGAAGGTGAGGTGATGAGAATGCCTGGGTTAGGGCTGTTATCAGGAGGTAAATGTCTTGCCACAAGCCACGGAATCGAAGGCATGTTTCACTTGACGCCTGAACTTTAAAGCCATGGTGTATGGCCGTGGGTCCACGTGAGCCCGTCCTTCAGCTGCACGGTGACATTTGACGGAGTACATAACACCTCTGGTCTCCCTCGTGCCACACAGGTCTTCCTGCGGTGGGGCTACATGTGTTACAACACCCATCACTCTCACCTTAAAGTCTTGATAATGACTTTGGTACTATATATATATATATATATATATATATATATATATATATATATATATATATATATATATATATATATATGTTAGTCTTTGACGTTTATGTGTTTGGTGGTTCCTCTGTGTGTGTGTGTGTGTGTGTGTGTGTGTGTGTGTGTGTTGGTCGTCCATGCATGCATGCTTGGGTCCGGCTTTAAGTGTCGTGGTCAGCAGGAGATTTACCCTCACTCACAGTAATCCGTCGTGGATGTTCTCCTTTGTCGTGCATGTAGCCCGGAGCTACAGCCGCCCCACTTAATTGTGAGCAGGAAAGGTGAGAGGCCAGGGTCACCTACCTCGTGATATTTATCGTATGCCTGGCATTGCAGTAGCGGGTCGCTAGGGCCAGTGCCCGCGGGCCGTCACATGGCATCTGGTCGGCCGAAAGTGTCGCAAGTCGCCGAGGTCAGAGAGAGACGGATTCGTAATTAACATGTGAGCCGTTGATGTTGTTTCTCGGGGGAGACCTGAAGAGAATGGCAACCAGGAACACTTGTCCAAGGATACTGAGGAAGAGGAGGAGGATACTGAGGAGGAGGAGGAGGAGGAGGAGGAGGAGGAGGAGGAGGAGGATACTGAGGAGGAGGAGGAGGAGGAGGAGGAGGAACTTAATTGACGCTAGTGAGGTGGTGGGTTGCTGTTAGGAGAGTTGGGCGAGTCGACATTCCCACACTACCGGACTGGCTGCTCCCTCCCGACCCTGGGGTGGGTGGGTCTCTGGTCGCCCACTGCCTCGCTTCCCACCACACGTGCAATGTTGTATACACTGGATGGGATGCGTCTCTGGCCGCCCGCCCACCGTCACCACCCCACCTCCCATACACTGTTGCCTTATGCGATGGTCGAGTACGTGGTCGCTCCCTCCCCACCTCTCGCTCACTCATGCCTGATATGTTACCTTAACATCATCGTGAAGGACGTTCAGGATAACGGATCACACATGCCAAGGGTCGCGTCAGTACCTTTGTTTCTCTGGAGTACGTAAAAGAAGTTGGATACATATTCATTTTATTATACTTTGTCGCTGTCTCCCGCGTTAGCGAGGTAGTGCAAGGGAACAGACGAAAGAATGGCCCAACCCACCCACATACACATGTATATACATAACGCCCACACACGCGCATAGATATACCTGTACATTTCAACGTATACATACGTATTCATACACAGACATATACATATACACACATCTGCATATTCATACTTGCTGTCTTCATCCATTTTCGTCACCACCCCGTCACACATGAAATGGCACCCCCCCCCCCCGCGCGCGGGCGAGGTAGCGCTAGGAAAAGACAACAATATATATATATATATATATATATATATATATATATATATATATATATATATATATATATGTATATATATACATATGTATATATATATATATATATATATATATATATATATATATATATATATATATATATATATATATATATATATATATATATATATATATATATATGTATATATATATATGTATGTATATATATATATATATATATATATATATATATATATATGTATGTATATATATATATATATATATATATATATATATATATATATATATATATATATATATATATATATATATATATATATACATACATATATATATATATATATATATATATATATATATATATATATATATATATATATATATATATATATATATATATTTGAAGGAATAGTATGTATGGATCAGGTGTGAGAAATACTTAGAAAAACAGATGGATTTGTAAGTAGCATTTATGGATCTAGAGAAGACATATGATATAGTTGATAGAGATGCTCTGTGGAAGGTATTAAGAGTGTATGGTGTGGGAGGTAAGTTGCTAGAAGCAGTGAAAAGTTTTTATCGAGGATGTAAGGCATGTGTACGAGTAGGAAGAGAGGAAAATGATTGGTTCCCATTTAATGTCAGTTTGCGGCAAGAATGCGAGATGTCTCCATGATTGTTTAATTTGTTTATGGATGGGGTTGTTAGGGAGGTGAATGCAAGAGTTTTGGAGAGAGGGGCAAGTATGCAGTCTGTTTTAGATGAGAGGGCTTAGAAAGTCAGTTGTTGCTTGCTGATGATACAGCGCTCGTGGCTGATTCGGATGAGAAACTGCAGGCGCTGGTGACTGAGTTTGGTAAAGTGTGTGAAAGAAGAAAGCTGAGAGTAGATGTGAATAAGAGCAAGGTTATTAGGATCAGTAGGGTTGAGGGAAAAGTAAATTGGTAGGTGAGTTTGAATGGAGAAAAACTGGAGGAAGTGAAGTGTTTTAGATATCTAAGAGTGGATTCGGTAGTGGATGGAACCATGGAAGCGGAAGTGAGTCACAGGGTGGGGAGGGGACGAAGGTTCTGGGAGCGTTGAAGAATGTGTGGAAGGCGAGAACGTTATCTCGGAGAGCAAAAATGGGTATGTTTGAAGGAATAGTGGTTCCAACAATTTTATATGGTTGTGAGCCAAGGGCTCACGGAGGAGGGTGGATGTGTTGGAAATGAAATGTTTGAGGACAATATTGATATGGGGCCTGAATGTAGAAACGGAGCTGTTTCGGTGCATTACACATGACAGCTATAGACTGAGTGTGAACGAATGTGGCCTTTTGTCCTTTCCTAGCGCTACCTCGCGGGGGTAGGGGGGATGCTATTTCATGTGTGGCGGGGTGGCGACGGGAATGAATAAAGGCAGCAAGTATGAATTATGTAAGTGTGTATATATGTATATGTCTATATATATATATATATATATATATATATATATATATATATATATATATATATATATATATATGTATACATTGAAATGTATAGGTATGTATATGTGCGTGTGTGGACGTGTATGTATATACATGTGTATGTGGGTGGGTTGGCCATTCTTTCGTCAGTATCCTTGCGCTACCTCGCTAACGTGGGAGACAGCGACAAAGTATGATAAAGAAAAAAAAAAAAAATATATATATATATATATATATATATATATATATATATATATATATATATATATATATATATATATATATACATATATATATATATATATATATATATATATATATATATATATATATATATATATATATATATATATATATATCAAAGAACATACAAACCTCCAACAGCCAGGATCGAACCCGGGACCCCTATGCAAGAGGCGGGAATGTAACCGCTAGGTTACATACCCATTTTTGCTCTCTTAAGCTAATGTTCTCGCCTTCCACACATTCTTCAACGCTCCCAGAACCTTTGCTCCATCCCCCACTCTGTGACTCACTTTCCCTTCCATGGTTCCATCCGCTGCTAAATCTACTCTCAGATATCTGAAACACTTCACTTCCTTCAGTTTTTCTCCTTTCAAACTTACCTTCCAATTAATTTGTCCCTCAACCCTACTGAACCTGATAACCTTGCTCTCATTTACATTTACTCTCAATCTTCCTCTTTCATACACTTTACCAAACTCAGTCACCAACCTCTATAGTTGCTCGCCCGAATCAGCCACCAGCGCTGTATCATCAGCGAACAACAACTGACTCACTTCCCAAGCCCTCTCATCCAGAACCGACTGCATACTTGCCCCTCTCTCCGAAACTCTTGCATTCACCTCCCTAACCACTCCATCCATAAACAAATCAAACAACCATGGTGACATCACGCACCCCTCCCCTGCCCCAAACCGACATTCACTGGGAACCAATCACTTTCCTTTCTTCCTCTCGTACACATGCCTTACATCCTTGGTAAAAACTTTTCACTGCTTCTAGCAACTTACCTCCCACATCATATACTCTTAAAACCTTCCACAAAGCCTCTTTATCAACCTCCTTCCAAAACATCTTTTTATTCTCTCTAAAATTTGCGCTCTTTTTCACCTCTTGTACCTTTCATTTGACCTCCTTCCCCTTTCTTGTATACATCTCCCAGTCATTTGCACTACTTCCCTGCAAAAATCGTCCAAACGCCTCTCTCATCTTTGTCGCTAACAATCTTGCATCTTCATTCCACCACTCGATACCCTTCCATAGTGACAAGTATATGGATGGGGATTATGAGTAGACTCAGGTGAGAGCTTCTGAGTTTTATTCTTCTACTGTTTGGTCTTGTGCAGGAACCTTCATTAGAGAAAATTGAGTCAGATACAAATACACAAGTTTATACATCCACCACTTGCCTCTCTGGACGCTGCACGTTATCCGTGAGGCGAAGCGTTCCTTTATTCAAAAGAAATGCGATAACGTCTTCTTGTCTTCCTGGTCATTAGCTAAGGGCATCTCTAACATTTTATGTCGCTCTGCCTTTCCTTTGCTTTTCCGTTCTGACGGTACTATAGCTGTCTCTTCCTTAGACAAAGATGACTATCATTCTTCACCCCCCCCCCCCAACGCTCCTCCTACTAATCCTATGCATCTTCCCGTAATCTCTTTTCTAACTTTCCGAAAAGCCCTTCTTTCTCCCTTACGCAAGCAAGGCTTATGGTCCTAATGGCATGCATCCCCGTGTACTGAAATAGTTTGCCCCCTGAACTTGCACCTATGCTTGCTCGTCTCATCTATATCTGTACAAAAAACAAAACTTTTCCTTCTTGAAAGCATGGGTTGGTACATCCCATCCCTAAGAAGGGTGACCGTTTTGACCCCAGTAACTATCGTCTTGTTGTTTCAGCATCTATAATTTTTGAAATCTTTTAATCCCTCCCCAACTCCTCCTCAGACATCTTAAATCACAGTCTTCTCTCTGATCACCAGTATGGCTTCCGCAAGGCGAGATCCACTGGTGATATCCTTTCTCATCTTACTAATATCTGGCCATCATCCTTGAAAGATTTTCGGGAATTCTATGTAGTTGTCCTTGATATATCCAAAGCTTTTGATAGGGTGTGGCATCAGAGTCTTGCCTCTAAGCTTCCCTCTCTTGGCTTTCCTCCCTTACTTTGGTATCTATCTTCCTCCTTGGCCGATCTAACACCGTAGTTGTTGATGAATATGCCTCTCGCTCTTTCTCCATCAATAGCGGTGTCCCTCAAGGTTCTGTCCCGTCCCTTACACTTTTCATCTCTTCCATAGATAACCAAATTTACTCGTACGCTGACACCTCAACACTGCATTCCTCCACATCCTTTAGTTCTAATCCCTTTGTCGCTCGATCTGCATCTCGTCTGGACACATCTTCCTCAAGAAAGTCGGACTTAATCCTTACAAGAACCAGTTTCTGCCCATCTCTCTGTTGAAAATTCCTCAAAACTCTCGTCTCTCCTTTGACGGTTCTGTAATCCCAGCTTTTGACTCTATGAACTTTCTTGGTATTACTGCAACATCAACTCTTTCTTGGAAACCACACGTTACGGGAATAACTGAGTCTACCTCTAAGAAATTGAGTTCTCTTTAAATGTGATAATTTCTTTTTTTCCGAAAAGTTGCTTCGTTTATACACAGGGTTGATCCGGACTTGTATGGAGTACTGCTTTCGCATCTGGGGTGGATCTAGCTCTGTATCCTTACTTGACAAAGTTAAAAGTGGTCCTACTTTATAAACTCTCGCAGGACTATTTCAAAACTTGATCCACTTAGCCGTACGCCACAATGTTGGTTCACTTTCCCTCTTCTATAGGTATTACTTTGTTTTTCTCTCCCGAGAGCTGGCTGCTTGTGTGTCCCCACCACTAGGTAGACCACACAGGCTTAAGCAAGCTACTGCGTCACATGGTTACAATGAGGCCATTAGCAACTTAAGAGTGGGCCGTTTTGATAACTGTTTCTTTCCCTACACTTCGAAGCTTTGGAACTCTCTACATTCTCATGTCTTTTCCAATAATTGTGGCCTGGCACATTTTTAGAAGGCTTTTCACTTCCTCCAGAATTCGCAAATACTTTTCTTTGTGTTCTTTTTTCCTTTTCACAATTCTCTCTATATTTCCATTAAGGCTCGGTCTTGCTGTGGACTTTACATCAGCTTTATGTTTACTGAGACTGTCGACCAAACCTCATCCTGTTTTCCCATAGTACCTGACCAGACATCCAATACATGGCACACCGCAAATTACGCTGTCCTCGTTGATATTTGTACCACTCCCCTTTTACAGTACCCCACCTACCTGCATCCCTGACGTAATAGCATCGTTTGATTCCGTCTTCTGCAAGCATCAGTCTGAGGCTCTCCTTAAATTGGGGAATGTTATGTATCCCTATTTTCCACTGTCCAACTGCCAACATTTCCGTCCGGCTTCTTTATTACGCTGCTGGACTTTTTATTGACTGATTAATAAAACCTCAGAGGAATACAGCTTCTGGAATGCCTCGATGATATATCTGTTCTCTTCCTTCCAAGTGTTATTCACCGTATATTCTAATTGCCCTGAGAAAAAAATTGAATGATCATCCCAAACTCTGTTCTTTTCACATGGGACGAAAGATATTGAGAGAGAGAGAGAGAGAGAGAGAGAGAGAGAGAGAGAGAGAGAGAGAGAGAGAGAGAGAGTTTACATTATAATGTTAATCTGTGATTAACATTATAGTTTTCGTTTAATCTTTAAAGGATTTAAATGTTTGTATTTATGTTTGGGCCATTATATCGGTGTGCTTTCCGACCATGATGCATGCATAGACCCGCCTGAGCTTAGGCTTTTAAGTGTTCGATTCCTGGATGGGGAACTCGGCCCGCAGTACACCCAACTCTTCATCCTCCTGGTGAGGTTAGGCTACTTGGCTGCCCCACAGATGGTCCTGGGTTCGATCCTCGGGGTATATTGATAAACAGCTCATGCATAGCGTCTATACGGTGGCCTTCATGTGGGCGTTTATTAAGGAAGGGAGGTGAAGGGGTAGGGAGATGGAAAGGGTATGAAGGAGGTAGCGAAAAGGAAGGGAGGAAGAGGGGCTAGCGAGAGGGAAGGGAGGTGAATGAGGTAGTGAGAAGGAAGGGGTGGAAGCGGCTAGCCAGAGGAAAGGGAAATGAAACGGGTAAGGAAAGGGAAGGGAAGTGAAGGCCCCAGGTGGTGGGTCTCCCCCCTGCTGACACCGGCTGTTCGGTGTTCCCCCTGCTGACAACGGGTGGTGGGTGTCCCCCTGCTGACACTGGGTGGTGGGTGTCCCCCTGCTGACAACGGGTGGTGGGTGTCCCCCTGCTGACACCGGGTGGTGGGTGTCCCCCTGCTGACACCGGGTGGTGGGTGTCCCCCTGCTGACACCGGGTGGTGGGTGTCCCCCTGCTGACACCGGGTGGTGGGTGTCCACGGAGTCTATGCAAGGCGTCAGCGTGTCCTTGGCGTGCACACCACCGTCCCTGGGAAGGCGGGGCTCGGTTCCACCAGCAGCCAGGTGTGGGTTCCTCCACCCTGTGTGTCACCGTCCCTAAAACACTGATAGATGTGACTGTGGAGGGGAGGAGAGGAGGAGGTAATTACCAGACCCAGTTTTCCCCCCACCCAAGCCTCTCTTCTCTCCTCCCCCCTCCCCCCCTCTCCACCCTCTCCTCTCCAACCCTGGATTCGCCCCAGGAGAGTTGGGAGGTGGAGGTGGAGGGGGGGGGGGGTAGGTGCGGGAGTAAGGGACCAACTGCTGAAAAACTGGTTCGTTGAATCAGTCACTGGTAACATTGCATGTTTTGCAGGTGGCTGCATCACTTTATCTTGCTCTGTGTGTGTGTGTGTGTGTGTGTGTGTGTGTGTGTGTGTGTGTGTGTAGTCAGGTGTATGCAGTAGGCAGAGCCATATGTACACTGGGCCAGGTGTAAGGTGGTGTAAGGCTGGCAGCTCGCTGACCAGCATACCAGAGGGTCGACGCCTTAGTTACGCTGCGTGTTGTGTTGTCCCGCGGTGGGTGGTGGGCATGGCCCGCCGCCCACCCTCATAGGTCGGGTGGGCCTGCATGGCTGCCCCCCACTGTGTCATGACAGGGTTGGTGTGGGTGGCTGCCGCCCACTGTGTCATGGCAGGGTTGGTGTGGGTGGCTGCCGCCCACTGTGTCATGGCAGGGTTGGTGTGGGTGGCTGCCGCCCACTGTGTCTGGGCGGGGATGGTGTGGGTGGCTGCCGCCCACTGTGTCTGGGCGGGGATGGTATGGGTGGATACCGTCCCATACCTCATGACGCGGGAGGGTTCTGGCCAGCAGACTGGAGAAAACGCACACACACACACACACACACACACACACACACACACACACACACACACACACACACACAAGGTCTACGGTCCAGCTGGCATGTAAACAAGACACTGGGATGTTGATGAATATCTCCCTGATTATTACTGGGAGTCTTCCACCGTGCTGGGGTTGGTGCACGTGTGTACAAGGGCATGCACAGGTGTCGTGCTGTACATGCACAGGTGTCACAGGTGTCGTGCTGTACATGAAAAGGTGTCACAGGTGTCGTGCTGTACATGCACAGGTGTCACATGTGTCGTGCTGTACATGCACAGGTGTCACAGGTGTCGTGCTGTACATGAAAAGGTGTCAGAGGTGTCGTGCTGTACATGCACAGGTGTCACAGGTGTCGTGCTGTACATGAAAAGGTGTCAGAGGTGTCGTGCTGTACATGCACAGGTGTCAGAGGTGTCGTGCTGTACATACGCAGGTGTCAGAGGTGTCGTGCTGTACATGCGCAGGTGTCAGAGGTGTCGTGCTGTACATGCGCAGGTGTCACAGGTGTCGTGCTGTACATGCACAGGTGTCACAGGTGTCGTGCTGTACATGAAAAGGTGTCACATGTGTCGTGCTGTACATGCACAGGTGTCACATGTGTCGTGCTGTACATGCACAGGTGTCACAGGTGTCGTGCTGTACATGAAAAGGTGTCAGAGGTGTCGTGCTGTACATGCACAGGTGTCACAGGTGTCGTGCTGTACATGAAAAGGTGTCACAGGTGTCGTGCTGTACATGTATAGGTGTCACAGGTGTCGTGCTGTACATGCACAGGTGTCACAGGTGTCGTGCTGTACATGAATAGGTGTCACAGGTGTCGTGCTGTACATGCACAGGTGTCACAGGTGTCGTGCTGTACATGTAAAGGTGTCACAGGTGTCGTGCTGTACATGTACAGATGTCGTGGTCGACAGGCACAGGTGTCAGAGGTGTCGTGGTCGACAGGCACAGGTGTCAGAGGTGTCGTGGTCGACAGGCACAGGTGTCACAGGTGTCGTGGTCGATAAGGGAGTTGAGAAAACGATATGGAAAAGGATACACAGTCTATTGACGGGCACGAAGTCCTGAAGCGAGAGTCCCAATTGATGGCTTCAGCAGCACGATGAATCTGTTGGGATCATCATAGAGAGAAAGCAAAAACCAAGACGAGAGAGAGAGAGAGAGAGAGAGAGAGAGAGAGAGAGAGAGAGAGAGAGAGAGAGAGAGAGAGAGAGAGAGAGAGAGAGAGAGGGTCTGTAGAAAGTGGACACTGGACTACTAAAAGGCCTTTGACACGTCCCTCACGGAAATAGAATGGCAGCCGCCTTGATAGGTAGGGAGGGAGGACACACGTCCGGGAAGTCCTCTTCTTAAAGGTTGGGCGAGGTTGAGGTCAGTCGAGGCTCTGTGCTGTGGGCCGCAGGCTTGGCTGATCCATTCTGTCTATGTCTTCACAGATATGATTAAGTACACCTCAAGATGTTCCGGGGTGAAACCAGAATCATATGAGAAGTGTGGGAATTAAAGGGAGCTGATGATATTGCAAGGAGATCTTGAACGAGATAAAGCGATGATCAGACAATTTGCTAATGGCTGGCCTGGAGGATTACATCATAGCTTTGTACCCTCAGAGGCGTTCTTCGGACAGCTTGGGGCCCCGGTGAGACACCATATCAACCACATAGTGAAGACCTGTACCTTGACAGCCATGTACTAATATCGAGTTTGTTGGTGAGAAGTCACGCGGTGTAGGATCGTGGATCACGCCGGCAGAGCACGGGGAACTGTGTGAGGACAACTCGTCTCATTCGTCCGTCCAGCACTAGTCCATACCAGTCCTGTTACAAGGTGGTCACGTAACGCATCAGGTGATTAGTGTGAGTGTTGGTAACGCCTTGGAAGTATCTCTAGGGTGTGGAACGTATGAATGAAAAGGAGAACTTCGTACTTTTAAAGTGAGGGATGGAGGGAGGCACGTGGAGCTTGATAAGGTAGTCGACCAGTTCGGGAAACCGTGATGCTATCATGAAGAGCTCCGTGCGTTGCCCTGACGCGATATGTTTATAGATCGGAGATATAGATGAGCCAGCACGTCAGTAGCACCCCCATCAACCCTACTGTAGTGCACTACGCCAGCGGTAGTGCAGCAGCCAGTGGTCACCAGCAGCCAGTGGTCACCAGCAGCCAGTGGTCACCAGCAGCCAGTGGTCACTAGCAGCCTGTGGTCACCAGCAGCCTGTTGTCGCTAGCAGCCAGTGGTCACTAGCAGTCAGTGGTCACTAGCAGCCTGTTTTCGCTAGCAGCTAGTGGTCACCAGCAGCCAGTGGTCACCAGCAGCCAGTGGTCACCAGCAGCCAGTGGTCACTAGCAGCCTGTGGTCACCAGCAGCCTGTTGTCGCTAGCAGCCAGTGGTCACCAGCAGCCAGTGGTCACTAGCAGCCAGTGGTCACTAGCAGCCTGTGGTCACCAGCAGCCAGTGGTCACCAGCAGCCTGTTGTCACTAGCAGCCAGTGGTCACCAGCAGCCAGTGGTCACCAAGACACACCGCCACAGTCGGTGACACCTGGTAAGTCACCAAAGAACGCACCATTTAGGTTACCATGTGTGATGTCAAGTCCATGGAACTTGACGCAGTACCTGGTAGTAAGTCGTGCTCTGCTTAGCGTCATTCCCCTAACCCATTGTGCTAGTGAGAGGATGATTCGTACAGGTATATATTCCTTTGGGGTCGGGCGTGGGATTCGAACGGTGTGTGGTGGTGATATGAGAGCAGGTGCTGTCGAGGGCAGGATAATGGACTCAGCCAACCAACCACCGGATGCAGGGACTAATTTCACCGGCGGAACAGGTCGTTGGATTGTGATTCAGGACGACGGTGAATGGCGGGAAAATAGCTCCAGGGATATATGTATATATATTTGTTTATATATTTATTATACTTTGTCTCCCGCGTTAGCGAGGTAGCGCAAGGAAACAGACGAAAGAATGGCCTAACACATACACATATGTCCACACACGCACATGTACTTACCTACTATACATTTTAACGTATACATATGTATACATACACAGACATATACATATATACACATGCACATAATTCATACTTGCTGCCTTTATTCATTCCCGTCACCACCCCGCCATACAAGAATTGACAACCCCTTCCCCCGCACGCTCGCGAGGTAGCGCTAGGAAAAGACAACAAAGGCCACATTCGTTCACACTCATTCTCTAGCTGTCATGTATAATGCACCGAAACCACAGCTCCCTTTCCAGATTCAGGCCCCACAAAACTTTTCATGGTTTACCCAGACGCTTCACATGCCCAGGTTCAATCCATTGCAGCACATCGACCTCGGTATACCACATCGTTCCAATTCACTCTATTCCTTGCACGCCTTTCACCCTTCTGCATGTTCAGGTCCCGATCGCGCAAAATCTTTTTCACTCCATCCTTCCACCACCAATTTGGTCTCCTACTTCTCCTCGTTCCCTCCACCTCTGTATATATATATATATATATATATATATATATATATATATATATATATATATATATATATATATATATTTTTTTTTTTTTTTCACCTCTTGCACCTTTCTCTTGACCTCCTGTCTCTTTCTTTTATACTTCTCCCACTCAATTGCATTTTTTCCCTGCAAAAATCGTCCAAATGCCTCTCTCTTCTCTTTCACTAATACTCTTACTTCTTCATCCCACCACTCACTACCCTTTCTAAACAGCCCACCTCCCACTCTTCTCATGCCACAAGCATCTTTTGCGCAATCCATCACTGATTTCCTAAATACATCCAATTCCTCCCCCACTCCCCTTACTTCCATTGTTCTCACCTTTTTCCATTCTGTACACAGTCTCTCCTGATACTTCTTCACACAGGTCTCCTTCCCAAGCTCACTTACTCTCACCACCTTCTTCACCCCAACATTCTGGAGAAGGCATATGATAGAGTTGATAGAGATGCTCTGTGGAAGGTATTAAGAATATATGGTGTGGGAGGCAAGTTGTTAGAAGCAGTGAAAAGTTTTTATCGAGGAATGAAAGGCATGTGTACGTGTAGGAAGAGAGGAAAGTGATTGGTTCTCAGTGAATGTCGGTTTGCGGCAGGGGTGTGTGATGTCTCCATGGTTGTTTAATTTGTTTATGGATGGGGTTGTTAGGGAGGTAAATGCAAGAGTTTTGGAGAGAGGAGCAAGTATGCAGTCTGTTGTGGATGAGAGGGCTTGAGAAGTGAGTCAGTTGTTCGCTGATGATACAGCGCTATTCGCTGATTCGGGTAAGATACTGCAGAAGCTGGTGACTGAGTTTGGTAAAGTGTGTGAAAGAAGAAAGCTGAGAGTAAATGTGAATAACAGCAAGGTTATTAGGTACAGTAGGGTTGAGGGTCAAGTCAAGTGGGAGGTAAGTTTGAATGAAGAAAAGCTGAAGGAAGTGAAGTGTTTTAGATATCTGAGAGTGGATTCGGCAGCGGATGGAACCATGGAAGAGGAAGTGAGTCACAGGGTGGGGGAGGGGGCAAAGGTTTCAGGAGCGTTGAAGAATGTGTGGAAGGCGAGAACATATCTTGGAAAGCAAAAACGGGTATGTTTGAAGGAATAGCGGTTCCAACAATGTTATATGGTTGCGAGGCGTGGGCTGTAGATAAAGTTGTGCGGAGGAGGGTGGATGTGTTAGAAATGAGATTTGTGAAGACAATATGTGGTGTGAGGTGGTTTGATCGAGTAAGTAATGAAAGGGTAAGAGGAATGTGTGGTAATGAAAAGAGTGTGGTTGAGAGAGCAGAAGAGGGTGTTTTGAAATGGTTTGGGCACATGGAGAGAATGAGTGAGGAAAGATTGACCAAGAGGATATATGTGTCGGAGGTGGAGGGAACGAGGAGAAGAGGGAGACCAAATTGGAGGTGGAAAGATGGAGTGAAAAGGATTTTGTGTGATCGGGGCCTGAACATGCAGGAGGGTGAAAGGAGGGCAAGGAATAGAGTGAATTGGAGCGATGTGGTATACAGGGGTTGACGTGCTGTCAGTGGATTGAATCAAGGCATGTGAAGCGTCTGGGGTAAACCATGGAAAGCTGTGTAGGTATGTATATTTGCGTGTGTGGACGTGTGTATGTACATGTGTATGGGGGGGGGTTGGGCCATTTCTTTCGTCTGTTTCCTTGCGCTACCTCGCAAGCGCGGGAGACAGCGACAAAGTATAAAAAAAAAAAAAAAAAAAAAAAAAAAAATATATATATATATATATATATATATATATATATATATATATATATATATATATATATATATCAGAGTCAGAGTTTTATCATAGTTCTGCTCAGCTCAGCCGAATCCTTCCTCCTCTCTCTCTCTCTCTCTCTCTCTCTCTCTCTCTCTCTCTCTCTCTCTCTCTCTCTCTCTCTCTCTCTCTCTCTCTCTCCTTGTTTTGTTTTCCTTGTGACTGTAGTTTACGTTGACAGCTGCTACTGCTACCACAGATACTACTACTACAACTATTACTACTACTACAGCTGCTATCGGTGTTGCAGTATCAATACAGTTGCTGCACATGATAGGAACAAGAGTAGGCTCCTAATGAGCATTTGTCCGATTACAGTGCGTGGCAGCAACAGGAAAAAAAAGGTAACTTATTATACATCGGTCGGCTAACAGCATACATCATTCCGTTGAATGAATACATCAGTATGTTAACAGGATACGGCTGTGTGTTAACAGGATAAATCATCCTGTTAACAGGACCCATCGGTTTGTTAACAGGATACATTAATTTACTGACTGAATACATCGGTGCACCCACAGAATCACCATCGGGCTGTCAACAGAATGAGTCGATCCCTTAACTCTCTCGTCAATTGTTGATATTTCTGTTGCGACGGGGACGGATCCGAGTGTGGACGTACCCTCAGGGGGCACCGTATCAACCCCCCTGGCGAATATCTCGCCAGAGGAAGCACCTCCCTCCCACAGACAGGAGGGTAAGAGTTCAAGTCTACCGCTAGTGCTCGGCTGCCCTCTGTTGTGGAAGTCCTGTTCAGGTAACGCGGGCCGGTGGGCCATGCCGACAGGAAGCCTGTGTGCCCTTGTTGGCCGGGCTTTCACCGCCAGAATATCCTAATCACCTGAGGTTCGGCCGGAAGCCGCCAGGGGTACCACTCGCCACTCTCGATCAGGTTTATCCTCACTGATAGATTATTTCCTGTCGCTTATTGATAGAATTCGTGAGGGAGGCACAGGGTGTTTGAGGGGAAATTGCTTTCAGTTGCCTTGAGAGGGAGGGGTTACGTACATATCGTTGTCCAAGCGTACGTGCAGATGTATACACACAGAGTATTTCAATGATACTGTGGTTAAAGGGTCCATGGCTAGGGCTAGGATGGATAAAGGGTACATGGCTAGGGTTAGGATAGATAGAGGGTACATGGCTGGGGCTAGGGTGGATAAAGGATACATGCCTAGGGCTAGGATGGATAAAGGGTACATGGCTAGGGCTAGGATGGATAAAGGGTACTTGGCTGGGGTTAGGATAGATAGAGGGTACATAGCTAGGGCTAGGATGGATAAAGGGTACATGGCTAGGGCTAGGATAGATAAAGGGTACATGGCTAGGGTTAAGATGGATAAAGGGTATATGGCTAGGGTAGGATAGATAAAGGGTACATAGCTAGGTCTAGGATGGATAAAGGATACTTGGCTAGGGCTAGGATAGATAAAGGGTACATGGCTAGGGCTAGGATAGATAAAGGGTACATGGCTAGGGCTAGGATGGATAAAGGGTACATGGCTAGGGCTAGGATAGATAAAGGGTACATGGCTAGGGCTAGGATGGATAAAGGATACTTGGCTAGGGCCAGGATAGATAAAGGGTACATGACTAGGGCTAGGATAGATAAAGGGTACATGGCTAGGGCTAGGATGGATAAAGGGTACATGGGTAGGGCTAGGATGGATAAAGGGTACAAGGCTAGGGCTAGGATGGATAAAGAGTACATGGCTAGGGCTAGGATAGATAAAGGATACATGGCTAGGGCTAGGATGGATAAAGGGTACATTACTAGGACTAGGATGAATAAAGGGTACAAGACTAGGGCTAGAATGGATAAAGGGTACAAGGCTAGGGCTAGGATAAATAGAGGGTACATGGCTAGGGCTAGGATGGATAAATGGTACATGGCTAGGGCTAGGATAGATAAAGGGTTCATGGCTAGGGCTAGGAGGAGGTAGGGTAAGGAGGTGGGCGGAGGGGGTAGGGTAGGGAGGCGGGCAGAGGGGAAAGGATAAAGGATAGGGAGGCGGTGGGCGGAAGGGATAGGGTAGGGAGAGGGGAAGGGTCGGGAGGTGGGCGGAGTGGATAGGGTAGGGCGGTGGGCGGAGGCGTAGGGTAGGGAGGTGGGCGGAGTGGATAGGGTAGGGAGGTGGGCGGAGGTGTAGGGTAGGGAGGCGGGTATGGGTGTAAGGGTAAGTGTGGACAGGGTATCGGGGCGGGTTGGCTCGGGTTACCAGGTCAGGTGAGCCCTAACGCCCCCTCGGGTCCTCCCTCATCCCCCCATCAACCCCCCCCCCCCCGAGCCACCCGATACCCGCCCCCAGGGTCGGGTGGGTGCCATATCCTCGTCTGGTCGCCACACTCCCCCCTACCACGGAACGCGCCGTTCTCCACCAATCAGAGCTCGTACAGACGGATGTCAGAACGGTCGTGCACCAATCAGAGCTCGTACAGACGGATGTCAGAACGGTCGTGCACCAATCAGAGCTCGTACAGACGGATGTCAGAACGGTCTTGCACCAATCAGAGCTCGTACAGACGGATGTCAGAACGGCCGTGCACCAATCAGAGCTCGTACAGACGGATGTCAGAACGGTCGTGCCCCGACCACTGTCACCGTCATCGTAACTCTTCATCACAATGGTCAGTCAAGTTCACAACGAATAAACCGTATACACTATAAACATCACTGTCTATCTGCCGTCCTGGTTATATAAATGTACCTCGTCCATGTGTATAGCTTAAGCTCTTGCATGGTTTCCTTAACTAGTAACTACCGTGACCTCCCAGGTCTGTCATGTATGTAATACCTCGACTGTGTATATTTCCAGCCGATTGTCTACCTAAATCCAGTAAAAGGTCATTGATTTATTCATTAGTCATTTATACACGTAGGGTTTGGCTGCATGTCGCTACAGCAAACATAGGCAAGTACACGAGCTGAATGTAGAGACGAAAGGTACGAATAGGGAGAAGAGAGGGAGGTACGAGCTGGAGGGAGGAAGTAAAGGGACGAAGTGAAGGGCGGGAGGGAGGGAGCTAGTACATGATACGGTCCAGCACCTAAGCAGTGACGGATCAAATTTTCATTTTCACAGCAAAACGCTCAGTGAGACTTCAGTGCGTGCTTCCAGCCACCTCGTGGGCGGTGGTGGGAAAGAGGAGACAGAGTCCATGAAAGGCTCAGGACCTGAGTCACAATAGCAGAATCATGCAGCAAGTTATCATTATGACTGCACGATATACAACAGGCAGAATCAGGATATTTCTGAAGCATCTGGGGTAAAGCATGAATGTGAACGAAGCTTTCCCATCTACCTCGTAATCCATGGTAGGATTCGTCTTTGAATTCACTTATTTTCCAGTCGCCTCCGTAGTGAGAAGTAGTGTTGCTGGAGGGCGTGAGAGTAACACTGTTGGCGAAGTCTCCATCAAGTCTGTTCAGTGTTGGGAGGAGGGGCAAACTCCCAGGAGTATGTGTGGTGTGAGTCTGGTCACACACACACACACACAAACTAAAACATCCAGGTGTCTCTTGATTCAATATTTCATTGTTAGGCCGTTTATATGCATGGTATGATGATGGCGAGTGGGTCAGCTAGTGTCCATGTCAACTTCGTCAGAAGTCTAAACAGAATGGGTAATGAGATAGAGCGGATGAATACACATACCTCTAATAACGTTACCACCTAACGCCAGTGTCACTCGCTACACTCGTGAGTGTCGAGTGCCTTGTAATATCATGTCTTGTCCATACCATGAGTGGCTATAATGACTTGCCCTTGCCGTGAGTGGCTGTGGTGTCCTACCCACGCCGTAGCACGTCAGGGGCCCTGCTTTATCTGTACCACAGTGAGGTATACAGCCCGTGTCCCGGTACCACAGTGAGGTACACAGCCCGTGTCCCGGTACCACAGTGAGGTACACAGCCCGTGTCCCGGTACCACAGTGAGGTGCAGTGTTCAATTTCGTCAGTGTGACGGAGGCAAGACCTCCCTCCTCTGTATGTTTATATAGACAATAACATTTTTACAACTAAAACCAAATAGAATACGTTTACACAGTACTCCACATGGCTGACTGTCCGAGAGTTTCTATTCATTTATTTTTTTCTTTCGTTTTGATACATTTGTCTCGTTATGCAGCCAGAGTATTTCACGGAGAGCATGGGTGAAGGGCAAATGGCTGGGGTGGGTGGAGGTTTGTTTAGTGCATACAGTGGGCATATAACATGGACATAGGAGGGTGACAAGTTGGCCCGAGTGGGCCCGGGGGCCCAGAAAGTCCCTCGTCCCGTCAGAGAAGGACGGGGTGAGGTCTGGGATACATCAATACACAATTACAGGATACTTGGTGAAATTGATATCAACATAGTGAACATTTGTGTATTACAAAGCAAGTCATACATATACAGGACATCTTGTTACTACTGGTAGTAATACAGAGATAGGTGTAGACATGACACATTATATACTCAAACAAATGACACATACACTCAGTATGGGCCGGTACTTGAAACAGGACAGAGCGTATTGCACAGTCGGGAACACCAATGATGATATATAGGTCAAAGATACATTACGTATGGGACATGCAGTCCCAGAATGTACTAGTACTGCGCATGTTGTTAACACCAGTGATAAAGCAAAGGCACTAAGGTGTATTACACATAGGACATGTAGTTACAGAAAGGCACGGGGCCTGATTACATCGGACGTATATATTGCTCAGCGCGCAGCGAAGTTTGGAAATAGTGTCAGAATATCTTCAGCGATGTTGTAGACAAGTAATCACAGAGATGTCGAAACAGTTAAGAAGAATTGAGATAAGAAATCAT
This sequence comes from Panulirus ornatus, assembly GCF_036320965.1. Taxonomy (NCBI): domain Eukaryota; kingdom Metazoa; phylum Arthropoda; class Malacostraca; order Decapoda; family Palinuridae; genus Panulirus; species Panulirus ornatus. Next base: position 26,278,919 of record NC_092240.1, read on the forward strand.
GGTACTGGCATGTTGACTGATATGGTGTTTTAGATTATGTTCATCAGCTGCAGAACACAGTCGACACTTGGAGGAACGATCAAACATCATGGTTTCTCGCGACCTTGTCTCATGTACTTGCACCGTAGGCGTATGCTGGCAGATACAACATGACACTTTCTAGTATATGGGTCAGGTGCCTTCCTTAACAATGTTTCATAAGCCTAAAATGACCATAGTACACAGTGAGAGTATCGTCAACCATTGATATAATCAACCATCAACTTTTCCTCTTGTTCCTGTTGGTCGACGAGGCCGCCGACGTGAGATTATTCGATTTCCTGTGCATATCTTTCCATGGCGTCTCCTCCCTGCTGCGTCTGGCGGCCCCTGCCGGTGCTGCACGTCCCCCCTGCGGCCGTGAGCCCCCCCCCCCCCTTACACAAGCGACCGACTGATAACCTTCATGATGGTGTGGGGTCAGCCAGCCAACCATCATGCTCTGTGGAGCCTCAGAGCAGAGGTCAACCCCGGAGTGGCAAGGCCAGGTTCAACCTTTCATCTGGACCCACACCTTCCTTAATACGTCCACACACCCTCGTCAGTACGTCCACATACACCCTTGTTAATTCGTCCACATGCCCTCCTTGATACGTCCACACACCCTCGTTGATACACCCACACCTTCACGTGTGTACACTCACGGTAACACGCTATACCACCCACACATACATAGTTGCACCACATAATTCGTCTTTTGCCTTAATACATCCCGTGCTGATGATCTGCGCCTCTCAGTTATTCCACCATTTTCTATAACTCGCCATTGAAGTTTTCTTTGGCTTTATCTACAGGTCCAACAGTCCTTCTCCAATTTTTCATGGTCCAGGTTCCCCCTGCATCCTCCTTCTATCCCAACAGTATATCTTGACCACTCGTAGGCCACTCCTAGCTCTCCTATATCTCTTCCTATATCTGTTTGCTCTCAACATTCTGTTGCGACTGATGTTCTCTCATTCCAGTGAATCCCCAACCTTCATCTTTCAGTTCGTGATTACAGTTCTGCCATTATTTTGATCTCTTCTGTTCCTCACCCTGTTATCATTATGTCTTCACTTTCTTCGGATATATATATATATATATATATATATATATATATATATATATATATATATATATATATATATATATATATATATATATATATATATATCCTAACCTAAACCAATTACCTAATTTGTCGACTAACCTCTTGGGAAGGATAAACAGATGGGTTTACTGTGGACCAACTGCCGCAACCAAGATTCGAACCTCTGCGTTCAACCCCGGGGCGGCCCTTGAATGTATTAGTCAGCAACGCTAAGTGCTACACCACCTCGTAAGTCCAGTGCTTGAAGCTTCTCGTTGTGTATCTTCACTGTTCCTTGACGTAATAACCTATATTCTTTTTTTTTTTTTTTCAAAAGTCTTAACTGTCCTCAACAAAATAATGGACAGAACACGTCCGTATTTACAGGAAATACCTTATGGCAACGACAACAAATGAACAGAGTTTATTCGTGTGTTCCATGTCAACAACACTTAGAACCTGAGTGGCAGGCAACACCTCTGGTGACGATAACCAGAACACTTTCCTTCTCTCCACACTGGAAGTGTTGCCTACCAGCAACACTATGTAAAGCTGGGCAGTTTGTGTGCTAACATCATCATGTAAAGCTGGGGATATTATGTGTTAACGTTACAATATAAAGCTGGGGATATTATGTGTTAACGTTACAATATAAAGCTGGGGATATTGTGTGTTAACGTTACAATATAAAGCTGGGGATATTGTGTTAACAGTACAATATAAAGCTGGGGATATTATGTGTTAGCATCATCACGCACAGTCGGAGATGCTAGAAAACATCTCGACTACCTGTATCGCCCGTACCGAATCACTGAACCATTTGAATCTTTGAACCATTTGAATCACTCAACCATTCAAATCAATGAACCATTTGAATCACTCAAACATTTGTATCATTGAACCATTTGACTCACTGAAACATTTGAATCACTGAACCATTTGAATCACTGGGAAGGGCTCAAACACCCACAGCTGATCACTGGAGCGTAGACCCCGCCAGTGAGTGAGTGGGAAAACCGAGCCCTGCACTTGCTAACTTGCATCTGTCTCAGTGACACAGTGATGGTCCAGGAGTGAGGTGAACTCCAGTGTAGAGTTGGGATGATCCCGGGTCCCTGGTGTATTAGGGATGATCCCGGGTCCCTGGTGTATTAGGGATGATCCCGGGTCCCTGGTGTATTAGGGACGTCCTCTGTCATGCGACGTGCTCTGTCATAGGACGTGCTCTGTCATGGGACGTGCTCTGTCATGGGACGTGCTCTGTCATGGGACGTCCTCTGTCATGGGCCGTCCTCTGTCATGGGACGTCCTCTGTCATAGGACGTGCTCTGTCATGCGACGTCCTCTGTCATAGGACGTGCTCTGTCATGGGACGTCCTCTGTCATAGGACGTGCTCTGTCATGGGACGTCCTTTGTCATGGGCCGTCCTCTGTCATAGGACGTGCTCTGTCATAGGACGTGCTCTCTCATGCGACGTGCTCTGTCATAGGACGTGCTCTGTCATGCGACGTGCTCTGTCATAGGACGTGCTCTGTCATGGGACGTGCTCTGTCATGGGACGTGCTCTGTCATGGGACGTCCTCTGTCATGGGACGTCCTCTGTCATGGGCCGTCCTCTGTCATGGGACGTCCTCTGTCATAGGACGTGCTCTGTCATGCGACGTCCTCTGTCATAGGACGTGCTCTGTCATGGGACGTCCTCTGTCATAGGACGTGCTCTGTCATGGGACGTCCTCTGTCATGGGACGTCCTCTGTCATGGGACGTCCTCTGTCACGGGACGTGCTGTCATGGGACGTGCTCTGTCATGGGACGTGCTCTGTCATAGGACGTGCTCTGTCATGGGACGTGCTCTGTCATGGGACGTGCTCTGTCAAGTATCAGAGTAGCACTGAAATATATGGATGAGGAACTCGTCATCAAGTTTCTCCCATCCTGCGTGAGATGAAAACCAGACCGTGCTGCTCAAGTCTATCACCACACTGGCGTCTAGAGAGGTGAGCAGCAAAGATGATCCCAGAATGAAGAGAGATGAGTCACGCCATGGGAGAGAGAGAGAGAGAGAGAGAGAGAGAGAGAGAGAGAGAGAGAGAGAGAGAGAGAGAGAGAGAGAGAGAGAGAGAGAGAGAGAGAGAGAAATTCAATTACAATCATAGAACATTTTAAAGTTCTGTGCCAGAAGTCGGCATTCTCTGTTGACCTCATCAAACTGGTTCAAAGACACAAGACTTGTGATCACGTCACCTCTCTCTCTCTCTCTCTCTCTCTCTCTCTCTCTCTCTCTCTCTCTCTCTCTCTCTCTCTCTCTCTCTCTTGTCAGATGTATGTCGACAAAACATTTCAGTGATAATGTGGGTGAAGGGTACATGGCTAGGGGTGGGTGGAGGTCAGTATAGAGCGTACAGTGGGTTTATAACATGGGTGACAGGTGGGTTCAAGTGGGCCGTGGGACCCATGTAAAGAAAGTTCAAGCGATGGGGACTCACGTGTGTCAAACTCCCTCCTCGTACAGTACAAACAGGTTGTTAGAAATAGGTCATCACACACACACACACACACACACACACACACACACACAGCTGGGAAGGCCGGAAGCCTGTGTATGTTGAGAAGGTTGTAATCCTGCTCCCCTCTTACTCTCCTCCCCCACGTAGGATATTGGTAGGCCAGGGAAGGATTACAGCTTGGCTGGGGGGTGGGGGGGGGGTGAGGGAAAGGATGTTCGAGCTAGGTGGATGGAGGGAAGGGTCAGGGTACAGCTGGCAGGGTATACAGTGAGACCTGGCGTCGCCATGTGTTTTTGACGATCTTTCTTGAAGACTTGTTCTCTCTCTTTTTTTTTTTTTCTTTGTTTATCTGTCGCAAGACTAGCTAGTCTATCATGCACTCCGACACGAGAGAGAGAGAGAGAGAGAGAGAGAGAGAGAGAGAGAGAGAGAGAGAGAGAGAGAGAGAGAGAGAGAGAGAACAGCGTGTTATGTTTTTCATGTGATGGTCGATGTCCTTACCAAAACAAAACATCATGAATGATGCTGGATTTCCAGACGTTTGAGTAAATGGTGCAAGAAGAGTATTGTGTTGCGAGGGTGGACGTCTGTCGTTCGTACTGTAAGGCTCTTGGGAGGTGAATGTTCTCACGACTTCCCCTCCACTCCCTCCTTCAGCTCAAGCGATCGCTCTCCAGTACCCTCTCCCTCAGCTGGATTAGAGCGTACGACCAACTGTTCCCTACAGCGCCTGCTACAGGAGCGCTACGAGACCTAATCGTCCATCATGATCCTAGAGCACCCTAGTGGCAGACAACCTGTGTTTGTAACGAGTTCTCAGTCATGCAGCCTGTGGTCACTAAGGCTATAGTAAACAACACGATCAGGTCTCTGTTGGGATAGCTTAATGAAATGGTTGTATAACGTAAGTCTAAGTTAAGGTGGAAGTTGAAGTGACCGTGGTAACTGTTCGAAAAATGTAATGGAGTTGGACTCATATATATATATATATATATATATATATATATATATATATATATATATATATATATATATATATATATATATATTTTTTTTTTTCATACTATTCGCCATTTCCCGCGTTTGCGAGGTAGCGTTAAGAACAGAGGACTGGGCCTTAGAGGGAAAATCCTCACCTGGCCCCCTTCTCTGTTCCTTCTTTTGGAAAATTAAATAAAAATGAGAGGGGAGGATTTCCAGCCACCCGCTCCCTCCCCTTTTAGTCGCCTTCTACGACACGCAGGGAATACGTGGGAAGTATTCTTTCTCCCCTATCCCCAGGGATAATAATAATAATAATAATCATAATAATAATAATAATAATGATAATAATTAAGAATAACAATAATGCAAATATTAACAATTTTAATTTCTGTAAATACCTGTCAGCTGTTTCCTGCCATAGAAAAGCAGTGTCAGGAAAAGGCCCCTGACCTTTGAGGAAAAGTCCTTAGTTCCTACCTATTCTCACTTTTGGGAGAGCAATAATATAATAAGGGAGGATTTCCACCTTTGAAGAGGATGTATCATGAGCAGACAGAATGGAGTACAGCATCACTGATGACCTTGCCCTAAAGGAACCCACTTTATGCCATTCCAATGTAGCTTGCAGCCTCAATGCAACAGGCACCCCATGAGGGGGCACCAAGTTACATAATAATATCAATGCTAATTATAACAGTAATAATAATAACAGTGTAATAATTATTTTCTTTTAATAACTGTTTGCAGTTTCACACCCAAGCAAGACAGCATCAATAATATGCCGGAGCCTTTCAGGAAAATCCCTTCTTGGCTACTTCCTCAGCTCCCACTTTCAAAAAGTAATAATATAAAAAGAAAGGTATTCCAGCCTTTATAATCACCTTTTATGACATGTAAAGGATATGAGGGTCATATTCTTTCTCCCATCCCAAATTAAATAATAATACTATAATAACAATAATAATTTCTTTTGTTATAATAACAATAATGTTAATAAACAACTACAGGTCCCCTTTTATATCTATGTCTCAGCTTGTGACCAACCCACTTGTGTCATTTAAGACTATGACACTAGAATTATATATATATATATATATATATTTATATATATTTCCTGTGTTAGCGAAGTAGCGCTAAGAACAGACGAAGAAAGACCACATCTACTCACATCCATTTTCTAGCTGTCCTGTGTAATGCACCGAAACCACAGCTCCCTATCCACATCCAAGCCCTACAGATCTTTCCATGGTTTACACTGAACGTTTCGCATTCCCTGGTTCAGTCCACCAACAGCACGTTGACCCCCAGTATACCACATCGTTCCAATTCAACCTATCCTGTGCACGCCCCTTACCCTCCTGCGTTGTTAGGCCAAGATCGCTCAGTCTTTCTCACTTCATCCTTCCACCTCCAATATATATATATATATATATATATATATATATATATATATATATATATATATATATATATATATGTATATATATATATATATATATATATATATATATATATATATATATATATATATATATATATATATATATATATATATATATATATATATACATTATCCCTGGGGATAGGGGAGAAAGAATACTTCCCTCGTATTCCCTGCGTGTCGTAGAAGGCGACTAAAAGGGGAGGGAGCGGGTGGCTGGAAATCCTCCCCTCTCGTTTTTTTTTCAATTTTCCAAAAGAGGGAACGGAGAAGGGGGGCCAGGTGGGGATGTTCCCTCAAAGGCCCAGTCCTCTGTTCTTAACGCTACCTCGCTAATGCGGGAAATGGCGAATAGTATGAAAGAAAAGAAAGAAAATATATATATATATATATATATATATATATATATATATATATATATATATATATATATGGCATGTGTACGAGTAGGAAGAGAGGAAAGTGCTTGGTTGTGAATGTTGGTTTGCGGCAGGGGTGCGTGATGTCTCCATTTTTTTTAATTTGTTTATGGATAGGGTTGTTAGGGAGGCGAAAGCAAGAGTTTTGGAGAGAGGGACAAGTGTGCAGTCTGTTGTGGATGAGAGAGCTTGGGAAGTGAGTCAGTTGTTCGCTGATGATACAGCGCTGGTGGCTGATTCGGGTGAGAAACTGCAGAGGTTGGTGGCTGAGTTGGGTAAAGTGTGTGAAAGAAGAAAGCTGAGAGTAAATGTGAATAAAAGCAAGTTTATTAGGTTCAGTAGCGTTGAGGGACAAGTTAATTGGGAGGTGAGTTTAAATGGAGAAAAAGTAGAGGAAGTGAAGTTTTAAATATATGGGAGTGGATTCAGCAGCGAATGGAAGCGGAAGTGAGTCTGGGTGGAGGAGGGAGCGAAGGTCCTGGGAGTGTTGAAGAATGTGTGGAAGGCGAGAACGTTATCTCGGAGAGCAAAAATGGGTATGTTTGAAGGAATAGTGGTTCCAACAATGTTATATGGTTGCGAGGCATGGGCTATAGATAAGGTTGTGCGAAGGGGAGTGGATGTGTTGGAAATGAAATGCTTGAGGACAATATGTGGTGTGAGATGGTTTGATCGCGTGAGTAATGAAAGGGTAAGAGAGATGTGTGGTAATAAAGAGAGAGTGGTTAAGAGAGCAGAAGAGGGTGTATTGAAATGGTTTGGTCACATGGAGAGAATGAGTGAGGAAAGTTTGATAAAGAGGATATATGAGTCAGTGGTAGAGGGAACGAGAGGTGGGAGACCAAATTAGAGGTGGAAGGATGGTATGAAAAAGATTTTGAGCGATTGGGGCCTGAAGATATAGGAGGGTGAAAGGGGTGCAAGGAATAGAGTGAATTGGGACGATGTGGTATACCGGGGACGACGTGCTGTCAATGGATTGAACAGTGCATGTGAATATATATATATATATATATATATATATATATATATATATATATATATATATATATATATATATATATATATATATATATATAAGTTTGTTGAGTATTCCTGGTAATAAGGTATAAGTTTGTTGAGGTATAAGTTTGTTGAGTATTCCTGGTAAATTATATGGGAGGGTACTGATTGAGAGGGTGAAGGCATGTACAGAACATCAGATTGGGGAAGAGCAGTGTGGTTTCAGAAGTGGTAGAGGATGTGTGGATCAGGTGTTTGCTTTGAAGAATGTATGTGAGAAATACTTAGAAAAGCAAATGGATTTGTATGTAGCATTTATGGATCTGGAGAAGGCATATGATAGAGTTGATAGAGATGCTCTGTGGAAGGTATTAAGAATATATGGTGTGGGAGGCAAGTTGTTAGAAGCAGTGAAAAGTTTTTATCGAGGATGTAAGGCATGTGTACGTGTAGGAAGAGAGGAAAGTGATTGGTTCTCAGTGAATGTAGGTTTGCGGCAGGGGTGTGTGATGTCTCCATGGTTGTTTAATTTGTTTATGGATGGGGTTGTTAGGGAGGTAAATGCAAGAGTTTTGGAAAGAGGGGCAAGTATGAAGTCTGTTGGGGATGAGAGAGCTTGGGAAGTGAGTCAGTTGTTGTTCGCTGATGATACAGCGCTGGTGGCTGATTCATGTGAGAAACTGCAGAAGCTGGTGACTGAGTTTGGAAAAGTGTGTGGAAGAAGAAAGTTAAGAGTAAATGTGAATAAGAGCAAGGTTATTAGGTACAGTAGGGTTGAGGGTCAAGTCAATTGGGAGGTGAGTTTGAATGGAGAAAAACTGGAGGAAGTGAAGTGTTTTAGATATCTGGGAGTGGATCTGGCAGCGGATGGAACCATGGAAGCGGAAGTGGATCATAGGGTGGGGGAGGGGGCGAGAATCCTGGGGGCCTTGAAGAATGTGTGGAAGTCGAGAACATTATCTCGGAAAGCAAAAATGGGTATGTTTGAAGGAATAGTGGTTCCAACAATGTTGTATGGTTGCGAGGCGTGGGCTATGGATAGAGTTGTGCGCAGGAGGATGGATGTGCTGGAAATGAGATGTTTGAGGACAATGTGTGGTGTGAGGTGGTTTGATCGAGTGAGTAACGTAAGGGTAAGAGAGATGTGTGGAAATAAAAAGAGCGTGGTTGAGAGAGCAGAAGAGGGTGTTTTGAAGTGGTTTGGGCACATGGAGAGGATGAGTGAGGAAAGATTGACCAAGAGGATATATGTGTCGGAGGTGGAGGGAACAAGGAGAAGAGGGAGACCAAATTGGAGGTGGAAAGATGGAGTGAAAAAGATTTTGTGTGATCGGGGCCTGAACATGCAGGAGGGTGAAAGGAGGGCAAGGAATAGAGTGAATTGGAGCGATGTGGTATACCGGGGTTGACGTGCTGTCAGTGGATTGAAGCAGGGCATGTGAAGCGTCTGGGGTAAACCATGGAAAGCTGTGTAGGTATGTATATTTGCGTGTGTGGACGTATGTATACACATGTGTATGGGGGGGGGGGGGTTGGGCCATTTCTTTCGTCTGTTTCCTTGCGCTACCTCGCAAACGCGGGAGACAGCGACAAAGTATAATAATAAAAATAATAATATATATATATATATATATATATATATATATATATATATATATATATATATATATATATATATATATATTGGAGGTAAGAATACGAGAGATCCAATGCAATATCTATAATAGATCAGGATACAGTAACAAGTATAAGGATGACCAGAAAACGGAGAAACTTTCACGTAATGTAATGTAAGGAAAACGAGAGTGAAGAAGAGTTTAACAGCTACAAAGTGACATTCCCGGATGTGAGTCATTAAGGAAAAGTGATGCTCGAGCACTGCTAGTCTAAGACGTACTAAAGAAAACGGGAAGCTGTTTGGGGGGGGGGGGGGTGAGGAATGAGGAGGAGGACTTCCGAAAGAGCTGGTATCACTAGGTTTGCCCTTGTCGTGTTATCTAATTACGACCCACAGGCTGTCATGCGTAATTCTCATTTGATTCGCTAGTTCGTCAAGGTCATGTAGATTCAAGTCATTATTCCGAGTCCATGTTTTATATGGGTCATGGAATGGTCGAGCGGAGGTGTGTGGTGTGTGAGCAAGGCCTTGCACACGTCATCCCGGCTGTGGCAAATGAGATGAGGTAATCTCTACCGGACCGAGGACCTGCGCCTCAAATAGACATCCATTTGCGAATGATTGCGGACCAGTGTAGACGCAGATTGCGGCCGAGTGTGGACGCAGCTTGCGGACGAGTGTGGACGCAGCTTGCGGACGAGTGTGGACGCAGATTGCGGTCGAGTGTGGACGCAGATTGCGGACGAGTGTGGACGCAGATTGCGGACGAGTGTGGACGCAGATTGCGGACGAGTGTGGACGCAGATTGCGGACGAGTGTGGACGCAGATTGCGGACGAGTGTGGACGCAGATTGCGGACGAGTGTGGACGCAGATTGCGGACGAGTGTGGACGCAGCTTGCGGACGAGTGTGGACGCAGATTGCGGACGAGTGTAGACGCAGATTGCGGACGAGTGTAGACGCAGATGCGGACGAGTGTGGACGCAGATTGCGGACGAGTGTGGACGCAGATTGCGGACGAGTGTGGACGCAGATTGCGGACGAGTGTGGACGCAGATTGCGGACGAGTGTGGACGCAGATTGGGGACGAGTGTGGACGCAGCTTGCGGACGAGTGTGGACGCAGATTGCGGGTCGAGTGTGGACGCAGCTTGCGGACGAGTGTGGACGCAGATTGCGGTCGAGTGTGGACGCAGCTTGCGGACGAGTGTGGACGCAGCTTGCGGACGAGTGCGGGCAATTAGTCGCGGACTGATTGTTGGTGATCTTGGGCCTTATTTAAACGGGGTTGCGGGTGCAAGAGACCCATCGTAAGAGAGACACATTCTTTGTTCTTTTTCGTTTCTGTTGTTTGTTCGTCTGAATGTTCTCTCAGTGGACGACCTTAGCCAAACAAGGTAGGCGTGCTTTTGGCTTCTGGTTGGTGTACAGCTCCCTGTGTTGTGTGCTCTCCCAACACCACCACCTCTGTTGGGTGGTGGGTGTTGTATAGTCCCATCACGTTGGGCAGGTGTGTGTGTGTGTGTGTGTGTGTGTGTGTGTGTGTGTGTGTGTGTGTGTGTCCTTGCCCACAGCCAGGGGACACTGCCAGTGCAGCCCCACTTCACGACTTTCGTAAAACAATGGTAGGAGACCAGGTCATGGCCTAGTGACGTCTGTCCTCTCCCCTCGAACCGTACAAGGGAACAGTAAACTTCATATGTCCTGACGCTGTTCCGGTTGTTCCTCGCTCTGTTGCCAAAGTGTGTCCACTTGTCTTGTCCCGAATGGAGCTGCATATGTATCTTTTGATTCTCGACTCCCTCCTCCAGCTTTCAGGCAGGGGTCTCCAAGTTAGGTGAAACTCTGACGTTGCTCCAAAGTGGTCTTCAAAGTAGAGGTTGTGTTCAGAGTGAAGGAGGCTCTCATACAGGAGCATTGGACGTTAATGATTAGAGTTTGCCGTGTCACCTATATACTAGTGATGATTTACGAATCCTTTGCTCAGTCTTGAGACATAACACTCTGAATTCTGTCGCATCTCATCTCACCACCCAACATCGATCACTCAGTCCAGTCTTCCACCTACACCCTTCCACCGGTCCAGTCTAACCTCACAGAACTCTTTGGAGGTGAAGGGTGAGTCGTGACTCTTTGACAACCAGACAACAGGATTTACCTGATGAGGCGTCCTGGCTACCGTTGAACTTCCTCATTCACTGTCTTTGTCGGTGTAAGACGCTCCAATGACGCCATGAGGCCTGGTTTGTATCTGTCCTCAGGGCCAGCGTAGAACTGGACAAGGAACCATCCCGGCCCTTGATGTGGCACTATAGCCACTCAGGGAGCACCAGGTCACCAGAAGGGGGCCAGCCACTCATCCCCGGGCATAGTATAAACATCACATAGCCAGTTTCGCAGCCTAGCTACGTACCTGAGTCACTCCACTGACTTTAAGGAACCTGCTTAACTTAACATTTCGTGCCAACACTAGAGCCTGATTCGAGCACGAAACTGCACTCCCATACCAGTCTTGCTCACGGCGTTAGGAAGATCGGTGACGAACTCAGACTGACTGAACTTAAGGTGGAGCGTGTGTGGTTGGGCCCGAGTTCCTCTGTAACCAAGGGATCCCCTAAGTCCTTATCTGGCTCACACTCTAAGGATGCTAGAGGCTTCAGAGAAGTGGCGTGGGTCCGGGAACATCCTCGTGAAGGACCACATTCTCGGAGCTGGTGCCTCGTATTAGTGAGACGCTGGTCGTCACATTACCTCGGCCACCACAGCACCACGCAGCCTTGGTACTGCGCTTAGACCAACACAGCACCTGGTCCAGCGACCTACATGAGCTAACACCGCTTAGTTTAACCCCTATATCCGTGAGCCCAGACGCTGTGGCATGGGCAAGACATTACAGGCCCTCGAGAAATTTGACCGTTCAGAGTTATGCAAATATACATGAATGTTAAAGGCAAGTTACAGAGATAGGTTGAGGGCTTCATACCATCAGGAGATAGGTACGAGCATAGTAAAGGATGGGTCTGTCCCCGTGCATACGGTACAGTTAGGTTTAGCAAGTGGGCTGGGGTCCCTTCGTAATCAATACAAGGACACGCGAATTACTTGAGTATTCACATGCATCTGTTGATAACAGAGCGGCACACGAGTCGAGGAATTGCGGTGGGCTGTGGCCCCATGTATTCAGTACACAGATAAAGCACAGTACAAAGTGGGTCACGTGTATATGGACAGCAGAGTAACATCGTAATGGTTCTAGAGATGGAATGATGGGCCGGTGGTATTCGGTACACAGACAGATGAATACTCGAGTCAGTTCGCACATAGGTAGCCAGTAGAGAGATTATACAGGTGAAGTTATGGAGGTGGGACGAAGACCCCATATATTCGGTAGAGATATGCAAGCAAATGAAAGGACGGTAGGGTAGTATATGAGTAAGGTGTAGAGAAGGGCTGAAGGCTCTATGTATTCAGTACATAGACGAGCACATTATGTGTAGGGTCGTCACATTTATGCAGACAGGAGAGCAGCAGATGAGGCAAAGCACAGATGTTAGGTTACCATACGTGTGTGTGTGTGTGGACAGTAGAGCGGTGTATAAGGCAAGTTAGATAACATTATGGCCACAATGTCTTTCGCTAGGAGGAATGGATTTGCATAGTCTAGGTGCAGGAGGAGAACCTCCTTCAGTACGTTGGTGCTATTGAAACATTTACAAAGTTCATGAAACCTGATATTCGGAGGCCTAGAGTCGGTGATAAAATGGTGTTGTATTATGTCTGTTGAAGAGTGTGCTTATATGTTATATCACATAACTTATACTGAATGGTTTCTACTATAGGAATACGTTCTGCCTGTTGGATATATCTGTAACCTAGTATAGTCTTGGTTGTCAGAATACCACAATGCATGGTTTTGGTCCGGTATCTACCATACAGGTGTATCGTGGTATGATAAGAGAGCTGCCTGGTCGCCCACTCTCTCCCGAGTTGATTAATTATTCGAGGACATTGCGATTTCCTCAGGAGTGAACAACCTTACTTGTTATATCTCGGTTGGTGAGGCCTGCACCTGCCTTAGTACAGGTAGGCTCTGTCTGGCCATCGGATCAAGGAGACCGTGATAGTTGAACCTGAAATGAGGGAGAGTCCACAGGAACCATACGTCAAGATCTTCTTCCTGAGGAAGCCTTAGCTAGGTGGACTGGACGGGGTCAATCTAGTTCCAGATGCAGCAGAACGCGTGGACCAGCACAGCATGTGTGGATCCTGCACAGCACGTAGGTCACCGCAGTGCCGCATATGGGTCTTCACAGCAAGAGCAAGCACAGCTTGCGGCTCATCACAGCACAGGCCAACTTAACAACTGGGACCAGCACAAGGCATGGATCGGCACAGCACGCAGGCCAGCACAACGCGTGGGTCAACCCAGCATTTAAGGCAATACAGCACGTGAAGCAGCACAGCACATAGGCCCGCACAGCACGGCTCATGACAACACCCTGAACCACACCCAGAATCGTTTCCTCATCTACTCAAGCACCAACACTTCCACCCAGACCAAGCCACGCCCTGGGTCACACCCTCGAACCACATCCACAACCAGCATCATCAAACCACACTTTTGAAGCCACATCCAACGATGACACCATCCACCTGACTAATACACACTCTCTCCACCACTCCACGTTCTCCTCCAGGTTCTCAACCCGAGGTAACAACACGTTACTCGAAGAACTCTGTGGTTCCCCGTACATGAGGCGTTCTTATTTATGTCTTTGCCAGTGAGCATGATGTGTGTGTGTGTGTGTGTGTGTGTGTGTGTGTGTGTGTGTGTGTGTGTGTGTGTGTGTGTGTGTGTTTTATTACATTTTCTGTGAATTTGTATTACATTTTGCGTGTATATATTCTACATACCCCAGGGTAAGCCAGGTACCCATTTATCGAAAAGTCCCGAGGGAGGGACGAACCCATGCGCTGGGTGTGGGCTGACTGTTGCGCCCAGGATTCGAACCCATGTGGGCCCATGCTGACTCACCGGAGGGTAAGATATTATCGAAGGTTTTTTTTTTTTTCTCTGAGTATTTTGTCATGAGTGGATTCCACAAGATGAGGCAAGCGTGTGTCACGATGACTGTCATCAGCCTCGAGAGTGAGTGTGTCACGCATGACAGACGTGGGCTGTGATGCTGACAGCAAGAGCCACAGTGACGTTACCAGCATCTTGAGGAAGGGAAAGTGGCTAAGAGGTCATTGTTGAAGGGGCGTGGCACCTTCCAGGCAGCCGAGCAGCGTGACGCCCGTGTGACGCGTTGAAGTCTGGAATGACCCAGCCTCCGTCAGCACGCTCGCCAGGCCCTCCTGGACGCGATATTGCTGTCAGCAGCGGTGCCATAGTGCTGACAACACTGTCGCACCGTCAGCAGCAGTGCCACCATAGAGCCACTGACACTCTTGATCAGGGTCGCCAACCCTGATCAATTAATGTCCTGGGGTTCCCTCGCCTCACCCATCATTATGCTCACCTCGCCTCACCCATCATTATGCTCACCTCGCCTCACCCATCATTATGCTCACCTCGCCTCACCCATCATTATGCTCACCTCGCCTCACCCATCATTATGCTCACCTCGCCTCACCCATCATTATGCTCACCTCGCCTCACCCATCATTATGCTCACCTCGCCTCACCCATCATTATGCTCACCTCGCCTCACCCATCATTATGCTCACCTCGCCTCACCCATCATTATGCTCACCTCGCCTCACCCATCATTATGCTCACCTCGCCTCACCCATCATTATGCTCACCTCGCCTCACCCATCATTATGCTCACCTCGCCTCACCCATCATTATGCTCACCTCGCCTCACCCATCATTATGCTCACCTCGCCTCACCCATCATTATGCTCACCTCGCCTCACCCATCATTATGCTCACCTCGCCTCACCCATCATTATGCTCACCTCGGCTCACCCATCATTATGCTCACCTCGCCTCACCCATCATTATGCTCACCTCGCCTCACCCATCATTATGCTCACCTCGGCTCACCCATCATTATGCTCACCTCGCCTCACCCATCATTATGCTCACCTCGCCTCACCCATCATTATGCTCACCTCGGCTCACCCATCATTATGCTCACCTCGGCTCACCCATCATTATGCTCACCTCGCCTCACCCATCATTATGCTCACCTCGCCTCACCCATCATTATTTGACATAACTCTTCTCTCTTACTACCGTATGCATCTGTTCCCCTGCAATTTTCACTTGTTCTATCAGTTTTCCTCTCCTTTGCTGTCTCCATCTTTTTCTGTTTATCTAATTATCTCTTTCCTTCTTATCTTCCTTTTGTTTACGGTTCACACGTAAGTTATTTCCCTCCATCTTGATTTTCAACCTTGTCGCCTCCAACATTCTCTAACTCCTTGTTATCGCCACTATTCTTGTGCCTTCTTATCTCCACCATTGCTATATGTATCTCTTGTTTCCATCACTTTTCTTCTGGTTTCCTATCTCCATCAGTGTTGTCGGACTCTCCATCTTCACTGGTTGTTTGCCTTCCAATCCCCACCATTGTTGTCGCTATGAGAGTTTTGGGATCGGCTTCTATCATCAGAGAAAAGATTATCCCGACATATTTTTCTTTAGTTTTATCATTTCGGCAGATCTTATCGGACTTTTAGTCATTTCTTCACTTTCCCTTTTATGCTTCTCTCCTTTCGCCACACCACTAATCTCTATTTTTTTTCATCTCTTCCATCGCTATGTATAGTCTGTAAAGTTTTGCCCCCAGTGACCTGTTGCTATCTTTTCAATTCCCTCGTTCCTATACTTGTATCTAATCATCTATTGTGTTTTGGCGTCCTTTGCAATGCTGGTTCGACCCCATGCAGCCCGTGACGCATGTCCCCAGGCAGCCTGTGACGCATGTCCCTGGGAGGCCTGTGACGCATGTCGCCGGACGGCCTGTGACGCATGTCACCGGGCGGCCTATGGATGCGTCACGGTCAGCAGCATCAAACGCTATCTATCTTATTCTCTCAGTATAGCTTACTTGAACGTTAGCGTTACTCTGTACGTATGTTATCTCTGTGGTTGGAAAACATATGGAAGTCGTCATTCGCGATAGAATTGTAAACCATTTAAAGGATCACCACTTACACAACGATGTCTCTGAATGGTTTTCGACGAAGTCGCTCAAGACTGACAAATCTGCTTGATTTGTCTTATGATATAATCAACAAGTGAGACGAAAATAAAGAAGTTGATGTCATTTATCTATCCAGGTTCTCAAAAGGCATTCATTAAGGTTCCACATCAAAGGTTATGAGGAAAAATTGGGTCATATGTCACTGGTGGGGTTGTGCTTCGGTGGACAGGAAATTGGTTGACCGTTGCCACCCCGCCCCTCAGGAAACAGTATCGCACCCCTTGCTTTAGCGAGTTAGCGCATGGAAATATACAAGAAAGACCACATCCGCTCACATCCATACACGAGCTGTCATGTATGATACACCGAAACCACAGCTCCATATCCACATCCAGTCCCCATAGACCTTTCCATGGTTTACCCTGGACGTTTCACATGCCCCGGTTAAGTCCAGTTCACTCTATTCCATGCACGCCTGTCACCCTTCTGCATGTTCAGGCCCCGATCGCTCAAAATGTTTTTCACTCTATCATTCCTTATCCAATTTGATCTCCCACTTCTATTTGTTCCCTCCACTTCTGACACATATATCCTCTTTATCATCCTTTCCTCACTCATTCTCTCCATATGTCCAAACTATTTCAACACACCCTCCTCTGCTCTCTCAAATACACTCATTTTATTACCACACAACACTCTTACCCTTTAATTACTTTCCCGATCAAGACATTTCACACCACATATTGTCCTCAAACATCTCATTTCCAACACATTCACCCTCCTCTGCACAGCCCTATGTCCCATGCCTCGCAACCATGTAATATTGCTGAGCCATTATTCCTTCAAACATACCTACTTTTACTCTGCAAGATGACATTCTCACTTTCCACATATTCTTCATCGCTCCCAGAACCTCCGCCCCCTACCCCACCCTGTCACACTTCCGCTGCCATGGTTCCTTTCACTGCCAAGTCCACTTCAAGGTATCTAAAACACTTCAATTCCTCCAGTTTTTCTCCATTTAAGCGTGCATCCCAACTAACTTGTCCTCAACCCTACTGAACCTAATAACCTTGCTCTTATTTACATTTACTCTCAACTTCCTCCTCTCACATACTCTTCCAAACTCAGTTACCAAATTCTGCAGCTTCTCACTCGAATCAGTGCTGTATCATCGGCGAACAGCAACTGACCCACTTCCCAGACTTTCTCATCCCTAACAGACTACATACTTGCCCCTCTCTCCAAAACTCTTGCGTTTACCTCCCCCACCACCTTCAACCATAAACATCAAACAACCATGATAACATTACACACCCTTGCCGCAGACCAACCTTCATTGGGAACCAATCATTCTCATCTCTTCCTGCTCGTACACATGCTTTACACACATGGTAACAACTTCTCACTGCTTCTAGTAGCTTATCTCCCACAGCAAATATTTTTAAGACCTTCCACAAAGCATCTCTATCAACGCCATCATATGCTTTCTCCAGACATTTCTCACACACATTCTTCAAAGCAAACACCTGATCCACATATCCTTTACCACTTCTGAGACCACACTTCTCCTTCCCAGTGTGATGCTGTGTACATGCCTTCACTCTCTCAATTAATTCTCTCCCATACAGTTTACCATATATACCAAACAAAGTTACATCTCTAGTTTGAACACTCGCCTTTATCCCCTTTTGCCTTTATATAATACGTGAAACGTCTGGGGTAAACCATAGAAAGGTCTGTGGAGCCTGGATGTGGATAGGTAGCTGTGGTTTCGGTGAATTACACATGACGGCTAGAGACTGAGTGTGAACGAATGTGGCCTTTTTTTTTTTGTCTGTTTTCCTGGCGCTACCTTGAATTTGTACATGTGTATATGTCGGTGTATGTGAATGTATGTATATGTGCGTGTATGGGCGTTTATATATATATATATATATATATATATATATATATATATATATATATATATATATATATATAGATAGATAGATAGATAGATAGATAGATAGATAGATAGATTGAAAAGCGGGAAGAACTCCTTGGAAGGCTGGTAATACCAAGATACGCCGATTGAAGTGGAATGTGCTTAACCCACTTTTGGATCCTTTAGTTCACGCTGTCAAACTCTGCTATTGTTATGGTATGAGTGTTATCTTCGTCATTCATCTGGGATTCGGAATTCATTCCCACTCGTGTTATTTGTACTTAGATTCGTGAAATTGTTCTGTGGATCACTTGATTAGTTTCAGTTACCAAATAATGCCGTATGAAAGAACAAAAAAAAATCTGAAAGAAATAAAGGAGTTGGTATCTGAGGCCGCCCACCATGGTCACAAAGTAAACAAACACTGAGAGGGCGCTGGTCTATCAAGTTCAAGATGAGAGACCGCGGATGAAAGACCCTCTTGTTTCTTGCTGGCGCCCTGTATAAAGTTTAGGCATCTTATCTTGGCGTTTGTTTAATGAATTAATCCAGGTTTTGAGAATGTTATCGGAAATTGATGGAAAATAATGAAGGAACTATCTATCTGTCTATCTTCTATTCATCTATCTATCTTTATATATATATATATATATATATATATATATATATATATATATATATATATATATATATATATGTATATATATATATATATATATATATATATATATATATATATATATATATATATATATATATATGCATATATATATATATATATATATATATATATATATATATATATATATATATATATATATATATATATATGCTTATATATATATATATATATATATATATATATATATATATATATATATATATATATATATATATATATATATATATATATATATATTCATGCGCGTGAACTGTAATATCTATGATCTTGACGAACACTGTCAGGTAATAAATAACCGGTAATAGTCAATGGTGAGGCCTTGAGATGCCGGGTTCTCATGGACTCCCGGCTCGCTCGCTGTCATTTTCTGAAGTTTTCTCAGAAGCTAAACCTGGTGCTAGAGGGGGAAAGGGATCAGGGTAAAGACACTGATGGAGCAAATGAGAGATGGGTAAAACGAGTGTGTCAAGATGAAGAAAAGTTTTAGTTTCAGTATTTGAAAATTTTATTTGCCGAGATATACATAGGCAAAGGATTTCGTTGAAAGCATAGGCGAAGGGTACATGTCCGTGGGTAGGTGAAAGCAAGTACAGAGCAAACAGTGAGTTCGGTACATGGACATTGGACGGTGACAGGCTGGCTCTGGTATGCTCAGGGACACAAAGGGTCTCTCTTGTATTAGAAAAAGATCATGGAGTTCTTGAATACATGAAAACATGATGCATAATTACAGTATAGTAGTTACTGATGCTGTCGGTAACATAGGTAAGAAGATATGTGTAATACAAAAAATACAACATAAGTAGTGTATATATATATATATATATATATATATATATATATATATATATATATATATATATTTTTTTTTTTTTTTTTATACTTTGTCGCTGTCTCCCGCGTTTGCGAGGTAGCGCAAGGAAACAGACGAAAGAAATGGCCCAACCCCCCCCCCCATACACATGTACATACACACGTCCACACACGCAAATATACATACCTACACAGCTTTCCATGGTTTACCCCAGACGCTTCACATGCCTTGATTCAATCCACTGACAGCACGTCAACCCCTGTATACCACATCGCTCCATTTCACTCTATTCCTTGCCCTCCTTTCACCCTCCTGCATGTTCAGGCCCCGATCACACAAAATCTTTTTCACTCCATCTTTCCACCTCCAATTTGGTCTCCCTCTTCTCCTCGTTCCCTCCACCTCCGACACATATATCCTCTTGGTCAATCTTTCCTCACTCATTCTCTCCATGTGCCCTCTCAACCACGCTCTTTTTATTTCCACACATCTCTCTTACCCTTACGTTACTTACTCGATCAAACCACCTCACACCACACATTGTCCTCAAACATCTCATTTCCAGCACATCCATCCTCCTGCGCACAACTCTATCCATAGCCCACGCCTCGCAACCATACAGCATTGTTGGAACCACTATTCCTTCAAACATACCCATTTTTGCTTTCCGAGATAATGTTCTCGACTTCCACACATTTTTCAAGGCTCCCAAAATTTTCGCCCCCTCCCCCACCCTATGATCCACTTCCGCTTCCATGGTTCCATCCGCTGACAGATCCACTCCCAGATATCTAAAACACTTCACTTCCTCCAGTTTTTCTCCATTCAAACTCACCTCCCAATTGACTTGACCCTCAACCCTACTGTACCTAATAACCTTGCTCTTATTCACATTTACTCTTAACTTTCTTCTTCCACACACTTTACCAAACTCAGTCACCAGCTTCTGCAGTTTCTCACATGAATCAGCCACCAGCGCTGTATCATCAGCGAACAACAACTGACTCACTTCCCAAGCTCTCTCATCCCCAACAGACTTCATACTTGCCCCTCTTTCCAGGACTCTTGCATTTACCTCCCTAACAACCCCATCCATAAACAAATTAAACAACCATGGAGACATCACACACCCCTGCCGCAAACCTACATTCACTGAGAACCAATCACTTTCCTCTCTTCCTACACGTACACATGCCTTACATCCTCGATAAAAACTTTTCACTGCTTCTAACAACTTGCCTCCCACACCATATATTCTTAATACCTTCCACAGAGCATCTCTATCAACTCTATCATATGGTAGCATTCCCGCCTGTGGCACAGGGGTCTCGGGTTCGATCCTGGCTATTGGAGGTTTGTATGTTCTATGAAGGTGCGCGTTCATATGCACTTTATTCATATATATATATATATATATATATATATATATATATATATATATATATATATATATATATATATGTTGTTGTTCGCTGATGATACATCGCTGGTGGCTCATTCCGGTGAGAAACTGTAGAAGCTGGTGACTGTGTTTGGTAAAGTGTGTGAAAGAAGAAAGCTGAGAGTAAATAAGAATAAGAGGGAGGTTATTAGGTACTGTAGGGTTGAGGGACAAGTCAATTGGGAGGTAAGTTTGAATGGAGAAAAACTGGAGGAAGTGAAGTGTTTTAGATACCTGGGAGTGGCTTTGGCAGAGGATGAAACCATGCAAGCGGAAGTGAGTCATAGGGTAGGGGAGGGGGCGAAGGTTCTGGGAGCCTTGAAGAATGAGTAGAAGACGAGAACATTATCTCGGAAAGCAAAAATGGGTATGTTTGAAAGAATAGTGGTTCCAACAATGTAATATGGTTGCGAGGCGTGGGCTATAGATAGGGTTGTGCGGAGGAGGGTGGATGTGTTGGAAATGAGATGTTTGAGGACAATATGTGGTGTGAGATGGTTTGATCGAGTAAGTAATGAAAGGGTAAGAGAGATGTGTGGAAATAAAAAAAGAGTGTGGTTAAGAGAGTAGAAGAGGGTGTATTGAAATGGTTTGGTCACACAGAGAGGATGAGTGAGGAAAGATTGACAAAGAGGTTATATGTGTCAGAGGTGGAGGGAACGAGATGCGGGAGACCAAATTGGAGGTGGAAGGATGGAGTGAAAAAGATTTTGAGCGATCGGGGCCTGAACATGCAGGAGGGTGAAAGGCGTGCAAGGAATAGAGTGAATTGGAACGATGCGGTATACCGGATCGACGTGCTGTCAATGGGTTGCACCAGGGCATGTGAAGCGTCTGGGATAAACCATGGAAAGTTTGGTGGGGCCTGGATGTGGAAAGTGAGCTGTGTTTTCGGTGCATTACACATGACAGCTTGAGACTGAGTGTGAACGAATGTGGCCTTTGTTGTCTTCCTAGCGCTGCTTCGCGGGGGAGGGGTGCTATTTCATGTCTGGCGGGATGGCGACGGGAATGGATGAAGGCAGGAAGTATGAATATGTACATGTGTATATATGTATATGTCGGTGTATGTATAGGTATGTATATGTGCATGTGTGGGCGTTTATGCATGTACATGTGTATGTGAGTGGGTTGGTTTATTCTTTAGTCTGTTCTTTGCGCTGCCTTGGTAACACGGGAAACAGCGATCAAATATTTTATATATATATATATATATATATATATATATATATATATGGGAATTATTTAAAATTTTATCAGCAACAAAGCTATCCAATTTGTATAGACCTTCACTAATATTAAGGTTATAATTCATTGTGTATCTAATAACCTTTTATGACCTTAATATTAGTGAAGGCCTTTTCAAATTGGATAGCTTTATTGCTGACAAAATTTGTTAGCAAATCCCCTTCTTGTCCACATAATAAGTTTATGATACGCTCGTTGTCTGTCTTGGGCAATCACTTGTTTACGAAATGGCGTCCTAGCTTCGTCTCTTCGTTGTATGTCAACTGAGTTATATTTCTTTTTTGTATCTCCCCTGATGATGTGATTATTACACGAAAGTGCACTTGGGAACTTATCGTGTTTCATTTTCCCCTTGGACTCATAGGAATATACTTGATCACGCGCTAAATTGTGATCTCTTCCACCATATATGTATATATATAAAGTCTCTTGCCTTGAAAAAGGTAAGACGAAATCATGATTCGTAAGTTTCCGTTCTTAAGCTAAGTGTTTAGTATGGCCTCTCGTCTGCCGTAAGGGGTGTTGTGGCCTCACGTGCACCACACACCTCCACGCGTTACCCCCACAGCCTCAGTCGTCTCTAACTTTGTGATTTGCTTCGTCGTCACTAGTTACTTTACTGCGCTGCTCATGCTCATCCTGTGTTCGGTAGTGCAAAAGAAATTCCAGAGGTCACATTGGGTCTTTGTCAGAGCCCCAGTGGACAGATACTCGTTACATGAATTGTTACAAAGTTTCTTCATTACATACGCTTACCGTCTTTCATAGAGGAAGTTTACCAACTAGATGCAAAAGTGGGTGCAAAACTCGATTTCCAGAAATCCTGTGTTACCAGTGAAGTATTGTGCCGTTTCTTGCAGTTTTTTTTTTTTTAACCCATCTCTAAAAGGCTCAATTTTTTCACTTTCTAAGACAGTATTCTAGTTTGTGTCCAAATCTCTGGCCGTTAGCTTTTACAATTCACATGATTAACATCTCCGGGTAGGCCAGAGTGTCAACATTACATATAGCCTAGCTTTATTCTAGCAATGCCTTGTAATCTGCTGTTATTAATTTTTCTGTTATTCACATTGTACTCGATACAACCCATTTCGATGGCAAATGTTTCCGCTATCGCCATTTTGCAATAATCACTTTGCATCAAAGAGGGCTGTCACTTCCCAATTACAGTTTTAAGACTTATTCACAACCCAATGTTGGTTTCAACAGTTTCTCTACCAAGCGTAAGTTTACTTCACCCATGAACCGGTGTCTCTCACTTGCTTACGATAGGATTTATCCTTTTAGGAACAGTTGGACGAGATTTCTGGAACTCTTTAGGAAATGCTCTCACTGCTTTTTTCGTTGACTTGGTTTTCAAGTACGTGTCATAGATAATGATGCACTCTTGTTAGATTGCTCCTTTTTATGTTTTTCTTTTATTACTAAGAGAAATTTGGCATGGTCATACGGTGATCCTTCTTTATGGCCCACCCGTATATATCATATATATATTATACTTAATCGCTGTCTCCCACGTTATCGAGGTAGCGTAAGGAAACAGACGAAAAAATGGACCAACCCACCCGCATTACATGTATATACATAAACGCCTACACTCGCACATATACATACCTATACATTTCAATGTATACATACACAGACATGTGCATATATACACATGTACATATTCATACTTGCTGCCTTCAATTTGCGTCGCCACCCCGCCACACATGAAATAGCACCCCCTCCCCCCCGCGCGAGGTAGCGCTAGGAAAAGACAACAAAGGCTCATTCGTTCACACTCAGTCTAGCTGTCATGTATAATGCCCCGAAACCACAGCTCCCTTTTCACATCCAGGCCCCACAAAACTTTCCATGGTTTACCCCAGACGCTTCACGTGCTTTGATTCAATCCAATGACAGTTCGTCGACACCGGTGTACCACATCTTTCCAATCCACTCTATATATCATTTCATACTTAATCGCTGTTTCCTGCGTCAGCGAGGTAGCGCAAGGAAACTGACGAAGAATGACCCAAACACTCATACACACACACACACACACACACACACACACACATATATATATATATATATATATATATATATATATATATATATATATATATATATATATATCCTGGGAGCCTTGAAGAATGTGTGGAAGTCGAGAACATTATCTCGGAAAGCAAAAATGGGTATGTTTGAAGGAATAGTGGTTCCAACAATGTTGTATGGTTGTGAGGCGTGGGCTATGGATAGAGTTGTGCGCAAGAGGATGGATGTGCTGGAAATGAGATGTTTGAGGACAATGTGTGGTGTGAGATGGTTTGATCGAGTAAGTAATGTAAGGGTAAGAGAGATGTGTGGAAATAAAAAGAGCGTGGTTGAGAGAGCAGAAGAGGGTGTTTGAAATGGTTTGGGCACATGGAGAGAATGAGTGAGGAAAGATTGACCAAGAGGATATATGTGTCGGAGGTGGAGGGAACGAGGAGAATTGGGAGACCAAATTGGAGGTGGAAAGATGGAGTGAAAAAGATTTTGTGTGATCGGGGCCTGAACATGCAGGAGGGTGAAAGGAGGGCAAGGAATAGAGTGAATTGGATCGATGTGGTATACCGGGGTTGACGTGCTGTCAGTGGATTGAATCAGGGCATGTGAAGCGTCTGGGGTAAACCATGGAAAGTTGTGTGGGGCCTGGATGTGGAAAGGGAGCTGTGGTTTCGGGCATTATTGCGTGACAGCTGGAGACAGAGTGTGAACGAATGGGGCCTTTGTTGTCTTTTCCTAGTGCTACCGCGCACACATGAGGGGGGAGGGTGATGGTATTCCATGTGTGGCGAGGTGGCGATGGGAATGAATAGGGGCAGACAGTGTGAATTGTGTGCATGGGTATATATGTATGTGTCTGTGTGTGTATATATATGTGTACATTGAGATGTATAGGTATGTATATTTGCGTGTGTGGGCGTGTGTGTGTGTGTACATTGTGTATGGGGGTGGGTTGGGCCATTTCTTTCGTCTGTTTCCTTGCGCTACCTCGCAAACGCGGGAGACAGCGACAAAAAAAAAAAAAAAAAAAAATATATATATATATATATATATATATATATATATATATATATATATATATATATATATATATATATATATATATGGGAGCGGGTGGCTGGAAATCCTCCCCTCTCGTTTTTTTTTTTTAATTTTCCAGAAGAAGGAACAGAGAAGGGGGCCAGGTGAGGATATTCCCTCTAAGCCCAGTCCTCTGTTCTTAACGCTACCTCGCTAACGCGGGAAATGGCAAATAGTATGAAAGAAAAAAAAAAAAAAAAAAATATATATATATATATATATATATATATATATATATATATATATATATATATATATATATATATATATATATATATATATATATATAAATGCCCATACACGCACATATACATACATATACATTTCAGCGTATACATACATATACATATACATATATACACATGTACATATTAATACTTGCTGCCTTCATCCATTTTTGTCGCCACCTTGCCACACAGAAAAATAGCACCCCACCCACATCGGTACAAAGGGTGTATGTGCTCTTAGAATTACCTTTAACACCTGAAGAAGGTGTCGAAGATTTTTCGGTTGGTAGATGTAACTTACATTGACGGCCTTAATGACCCTGGCAGCTGACAGGTCTACAGCCCAAACAACCAACCAACCACCAGCTTGCAACAGCTTGGTCGACCAACGACCCAACTCAGCTGCCTGGGCCCACCCCGGGCCGTAGGAGTAGACAGCCCCAAAAGAATTATTTCACGGTAACTGCAAGGTAGCTCCAAGGTAACTGTGAGGTAATTCCAAGGTAATTATAACTCCAAGGTAACTCTAAAGGTAATTCCAAGGTGACTCCAAAGCCATTTTTCCAGAGTAACTCCAAGATAACTAAGATGTTGTTGGTGTGCCACGCCGTGACAACATTTGAGGTGGCCACGTTGTGAAAGTGAAGGACGGGTGTTTCTCACGCTGCCTGACCTCACGGACAGTATGACGGGCGGAGGAGAGGCAGGGAGAGGTGTGCGAGAGGGACAGAAGCAGTGAGGAGAGGTGTGTGAGAGGGATAGGAGTGAGAGGAGGTGTGCGAGAGGGACAGGAGCAGTGAGAGGAGGTGTGCGAGGGATAGGAATGAGAGAAGGTGTGCGAGAGGGACAGGAGCAGTGAGAGGAGGTGTGCGAGAGGGATAGGAGCAGTGAGAGGAGGTGTGCGAGAGGGATAGGAGTGAGAGGAGGTGAGCGAGAGGAACAGAAGCAGTGAGATGAATATGAAATATTTCGATTGGCAGTGAAACGCACATTCCAAAATATACGTAAGATAAGGAAAAATTCATCTGAATCCAAAATCTTTTGAATTCCATTTGATTGATTCTTCCGAAGAAAATTATTATTATTACTCTCACAGTTGTATATATATTGTTGAAGAGGAGAGAACCCGCAGTTAATGACCTTTTGTTATAGATGCGGCAGATGATTATAAATAAACCAGTCAAGCTTTTACCTTGGCTGATGGTTGTAACAGAATTGCTTATGGAACTATAAGATTCAGCTTCAGGAAAGACGAAGTGATCAGGATTCTGGGAAATATTACATGTTACTAAGTTTCTCCTCCGGAAAAAAAAAAAGGAAATAGGTTGAAAGATACTGGGTTGTGGAATAACTTGGGTACAGTGGATTGGTCAAAAACATGTAACGAGTTGAAGTATTAGCTCTCCTATGAAAAGAAAGCGTTTAGTTATTTTTGCTCCTGGTGTCATCCACACGAAGCACTGCCAACCACTTATATCATCCACTGGAAACAACATCATCCACTGGACACATCATCCACTGGACACAACATTTCAAGAACTTACGAAATAGTTGAGTGAGGAAAATCATCTTAGCATTACGAGGAAAACCAGGAAATCCCACAGTTGATTTAGTTTTCGTCTGAGACTTTCTTCCCCCGTGAGTCTGTCAAGATTACCTAACCGCTGGGGATGGAGGGAGCTCTTGAGAGCAACACAAATCAAACAAACACGAATGAGATTCTCAAACTACGTGAAAACTTCGACTAAAGTCACATGGTTACTGGACCAGCTGAACAGCAAATTCTACAGTGTATTGTGGCTTAAGGAACATAACACAAACTGCAGCATAGCCAAGTGGTCAGGCGTAAATGCTTGAGAGTGTCTATTTATGTATATTTTGATGACATAAAAGTTCATTTGGAAAGGATAGACTCTTGACTTGGCCGCCGTAGCCTGGATCTCCTTTTGCGCTTCCAGTATCGCAGCGGCGGAGAAAGTAAACGCCAGAGTATTGTGGATATCCACCAGGTTCACCCCAATGAGAAATAGGTAGAGGTGGTGGCTGAAACAACGGATATTGGCTCCCTGTGCACGAAGGAAGCAAGTCACGGAATCGGTAAGCAAAAGGAACAAAAACTGGTCAAAAAAGAAATAAAAAAAAAAAATGATAATAATGACGTACCGTTAACATGCAGATGTAGGGAGGAAAAAAATTGTCACACATGAAGCTGACTGCAGAGATACGATTCTTCGATAACGGGAAATGGTAATCGAGAGATTCCTGGACTCGGATCATAATAACTTCGCCGAGTGAAAATACTGGAGGAGCACCATGACATGATAGCTCTTGGTACTCGCCCTTACCCCACGTTGGACACCAACGACCCAGGAAAGTCACAGTGACCAGGCGTTACAGGAGGTTTATGTGTGTGTCTCTCAGATGGTAGCAATAACCCTTGTCACGCTTAGGACAGCTGAAAATCCTCTGAAACACTCGCCTCTGTGAAGAGGCTCTTCAAACTTGCTCCTCATACGGAGGCTTAAGAAGCCACTGGCACAGGCTCTCGAGTGTCCCCTGGAAACCACTGGACACTGACACTTTTCCAGGAAGTATGTTTAAATGCTACTGAAAAAGTCTGCTCTGGAAAAAAGTACCGATATAGCCTGCATTACCGTACGACTCTGATATAGTCTGGAAAACGAGAAATAAAGCAGTCCTTCCCACACCTGCAGGCCAGCCAGTATCGGTAAGAACGAGAGACTTTTCAGAGCAGTAGAAGCAGAATTACTGAATAGACGTAATAGAAAAAAAAGCAACTCGGGACTTAGCGTTTGAATCAGATTGATACCAGCTCTTGCAACCACTTGCTGACCATGACAAGATTTTAGAACCGGTAGACAAGAAAGGAAAAAATAAGAAAGAATCTGCAATTCTTTCCAGGAGGTGTTCGGCGTGTGACCAATACGTTATGCTTCATATAATGAGGATTAAAGAGCCCAACCCGGAAAGTGAGCGAAGGTTCTGCGTTTATTTTTTTCTTTTCTTCTTATTTTAAGATACTGATCTCGCAAGGCAATGGTCATCCAAGTGAAATCCGGGGTACCAACTGGGAAAAGTTCTGTGCCCCAGGGGGTCCTCTGCTTGTTCCTCTACTTTTTGTCGCCCTTGTATCGTCAGACACTGGCGAAAACCTCAACCGCACCTTCGTTTCGTCACCTCTGGCTCCAGGAACACTTTTTTTCTCCATGACGAACAGCGAAAATCTTGATTCGAACGTCTTCCAGGTCAGTGGCTCCAGTGTATTCTTCATGGAGACAAGAACTGACTCCTCCAGCCCGGGTGAACTCGAGATGAAACAGTGTGTCGAGGAAAACGACAAACTGGAATTTAAGAATGTTCAGAACAAGGGATTGAGGGATGGAACTTTTCATATCACTTGTTCTTTCCACCGTGGAACCTTGCTATGCTAAGTGTGCTTTCCCAGGCTGGGGAAACAGACCACCCTGGATAGAGGCATTTCCTTCCGTAATGATTCAGTCAAACATCCTAGCAACTGGAAGACACCAAGGCCTGAAAAAGAGAGAGAGATGCATCGTAGTTATATCCATCGAGAACGACTGGAAGTCTCGTTCATTTGACTTGTATTCGGGAATTGCCTCATTCTGGGGCGGGAGGCGCGACAAGACTTGAGAAAAATCTGATGCCATATGTGATAATAACAAACATAATTATCATACCTGGAAGGCGTTTGCGCACTTATCAAAGGTAACTTTAATAGCTTTAGTGTCCCTTAGTAAGGTGGGCAGACATACTGGCTGCGAATCCTGTCTGATATACACATTATGTCAAAGACCATTCGTGTGTGTGTGTGTGTGTGTGTGTGTGTGTGTGTGTGAGGGACGGAGAAGACTTAGACTCGAGCTCACCTGAAAACTAAGTAGTAAAGAATCATATTGAAGGTGAAGCCAAGCAGGTATAAGGATCAGAGGCCAGCATCTGTGGCCGAGCGAACGAGAACCACTCTCGCGTTGTTTATTTTCACCGCTCGCAAGGTGAGTTGCCAGCCGAGGTGTAGGCCCCTAGGCGGGGCAGGATGTGTGTGTGTGTGTGTGTGTGTGTGTGTTAAGGAGAGATTATTACACCCGCTGGTCCTATTACCATATCTCAATTAACCAACGGTACATTGTAGACATATAGACTATATGACAGGAGGACTCGGCATCTTGTCTGTCAGTGCCATAAACACGAAGGGAGAGAGAGAGAGACCATGTTGTGCTGAGCCGATAACTCTCTCATGTGAGGGAGGTGGTGGGAGGCCAGTGCGTGATGCTATGTGCCCACCTCACATGACACTCGCACCAACACATACGATCAGTGTAGGACACTAACTCTGGTGTCTGTGGCGGCGCCATTGTTGTTCGGAAATAAAAATCGAGAGAGGAATGCCACTCAGAGCTATTTCTTCTTATTGTTTTTTCCATTTTTATCAGAGTTCCACAGCCAGACCTTTGTTTGGTGTTGTGAGGGACTTGCTCCTGGTTTTCTGGCTCTGGATTCTGTCTTTAGTCTCCAGGTTTTTCGTGTTATGAGCAGTGTTAGTGACGGACACTCTTTTTTTTTTTCCCCCATTCTTCTTTTCTTTTCGCAACCTGAGTGACTGATGCCCAGGTTGAGAATGAATCACTGAGGAGAGGCGGGTGTCAGAGCTGGTTAGGTGCTACATGGCCACTCACCGGGTGCACGTGCACCCAGGCCATTCAGCAGGTGCATGTGTTCCCTGGCCACTCAGCCATTTGTTTATCAAATGGCGTCCTAGCTACGTCTCTCCGTTGTATATTAACTGACTGTTATATTTCTTTCTTGTATCTCCCCCGATGATGTGATTATTACACGAAAGTGCACTTGGGAACTATTCGTGTTTCATTTTCCCAGTGGACTCGTAGGAATATACTTGATCACGCGTAAATTTGTGATCCTTTCCAACAATATATATATATATATATATATATATATATATATATATATATATATATATATATATATATATATATATATATTGAGATTGGTCAAAGTGGCGCACGTGATCTATTATTTCTTGACAACCACGAGGAAAATGAAACATGATAAGTTCCCGAGTGCACTTTTTTGAAATGATCATATCATCTGGGGAGATAACAAAAAATGATATTGAAGACTTTAGATACAAGAGGCAAAGCTAATACGCCATTTGTAAGCAAGTGTTTCCAGTTGGTGGGTTTAATTTGTGTGAGTTTTCGAAATGGTTAGTTTCTGTACAAAGCCCACAAGTTGGTAATATATCAAATTCTAATATCTTGAACAATGTAGATTTAGTTTCCAAGCTTAATGATATCCAGATTAAGTTTGACTTCAAACTGGCAAGTTTTGATATGTCATCCTTGTTCACAAAAGTTCCATTTGATGACCTCTTAGAATATCTGGTTGATGCCTTTGATAATATTGAATTACCTGTTTCAAATGCTGTGTTTCTTGAATTGACGAATTTGTGGATAAAAGACTGTGTATTTTAATGAAATGGGGAATATTATCTTAAAGAATATGGTTTGGTGATGGGTAACCCTCTTTCACCAGTACTTAGTAACCTTTCCATGGAATTCTTTGAAACAAAATTACTAAGAGGTATCTTACCCTCTAAGGCAATCTAGTTTAGGTATGCAAATGATGTTCTTTGTGTTTCCCCAACATATGAAAATTTATACACATTTCTTCCTTTACTTAACAATTTAGTATCTTTTATCAAATTTACTGTGGAAGTGGTAAATAGATGTATGGTACCATTTCTATAATGCATGATCCATGGGGTTAGAAAATGTTTAAGTTTAGCATATCCAGAAAACTCATCAATGACAGAAATAAACTATTATCATTTCAGCTGACGAGTTTGAGAGGATCTGTTCTACTGGATCCAAGTTAAAGTATCTTTCATTGATAGACTCTTAAGTTGGCTGAGAAATCATTTTATAGAGTTGACCCAAACCTCTCCTTGATACCAAGAATCTTTTAATTCTCCCTTTCAGTGATATTTTTTGTTACACCCTAGGTTGCTTAAATCCTTCAATGTAAATGTATCCATCAGCAATAACAATACTCTAAATGATATCTTGATCAAGAGCTCCTCAAAAAATTCTGCAGGCGGTGTTTGTAGAATACCTTGCAAAAGATGTGATATGTTTTTTACTGGGGGCAGACTGGTAAGGATCACTATCTTAGACTTAAGCAACATGAATATCAAATAAGAACAGCACAAGATCAAATGCTTATGTTTAATCATGTTAACAATCCTGGCTGTTGGAGGTTAGTTCATATGCACTATTTACGTATATATATATATATATATATATATATATATATATATATATATATATATATATATATATATATATATATATTTATTATATATATATTATTATTTTGCTTTGTCGCTGTCTCCCGCGTTTGCGAGGTAGCGCAAGGAAACAGACGAAAGAAATGGCCCAACCCACCCCCATACACAAGTATATACATACACGTCCACACACGCAAATATACATACCTATACATCTCAATGTACACATATATATACACACACAGACACATACATATATACCCATGCACACAGTTCACACTGTCTGCCTTTCTTCATTCCCATCGCCACCTCGCCACACATGGAATACCATCCCCCTCCCGCCTCATGTGTGCGAGGTAGCGCTAGGAAAAGACAACAAAGGCACCATTCGTTCACACTCAGTCTCTAGCTGTCATGCAATAATACCCGAAACCACAGCTCCCTTTCCACATCCAGGCCCCACACAACTTTCCATGGTTTATCCCAGACGCTTCACATGCCCTGATTCAATCCACTGACAGCACGTCAACCCTGGTATACCACATCGATCCAATTCACTCTATTCCTTGGCCGCCTTTCACCCTCCTGCATGTTCAGGCCCCGATCACTCAAAATCTTTTTCACTCCATCTTTCCACCTCCAATTTGGTCTCCCACTTCTCCTCGTTCCCTCCACCTCCGACACATATATCCTCTTGGTCAATCTTTCCTCACTCATTCTCTCCATGTGCCCAGACCATTTCAAAACACCCTCTTCTGCCCTCTCAACCACGCTCTTTTTATTTCCACACATCTCTCTTACCCTTACATTACTTACTCGATCAAACCACCTCACACCACATATTGTCCTCAAACATCTCATTTCCAGCACATCCACCCTTCCTGCGCACAACTCTATCCATAGCCCACGCCTCGCAACCATACAACATTGTTCGAACCACTATTCCTTCAAACATACCCATTTTTGCTTTCCGAGATAATGTTCTCGACTTCCACACATTCTTCAAGGCTCACAGGATTTTCGCCCCCTTCCCCCACCCTATGATTGACTTCCGCATCCATGGTTCCATCCGCTGCCAGATCCACTCCCAGATATCTAAAACACTTTACTTCCTCCAGTTTTTCTCCATTCAAACTTACCTCCCAATTGACTTGACCCTCAACCCTACTGTACCTAATAACCTTGCTCTTATTCACATTTACTCTTAACTTTCTTCTTTCACACACTTTACCAAACTTAGTCACCAGCTTCTGCAGTTTCTCACATGAATCAGCCACCAGCGCTGTATCATCAGCGAACAACAACTGACTCACTTCCCAAGCTCTCTCATCCACAACAGACTTCATACTTGCCCCTCATTCCAAAACTCTTGCATTCACCTCCCTAACAACCCCATCCATAAACAAATTAAACAACCATGGAGACATCACACACCCCTGCCGCAAACCTACATTCACTGAGAACCAATCACTTTCCTCTCTTCCTACACGTACAAATGCCTTACATCCTCGATAAAAACTTTTCACTGCTTCTAACAACTTGCCTCCCACACCATATATTCTTAATACCTTCCACAGAGCATCTCTATCAACTCTATCATATGCCTTCTCCAGATCCATAAATGCTACATACAAATCCATTTGCTTTTCTAAGTATTTCTCACATACATTCTTCAAAGCAAACACCTGATCCACACATCCTCTACCACTTCTGAAACCACACTGCTCTTCCCCAATCTGATGCTCTGTACATGCCTTCACCCTCTCAATCAATACCCTCCCATATAATTTACCAGGAATACTCAACAAACTTATACCTCTGTAATTTGAGCACTCACTCTTATCCCCTTTGCCTTTGTACAATGGCATTATTCACGCATTCCGCCAATCCTCAGGCACCTCACCATAAGTCATACATACATTAAATAACCTTACCAACCAGTCAACAATAGTCACCCCCTTTTTTAATAAAATTCCACTGCAATACCATCCAAACCTGCTGCCTTGCCGGCTTTCATCTTCCGCAAAGCTTTTACTACCTCTTCTCTGTTTACCAAATCATTTTCCTAACCCTCTCACTTTGCACACCACCTCGACCAAAACACCCTATATCTGCCACTCTATCATCAAACACATTCAACAAACCTTCAAAATACTCACTCCATCTCCTTCTCACATCACCACTACTTGTTATCACCTCCCCATTAGCGCCCTTCACTGAAGTTCCCATTTGCTCCCTTGTCTTACGCACTTTATTTACCTCCTTCCAGAACATCTTTTTATTCTCCCTAAAATTTAATGATACTCTCTCACCCCAACTCTCATTTGCCCTCTTTTTCACCTCTTGCACCTTTCTCTTGACCTCCTGTCTCTTTCTTTTATACATCTCCCACTCAATTGCATTTTTTTCCCCTGCAAAAATCGTCCAAATGCCTCTCTCTTCTCTTTCACTAATAATCTTACTTCTTCATCCCACCACTCACTACCCTTTCTAATCAACCCACCTCCCACGCTTCTCATGCCACAAGCATCTTTTGCGCAATCCATCACTGATTCCCTAAATACATCCCATTCCTCCCCCACTCCCCTTACTTCCATTGTTCTATATATGATTGTCGACAATCACATGTTTACCAAATGGCGCCCCAACTTCGTCTCTTTGATGTATATCAACTGACTGTCATATTTCTCTCTTGTGTCTCTCCTGATGATGTGATTATTACACGAAAGTGCACTCGGGAACTTTTCGTGTTTCATTTTCCCCGTGGACTCATAGGAATATATATATATATATATATATATATATATATATATATATATATATATATATATATATATATATTGGAACGATGTGGTATACCGGAGTCGACGTGCTGTCAATGGATTGGACCAGGGCATGTGAAGCGTCTGGGGTAAACCATGGAAAGTCTTGTGGGGCCTGGATGTGGAAAGGGAGCTGTGGTTTCGGTGCATTATACAAGACAGCTAGAGACTTAGTGTAAATGAATGTTGCCTTTGTTGTCTTTTCCTAGCGCTATCTCGCGCGCGTGCGGGGGTAGAGGGTTGTCATTTCGTGTGTGGCATGGTGGCGACGGGAATGAATAAAGGCAGCAAGTATGAATTATGTACATGTATATATATATATATATATATATATATATATATATATATATATATATATATATATATATATATATATATATATATATATATGTATATATATATATATATATATATATATATATATATATATATATATATATATATATATATATATATCTGTCTATGTATTTATATGTGTACGTTGAAATGTATAGGTATGTATATGTGCGTGTGTGGAAGTGTATGTATATACATGTGTATTTGGGTGGGTTGGGCCATTCTTTCGTCTGTTTCCTTGCGCTGCCTCGCTAACGCGGGAGACAAAGTATAATATATATATATATATATATATATATATATATATATATATATATATATATATATATATATATATATATATATATTTCATGGAAGCGGAAGTGAGTCACAGGGTGGGGGAAGAGGCGAAGGTTCTGGGCGCGTTGAAAGATGTGTGGAAGGCGAGAACGTTATCTAGGAGAGCAAAAATGGGTATGTTTGAAGGAATAGTTGTTCCAACAATGTTATATGGTTGCGAGGCATGGGTTATAGACAGGATAGGATTGTGTGGAAGAGGGTGGATGTGTTGGAAATGAAATGTTTGAGGACAATATGTGGTGTGAGGTGGTTTGATCGAGTAAGTAATGAAAGGGTAAAAGAAATGTGTGGTGATAAAAAGAGTGTGGTTGAGAGAGCAGAAGAGGGAGTATTGAAATGGTTTGGTCCCATGGAGAGAATGAGTGAGGAAAGATTGACAAAGAGGATATATGTGTCAGAGGTGGAGGGAATGAGGAAAAGTGGTAGACCAAATTGGATGTGGGAGGATGGAGTGAAAAAGATATTGAGCGATTGGGGCCTGAACATGCAGGAAGGTGAAAGGAGTGCAAGGAATAGAGTGAATTGGAACGATGTGGTATACCGGGGTCGACGTGCTGTCAGTGGATTGAACCAGGGCATGTGAAGCGTCTTGGGTGAACCATGGAAAATTTTGTGGGGCTTGGATGTGGAAAGGGAGCTGTGGTTTCGGTGCAGTACACATGACAGATAGAGGCTGAGTGTGAACGAATGTGGCCTTTGTTGTCTTTTTCTAGCGGTAACTCGTGCATGCGTGGGGGGAGGGAGGTGCCATTTTATGTGTGGCGGGGTGGCGACGGGAGTGGATGATGGCAGCAAGTATGAATATGTACGTGTGTATATATATATATGTCTGTTTATGTATATGTATGTATACGTTGAAATGTATAGGTATGTATTTGTGCGTATGTGGGCGTTTATATTTATACATGTGTTATTGGGTGGGTTGGGCCCTTCTTCGTCTGTTTCCTTGCGCTACCTCGCTAACGCGGGAGACAGCAACTAAGTATGCTGAAAAATAGAAAAATAGAAAAAATTTGAGTGAGTGCTCAAATTACAGAGGTATAAGTTTGTTGAGTATTCCTGGTAAATTATATGGGAGGGTATTAATTGAGAGGGTGAAGGCATGTACAGAGCATCAGATTGGGGAAGAGCAGTGTGGTTTCAGAAGTGGTAGAGGATGTGTGGATCAGGTGTTTGCTTTGAAGAATGTATGTGAGAAATACTTAGAAAAGCAAATGGATTTGTATGTAGCATTTATGGATCTGGAGAAGGCATATGATAGAGTTGATAGAGATGCTCTGTGGAAGGTATTAAGAATATATGGTGTGGGAGGAAAGTTGTTAGAAGCAGTGAAAAGTTTTTATCGAGGATGTAAGGCATGTGTACGTGTAGGAAGAGAGGAAAGTGATTGGTTCTCAGTGAATGTAGGTTTGCGGCAGGGGTGTGTGATGTCTCCATGGTTGTTTAATTTGTTTATGGATGGGGTTGTTAGGGAGGTAAATGCAAGAGTTTTGGAAAGAGGGGCAAGTATGAAGTCTGTTGGGGATGAGAGAGCTTGGGAAGTGAGTCAGTTGTTGTTCGCTGATGACACAGCGCTGGTGGCTGATTCATGTGTGAAACTGCAGAAGCTGGTGACTGAGTTTGGTAAAGTGTGTGGAAGAAGAAAGTTAAGAGTAAATGTGAATAAGAGCAAGGTTATTAGGTACAGTAGGGTTGAGGGTCAAGTCAGTTGGGAGGTGAGTTTGAATGGAGAAAAACTGGAGGAAGTGAAGTGTTTTAGATATCTGGGAGTGGATCTGGCAGCGGATGGAACCATGGAAGCGGAAGTGGATCATAGGGTGGGGGAGGGGGCGAAAATTCTGGGGGCCTTGAAGAATGTGTGGAAGTCGAGAACATTATCTCGGAAAGCAAAAATGGGTATGTTTGAAGGAATAGTGGTTCCAACAATGTTGTATGGTTGCGAGGCGTGGGCTATGGATAGAGTTGTGCGCAGGAGGATGGATGTGCTGGAAATGAGATGTTTGAGGACAATGTGTGGTGTGAGGTGGTTTGATCGAGTGAGTAACGTAAGGGTAAGAGAGATGTGTGGAAATAAAAAGAGCGTGGTTGAGAGAGCAGAAGAGGGTGTTTTGAAGTGGTTTGGGCACATGGAGAAGATGAGTGAGGAAAGATTGACCAAGAGGATATATGTGTCGGAGGTGTAGGGAACAAGGAGAAGAGGGAGACCAAATTGGAGGTGGAAAGATGGAGTGAAAAAGATTTTGTGTGATCGGGGCCTGAACATGGAGGAGGGTGAAAGGAGGACAAGGAATAGAGTGAATTAGAGCGATGTGGTATACCGGGGCTGACGTGCTGTCAGTGGATTGAATCAAGGCATGTGAAGCGTCTGGGGTAAACCATGGAAAGCTGTGTAGGTATGTATATTTGCGTGTGTGGACGTATGTATATACATGTGTATGGGGGGGGGGGGGGGGGGTTGGGCCATTTCTTTCGTCTGTTTCCTTGCGCTACCTCGCAAACGCGGGAGACAGCGACAAAGTATAAAAAAAAAAACAAAAATATATATATATATATATATATATATATATATATATATATATATATATATATATATATATATATATATATATGTGTGTGTGTGTGTGTGTGTGTGTGTGAGTGTGTGTGTATGTGTGTGTGTGTGTGTGTATTAGGTTGCGTCTGGGAAAAAATGTCGGACTATAGTGGCCTCAAAACAGCCTTCAAAGCCACGCACAGCAGTTTAAAACCTTGTCCAGATTCCGAGGTACCCAATCCCAAAGTCTAGGGCCGTAGGCGCAACACTTCCACTGTGAAAGAGTAAAACGTATACGAGAAAGGAACACATGAACAGGTCTCCCAAAGGTCCTTCGCAGGTCTTCCTTGAGTCCTCCCCAGGTCCTCCCCACATCAGGTCTTCCTCAGATTATCCAACATATCCTCCCCATTTCATCTTCAGGTTCCTCCCCAGGTCCTACCCAGGGCTTTCTCAAATCTTCCCCAAGATGATCACAAGGTCTTATCCAATTCCTCTTAAGGTCTTCCAATATTTCCTCGGTAAAGCGTCCTCAGGTCTTGCCCAGGTCTTTCTTACGTCCTTCCCTAGTTCTACGCAGGTCTTGTCCAGGTCTTTCTTACGTCCTTCCCTAGTTCTACGCAGGTCTTCCCAGGTCTTTCGTAGGTCCTTTCCGGTGGTTAGGTCTCTCCCAGATACATTATGAACGCAACTTTGAGGAGGCTGTGGATAAACTCTACGGGACCACCAACCCTCGTTGCACCCAACTCAGGCTTTGAGAAGCAGCCTCTCTGATGTAATGTTAAAACGGGCGAGGCTGAGGTCACAAAGCCTTTGCTATTCACCGGAAAATGTTATATCAGAGTTCAGAAATTGAGATTTGTAGCTTGAGACATGTTGCCGTATAAAAGAACCAGAGAGAGAGAGAGAGAGAGAGAGAGAGAGAGAGAGAGAGAGAGAGAGAGAGAGAGAGAGAGAGGTAAACGTATATATTCTGCTGCCGGAGGGAAATAAGACATTTTGGCATTGCGTCAACATTTGCTGGGTTTGTTGTCAATGTGAGAGGACTGTTGCCTCGGCAGCGGTGGCGACGCTGTCTTCTCATAGGGTATATGGAGCACGAGAGGACTGACGAGATGACCGATTTCTACCGGGTAGTCTCGACAAGTCATTACAAATACAACTCAGTGAACCATCATACGGATCACGCATTACTTTTTCATACTAGTTAGCAACTCTAGATTGATTGCCACAATGCAACATATATCCCTATGGGAACGTGGTTTTGTACGCCCTATATATATATATATATATATATATATATATATATATATATATATATATATATATATATATATATATATATATATAATTTCCCTGTCACCAAATGTAACGCAGCCTTGATGCTGTGAATGGCCCTTAAATTAGGTTCTGCGGTTATATGCCCTGACTGAATTACACACACACACACACACACACACCAGCTTGTGGCAGGTACCAGAGGATAGTGATGTCTTTCAAGATGCTGTGTTATGGGCCTAACACAGTCATGTGATCACGTAGGAATCTTACTGTAAAGGGCAAGAACGTCCTGCACACAGCCTAGCAAGCTCGGCTGAAGACTACTTTCCCACTGGAAATGTCATACCCAGTGTGGAGGGTAAACACACTAGAGACACCAGCAACTTGCTTTTGTTGCACCCAACCGCGAGGGAGAGTTACCGTGACGGAGGTGGGGGCGCTGGGGTTGGGAGTGGATCTTGCGGTGGGGGAGACGCGAGAGTTGGCTGAGTTCCTCAGAAAAACTAGTTCGCTCCAAGCAACTGCCAGCCCAACCCGACCTCAACCTTCTTTTCTCCAGCAGATAAACACATGTCCCGCTACAGCCAAGGGTAGTACTCTGATGTGGCTGACACTGCCACAATGAGATACCCAGAGCTGAGGGACTTGTGACTGAACCTCCTGCAGGGTTACAAGCATGATGGCTGAGGTGTGAAGGAGGCTCGGTAGTAATCTACAAGGTGCAGGAGCGTTACGGTGAGAGATCCTGCTCTCTCTAATAGAGGGAGTGACTGATCCTTAGCCAGTAACACGGACTTGAGGGGGGGATCATATGGCTCCTGCTGTAGGCTGCCTCGAAGTACCCTTTTACTTGAGAGGTTTTGGTCGCCAGGACGCCAGGGTCTCCGCCACGAGTCAAAATGTCAAGCGTCGTTTTGCGGGACGGACGACATGGCCGAGGAGGAGGTTGGGGCAGTGATGGTGATGGTGGGGCTTGAAGGTGGAGGTGGCAGCTAGGATAATTCTTTGTACGGCATTGATATTTCCATGTACAGAAACTCCAAAAAGGAACCAGGTCAGAACTACAAATACGACAAGAAAGACCACGTTAGAACTACAAAAAACTCGGAACTTCAAAAACTTCAGGAAGGAGCAGGTCAGCATTGCAGGATCTCCAAGAGGAACAGTATCAGAATAACTAGACCTGCAAGATGGACCGCGTCACCAGTACAAGAACCTCACGACTGACCACGTCCTCCCACGCCCTCTCTTGAGGTACCGCGTCACCAGTACAAGAGGCTGACGACGGCCCACGTCCTCCCACGCCCTCTCATGAGGTACCACGTCCTCCCACGCCCTCTCATGAGGTACCACGTCCTCCCACGCCCTCGCATGAGGGTAGCAGCGTTGATTCCACTCTTACTCTCGGCCCAACTCACTGTCCCTAATGATGGTAACCAGGCGGCTCTCCATTGACCAAGGGCCCCACTCTCACTTTTGGCCTTGCCGCCACCTCCACTCTCACCCTCTACTCTCCCTAACCCTTCTAATGAGGAGCTACGGCTGGGAGGGAGAGTGGGAGAAAGTGTGGAGAGTTAGAGGTGGGAGTAAACGACCCGAAGACAGATGGTATGCCGTGAGACCTATCATTTTGGAGAATGATTAGGGGTCTGGTTCGAGACAAACATCGTAGGTACTTGTTGGTAGGTACAGACACACACACACACACACACACACACACACACACACACACACAAACACACACACACGCACAGATCATGGTACTATCATATAGTCAACAAGAAAGTCCCCCGTCGGCACCAAAGTCATCGCCATCTTCCAACGTCTCTCTTCGTGTCCGTTATTCCGACCATCTCTCCACTTCCCCCAGGCTCCCACGAGCGTCTGCGGTCCCCATCTCCCGTGATTACTTCAGGTTGTTGGCTCCATAAGGACAACTTCAGAAAATGTCCGACAGGAGACTTGTTTCGTGTTTAACGAGGTTATCTGCTGAAAGATGCTTACCAGTCTGATATATATATATATATATATATATATATATATATATATATATATATATATATATATATATATATATATATATATATACTTAGTCGCTGTCTCCCGCATCTGCAAGGTAGGGCAAGGAAATAGACGAAAGAATGGCCCAACCCACCCACATACACGTGCAAAAAACGTAAACGCCCACACACGCACATATACATTCATATACATTTCAACGTATAAATACATATAGATACACAGACATATAAACACATTTACATATTCATACTTGCTGCCTTCATCCATTCTCGACGCCACCCCGCCACACGTGAAACAGCACCCCCCCCCCCCCCCCCCCCGCGCGAGGTAGCGCTAGGAAAAGAGAACAAAGGCCACATGCGTTCACACTCAGTCTCTAGTTGTCATATATATATATATATATATATATATATATATATATATATATATATATATATATATATATATATATATATAGTAAACCAGAATAATTTCCTTTATGATAGCCCTGGACCCAGGACCTTTACTAGAACTCCTGTAGACCGACGCTGAGCGACTTTTAGCAGCAGGGAAATGTGGACTCGTTTGGAATGAGAAGTCCTTTGACGAGACTATACTCCCAGTGATAGTCTAGCCAAAAGTTACTTTTCATTAGTGGTGTAACCTTCGCACATGAAGTCCGGTAACACACACACACACACACACACACACACACATATATATATATATATATATATATATATATATATATATATATATATATATATATATATATATATATATATATACATGAAATACATTATGGTGCAGTCTATTCCAGTTTTCAGAGATTATGTTAACGAAATAACTTTTTCGAACTTTCGTAATGAATCTTTTCCCTGCATCTCTCATTCCGGGATGTCTGGTGATCTTGTAGGTAATGTTTTGAAAACCTGTAATAGATCACCCTTCGATCTTCGTTTTCTAAGAGAGAAGAAATTCAGTTCTCTAGGTCTCTCCTCGAAAGAGTGGGTTGTGCTACCCACTGTTAACATGAGTCTTTTCTCGACTGTCGCAAAAACGGCGGTGAATGAATTGAGATGCGCGGACCGACCAACTCATCAGATGAAGTGCGTGTATTGTATTGTTCATGAAATTTCTCGCTGTGAATCTTATCATTTTGTTTTGCTGTGTTACTCATGTTTAGGCTTCGTTTTCTATAGTTGAGGTCGTCTCTAAGAACCACACCCTCCAAAATCCTTCTCTTCAGCCGTTTCTTTCCGGGATTCACCACACATTTTATATTCTCATCTTAGGTTCGTATCATTGATGGGCATGACGATATTTTCCACATGAGATTTCGTTCTTTACGTCTTCAGTTGTGGCCTTCTGTCCTAGTTCTGTACCATCATCGGACGTGTAGACTTTTCACGTCAAACTTGTCTCTAGATTATTTCCGAGCATTATGAAAAGAACTGGGCCAAGGACCTATCCCTGAGGCACCCCACTGGCTACCCGCAACCATTCAGATCCCTTCCCATCTCGTACAATCCGTTTGCTGTTGATTAAGCCAGTTATGATCCATTCCTATGAATCACTTCTTATTTCATGAGACTTGGCTTTTGATATCACTTTCTACCTATCAATGGCTTTCTGAAAATCTACATACATAAGGCACCGTAATTTTTTTTCTTTTCTTTTTTTTTTTTTGCTTTTTACGTTGGAGGCTCCAGTCACGGACATCAGTCCGCATCAAAGCCGGACCTCAAATCAAATATAGAGAGGTTAATGAAAAAGAAAAAGAAGCGATAAGGGAAAGTATTTTCGAATTTTAAAAAAAGGAAAAAACATCTTTTGAAAAGTGCCAGGTTATACTTATGTGGAGACATGAAAGAGTAGAGAGTTCCAAAGCTTCGAGGTGTTGGGAAAGAAACAGTTATCAAAGTGGCCCACTCTTGAGTTGCCATCGGCCACACAGTAATCATGTGACGCAGCAGCTTGCCGAGTGCTTTAGTGTCTGTCTAGCTAGTGATGTGGGCACACAAGCAGCCAGCTCTCGGGAGCAAAAAGCAAAGTAATACCTACAGAAGAGGGAAAGTGAACCAACACTGCGGCGTAGGGCAAGTGGGTCGAGTTGATATATACGTAATCAAATAATTTTAGCGAGCTGGTCAGGCAGGATTTATTACAGCGAAATCCGTGTTGATTATTAGTTGTCAAAATGTTATGTTCCCGAAAGCCGTCATTGACGGCTTCCATAATTTTTCACACTACTGAGGCGATGCTTATTTGGGTGGTAATTCACTGGATGTTCTTTCTTTTCCCGTTTACTATATTTGTGTGACGCTTGCAAGGCTCCAGTCTCTGGGGACTTTCTCATCATCTCGTGATTCATTGGAAATTTTTGTCGTTGGATACATTTGTTTACAGAGTGTAAGGGACAGACTGTTTGGGTCAGTAGGTTCCGTTCAGATATTAGTTTTTCGAAGATGATTTTGTATTTCGTTACTAATCAGTTCTTTTAGTTTATCCTCCTTTTTGTTTCTAAATACGTACGTCAAATAGAAATGGAAAGTCGGGAATATCATCCAGTGTATAAAAAGGAGTTGAGGGATTTGTTGAATTATGAACACATTTTCCATGTATCTTGTGTATTTCCATGTATCTTGTGTATCTTGGTACTGAAACACATTTTTCCAACTTGCACTAATGAATACGTTTAGCAACAGACTGTTGAGCCCTAACGAGGCTGTCTGTGATAAGTGAACACAAACTCATGGATTAGTGTAGCAGGAGTGAAATGACATACAGATATTCTACACAGAAGACCTGTCAACTCTTCATATAACTAAGGAGGTGCAGTCGATGTCACTTGTAGACTTAGTGAAGTATTTATCAAGGCTGCTCTTAAAGGTATCGATATACTCTCGACCAACCACCCTAACTGGTACATCGCTCCATACGTCAACAAACCTGTTGAAGAAAACGTA
Source organism: Panulirus ornatus (assembly GCF_036320965.1). NCBI lineage: Eukaryota > Metazoa > Arthropoda > Malacostraca > Decapoda > Palinuridae > Panulirus > Panulirus ornatus. Next base: position 26,323,234 of record NC_092240.1, read on the forward strand.
CTAGGTTTGTTGAAGAAAACGTACTTGGCCTCGTTCAAGGTAAAACGAGTTTGTATCTATCACTGCGAATGAAATCAGACGACTGTGTCATTAAGTAGCTGGTTAGATCATTAGATATCAAGCAGCGTATTTCCTTCCTTTGAGTTGCTTGTTGACCCACTTTATTGTGTTGTTCAGATCTCAAGTTACTTTTATTTGTGTTTGACGATTTCATATATTTCTTTGTGCAACACAACGTCATGTACTACGCGCTGTTGTCGAAGTTAAGGCACAACTCGGAATATAATGATTTTTTTCTTTTTTTCTTCAATTCAGTTTTGAATCACTACTTAGCCTGAATCACTGATTCTGGACTTACCCTGAATCATGAATTGGCTTAGCCTGAATCACTGATTCTGGACTTACCCTGAATCATGAATAGGCTTAGCCTGAATCATTGATTCTGGACTAACCCGAATCATGAATTGGCTTAGCCTGAATCACTGATTCTGGACTTACCCTGAATCATGAATAGGCTTAGCCTGAATCACTGATTCTGGACTTAAGCTTCATCGTCAACAATGAAAGCATTCAATCCTTTCTTGACACATAGCAAAGATCCACTGTTGTGGGAGGGTGTTTTGGTGACGACTTCATGTCTTGTTGTCATGAATTCAGATTAAATCAATGTTTATTCACCGAGCTTATCCAGGCATGACTGTATCAGGACAATTATCTCAGACTTCTGGAGTCTGACGGACGCTATTACCTCATCTTATACTCAAGTAATACTTCTGGTGTTTACATTAGATACTTTAAAGTTTACTTTTTGAATTTAGACTGGTCGAAAACAACACTCTCGACCCAAGGTATTCGACCTAATTCTTGACTGGTCGCTTGTGCCAATCGGGGTCTACACCTAAGCTATCTAGGGTCAGTAGTACCTGCAGTCTGATCAAAAATAAGGAATTACTTTTATTCAAATTCATTCAAATTTACTCTTCCTGTTCCTAATGTGTTCGTCGAATTGGCTTCCAAATCTACAATTCCTTCTCTATTCCAATGCCGTCCAATTTCACTAAACAGGCTTCTGTCGCTTTTGAAGTCATCCCACAAATCTTTGTATTGAATTTATTCTGAGCCTCCCAGAGTCCTCATAATACTGCCAACAACAGTAGCTAACAGTAAAACAGTACTATGGCTACCTATTTGTGTTCGTTTTTAAACCCACTTATGAGTTCATTGCCCCTGCCCATGATTTCGTGTGATCCAGCATCAGTAGCGGTGTTAGTTCCTACTTGTACAGTGTGAACCGTAAAAAAGCAGTATTGACGAAGACGTAAAACTTTTTAATAACGTCGAGCTTAGCTGCTGGGTAACGGTAACGGATATCAGTAACGTATGTCTTTTGTTTGTCACCCTTACACAAAAATGTGTGCATCTTGGTAGCTAACACAGTAATGGATGTCTTTTGCTGGTAACCCTTATACAAAATTGTTTGTGTCTTGGTAGCCAACGACGGATTGACCATCTAGCTCTGTGTTAGGTGGTCAAGGTTTGATTTGTCTTGTACATGAAAGCTGTACCGAGTCACTACATCACCATTCTTCGTAGAGACTTGAGCCTTACAGTCTTTCTTGACAGGTTGAGGAATTTCTCATTAACCTGGCAACGGATCTTAACATAAAGTATATAGGTCTGTAAGTTGTCTTGTAAGTTGTCTATCTTCTCAGGCAACACTTCCACTTTTTTCTCCAATATATATATATATATATATATATATATATATATATATATATATATATATATATATATATATATATATATATATATATAAAGTTTGAATGGAGAAAAACAGGAGGAAGTGAAGTGTTTTAGATATCTGGGAGTGGATTTTGCAGCGGATTGAACCATGGAAGCGGAAGTGAGTCACAGGGTGGGGGAGGGGGCGAAGGCTCTGGGAGCGTTGAAGAATGTGTGGAAGGCGAGAATGTTATTTCGGAAAGCAAAAATGTTTATGTTTGAAGGAACAGTGTTTCCAACAATGTTATATGTAGGGTTCTGCGGAGAAGGGTGGATGTGTTGGAGAAGAGATGTTTTAGGACAATATGTGGTGTGAAGTAGTTTGATCGAGTAAGTAATGAAAGGGTAAGAGAGATGTGTGGTAGCAAAATGAGTGTGGTTGAGAAAGCAGAAGAGGGTGTATTGAAATGGTTTGGTCACATTGAGAGAATGAGTGAGGAAAGATTGAAAAAGAGGATATATGTGGGAGAGCAAATTGGAGGTGGAAGGATGGTGAAAAAGATTTTTGGCGATCAGGGCCTGAACATGCAGGAGGGGGAAAGGCGTGCAGTATGATAGTGCGAATTGGAACAATGTGGTATACCGGGGTCGACGTGCTGTCAGTGGATTGAACCAGGGCATGTGAAGCGTCTGGGGTAAACCATGGAAAGTTCTGTGGGGCCTGGGTGTGGAAAGAGAGCTGTGGTTTCGGTGCATTATTACATGACAGCTAGAGACTGAGTGTGAACGAATGTGGCCTTTGTTGTCTTTTCCTAACCCTACCTCGCACACATGAGGGGGGAAGGGTTATTCATTTTCATGTGTGGCGGGGTGGCGATGGGAATAAATAAAGGCAGACAGTATGAATTATGTACATGTGTATATATGTATATATCTGTATATATATATATATATATATATATATATATATATATATATATATATATATATATATATATATATATATATAATCCTCCCCTCTCGTTTTTTTTTTTTAATTTTCCAAAAGAAGGAACAGAGAAGGGGGCCAGGTGAGGATATTCCCTCAAAGGCCCAGTTCTATGTTCTTAACGCTACCTCGCTAACGCGGGAAATGGCGAATAGTATGAAAGAAAGAAATATATATATATATATATATATATATATATATATATATATATATATATATATATATATATATATATATATAATTTTTTTTCCTTGATTTGTCGCTGTCTCCCGCGTTTGCGAGGTAGCGCAAGGAAACAGACGAAAGAAATGGCCCAACCCACCCCCATACACATGTATATACATACGTCCACACACGCAAATATACATACCTACACAGCTTTCCATGGTTTACCCCAGACGCTTCACATGCCCTGATTCAATCCACTGACAGCACGTCAAGCCCGGTATACCACATCGATCCAATTCACTCTATTCTTTGCCCTCCTTTCACCCTCCTGCATGTTCAGGCCCCGATCACACAAAATCTTTTTCACTCCATCTTTCCACCTCCAATTTGGTCTCCCACTTCTCGTTCCCTCCACCTCCGACACATATATCCTCTTGGTCAATCTTTCCTCACTCATTCTCTCCATGTGCCCAAACCATTTCAAAACACCCTCTTCTGCTCTCTCAACCACGCTCTTTTTATTTCCACACATCTCTCTTACCCTTACGTTACTTACTCGATCAAACCACCTCACACCACACATTTTCCTCAAACATCTCATTTCCAGCACATCCATCCTCCTGCCCACAACTCTATCCATAGCCCACGCCTCGCAACCATACAACATTGTTGGAACCACTATTCCTTCAAACATACCCATATATATATATACAGACTGAGTACAGAATGGAAAAAGGTGAGAACAATGGAAGTAAGGGGAGTGGGGGAGGAATGGGATGTATTTAGGGAATCAGTGATGGATTGCGCAAAAGATGCTTGTGGCATGAGAAGAGTGGGAGGTGGGTTGATTAGAAAGGGTAGTGAGTGGTGGGATGAAGAAGTAAGAGTATTAGTGAAAGAGAAGAGAGAGGCATTTGGACGATTTTTGCAGGGAAAAAATGCAATTGAGTGGGAGATGTATAAAAGAAAGAGACAGGAGGTCAAGAGAAAGGTGCAAGAGGTGAAAAAAAGGGCAAATGAGAGTTGGGGTGAGAGAATATCATTAAATTTTAGGGAGAATAAAAAGATGTTCTGGAAGGAGGTAAATAAAGTGCGTAAGACAAGGGAGCAAATGGGAACTTCAGTGAAGGGCGCAAATGGGGAGGTGATAACAAGTAGTGGTGATGTGAGAAGGAGATGGAGTGAGTATTTTGAAGGTTTTTTGAATGTGTTTGATGATAGAGTGGCAGATATAGGGTGTTTTGGTTGAGGTGGTGTGCAAAGTGAGAGGGTTAGGGAAAATGATTTGGTAAACAGAGAAGAGGTAGTGAAAGCTTTGCGGAAGATGAAAGCCGGCAAGGCAGCAGGTTTGGATGGTATTGCAGTGGAATTTATTAAAAAAGGGGGTGACTGTATTGTTGACTGGTTGGTAAGGTTATTTAATGTATGTATGACTCATGGTGAGGTGCCTGAGGATTGGCGGAATGCGTGCATAGTGCCATTGTACAAAGGCAAAGGGGATAAGAGTGAGTGCTCAAATTACAGAGGTATAAGTTTGTTGAGTATTCCTGGTAAATTATATGGGAGGGTATTGATTGAGAGGGTGAAGGCATGTACAGAGCATCAGATTGGGGAAGAGCAGTGTGGTTTCAGAAGTGGTAGAGGATGTGTGGATCAGGTGTTTGCTTTGAAGAATGTATGTGAGAAATACTTAGAAAAGCAAATGGATTTGTATGTAGCATTTATGGATCTGGAGAAGGCATATGATAGAGTTGATAGAGATGCTCTGTGGAAGGTATTAAAAATATATGGTGTGGGAGGAAAGTTGTTAGAAGCAGTGAAAAGTTTTTATCGAGGATGTAAGGCATGTGTACGTGTAGGAAGAGAGGAAAGTGATTGGTTCTCAGTGAATGTAGGTTTGCGGCAGGGGTGTGTGATGTCTCCATGGTTGTTTAATTTGTTTATGGATGGGGTTGTTAGGGAGGTAAATGCAAGAGTTTTGGAAAGAGGGGCAAGTATGAAGTCTGTTGGGGATGAGAGAGCTTGGGAAGTGAGTCAGTTGTTGTTCGCTGATGATACAGCGCTGGTGGCTGATTCATGTGTGAAACTGCAGAAGCTGGTGACTGAGTTTGGTAAAGTGTGTGGAAGAAGAAAGTTAAGAGTAAATGTGAATAAGAGCAAGGTTATTAGGTACAGTAGGGTTGAGGGTCAAGTCAATTGGGAGGTGAGTTTGAATGGAGAAAAACTGGAGGAAGTGAAGTGTTTCAGATATCTGGGAGTGGATCTGGCAGCGGATGGAACCATGGAAGCGGAAGTGGATCATAGGGTGGGGGAGGGGGCGAAAATTCTAGGGGCCTTGAAGAATGTGTGGAAGTCGAGAACATTATCTCGGAAAGCAAAAATGGGTATGTTTGAAGGAATAGTGGTTCCAACAATGTTGTATGGTTGCGAGGCGTGGGCTATGGATAGAGTTGTGCGCAGGAGGATGGATGTGCTGGAAATGAGATGTTTGAGGACAATGTGTGGTGTGAGGTGGTTTGATCGAGTGAGTAACGTAAGGGTAAGAGAGATGTGTGGAAATAAAAAGAGCGTGGTTGAGAGAGCAGAAGAGGGTGTTTTGAAGTGGTTTGGGCACATGGAGAGAATGAGTGAGGAAAGATTGACCAAGAGGATATATGTGTCGGAGGTGGAGGGAACGAGGAGAAGAGGGAGACCAAATTGGAGGTGGAAAGATGGAGTGAAAAAGATTTTGTGTGATCGGGGCCTGAACATGCAGGAGGGTGAAAGGAGGACAAGGAATAGAGTGAATTGGAGCGATGTGGTATACCGGGGTTGACGTGCTGTCAGTGGATTGAATCAAGGTATGTGAAGCGTCTGGGGTAAACCATGGAAAGCTGTGTAGGTATGTATATTTGCGTGTGTGGACGTATGTATATACATGTGTATGGGGGGGTGGGGGGCCATTTCTTTCGTCTGTTTCCTTGCGCTACCTCGCAAACGCGGGAGACAGCGACAAAGTATAATAAAAAAAATATAAATAATATATATATATATATATATATATATATATATATATATATATATATATATATATATAATCATATTTATATTCATTATACTTAACCGTTAGCAAGGTAGCACAAGGAAACAGACTAGAATGGCCCAACCCACCCATTTACACATGTATATACATAGACGCCCACACACGCACATAGACGTATATATACATTTCAGCGTATACATACGTATACATACATCGACATATACGTATATACATATGTACATATTTATACTTGCTTCCGTTATCCATTCCCGACCCACCCCCCCACACATGAAATGACATCCCCCCCCCCCCCCCCTCCAGCGACGTAACCTTAGGAAAAGGTAAAAAAGAAAAAAAAAACATTCGTTCACGCTTAGTCTCTAGCTGTTATGTGTAATGCGCCGAAACCACAGCTCCCTTTCCACATCCAGGCCCCACAAAACTTTCCATGGTTTACACCAGACGCTTCACATGCCCTGGTTCAATCCATTGACCGCACATCTATTTCTTGCACGCCTTTCACTTTCCTCTATGTTCAGGCCCCGATCGCTCAAAATCTTCACTCCATCCTTCCACCTCCAATTTGGTCTCTCGCTACTCCTTCTTCCCTCTCTCTCTGACATATGTCCTCTTTGTCGATCTTTCCTCACTCATTCTCTCCATGTGACCAAACCGTTTCAACACACCCTCTTCTGCTCTCTCAACCACATTCTTTTTATTACCACACATCTCTCTTACCCTTGCATTACTTACTCGGTCAAACCACCTCACACCACATATTGTCCTCAGACATTTCATTTACAACACATCCATCCTCCTCCGCACAACTCTTTCTATAGCCCATGCCTCGCAACCATATAACATTGTTGGAACCACTTTTCCTTCAGACATACCCATTTTTGCTCTTCGAGATAACGTTCTCGTCTTCCACACATTATTCAAGGCTCCCAGAACCCTTTCTTCCTCCCCCACTCTGTGGCTCACTTCTGCTTCCATGGTTCCATTCGCTGCTAAGTCCACTCCCAGATATCTAAAACACTTCACTTCCTCCAGTTTTTCTCGATTCAAACTTACATCCCAATTGACTTTACCCTCAACCCTACTGTACCTAATAACCTTGCTCTTATTCACATTCACTCTCAACTTTCTTCTTTCACACATTTCACCAAACTCAGTTATCAATCTTTGCAGTTTCTCACCCGAATCAGCCACCAGCGCTGTATCATCAGCGAACAACTGACTCACTTCCCAAGCCCCCTCATCCACAACAGACTTCATAATTGCCCCTCTCTCCAAAACTCTTGCATTCGCCTCCCTAACAACCCCATCCATAAACAAATTAAACAACTATGGAGACATCGCGCACCCCTGCCGCAAACCGACATTCACTGGGAACCAATCACTTTTCTCTCTTCCTATTCGTACACATGCCTTACATCCTTGGTAAAAAAAAAAAAAATTACTGCTTCTAGCAGCTTACTTCCCACACCATATACTCTTAAAATCCTCCAGAAAGCATCTCTTCCATCCTCTCATATGCCTTCTGCAGACCCATGAATGCTACATACAAATCCATTTGTTTTTCTAAATGTTTCTCGCTTACATTCTTCAAAGCAAACACCTGATCCACACATCCTCTACCACTTCTGAAACCACACTGCTCTTCCCCAAGCTGAAGCTCTGTACATGCCTTTACCCTCTCAATCAATACCCTCTCGTATAATTTCCCAGGAATTTTCAAGCTTATACCTCTGTAATTTGAAAACTCACTTTTATCTCCTATGCCTTTGTACAATGGCACTATGCATGCATTCCGCTAGTCCTCAGTCACTTCATCATGATCCATACATAACACTGAATATTCTCGCCAACCAATCAACAACACACTCACCCCCTTTTTTAATAAATTCCACTGCAGTACCTTCCAATCTCGCCGCCTTGCCGGCTTTCATCTTCTGCAAAGCTTTCACTACCTCTTCTCTGTTTACCAAACCAATCTCCCTGACCCTCTCACTTCGCATTTCACACACCACCCCGACCAAAACACACTATATATGCCACTCTATCATCAGACACATTCAACAAACCTTCAAAATACTCTACCTCCTCACTTCATCACTACTTGTTATTACCTCTACATCATCCCCCTTCACCGATGTTCCCATTTGTTCTCTTGTCTTACGCACTTTATTTACCTCCTTCCAAAACATCCTTTTATTCTCCCTAAGATTTAATGATACTTTCCCACCTCAACTTTCATTTACCATCTTTTTTACCTCTTGCACCTTTCTCTTGACCTCCTGCCGCTTTCTTTTATACATCTCCCAGTCCTTTGCACTACTTCCCTGCAAAAATCGTCCAAACGCCTCTCTACTTCTCTGACAATCTTACTTCTTCATTCCACCACTCACTACCCTTTCCAATCTGCTCACCTCCCACCTTTCTCATGCCACAATCATCTTTTGTGCAAGCCATCACTGCTTCCCTAAATACATCCCATTTCTCCCCTACACCCCTTGCGTCATTTGCTCTCACCTTTTTCCATTCTGCCCTCAATCTCTCCTGATACTTCCACTCACAAATCTCCTTTCCTAGCTCACTTACTCTCACCACTCTCTTCTCCCCAACATTCTCTCTTCTTTTCTGAAAACATTTACATATCTTCACCTTTGCCTCCACAAGTTAGTGATCAGACAATCCTCCAGCTACCCCTCTCAACACATTAACATCCAAAACTCTCTTTCAAACGCCTATCAATTAACAGTAATCCAATAACGCCTTCTGGCCATCTCTCCTACTTACATATGTATATTTATGTATATCTCTCTTTTTGAACCAGGTATTCCCAATCGCCAGGTCTTTTCAGCCTATATATATATATATATATATATATATATATATATATGCTTGGGGTTTATACCGGTTGTACAGTTAGGTTCGGTAAAACGCTATCAGCTGGCTATGTGCGCCTGTTGGGAAATAACCGGTATAGGTCCCGTTGCTCACCATTGTGAGACGAAGGGTATTCGAGTACTTAGTATTCGAATAGTTGTTTTCTATTAGCCAGGCCCATAGCTTAGCGGTTAGCATGCCTGCCTCTTGCACAGGGGTCCCGGGTTCGATCCTGGCTGTTGGAGGTTTGTATGTTCTATGAAGGTGCGCGTTCATATGCACTTTATTCGTGTATATATATATATCATACTGTTCACTATTTCCCGCGTTGGCGAGGTAGTGTCAAGAACAGAGGACTGGACCTTTAAGGGAATATCCTTACCTGGCCCCCTTCTCTGTTCCGTCTTTTGGAAAATTAAAAGAAAAACCAAGAGGGGAGCCCCCCGTTTCCTTCCCTTTTAGTCGCCTTCTACGACACGCAGGGAATACGTGGGAAGTATCCTTTCTCCCCTATCCCCAGGGATATATATATATATATATATATATATATATATATATATATATATATATATATATATTTTTTTTTTTTTTTTTTTTTTTAAACTATTCGCCATTTCCCGCGTTAGCGAGGTAGCGTTAAGAACAGAGAACTGGGCCACTGAGGGAATATCCTCACCTGGCCCCCTTCTCTGTTCCTTCTTTTGGAAAATTAAAAAAAAATTGAGAGGGGAGGATTTCCAGCCCCCCGCTCCCTCCCCTTTTAGTCGCCTTCTACGACACGCAGGGAATACGTGGGAAGTATTCTTTCTCCCCTATCCCCAGGGATAATATATATATATATATATATATATATATATATATATATATATATATATATATATATTTTTTTTTTTTTTTTTTTTTTGTCGCTGTCTCCCGCGTTTGCGAGGTAGCCGGGCAAAAAGGAAAAAACAGAAAAAAAAAGAAATCCCCACCGCCCCCCCAATTCACATGCCTGATTTAATCCACTGACAGCACGTCCCAACCCCCGGGATAAACCCCTTTTCCAATTCACATTTCTTTGGGCCCCCCTTTTTACCCTCCTGCATGTTTTTAGGGCCCCCCTCACACAAAATCTTTTTCACTCCACTTTCCACCTCCAAATTTTGGGCTCCCCTTTTTCCTTTCCCCCCAAACCCCCGACACAAAATATCCTCTTTGGGGGAAAACTTTCCCCCACCCCAAATTTTCTCCATGTGCCCAAAACCCTTTTTAAAACACCCCTTTCTGCTCTCCCCAACCACGCTCTTTTTTTTTCCACACATCTCTCCCTTAAAAATTTAAAGTTTCTTACTCGATCAAAACCCCCTCACAAAAAAAACATTTCCCAAACATCCATTTCCCCGCACATCCATCCTCCTGCCCAAAACCCCTATCCATAGCCCACGCCCCCCAACCATACAACAATTTGTGGAACCACTATTCCGTCAAACATACCCAGTTATATATATACAGACTGAGTACAGAATGGAAAAAGTGAGAACAAGGAAAGTAAGGGGAGTGGGGGAGGAATAGGGATGTATTTAGGGAATCAGTGATGGATTGCGCAAAAAGTTGCTTGTGGCAATGAGAAGAGTGGGAGGTTGGGTTATTAGAAAGGGTAGTGAGGGTGGATGAAGAAGTAAGAGTATAGTGAAAGAGAAGAGAGAGGCATTTGGACGATTTTTCAGGGAAAAAATGCAATTGAGTGGGAGATGTATATAACACAAAGAGACAGGGGTCAAGAGAAAGTGCAGAGGTGAAAAAAAGGCAAAATGAGAGTTGTGGTGAGAGAATATCATAAATTTTACGGGAAATAAAAGATGTTCTGGAAGAGGTAAATAAAGTGCGAAGACCAGGAGCAAAAATGGGAACTTCAGTGAAGGGCGCAATGGGAGGTGATAACAAGTGTGGTGATGTGAGAAGAGATGGAGTGAGTATTTTGAGGTTTTTTGAATGTGTTTTTTGATGATTGAGAGGCAGATATAGGGTGTTTTGGGTTGAGGGTGGTGTCACAGTGAGAGGTTAGGGAAATGATTTGGTAAACCGAGAAAGAGGTAGTGAAAGCTTTGCGAAGATGAAAGCCGGCAAGGCAAGCAGGGTTTTGGATGGTATTGCAGTGAATTTATTAAAAAAGGGGTGGACTGTAAGTTTGACTGGTTGTAAGGTTATTTAATGTAGATGAACTCATGGTTGAGTGCCTGAGGATTGGCGGAATGCGTGCAATAGTGCCATTGTACATAGGCAAAGGGATCAAGAGGTGAGTGCTCAAATAAAGAGGTATAAGTTTGTTGATATCCTGGAAATTATATGGTAGGTATGATTGAGAGGGAGAAGGCCCTGTACAGAGCATCAGATTGGGGAAGAGCAGTGTGGTTTCAGAAGTGGTAGAGGATGTGTGGATCAGTGGTTGCTTTGAAGAATGTAATGGAGAAATTACTTAGAAAAGCAAATGGATTTGTATGTAGCATTTCTGGATCCGGAAAGCATATGATAGAGTTGATTAGAGATGCTCGTGAAAGGTATTACAAATATATGGTTGTGGGAGGAAATTTGTTTAGAACAGAGTGAAAGTTTTTTAGCGAGGATGTAAGGCATGTGTACGTGTAGGAAGAGAGGAAAGTGGATTGGTTCTCAGTGAATGTAGGTTAGCGGCAGGGGTGTGTGCTGTCTCCAGCGTTGTTTTATTTGTTTATGGATGGGTTGTTAGGGAGGTAAATCAAGAGTTTTGGAAAGAGGGGCAAGTATGAAGTCTGTTGGGGTTAGAGAGCTTGGGAATGATCAGTTGTTGTTCGCTGATGATACAGAGCGCTGGTGGCTGATTCATGTGTGAAACTGCAGAAGCTGGTGACTGAAGTTTGGTAAAGTGTGTGGAAGAAGAAAGTTAAGAGTAAATGTGAATAAGAGCAAGGTTATTAGGTACAGTAGGGTTGAGGGTCAAGTCAATTGGGAGGTGAGTTTGAATGGAGAAAAACTGGAGGAAGTGAAGTGTTTTAGATATCTGGGAGTGGATCTGGCAGCGGATGGAACCATGGAAGCGGAAGTGGATCATAGGGTGGGGGAGGGGGCGAAAATTCTGGGGGCCTTGAAGAATGTGTGGAAGTCGAGAACATTATCTCGGAAAGCAAAAATGGGTATGTTTGAAGGAATAGTGGTTCCAACAATGTTGTATGGTTGCGAGGCGTGGGCTATGGATAGAGTTGTGCGCAGGAGGATGGATGTGCTGGAAATGAGATGTTTGAGGACAATGTGTGGTGTGAGGTGGTTTGATCGAGTGAGTAACGTAAGGGTAAGAGAGATGTGTGGAAATAAAAAGAGCGTGGTTGAGAGAGCAGAAGAGGGTGTTTTGAAGTGGTTTGGGCACATGGAGAGGATGAGTGAGGAAAGATTGACCAAGAGATATTAATGGTTGTCGGAGTGAGGGAACGAGGAGCAGAGGAGACCAAATTGGAGGTGGAAAGATGGAGTGAAAAAGATTTTGTGTGATCGGGGCCTGAACATGCAGGAGGGTGAAAGGAGGACAAGGAATAGATGAATTGGACGATGGTGGTAAAAAAATACGGGGTTGACGTGCTGTCAGTGGATTGAATCAAGGTAGGTAAGCGTCCTGGGGTAAACCATGGAAAGCTGTGTAGTAAAGGTATATTTGCGTGTGTGGACGTTATGTATATACATTGTATGGGGGGGTGGGGGGCCATTTCTTTCGTCTGTTTCCTTTGCGCTACCTCGCAACGCGAGACAGCGGACAAAGTATAATAAAAAAAATATAAATAATATATATATATATATATAAATATATTATATATATATAATAATATATATATATAATAATCATATTTATATTCATTATACTTAACCGTTAGCAGTAGCACAAGGAAACAGACAGAATGGCCCAACCCACCCATTTACACATGTATATACAATAGACGCCGCACACACGCACAGTAGACGTATATATACATTCAGCGTATACAACGTAACATACATCGACATATACAGTATATACATATGTACAATATTATACTTGCGATCCGTTATCTTCCCGACCCACCCCCGCCACACATGAAATGACATCCCCCCCCCCCTAGTACCCTCCGCGCAGCGACGTAACCTTAGGAAAAGGTAAAAAAGAAAACAAAAACTTTCGTTCACGCTTATCTCTAGCTGTTATGTGTAATGCGGCCGAAACAACAGCTCCCTATTCACATCCAGGCCCCACAAAACTTCCATGGTTTACACCAACGCGTCACATGCCCTGTTCAAGTCCATTGACCGCACATCTGTTCTGCACGCCTTTCACTTCCTCTATGTTCAGGCCCAGATCGCTCAAATCTTCACTCTAAACCATCCTTCCACCTCCAATTTGGTCTCTCGCTACGTCCTCTTCCTCTCTCTCTGACATATGTTCCCTCTTTGTCGATCTATTCCTCACTCATTCTCTCCATGTGACCAACCGTTCAACACATAGAAAACCCTCGTCTGCTCTCTCAACCACATTCTTTTTATACCGACACATCTCTCTACCCTTGCATTACTTACTCGGCAAACCACCTCACACCACATATTGTCCTCGAGACAATTTCATGTACAACACGATCCATCCTCCTCCGCACAACTCTTTCTATAGCCCATGCCTCGCACCATAATAACATTGTTGGAACCAACTTTTCCTTCAGACATACCCATTTTGCTCTTCGAATAACGTTCTCGTCTCCACACTTTAGTCAAGGCTCCCGAACCCTTCTTCCTCCCCCACTCTGTTGGCTCACTTCTGCTTCATTCTCTTTGGTCCATTCGCTGCTAAGTCCACTCCCAAGATATCTAAAACACTTTCACTTCCTCCAGTTTTGCTCGATCAAACTACATCCAATTGACTTTAACCCCCAACCCTAACTGTAACCTAATATCCTTGCTCTTATTCACGTTCACTCTCCAACTTTCTTCTTCACACATTTCACCAAACTCAGTTATCAATCTTCTTTGCAGTTTTTCTCACCCGAACATCACAGCGCCTGTATCTTCAGCTAACAAAACTGCCTCCACTTCCCAAGCCCCCTCATCCACAACAGACTTCAATAATTTGCCCCTCTCTCCAAACTCTTTGCATTCGCCTCCCTAACAACCACCATCCATAAACAAATTAAAACAACTATGGAACATCGGCGCACCCCGGGCCGGCAAACCGACATTCACTGGGAACAATCACTTTTCTCTCTTCCATTCGAACACATGCCGTACATCCTTGTAAAAAAAAAAAAAATTACTGCCTTCTAGCACTTATTCCCACACCATATACTCTTAAAATCCTCCAGAAAGCAGCTCATTTCCATCCTCTCATATGCCTTGCTGCAGACCCATGAATTCTCACATACAAATCATTTGTTTTTCTAAATGTTTCTCGGCTTACATTCTTCAAAGCAAACACCTGATCCACACAATCCCTACCACTCCTGAAACCACAACTGGCTCTTCTCCCCAAGCGGATGCTCTGTACATGCCTTTACCCTCTCATCATCCCCTCTCGTATAATTTCCCAGGAATTTTCAAGCTTATACCGTCTGTAATTTGAAAACTCACTTTTATCTCCATGCCTGGTACAATGGCAACTTATGCATGCATTCCGCAGTCCTCAGTCACTTCATCATGATCCCATTACATACCACTGAAGATTCCTCGCCAACCAATCAACAACACACTCACCCCCCCCTTTTTTATAAATTCCACTGCAGTACCTTCCAATCTCGCCGCCATGATGCCGCTTCCATCTTCTTCAAAGCTTTCACTACTCTTCTCTGTTTACCAAACCAATCTCCCTGACCCTCTCACGCTTCGCATTTCAACCACACCACCCCGACCAAAACACACTATATATTGGGCCAACTTCTATCATCAACCACATTCAACAAACCTTCAAAAACTCTACCTCCTCACTGTCAACTCTACTTGTTATGACCTCTACATCATACCCCTTCACCGATGTTCCCATTTGTTCTCGTGTCTTACGCACTTTTTTTTTTTTTTTTTTTTTTTTTTTTTTTTTTTGTTTTTTTTTTTTTTTGTTTTTTTTTTTTTTTTGATTTTAACTCCTTCCAACATCCTTTTATTCTCCCTAAATTTTAATGAGAACTTTCACAACCTCAACTTTCATTTACCATCTTTTTTACTCTTGCAACCTTTCTCTTGACCTCCTGCCGCTTTCTTTTTTATACCATCTCCCAGCCCTTTGCACTACTTTTCCCTGCAAAAATCCTCCAAAACGCTCCTACTTCGCTGACAATCTTACGACTTTCATTCCACCACTCACTACCCTTTGTACATCTGCGCACCTCCCACCTTTTCCTCATGCCACAATCATCTTATGTGCAAGCCAGCACTGCTTCCCAAAACATCCCATTTCTCCCCTACACCCCTTGCGGTCATGTGCTCTCATTCACCTTTTTTCCCATTCTGCCCTCAAACTCTCCTGATACTTCCACTCACAAATCTCCTTTCCGAGCTCACTTACTCTCACCAACTCGCTTCTCCCCCAACATTTATCTCTTCTTTTCTGAAAACATTACATATCTTCCACCTTTGCCTCCACAAGTTTGTGATCAAGACAATCCTCCAGCTACCCCTCCTCCCAACACATTAACATCCAAAACTCTCTTTTCAAACGCCTATCAATTATCTGTAACCAATAACGCCTTCTGGCCATCTCCTCCGACTTAGCATATGTATTAGTTATGGATATCTCCTCTTTTTGAACCAGGTAATCCCATCGCCAGGTCTTTCAGCCAATATATAGATATAGATATATATATATTATATATATATAATGCTTGGGGTTTTATACCGGTTGTATACAGTTAGGTTTCGGTAAAACGCTTATCAGCTGCTTATGTGCGCCTGGTTGGGAAATAACCGTATAGTCCCGTTGCTCCCATTTGTGAGACTAAGGGTAGTCGAGTCTTAGTATCGAATAGTTGTGTCTATTAGCCAGCCCCTAGCTTTAGCGGTTAGCATGCCTGCCTCTGGCACCAGGGGTCCCCCCGGGGTTCGATCCTGGCTGTTTGGAGTTTGTATGTTCCTATGAAGGTGCGCGTTCATATGCAACTTTATTCGTGATATATATAGTATCATACTGGTTCACTATTCCCTCGCGTTGGCGAGGTAGAGTCAAGACAGAGGACTGGACCTTTAAGGAATACCTTACCTGGCCCCCTTCTCTGTTCCGTCTTTTTGGAAAATTAAAAGAAAAACCAAGAGGGGAGCCCCCCTTTTCCATCCCTTTTAGTCGCCTTCTACGACACGCAGGATTACTGGGAAAGTATCCTTTCTCCCCCTATCCCCAGGGATATATATAATATATATATATATATATATAAATATATATAATTATTAATATATATATTTTTTTTTTTTTTTTTTTTTTAAACTATTCGCCATTTCCCGCGTTAGCGAGGTAGCGTAAGATCAGAGAACTGGGCCACTGAGGGAATATCCTCACCTGGCCCCCTTCTCTTTCCTTCGTTGGAAAATTAAAAAAAATTGAGAGGGGTGGATTTCCAGCCCCCCGCTCCCTCCCCTTTAGTCTCCTTCTAACGACACGCAGGGAATTACGTGGAAGGATTCTTTCTCCCTATCCCCAGGGGACAAAAAAATAATATAATATGATATATATATATAATATATATAATATATTATATATATTATATATATATTTTTTTTTTTTTTCTTTTTTTGTCGCTGTCTCCCGCGTTTGCGAGGTAGCGGCAAAGAAAACAGACGAAAGAAATGGCCCCACCGCCCCCCATACACATGCCATGATCAATCCACTGACAGCACGTCAACCCCTGTATACCACATGACTCCAATTCACTCTATTTCTTGCCCTCCTTTCACCCTCCTGCATGTTCAGGCCCCGATCACACAAAATCTTTTTCACTCCATCTTTCCACCTCCAATTTGGTCTCCCTCTTCTCCTCGTTCCCTCCACCTCCGACACATATATCCTCTTGGTCAATCTCTCCTCACTCATTCTCTCCATGTGCCCAAACCATTTCAAAACACCCTCTTCTGCTCTCTCAACCACGCTCTTTTTATTTCCACACCTCTCTCTTACCCTTACGTTACTTACTCGATCAAACCACCTCACACCACACATTTTCCTCAAACATCTCATTTCCAGCACATCCATCCTCCTGCCCACAACTCTATCCATAGCCCACGCCTCGCAACCATACAACATTGTTGGAACCACTATTCCTTCAAACATACCCATATATATATATACAGACTGAGTACAGAATGGAAAAAGGTGAGAACAATGGAAGTAAGGGGAGTGGGGGAGGAATGGGATGTATTTAGGGAATCAGTGATGGATTGCGCAAAAGATGCTTGTGGCATGAGAAGAGTGGGAGGTGGGTTGATTAGAAAGGGTAGTGAGTGGTGGGATGAAGAAGTAAGAGTATTAGTGAAAGAGAAGAGAGAGGCATTTGGACGATTTTTGCAGGGAAAAAATGCAATTGAGTGGGAGATGTATAAAAGAAAGAGACAGGAGGTCAAGAGAAAGGTGCAAGAGGTGAAAAAAAGGGCAAATGAGAGTTGGGGTGAGAGAATATCATTAAATTTTAGGGAGAATAAAAAGATGTTCTGGAAGGAGGTAAATAAAGTGCGTAAGACAAGGGAGCAAATGGGAACTTCAGTGAAGGGCGCAAATGGGGAGGTGATAACAAGTAGTGGTGATGTGAGAAGGAGATGGAGTGAGTATTTTGAAGGTTTGTTGAATGTGTTTGATGATAGAGTGGCAGATATAGGGTGTTTTGGTTGAGGTGGTGTGCAAAGTGAGAGGGTTAGGGAAAATGATTTGGTAAACAGAGAAGAGGTAGTGAAAGCTTTGCGGAAGATGAAAGCCGGCAAGGCAGCAGGTTTGGATGGTATTGCAGTGGAATTTATTAAAAAAGGGGGTGACTGTATTGTTGACTGGTTGGTAAGGTTATTTAATGTATGTATGACTCATGGTGAGGTGCCTGAGGATTGGCGGAATGCGTGCATAGTGCCATTGTACAAAGGCAAAGGGGATAAGAGTGAGTGCTCAAATTACAGAGGTATAAGTTTGTTGAGTATTCCTGGTAAATTATATGGGAGGGTATTGATTGAGAGGGTGAAGGCATGTACAGAGCATCAGATTGGGGAAGAGCAGTGTGGTTTCAGAAGTGGTAGAGGATGTGTGGATCAGGTGTTTGCTTTGAAGAATGTATGTGAGAAATACTTAGAAAAGCAAATGGATTTGTATGTAGCATTTATGGATCTGGAGAAGGCATATGATAGAGTTGATAGAGATGCTCTGTGGAAGGTATTAAAAATATATGGTGTGGGAGGAAAGTTGTTAGAAGCAGTGAAAAGTTTTTATCGAGGATGTAAGGCATGTGTACGTGTAGGAAGAGAGGAAAGTGATTGGTTCTCAGTGAATGTAGGTTTGCGGCAGGGGTGTGTGATGTCTCCATGGTTGTTTAATTTGTTTATGGATGGGGTTGTTAGGGAGGTAAATGCAAGAGTTTTGGAAAGAGGGGCAAGTATGAAGTCTGTTGGGGATGAGAGAGCTTGGGAAGTGAGTCAGTTGTTGTTCGCTGATGATACAGCGCTGGTGGCTGATTCATGTGTGAAACTGCAGAAGCTGGTGACTGAGTTTGGTAAAGTGTGTGGAAGAAGAAAGTTAAGAGTAAATGTGAATAAGAGCAAGGTTATTAGGTACAGTAGGGTTGAGGGTCAAGTCAATTGGGAGGTGAGTTTGAATGGAGAAAAACTGGAGGAAGTGAAGTGTTTCAGATATCTGGGAGTGGATCTGGCAGCGGATGGAACCATGGAAGCGGAAGTGGATCATAGGGTGGGGGAGGGGGCGAAAATTCTAGGGGCCTTGAAGAATGTGTGGAAGTCGAGAACATTATCTCGGAAAGCAAAAATGGGTATGTTTGAAGGAATAGTGGTTCCAACAATGTTGTATGGTTGCGAGGCGTGGGCTATGGATAGAGTTGTGCGCAGGAGGATGGATGTGCTGGAAATGAGATGTTTGAGGACAATGTGTGGTGTGAGGTGGTTTGATCGAGTGAGTAACGTAAGGGTAAGAGAGATGTGTGGAAATAAAAAGAGCGTGGTTGAGAGAGCAGAAGAGGGTGTTTTGAAGTGGTTTGGGCACATGGAGAGAATGAGTGAGGAAAGATTGACCAAGAGGATATATGTGTCGGAGGTGGAGGGAACGAGGAGAAGAGGGAGACCAAATTGGAGGTGGAAAGATGGAGTGAAAAAGATTTTGTGTGATCGGGGCCTGAACATGCAGGAGGGTGAAAGGAGGACAAGGAATAGAGTGAATTGGAGCGATGTGGTATACCGGGGTTGACGTGCTGTCAGTGGATTGAATCAAGGTATGTGAAGCGTCTGGGGTAAACCATGGAAAGCTGTGTAGGTATGTATATTTGCGTGTGTGGACGTATGTATATACATGTGTATGGGGGGGTGGGGGGCCATTTCTTTCGTCTGTTTCCTTGCGCTACCTCGCAAACGCGGGAGACAGCGACAAAGTATAATAAAAAAAATATAAATAATATATATATATATATATATATATATATATATATATATATATATATATATATATAAATAATCATATTTATATTCATTATACTTAACCGTTAGCAAGGTAGCACAAGGAAACAGACTAGAATGGCCCAACCCACCCATTTACACATGTATATACATAGACGCCCACACACGCACATAGACGTATATATACATTTCAGCGTATACATACGTATACATACATCGACATATACGTATATACATATGTACATATTTATACTTGCTTCCGTTATCCATTCCCGACCCACCCCGCCACACATGAAATGACATCCCCCCCCCCCCCCCCCCTCCAGCGACGTAACCTTAGGAAAAGGTAAAAAAGAAAAAAAAACATTCGTTCACGCTTAGTCTCTAGCTGTTATGTGTAATGCGCCGAAACCACAGCTCCCTTTCCACATCCAGGCCCCACAAAACTTTCCATGGTTTACACCAGACGCTTCACATGCCCTGGTTCAATCCATTGACCGCACATCTATTTCTTGCACGCCTTTCACTTTCCTCTATGTTCAGGCCCCGATCGCTCAAAATCTTCACTCCATCCTTCCACCTCCAATTTGGTCTCTCGCTACTCCTTCTTCCCTCTCTCTCTGACATATGTCCTCTTTGTCGATCTTTCCTCACTCATTCTCTCCATGCGACCAAACCGTTTCAACACACCCTCTTCTGCTCTCTCAACCACATTCTTTTTATTACCACACATCTCTCTTACCCTTGCATTACTTACTCGGTCAAACCACCTCACACCACATATTGTCCTCAGACATTTCATTTACAACACATCCATCCTCCTCCGCACAACTCTTTCTATAGCCCATGCCTCGCAACCATATAACATTGTTGGAACCACTTTTCCTTCAGACATACCCATTTTTGCTCTTCGAGATAACGTTCTCGTCTTCCACACATTATTCAAGGCTCCCAGAACCCTTTCTTCCTCCCCCACTCTGTGGCTCACTTCTGCTTCCATGGTTCCATTCGCTGCTAAGTCCACTCCCAGATATCTAAAACACTTCACTTCCTCCAGTTTTTCTCGATTCAAACTTACATCCCAATTGACTTTACCCTCAACCCTACTGTACCTAATAACCTTGCTCTTATTCACATTCACTCTCAACTTTCTTCTTTCACACATTTCACCAAACTCAGTTATCAATCTTTGCAGTTTCTCACCCGAATCAGCCACCAGCGCTGTATCATCAGCGAACAACTGACTCACTTCCCAAGCCCCCTCATCCACAACAGACTTCATAATTGCCCCTCTCTCCAAAACTCTTGCATTCGCCTCCCTAACAACCCCATCCATAAACAAATTAAACAACTATGGAGACATCGCGCACCCCTGCCGCAAACCGACATTCACTGGGAACCAATCACTTTTCTCTCTTCCTATTCGTACACATGCCTTACATCCTTGGTAAAAAAAAAAAAAATTACTGCTTCTAGCAGCTTACTTCCCACACCATATACTCTTAAAATCCTCCAGAAAGCATCTCTTCCATCCTCTCATATGCCTTCTGCAGACCCATGAATGCTACATACAAATCCATTTGTTTTTCTAAATGTTTCTCGCTTACATTCTTCAAAGCAAACACCTGATCCACACATCCTCTACCACTTCTGAAACCACACTGCTCTTCCCCAAACTGAAGCTCTGTACATGCCTTTACCCTCTCAATCAATACCCTCTCGTATAATTTCCCAGGAATTTTCAAGCTTATACCTCTGTAATTTGAAAACTCACTTTTATCTCCTATGCCTTTGTACAATGGCACTATGCATGCATTCCGCTAGTCCTCAGTCACTTCATCATGATCCATACATAACACTGAATATTCTCGCCAACCAATCAACAACACACTCACCCCCTTTTTTAATAAATTCCACTGCAGTACCTTCCAATCTCGCCGCCTTGCCGGCTTTCATCTTCTGCAAAGCTTTCACTACCTCTTCTCTGTTTACCAAACCAATCTCCCTGACCCTCTCACTTCGCATTTCACACACCACCCCGACCAAAACACACTATATATGCCACTCTATCATCAGACACATTCAACAAACCTTCAAAATACTCTACCTCCTCACTTCATCACTACTTGTTATTACCTCTACATCATCCCCCTTCACCGATGTTCCCATTTGTTCTCTTGTCTTACGCACTTTATTTACCTCCTTCCAAAACATCCTTTTATTCTCCCTAAGATTTAATGATACTTTCCCACCTCAACTTTCATTTACCATCTTTTTTACCTCTTGCACCTTTCTCTTGACCTCCTGCCGCTTTCTTTTATACATCTCCCAGTCCTTTGCACTACTTCCCTGCAAAAATCGTCCAAACGCCTCTCTACTTCTCTGACAATCTTACTTCTTCATTCCACCACTCACTACCCTTTCCAATCTGCTCACCTCCCACCTTTCTCATGCCACAATCATCTTTTGTGCAAGCCATCACTGCTTCCCTAAATACATCCCATTTCTCCCCTACACCCCTTGCGTCATTTGCTCTCACCTTTTTCCATTCTGCCCTCAATCTCTCCTGATACTTCCACTCACAAATCTCCTTTCCTAGCTCACTTACTCTCACCACTCTCTTCTCCCCAACATTCTCTCTTCTTTTCTGAAAACATTTACATATCTTCACCTTTGCCTCCACAAGTTAGTGATCAGACAATCCTCCAGCTACCCCTCTCAACACATTAACATCCAAAACTCTCTTTCAAACGCCTATCAATTAACAGTAATCCAATAACGCCTTCTGGCCATCTCTCCTACTTACATATGTATATTTATGTATATCTCTCTTTTTGAACCAGGTATTCCCAATCGCCAGGTCTTTTCAGCCTATATATATATATATATATATATATATATATATATATATATATATATATATATATATGCTTGGGGTTTATACCGGTTGTACAGTTAGGTTCGGTAAAACGCTATCAGCTGGCTATGTGCGCCTGTTGGGAAATAACCGGTATAGGCCCCGTTGCTCACCATTGTGAGACGAAGGGTATTCGAGTACTTAGTATTCGAATAGTTGTTTTCTATTAGCCAGGCCCATAGCTTAGCGGTTAGCATGCCTGCCTCTTGCACAGGGGTCCCGGGTTCGATCCTGGCTGTTGGAGGTTTGTATGTTCTATGAAGGTGCGCGTTCATATGCACTTTATTCGTGTATATATATATATCATACTGTTCACTATTTCCCGCGTTGGCGAGGTAGTGTCAAGAACAGAGGACTGGACCTTTAAGGGAATATCCTTACCTGGCCCCCTTCTCTGTTCCGTCTTTTGGAAAATTAAAAGAAAAACCAAGAGGGGAGCCCCCCGTTTCCTTCCCTTTTAGTCGCCTTCTACGACACGCAGGGAATACGTGGGAAGTATCCTTTCTCCCCTATCCCCAGGGATATATATATATATATATATATATATATATATATATATATATATATATATTTTTTTTTTTTTTCTTTTTTTTTAAACTATTCGCCATTTCCCGCGTTAGCGAGGTAGCGTTAAGAACAGAGAACTGGGCCACTGAGGGAATATCCTCACCTGGCCCCCTTCTCTGTTCCTTCTTTTGGAAAATTAAAAAAAAATTGAGAGGGGAGGATTTCCAGCCCCCCGCTCCCTCCCCTTTTAGTCGCCTTCTACGACACGCAGGGAATACGTGGGAAGTATTCTTTCTCCCCTATCCCCAGGGATAATATATATATATATATATATATATATATATATATATATATATATATATATATATATATATATCTATATATATATATTTTTTTTTTTTGTCGCTGTCTCCCGCGTTTGCGAGGTAGCGCAAAGAAACAGACGAAAGAAATGGCCCAACCCGCCCCCATACACATGCCTTGATTCAATCCACTGACAGCACGTCAACCCCGGTATACCACATCGCTCCAATTCACTATATTCTTTGCCCTCCTTTCACCCTCCTGCATGTTCAGGCCCCGATCACACAAAATCTTTTTCACTCCATCTTTCCACCTCCAATTTGGTCTCCCTCTTCTCCTCGTTCCCTCCACCTCCGACACATATATCCTCTTGGTCAATCTTTCCTCACTCATTCTCTCCATGTGACCAAACCATTTCAAAACACCCTCTTCTGCTCTCTCAACCACGCTCTTTTTATTTCCACACATCTCTCTTACCCTTACGTTACTCACTCGATCAAACCACCTCACACCACACATTGTCCTCAAACATCTCATTTCCAGCACATCCATCCTCCTGCGCACAACTCTATCCATAGTCCACGCCTCGCAACCATACAACATTGTTGGAACCACTATTCCTTCAAACATACCCATTTTTGCTTTCCGAGATAATGTTCTCGACATCCACACATTCTTCAAGGCTCCCAGAATTTTCGCCCCCTCCCCCACCCTATGATTCACTTCCGCTTCCATGGTTCCATTCGCTGCCAGATCCACTCCCAGATATCTAAAACACTTCACTTCCTCCAGTTTTTCTCCATTCAAACTCACCTCCCAATTGACTTGACCCTCAACCCTACTGTACCTAATAACCTTGCTCTTATTCACATTTACTCTTAACTTTCTTCTTTCACACACTTTACCAAACTCAGTCACCAGCTTCTGCAGTTTCTCACATGCATCAGCCACCAGCGCTGTATCATCAGCGAACAACAACTGACTCACTTCCCAAGCTCTCTCTTCCCCAACAGACTTCATACTTGCCCCTCTTTCCAAAACTCTTGCATTCACCTCCCTAACAACCCCACCCATAAACAAATTAAACAACCATGGAGACATCACACACCCCTGCCGCAAACCTACATTCACTGAGAACCAATCACTTTCCTCTCTTCCTACACGTACACATGCCTTACATCCTCGATAAAAACTTTTCACTGCTTCTAACAACTTTCCTCCCACACCATATATTTTTAATACCTTCCACAGAGCATCTCTATCAACTCTATCATATGCCTTCTCCAGATCCATAAATGCTACATACAAATCCATTTGCTTTTCTAAGTATTTCTCACATACATTCTTCAAAGCAAACACCTGATCCACACATCCTCTACCACTTCTGAAACCACACTGCTCTTCCCCAATCTGATGCTCTGTACATGCCTTCACCCTCTCAATCAATACCCTCCCATATAATTTACCAGGAATACTCAACAAACTTATACCTCTGTAATTTGAGCACTCACTCTTATCCCCTTTGCCTTTGTACAATGGCACTATGCACGCATTCCGCCAATCCTCAGGCACCTCACCATGAGTCATACATACATTATATATATAAAAAATGAAGAGAGTCTATCATGGGTTGAGGTAATGATGGGTGGTTGGGGAGCCAGGGACACTCTGGCCACGGTCTCACAGCAAGGACGGGTGCTGTGGGGCATCTCAGGGACTGTCCAAAGGGGTCCCTGATGGGCCCGAGAGAGGTTCCGTTAGGTGAATTCCTAAGGAGGATGTTGTGGAGAGCCTCAGATTCTTGGAAAGGGCGGCTGTGAGATACACCGGGGAGGTGACGTGGAAGACCCCTAGGAGGATGCTGTGGGGAAGGTGCTGTGAGGGGACTGGGAGCGCTGTGGGCAACACTTGACACAAGGCATACCACGCACCATACCACTCCGGCCACTGTTGCTGCTGCTGTGGTCACGGCTATTTGTCCACAGCCACAGGTCTACCCACAACCACGACCAGAGCCACCGACCGACGTCTCTAAGGACGGGCTAACGTCTGCTGCCACAAATGCGTCCTTCAGCCCTGCTTTCTCACCAAACAGCAGAGGTTACGAGACGAGGAGTACGAGTCGCTCCTCTGCTTTCGTCACGAGTACTGATGCAGCAGACTGCACGAGAATGGCGTCTCGTGCCGTAAGAGTTGCCAGTGATCTCTGAGTGTTAGATATAGGGAGAAGTACACGTTATGTAGAGAGTTGGACACACCCAGCCCGTTTGTCCTGGGGCACAAAACCCGATCTTTTTGCTATGGCAGCACAGACCTGCCGGACCCCCACACGGCATGTGTAGTGGGCGCTCAAGGGGCAACCTACCCACTTCAGCCCATGATCTGGTCCTTGCGAGAGAGGTAAAAATTTCTGTTCCAGAGAGATAAGCCAGATCAAGAATTGGAGGAGCCTTGAACCGGGCGGACGATGGGCTTGTAAGGCGAGGAAGAGGACGATGGAGGCTATGCAGTCCACAATGGCTACTCTCGAGTGAGGTGCGACTGGAAAAGTTTGTGGTGCTGCTGTGGGTGATGGCGGTACCCCATCATATTCTCACCGGTACAGACTTCAGCTCCCGCAAGCAATGCGGCCAGGAGAATGTGGAGCTGCGGCCAGGAGAATGTGGAGCTGCGGCCAGGAGAACGGAGAGCTGCGGCCATGGGGATGAGGAGCTGGCGGCTTGGAGAATGGAGAGCTGGCGGCTTGGAGAATGGGGAGCTGCGGCCAGGAGAATGAGGAGCTGCGGCCAGGAGAATGGGAAGCTGCGGCCAGGAGAATGGGAAGCTGCGGCAAGGAGAATGGGAAGCTGCGGCCAGGAGAATGGGAAGCTGCGGCAAGGAGAATGGGAAGCTGCGGCCAGGAGAATGGGAAGCTGCGGCCAGGAGAATGGGAAGCTGCGGCCAGGAGAATGAGGAGCTGCGGCCAGGAGAATGGGAAGCTGCGGCAAGGAGAATGGGAAGCTGCGGCCAGGAGAATGGGAAGCTGCGGCCAGGAGAATGAGGAGCTGCGGCCAGGAGAATGGGAAGCTGCGGCCAGGAGAATGGGAAGCTTGGGTATTTGATCTCCCTCAGAAAACACAGGACCTACGTTGTTTGACCCAGGTTCAGGGGGAAGACGACCATCACGGTCACGAGCGCCCCAGCTATGGTATCAGCGGCCACGCAGGTGTGGCAGCCTTGCAAGGAGTGACTCTAACTCCAGTTACTTGATAATGTGACGAAGACGATTTTCACCAAAGTTGCGTTGAAGGATGAGAATGCTCCCGCCTCCTGGCCCAGGTAGACGTCATTGATGAGAGAGAGAGAGAGAGAGAGAGAGAGAGAGAGAGAGAGAGAGAGAGAGAGAGAGAGAGGCATTAAGTTATGATAGCCTGGGAGTGTGACAGGGCTTGGCACAGTGACTCCCGCCATGACTCGGTGCAGACAGAAGACAGACAAAGCGCCAAAGATTCCTCCTGGGTATTTCAGCTGTGGAGGAATTCACAACCCTCGGTCACCAGTGTGGTGGAATAGACCCTGATGGAGACTTGACGCTACACTACAACCACATGACAGTGACGCGGCCACCTATGGTATCAGGCTACTTACAGTCAGTGAAGGTTGTCCCATATTGGTTTCCTTGGGTGGAGGGAGGGAAGGTGGGGGACGGACTGATGGTTGTGAGAGCAGTTGTAAACAGAAGGTTTGGAAAGGAGGACCATATTCACAGAAGCTCACGGGACTTGCTTAATGAGCAAACCACTGCAGGCTTCGAGAAGTGGAGTGAGGGGGGACTCGTATGAAGAACGACCAGGTGCAAATGAGGAAACAGGCTGAGGTGACAGACAAGTGAGTCAGAAAACTGTCGAGATATTTCTTTGAACAGAGAAGAATAGGGACATCCAGGTGTGTGTGTGTGTGTGTGTGTGTGTGTGTGTGTGTGTGTGTGTGTGTGTGTGTGTGTGTGTGTGTGTGTGGGAACCATACATACCTATGAGGTAAATAGTGAAAGGTTCTGCAGGACTCTTATGGTGCGGGGAATGATTACGCGCAGCAGTGATGTTGCGCAATCAGGTTCTAACAGTGAACCTAACCAGGGTGATATCTTGGATAATGATGGTAACGGTACATAGAAGGTTAACATGATCAGGATAAGATATTATGATTATCAGATGTGCTCGGGAGAACAATATACATACATGGCTTATAATTGGCAGGAAATGACACGTTATGACAGTAATTTTGAAATCATGGGGTATATTATACAGAGACCAGTTAAGGACAACACTGACGTGTTAGGCCACCGCACCGTGTACAGGGGTAAGCGGCTGAGAAGCCAAGGTCTACAGTTCGAATCAGTGATAGCGGAACTGTATTGTGTACATATGAGGTTACGAACATTGAGTATGGTGAGGTTAACAGGATATCACTTCTCCGTAATGCACCAGAATCGCCCGACATTGCTGCCAGGCGTCTCATGCTATAGTACAGGGCGGGACTTGATGAGAATGTTGACGTTCGGAAAGCGAACTGATCAAATCAATAGATGAACCGTCCCGTTGTGGTGGAGGAGGAAGACTTGATCTAGTGTGGTTGTGGGAGACGGTGTGGAAGTTGGAGTAGATACCCAAGCTGAGTATCAGTTGATTACGGATCGCCATGAAATATAATAGGAACTACAAAGAGAGAGAGAGAGAGAGAGAGAGAGAGAGAGAGAGAGAGAGAGAGAGAGAGAGAGAGAGAGAGAGAGAGAGAGAGAGAGAGAGAACCTATGCACTCAAGTTCGAGGAGAAAATTCATTGCATCTTTGAAGATACGTTTTGGAGATTTTAAGCTAACTGGAGTTCAGACCTTTGCTGCTATTGGTGCGGAGATTCGGTACTTATCTCGGAAACTTGATGTGATAAATAGAGGGTAAAGGTAAGTCAAATGAAAGCAATGTGGTGGTATAACATTTTACCGAATGAAGAGGCCAACATTTCTTCATCGACAGAATATATAGTAAGGGTAAGGACCGCAATGCAGTGTTGTATTCACAGTGAGCCGTACTCAGGCGGATGTTCTGGGATTCCCACACTTATGATCATCTGTACATTAGTGTTCACTATCATCATCATCATCATCATCATCATGTAATGCTCTTTGATGTTATGAAGGAGTCAGGCTTCTCCTCACCCCCAGATAAAAGGAAATTAGGTTTGGTTTTTAGGGAATCCGATTCACGATGAGTTAGAAAATAAGATAATTTTTTGTTCTGTGAATAGCCATCTCGGAGTCGGTCTGGTGTCCTCCGCCTTCGCCCGTCCGAGGAACGCGTGTGTGAACTGTGTGGACCGTAGCTCACAACCCGCTCGGGACCGGTTCTGTGTGGCCCTCGCAGGGGAAAAAAAATAAGGTTGCTGCATAATGGACCCCCGCTGCATACTGCATAGGGGCCCCCCACAGTCTCCATTGTCTTTGGAGCTTCCCAGGTCTCTGAACTCCCCAGCAGAGAAATTTAGCTGACCATAACAACTGGGTTGTTCATATCAGGCGAGTGAGAGACGATTCATGGTAAGAATTTTACTGGAGGTAACTGATTAACACCCAACAAAATTTGAGACCTAGAGAAGAATGATAAAAAAAAAAATTCAATGGAAGAAAAATAACGTAAGGTCAAAGTTTAAGAACAAATGGGAATGAAAAAAAAAAATCGTTTTCTATCTCTACCAGATTTTATGAAAAAGGGATATTTTCCCCTGGGAGCAACTAGGAAAAAAATATTAAAACTACAACATATTAGGTCAAACGAACATTTCCAAGCAAGCATGAGGGGTTTAGATAATATTATCCAAAAACACAATATCTAAGAACACATTGCCATGAGATGGGACAGTCCGTCTTGTACCTGGTACTCTAACCGATGTTGACGGGGAAAACATTCACGAGTGGTATGCGTTGCGTACGTAGTAGAGGCAGGAAAAGTGACTGGGTCTGGGAGGAGAGCGGTAACCTGGCCATAGGGAAGGGTAGCAGGAAGAAGGAGGAATTATGGTTAATAAGTCTCACTTCCTCTCTCTGTAAAACGCTGAAGAGGGTTCAATTCTGACTAAAGCCGGACAGATCCGTTGCACGCGCTTAGGAAAAGGTGATCTTGTTTGTTATGTTGATGGAAGTGCTCGCGATGATACAAGGAGTGGGTTGGGATCTGGAAGATGAAGAAATGGGTCTTGGAGCGAGAAATGTGTGGTAGACTGAGGGACGGAGAGGCCTAAACACTGGCAGAGCTTGTTCGTATTCAAGTGGCGCCGTAAGACGAGAAGCGATGCGCAATCTGAAAATGATAGATTGATAACAAGAAGAGATAGATAGTCGCTTGAAAAGAGACGATGGTAGAAATGGAGATGTGATTACCAACGAGATCAGATGTAGTGTTAGAAATATGGACAATAAGGGCTGAACTGTTGCAGTCCAATGGTTATCTCCACATGTGTGATAGGCTGGGTATGAATCAGCTGATACGGAGGCGTTAGATGGATGCAGGAGCAACAAGATAGATTTTCAAGTGCGGGAAAACACAGAACAATGTAAGCACATTATCTCAGGGAATGTGTGAGAGAAGGAACTGGTGGAAAGAAAGGATTTTAATAGTAGGAATATGAATTGATACTGATGAAATATAGAGAGGGATGAAGACATATATACAGAAGGCATTGGCGTGAGGGTATTATTATTATCATGGGTAGGTTAAGACCAACAAGACACAAGAGAGAATAGGAACGTAAAATAAGTTGTGAACGACGACAAAAAATCAAAAATTTATTTTTTGGAAAAGATGTATACACTGAAGCATTATACCAAACGATGTAACTTACTCTCTAGGTTTAGAATATAAGTAAGCAATATTGTAATGAGTAATAATGTAATCACGATAAGTAACCATGTAATCATAGAACTGGTAAGGGTGATGCCTCTGTATGTGGAGCCGGCTTGAACTGGTTACATAGTCATCCAGGTAGTACATACCTCACCGTACTGTAGGTGGGGTCCCCACCCCTCTTCTCTCTCTCTCTCTCTCTCTCTCTCTTGAGCCTAACCTGATGATGAATTCAGGTGCAGCCAAGAGGAACGCAGGACACAGGGTTCCCACTCCAGAGCGTCTGGTACCCCAGCTACTACAGCTGCACCTGCCTTAACCACTTGGTGTCGTTTAAGGGTTTTGGTTCATTTCTTACATTCCATTATGATGAAGGTGTGCGGGGTGGGAGGGGGGAGAATAGATACTTTTTTCAACCTAGGAAAAGTTAGAAGCAGTGGGGGGAGAGAGAGAGAGAGAGAGAGAGGTTGACTGACTTAGTGAATGATGGCGAGAATAATGTTAGTTCAGTCTACGGACAAAGCTTTATATAATGCTTGTGGTCAGGTAATGCCGTTGCCAGTACAGGTTCCGTGGTGGTAGAGCTCATCTTCAACTACAGTTGCCATATCTCAGCGTATTCCTGTGAAATGTTCCGTGGTAGAGGTCATCGCTTACCACAGCTTACATATATCAGCGTCTTTGCAGCCTTTACTGGCACTACTACAGTATAAGCACGTACTTACTCGACATTCGAGGCATCGAAAACAGAGGGAAACACACTGATGTTTTCCTAATCAGAGTTCGCTGCACATCAATGTGGCAACTTCACCCCCACCCTTCCCCCATCCCGAGTGAGGTGCTGGAAATAGTTTGTTGTTAAATTACTCTTGCTTGCTACGTACAGTGGATGTGGTTATGTACCGTACAATACGTCTGGCTGGAAGGATTACAAGACACTTGCGGAGCACGACACTCCGTCCGCGACATTCACTATTCCCTTCGAGAAGCCATATATATATATATATATATATATATATATATATATATATATATATATATATATATATATATATAGTTACGAATTCAAATATAATATATTCGGACAAGGTCGCCAGTAACATATATTTGTTACGAGTAATCTATTGGTCCTCGTCTTCGCAAGGACGCTAGCTTCGTAACGTTTCACAACGGGATAACACGATCAGAAGGTTATGGGATTGAATTAAAAGACCAACACTACATTAAATCTACTTATAATGAAAGAATGCAGGTGTACAAAGATAAACACATAAATCAGGCATTTAACATTTAACACTAGTTAACATTCCAGGTAAGATTTCAAGCCAGGAGGTCTCTTTCCTCTATAACAATTTGTTCGATAACATTACACTTAGATCTGACGTGACACAGTAAAATAACATCGTTACACTTAGCTACCTATCGTGACACAGTAGTAACATCTTACAAATTGGGGCAGCGGTGGCTACAGGGTTCGAGACAGGGAAAGCTCACATTACCTTTGCTGGCGGGCTCGAGTCTGCTGAAGGAATCCCGTCCCAGACGATCGTCTGAGCCTTTTAACTGAAGGACCAGCAGGGTAAGAACAGCTAGCCACGCCTCGACCCACCTTGTTACCCTATGGTGCCACCTTTGATTGGTCATGGGCCTAAGGCCCACTGAGGATTGGAGGAGGGTGGCTCCAAGTGCCACTCCTACTTGGCTGGAGGGCCACTGGTACGTCGGTGATTGGAGAAGGTGTCATCCGTGAACCAGCTGACTGGCTGAGAGGGGGTTAGGTTCGTCCCACATCTGCCTGGATGTCCCACCTTCAAGTCCTGACAGCGACGACACTGTATGGGAGGCCGTAGGTTGACCCCCAATTTGACCTAGCGCCCTGGGTCAGGAGGCCCGAGCGTCGAGTGGGGCTGGATTGATGGCCCGGCGTGGCCATCTGGTTTCCTTCTCGAAGGTATGAAGAAGGCCTCAGAAATTAATGGGTTTGGCTATGGGAGTGAAATCCGTCCCAATAATGGAGCGAAGGCCTTGGCCCTCGCCCTAACATGGAATAGCTCTTACACTATACACAGAGATACACACATGCTTATTCATATACGAACATGTGCGCACCCACGTGTCGTAACAATATATATATATATATATATATATATATATATATATATATATATATATATATATATATATATATTTTTTTTTTTTTTTTTTTTTTTTTCATACTATTCGCTATTTCCCGCGATAGCGAGGTAGCGTTAAGAACAGAGGACTGGGCCTTTGAGGGAATAGCCTCACCTGGCCCTCTTCTCTGTTCCTTCTTTTGGAAAATTAAAAAAAAAAATAAAAAAAACGAGAGGGGAGGATTTTTCTTGTTATACTTAACCGCCGTCTCCCACGTTAGCAAGGTAGCGCAAGGAAACAGACGAGGAATGCCCCAACCCACCCACATACACATGTATATACATAAATGCCCACACATGCACATATACATACATATACATTTCAACGTACACATACACAGACATATACATATATACACATGTCCATACTTGCTGCTTTCATCCATTCTCGTCGCCACCCCGCCACACATGAAATAGCACCCCCTCCCCCCCGCGCGAGGTAACGCTAGGGAAAGACAACAAAGGCCACGTTCGTTCACACTCAGTCTCAAGCTGTCATGTGTAATGCACCGAAACCACAGCTCCCTTCCCACATCCAAGCCCCACAGACCTTTCCATGGTTTACCCCAGACGCTTCACATGTCCTAGGTCAATCCATTAACAGCGCGTCCACCCCGGTATACCACAGTGTTCCAATTCACTCTATTCCTTGCACCCTTTCACGCTTCTGATGTTCAGGCCCTTATCGCTCAAAATCTTTTTCGCTCCATCTTTCCACCTCCAATTTGGTCTCCCACTTCTCTTCTCTCCACCTCTTACACATATATCCTCTTTGTCAATATATATATATATATATATATATATATATATATATATATATATATATATATATATATATATATATATATATGATTGTGGCGGCACAGGCAACACACACACACAGTGTGTATACATATATATATATATATATATATATATATATATATATATATATATATATATATATATATATATATATATATATACACTGCCTGGTACCCATTTTATCGACCAACCCTTAGGGTGGATAACAGCTGGGGTTGACTGTGCACCGACTGCCGCAACCAGGATCACAGTCAGGATGCTAACCGATACACCCAGAGAGTTCATCTTTCCACCAAACCTCTGAGACACTTAGTGAGAGTAGAAACACGTGAATGATTTGAATGTGATGATTGTTTTCTTCATCTTTGATCGTTTTGATAATCTGACGATGCATAGTCAGGGGCGTCAGTCTTGATTCACAGTGCGTTCTGCCCGCGGGTAACTGCCCTGGCAGACGAACCTGAACACATGAGCAAGGGCGTCCCAGTCAGTGCTGGCGGGGAGTGAGTGTGAGGATCTTATATCCTGACGTGTAGTGAGCACAAGTGATCAGTATCAGCGCCCTGAAAATCATTGGCAGGTCGTGAGTGAGGGCACTACAGCAGGTGATGGCAGGATTGGTGGATGGTGTTCTGGAGCTTTGGTCAGGTCAGGTCAGGTCAGCTGGTGAACGCCCGTATACACGGTGAGTTAAGACTAAGGTCAGATTAGTATGAGTGGTGAAGGTCGTACACGTTGACCTGGAATTATGGTCACTTCAGGTACTGGTGGTGAAGGGTTAGTACGGTGTGACCTGGGACTGAGGTAGGGTTAGGTTGGGTGGTTAAAGTTTTTATATAGTGACCTGAAAGTAAGGTCATGTTGAGTCGGGTGGTGAAGTTCAGTACACGGTGACCTAAACAAAGGTCAGGTACTTTACCTTTTTTCAGCTGCACATTACATCCCATGATTTTGCGGGTTCCATGAGTCAACCATAGGGAGCCTGGAAGCTGTGCATCATCTTTACTATAAAACACGAGCCTAGAATCTGTCAGCAGCTGCGAGAGGCTTGTAGACGAAGGGCGTGGAGGAGGTTCTCGCCCCGGGCGGGGTAGAGGCTGGCTCTGGCGGTACTTCATCTCACTATGGCACCGGAGGCTACACGGCAGCTGATGCAATGGACCTGCCCCTCGACCCAGCAAGTTTCATTAGTGTACTTTCACCCAAGATGATACCGCTCGGGTGTCATTCTTCTCGGGGGGGAGTTAGTCGTGTGTTACAGTGCGTTGGTGACGTGACCAGCGACGCAGGCTCGGAGGCGCTGGACGACCCGTATACTGCACACAGGCTGAAGCGGGCGGGGCGACACTTCTGACGCAGGTGTGTCGGAGATGGTTGGGCACACAAGTGTCACAGGTATGCGGAGGCAGAGAATGGGAGCCACCCGTCCAGTGACAGTGTGGCTAGACGAATTCTCCAGTGACACAGGTGTTCCGTGACCAGACGAACCCTCACAGGTGTGATTAGGCACAGGTGTGGTGGGGTGGGACGATACACCTAGTGACTCAGATGTACGGGGGCGACTCATTCCGTGACGCTTTAATGGTGGAACGGGACGATCCGTCTGGTGACACGCTTATGGCCGGGTGAGGCGACCCGTCAAGTGACATGTATTTGGTAGGGTAGGGCGACCCATATCGTGGTACAGGTGAGGTGGGGTGACTCGTCTACCAACTCGCATTTAGTAGAGGGTGGCTACCAACCTAGTGGGAAGTCTTTGGAGGGGCTGGGCGACCCATCTGGTGACAAAGATGAGGTAGGAATACCCGTCCGGTGACAGAGGTAAAGCGGGGCAACCTGTCTAATGACAGAGATATGGTGGGGTCAGCCAGTCTCCTGGGACCAACTCTCATGACGCAGTGTCATGCAAGGCTAGTATCTTCTCCAAGCCGTTCGGGAGAGTAGAAGTGAGCGAGCCAACACCTCGTGTTTGCTGAAGGATTCCTCCGTCAAACATGTCTGAGATGTGGGCCTCCTTATTGTCTTTCCTTCGTGAGATTTCATCATTTCTGAAGTTATCTGTACGTGTTCTCTTTTTTTGCAAATAACATAGATGACTACCACGACCCTCGCACACACCTGGTGGCTCCTCACTACTCCTCCGTCTGTGGCCGCCCCTGTTCAGTAGTGTACACTGCAATTGCTTTATTGGACGTAAGAGATTGTGGCGTCGCGAATCTCGTTTAAACGAGAGATAACGCGGATTCAGGGGAAGGAGTTCATATGTCACAAATCTTTCAGTTGATTCATTTTAAACATAAGCCTGGGTGGAGTAAGTCTGTATGGACTGTCAGAAAACGTTCAGCTTCCTATGTAGTATGCCACATAGGAAGCTGGTAAAGAAAACGAGTCTTGGTCAAGAGTATGGGGGTGTACACATTTTGAATGGAGAGAAGCGTACCTTATTGACAGGGAACATAGAGTGCTTTTCGAAGGAATACTTTCAAGTGAGGTGAAATCACCAGTGATGTGCCTCCGGGTACAGTCCTGGGATCACCGCACTTCATGATCCGTGAGGAAAGTTGGACTCCTGTCTGATTATGTTTGCAGATGGTGACAAGATCATGAGGGAAGTAAAGCGTAGAAAGGGTCGCATCAGCTTACTGGCGAACCGAAACAAACTCCAAACCTGAGTAAATTCACTGAGGATGGGACGCAGTGAAGGAAGGTCTTGCTATGAATAATATCTAGCTGGAAACAGACTGCAGGAATGTGTGTGTGTGTGTGTGTGTGTGTGTGTGTGTGTGTGTGTGTGTGTGTGTGTGTGTGTGAGAGAGGGGACTTGGGAGTCGACATTGTACCGACGCGACCTGTCGTCAGGGCCCCACTTAACGGAGAGCTGTGATAGTGACAGATTGTCAGGTGTCAAGTGGTACAATAGCACTGGAGGAGAGTTCGATCACATCCCTTAGGGCCAATACTTGGATAGGTTTTTCGAGGTTGATCATCGCATTTATAAAAAAGAAAAAAGAAAAAAAAGAATAAGAACTTGTAGAGAAGGTCCAGAGGAGAGCAACAAAGATGGTACTAGAATTCAGAGAACTGAGTTAATTGAGAGATTAGAGGCCATAAACATGTCCATCATGAAAGAGATAAGAGTAAGGGGAGACTTGATCACTTGATGCAACATTGTTATCATGTGATGATCGACAGCTGCTGTACGACAACAACGGTTCTTAGCAACACGAAATGATACGTTCATTTTTTAATTTTCTGGTCGTTCTACAAAACATACTACCACACCTACGTTTATGCAAGAACAATTTGACTTTTATTAGTGGCCATCTACACAACAGTTTACGTCACTCTACTATGTTTCCCCGCACCCTTGTCCCTCCCCCATATAGTGTTACCAGCTCAGATGACATAAGCATACGAGGTACGTGGTCGTCAACTCCTGTGGCCGAGTGTACTATCCTTGTTTCTTTTGTCTGGACTTTTTCTCTCAGTCATTTGTGCTTTCTCACGTGCGATGACTAAACCTGGGATGTATATCCTAGCTTGGGCGTAATGTAGAATGTGAATACCTTCCTGAATATCTCTTTGATCAAATACGCGAATACTATACTGATATTCTCCAGCATTCACGAGCCACCTAGAGTCGAGCGAATAGGTTCGAATCCTGGCTGTGGCAGTCGGTCAACAGTCGACCCACCCGTTCATCCACACTTAGGGGTTGTTCGATAGAATGGGTTGGGTACCTGACTCAGGCTAATATATATATATATATATATATATATATATATATATATATATATGATTAGGGCCTCAGTTGTCCATGCCGTCTCAGCCAACATAAAAAAGACAGGTTATCTCGTTTATTGTTCCCTAAGGCTGGACTCCGGCGACAGGTTCAGGACGCTGTCTGTTCCCAAAGTCCCTCTCACACACAGAATCCTGCAACTTATATCCTACCAGATGATATTCATTTCAAGGCCTTCTTTCGTATTCCATCTTCAGTACCTTGCATTTGCTCGGGTTGATTTCCATTAACACATGACCAACTTTAAAGCTTGTCTAGGTCCCCTTGTAAGGTGATGCAGTCTACCTCGATTACAACCTCTCTCATAACCTTGGCATCATCCACAAACATATTCACGTGTGTGTGTGTGTTTGTGTGTGTGTACTGAGGCTTGTGTGGGTGGGGTGTATGTGAGTGGTTTGGGTTCTGGTAGCGTGGGTGTGGGTGTGGGGATGATTGTGGGTGGTGTTGCAGTGAGCGTGGTTGGGTGTGGGGGTTGGTGGTGTGTGGGCATGGTCTAAAGCGTGGGTGTGGGTGTGTGGGGGGTGGTGTGTAGGCTGGTTAAGCGTGGGTGTGGGGTGTGTGGGCATGGTTTGAGCGTGGGTGTGGGGTGTGTGGGCATGGTCTGAGCGTGGGTGTGGGGTGTGTGGGCATGGTCTGAGCGTGGGTGTGGGGTGTGTGGGCATGGTCTGAGCGTGGGTGTGGGGTGTGTGGGCATGGTTTGAGCGTGGGTGTGGGGTGTGTAGGCATGGTCTAGCGTGGGTGTGGGGTGTTGGGTTGGTTGACCAGTGGTGTGTTAGATAGTTGGCTTCCGTCTCAGATGTGGGTGTGGGTACGGTGTAAAGTGTGGGCGACGGCTCTGGGCGTGGGTGTGGGGTGTGTGGGTATGGTCTGAGCGTGGGTGTGGGGTGTGTGGGCATGGTCTAAGTGTGGGTGTGGGGTGTGTGGGTATGGTCTGAGTGTGGGTGTGGGGTGTGTGGGTATGGTCTGAGCGTGGGTTTGGGGTGTGTGGGCATGGTTTGAGCGTGGGTGTGGGGTGTGTAGGCATGGTCTAAGCGTGGGTGTGGGGTGTATGGGCTTGGTTTGAACGTGGGTGTGGGGTGTGTGGGCATGGTCTAAGTGTGGGTGTGGGGTGTGTGGGCATGGTCTGAGCGTGGGTGTGGGGTGTGTGGGTATGGTCTGAGCCCAGGGTGAGATAGATGCCTTTAGACTAAGCTTGGTCTCTCCCGTTCCAGATGTGGAGGAGGCGGGATACGAGTGCTACAACCACCACGTGTCGGCGCCGACGGCCCTCATCAGGAACAACTTCCGTGGCTTCTGCAGCACAATGCTGGGCCCGACAGCCGCGCCCACGCGCCCGGACCTTCCCCCGGCACGCCCGCCGCCCCCACAGGAGTTCAGAAGTCGCTCACCCTCGCCCGATGACCTCCGCCGTCCCACGCAGCTGGAGGAGGAGCTGCGTGCTGCCGGCGTGTACTTCAGGAGGCCCGGTTCACCCCTCAGAGTCCCCGTCAGGAACCACACGCCCATACGGACAAACACGCCTTCTCGGACTTACACGCCGACTCGGAACCACACGCCCTCGCGGAGCCACACGCCCCCGCGGAGCGAGGTGGAGGCGGTGACGGCGGCACTGGACGAGCTGGACGCGTCCCTAGCTGGGCTGAGCGGCTCCTCCGGTGAAAGTTCGCCGGCGCGGTCCCACGCCTCCAGTGTGGTGGAGCGCAGCCAGTCAGGAGCAGACCCCGCGCCTGTTCACACTCCTGCCTCACGCTGCCCCGGGGTCGCCAGGTCCCTCCACGCTGACGCTGGTGAAGACGTCTGCGCCGACACCACCTCCCAGTACAACCACGAGCGAGGAAGTGAGGACACGGCAGACGACAGTAGAACCCCAGTGGAGGCGGGCAGGGTGTTAGGAGCCAGATACGGTGCGGGCACGGGCGGTGGGCGGCCGGTAGGCAGAGTGGGCGGTGCCGTTCAAGATGGTGTGCCACGCCATGCCCACCAACAGCCCACGAATGACGCCGTTATGGAGAACCTGAACCTCATCGAGGAAGTATACGTGGACACGCGGGCCGTGCCCCACTCCTCCGTCTCCATGCACGCTTACTACCCTGGCATCCAGTACACGCCTGTGTCCCACGCTTCCACCAAGCCCGTAGCAGCCGTCCGCAACTCCTCGATGGGCCTAGGCCTCAGGGGGTCAGCACTGCTGGCGGACAGTGACAGCGGCCACGAGAGCGGCGCCACGAGCCCCTGCGGCACCCTCACCCGCCAGGACACCCACTCCCCGCCCCCATCTCCTCACCACGCCCATTCGTCCTCGTCCGTCATCCATTCCCGCACCTCCAGCTTACAGTCCTGTCGTGGCGCAGGCGTGCTAGAGGGTGAGGTGGGCGTGGCGGTGGTGGGTGATTCTGGCAACAGTGTGGGCGCGAGCGTAGGCGGCGTACTTCTAGAGCCACGACCTCCCACACACTTCGTGGTGGTGGCTATCGACTTCGGCACCACCTACAGCGGCTACGCCTTCAGCTTCACCCGTGACCCTGATAGTGTTCACATGATGAAGAAATGGGAAGGTCAGTACTAGGTAGTGTAGCATTAGTAGCAATGCCAGGTGACACTAGTGACACCTGCAGGTGCCAGGTAACACCATTATCGCCTGCAGGTATCATGTAAAACTACTATCATCCGCAGGTATCAGGTAACATATAATACTAGTGACACTAGTATTATCCCCAGGTACCAGGTAACAACAGTACTACTACCCTCACACAGCAGGAACCACAGCCCATATCCCCGGGAACCACATGAAACTCATACTGTCGCAGATCCCATATGACACTAGTGCCAGCCCTTAGGTGTCATGTGACACTCGCACTATTCCAGATAACCACTTGACACTAGTACGAGCCCCAGGTGTCATGTATTACCAGTACCACTACTGGGAATTTTTGACACACTCGCTGTTTGGACTGTAGTACCTGGTACCAGCCCTGGTTCCATGTACCGCAGGTAGGATCCCTGGTACCTTTAACCTAATACACGTGTAATTCAGTAAGATCTGGCCTCCTTTATGGGCTGTGTGACTCTGCCACATGTCTCGTATGGGTGACCCAACCTGTTAGAAAATATCATTGTTTACATTAAGGGTGCGGCGCAAATGACGATTGATATCAATGAAAATCTCACTGGATTCGTTATATATAGTTTGTACAGGTCTTTTACAGCAGCAGCAGCGATCGTTTTAAAGAATGTTGGGCAGTGTTAGGCTAGGTTAGGTTATATGTTTTGGTTATGTGAGGTTAGGTCATGCTATGATAGGCTGAGATGGGTTAAGGTATGAGAGATTATATCACGCTAGGTTAAAGTATATTCCTTGGTCATGTGAGGTTACATATGGGTAGGTTAGGTTAGGTTAGGTTAAGATATGTTCTTGTTTATGTGAGGTTACGCATGGTAGGTCCAGGTAAATTATGTTTCTTGTCCATGGTAATTATTCTGAGATAGGTTAGGCTTCTTGGTTAAGTGATGTTAATTACGATAGGTTAATTGTGATGTTTCTTGGTTATGTTAGCTTATATTATGCTATGTCTTTTTATTTATGTATATTGCACAAGACAAGGTTTATGTCACTTGGTAATATAATGGTTAAGTTGAATTAAGTGTCTTGATTAAGTTAATTATACTTAAGTTAACTAGAGTTGGTTAGGTTATGATGTAAGGAAGCAGTAACTAAGGTTAGGTTACATTAGTCAGCTTATGTTTCTTTCTTATGTTAGGGTTTCTTAGGTTATCTTTATGTTATCATTATGTTAGGTTGATCTTTGTTCCTTGGTTAAATGGATGTACTAGGTTTGGTTACTTCTTGGTTATGATATATTTGTTTGGTTACTTCTTGGTTATGATAACATCTGATATAACTAAAAGACAATGTATTATAGTGTGGGATGATGTAGCAGAACCGGAGAACTATAATCTTGATGTATGATGACATCAAATGCTAGACTACATAATCGTGTGTGATTACCTGATAACACGCTCAGACACTGTATGAAAGTGAATTGAGATACAGCAAAGACGGAATATGCAAAAGTAGCATGTTATGAGCTGACTGTTTTTCGGGTGTCGACATATAGTATGGTGAGCTCACAACTTTAGTAGGCAATGTAGGTTGGCGACATGGGAGGGCAAGGGTGACAACCTATAAAAGTTTACTAGAGCGTCACAAACCGTTTATCAGACTGGAATACCAGGTGTCGCCACATACACAACCCCTCACGTCGTAACTGAACGTGTTTCTGTAGACACTATTTCTGTATCCTCCGTGTGGGGCGATCTGCAGCAGTTGCTGCAACACATTTGCTTTTTGACATACTTGAATATACTGTTGACACATTGAATATACTGTTGTCAAGATTGCTGAAATTATACGGCAATGTATAATTTCCTATGTCTTTCCTATGTTTTTAGGATTCCTCTGTACCTTTGTCGATTGGTTTGGGATGAGTTTTCTCCGTAACTTTTCTCATCCGTCAGGTTGAGGGTGTGGTACTTCAGGCCTGTGTAGCCTTCATCACACAGCTGATAGGCAAACACTGGACATATGTTTAGTGAACAATATGATATCCTCACTGGACTATTTATACATTTTACAGTATTTTCAGGCAGTGATGTATAGTTCTTATACTTTCAGGCAGTGACGGAATTCTAAAACTTTTGTGCACTGACGGACGATTCAAAAACTGTCGGATAGTGACGAGCAATTCTAAAACTTCCGGGCAGTGACGAACAATTGACACCCAGGTAGTGACAGAATTTCAGGTTCGAAAGGTTTCTGCTCTTTTTTGTCTTACTGTATCCATGGCACCCTTTTCGTGGTCTTACCCGTTACTTTCTGTGTGTAAATTGAGAACCAAGTCTTCAAGCATTTTCCATATGTGAATTATACTTCTCGCTTCTCCGCTCAAGATAACAGAGTTAGTGAGTGATTTCACTCCTTTCAAGTGGTGTTGATTTTTTGACAGAGTCATTGTGTGCTGTGAACGGCTGTTGCACTTTATTTCCAAGTAAAATGACCCGTCACGGACAAGAGGTTAGGTATTCAGTGAAATATAAAAGTCATGGTTCTCATGAACCTCTGTTGCTCACCTGACTATTAATTTGCCAATATATTGATATCATTATTTTTGTCCAGTATGACCACTTGCATAATGGACTGAATTTGCGAAAGCTCTTCTATTCAGTGAAGAGACTAACTAGTGATCTATTTCAAACAGCTCATGATCATGTGGTTCCACTACGAATTTAAGTAACATATATCTTGAGGCAAAGAAGTTCATGGGATTATATATATATATATATATATATATATATATATATATATATATATATATATATATATATATATATATATATACATATATATTTCATTTATTTATTTTGTTTTGTCG
Source organism: Panulirus ornatus (assembly GCF_036320965.1). Lineage (NCBI taxonomy): Eukaryota > Metazoa > Arthropoda > Malacostraca > Decapoda > Palinuridae > Panulirus > Panulirus ornatus. The sequence continues at coordinate 26,365,441 of NC_092240.1, forward strand.
CTGTCTCCCGCGTTTGCAAGGTAGCGCAAGGAAACAGACGAAAGAAATGGCCCAACCCACCCACATACACATGTATATACATACAGGTCCACACACGCAAATATACATACCTATACATCTCAATGTACACATATATATACACACACAGACACATACATATATACCCATGCACACAATTCACACTGTCTGCCTTTATTCATTCCCATCGCCACCTCGCCACACATGGAATACCATCCCCCTCCCCCTCATGTGTGCGAGGTAGCGCTAGGAAAAGACAACAAAGGCCCCATTCGTTCACACTCAGTCTCTAGCTGTCATGCAATAATGCCCGAAACCACAGCTCCCTTTCCACATCCAGGCCCCACACAACTTTCCATGGTTTACCCCAGACGCTTCACATGCCCTGATTCAATCCACTGACAGCACGTCAACCCCGGTATACCACATCGATCCAATTCACTCTATTTCTTGCACGCCTTTCACCCTCCTGCATGTTCAGGCCCCGATCACTCAAAATCTTTTTCACTTCATCTTTCCACCTCCAATTTGGTCTCCCACTTCTCCTCGTTCCCTCCACCTCTGACACATATATCCTCTTGGTCAATCTTTCCTCACTCATTCTCTCCATGTGCCCAAACCATTTCAAAACACCCTCTTCTGCTCTCTCAACCACGCTCTTTTTATTTCCACACATCTCTCTCACCCTTACATTACTTACTCGATCAAATCACCTCACACCACACATTGTCCTCAAACATCTCATTTCCAGCACATCCACCCTCCTGCGCACAACTCGATCCATAGCCCACGCCTCGCAACCATACAACATTGTTGGAACCACTATACCTTCAAACATACCCATTTTTGCTTTCCGAGATAATGTTCTCGACTTCCACACATTCTTCAAGACTCCCAGGATTTTCGCCCCCTCCCCCACCCTATGATTCACTTCCGCTTCCATGGTTCCATCCGCTGCCAGATCCACTCCCAGATATCTAAAACACTTTACTTCCTCCAGTTTTTCTCCATTCAAACTTACCTCCCAATTGACTTGACCCTCAACCCTACTGTACCTAATAACCTTGCTCTTATTCACATTTACTCTTGAATTTCTTCTTTCACACACTTTACCAAACTCAGTCACCAGCTTCTGCAGTTTCTCACATGAATCAGCCACCAGCGCTGTATCATCAGCGAATAACAACTGACTCACCTCCCAAGCTCTCTCATCCACAACAGACTGCATACTTGCCCCTCTTTCCAAAACTCTTTCATTCACCTCCCTAACAACCCCATCCATAAACAAATTAAACAACCATGGAGACATCACACACCCCTGCCGCAAACCTACATTCACTGAGAACCAATCACTTTCCTCTCTTCCTACACGTACACATGCCTTACATCCTCGATAAAACCTTTTCACTGCTTCTAACAACTTGCCTCCCACACCATATATTCTTAATACCTTCCACAGAGCATCTCTATCAACTCTATCATATGCCTTCTCCAGATCCATAAATGCTACATACAAATCCATTTGCTTTTCTAAGTATTTCTCACATACATTCCTCAAAGCAAACACCTGATCCACACATCCTCTACCACTTCTGAAACCACACTGCTCTTCCCCAATCTGATGCTCTGTACATGCCTTCACCCTCTCAATCAATACCCTCCCATATAATTTACCAGGAATACTCAACAAACTTATACCTCTGTAATTTGAGCACTCACTCTTATCCCCTTATATATATATATATATATATATATATATATATATATATATATATATATATATATATATATATATATATATATGGTTTCGGGCATTATTACATGACAGCTAGAGACTGAGTGTGAACAAATGTGGCTTTTGTTTTCTTTTCCTAGCGCTACCTCGCACACATGAGGGGGGGGAGGGGGATGTTATTCCATGTGTGGCGAGGGGGCGATGGGAATAAATAAAGGCAGACAGTATGAATTATGTGCATGTGTATATATGTATGTGTCTGTGTGTGTATATATATGTGTACATTGAGATGTATAGGTATGTATATTTGCGTGTGTGGACGTGTATGTATATACATGTGTATGTGGGTGGGTTGGGGCATTCTTTCGTCTGTTTCCTTGCGCTACCTTGCTAACGCGGGAGACAGCGACAAAGCAAAATAATAATGATGATAATAATAATAATAATAATAGTAATAATATATATATATATATATATATATATATATATATATATATATATATATATATATATATATATATATATATATGTATACGTAGAGACCATCTTTGATGTTGCTCAGGGTCAACACAGACAGTTCTAGAGACAGGGCACCTAAGGACCATTCCAACTAAGTTCGTTCCAAATTTAGCAAAGCTATGAATCAAACGGAAACATCCTACAATATATTATATATCAAAGAAACCATAATTCTTTAGTTATGGTTGAAATTTGTGCAATTATGCCCAGAAAACGAAGTTATGGTTATTTGAAGAAATGAATATTCTTAGAAACCGGCTATTTTGGATAAAGGTCAGAGTCGCTTGACACGCCTCTGAATAGGGGCCAATGGGGGAACATCCCAGCCAAGTTTGGTTTAAACTGATCAGTTAGTTTAAGAGAAGATTGAAGTTTGAAACGTTACTGATCGGATGTTGGTGGTAAAATCTCACATGGTCCCCCTTCTCAGGCGAGGTTAATAGGATTAAAGAGATAACGATGTAAGGAAGAAAAGGTTCTAAGTTTTTGGAAAAGCAGAAAACCTGTTTAAGAAAGGGCGGATCGTAGCTACCGAGGGGGGGGGGGATACAAGCGTTGAAGAGTTCCAAAGCTTAGCGGTGTAAAGGAAGAAACAGACTTCAAAATGGCCTCATAACTCGCGTAAAGTGTAAGTGTTCTGCGTAGTGCCATCACAAGATTTCTTTCTTGTTTTCAGGGTTTTTGAAAATTCAGCCCACCATCTGAATGAAGGGGTAAAGATAATTGTATTCGCTGATGGTAGGATCATTTGACACAATGACTCCAGCTCTTTACATTTCTCGTTTGCATTCTTTTGTTCATATTTGTGTATCCTGCTACGGTTTTCATTCTTCACTTTCCCATAACGAAATAGTTGTAGGTTCTCCACTGGGGAGATTTTCACGTTTTCTGATATCATGTGCCAAGGATGATACAAAGCTACATCTGCTTTTGTGTCTGTCAGACATGATGAGATGTTCAGGTGTGTGCGAGAAGTACAGTTCCATGAAGACAAGACCAGGTATCGTAGCCTTGTTCATTAGAAAGTTTTGAATTCATCTCACTTTACTATATATTCCACTTTTACGAACTTTGTGGAAAAAGGAAACAAAAAGAGAAAATACGTTCAGCCCAGAAGGGGAAGTAGGGGCACCAGTGAGACACACCCAGATAAGAAAGGAGAACAACAGTAGAAGAAGCCCACCACACGAGCGTCAAACACCAGTAAACAAAGATGGCGGGAGAGGTGAAGCGTCGAACACATAGAGCGGGGAGATGAGAACATCGCTTGCACAACGTTTACATCCAGTGGCCATGAAATTAGATGAGATATGGTATGTTGGTGGACTGTTTATCCGCACGTACGGAAGGAATGAGATCATACAGATCTAACGGTAACTACTGATGGTGAATTTCGGAGATGAGAGGGTCCTGAGTCTCTCCATGGCCTCTAACCTGAGCGTTGTGACTGTCCTGCAGACGTCTCACTTTTGACCATCTCAGACGTGGATGTTGGTGTTGTGTCTGACGTCGTCTCTCGAGGCGGAGGTACCTTGAGGATCTGCTGTGATGCCCCGACCCGGAAGAGGGAACCTAATTAACATCTGTTGTGGAAGGAGTGAGCTTCTAGAACGTGTCCTTGTTTGTCGTAGAAATCCATAGATTTGAAATATGAAAAAAAAAACTTATGAAAATAAATGAATCATTGATTTGAGTTCTTGATCACAGGCCAGAAGAACCCAGCTCACTGATGAATGCTGACAGAGCGGCTGAAAAGTCCTGTTTCACCGGAAGGTTACACAAGGAGGAAGTACTTCCAGACAACGTGATGTTCAATGAGGGCACCTGCTCCGCTGGAAGACATCACGAATGACTGGTGGTTCAGGAACCTGTAAATGTTTCCACTGGAACAGCGAGTGATTTATGGTAGACATGACGGGTCAGGCTGGTGTACGGTAGACATGACGGGTCAGGCTGGTGTACGGTAGACATGACGGGTCAGGCTGGTGTACGGTAGACATGATGGGTCAGGCTGGTGTACGGTAGACATGACGGGTCAGGCTGGTGTACGGTAGACATGATGGGTCAGGCTGGTGTACGGTAGACATGACGGGTCAGGCTGGTGTACGGTAGACATGATGGGTCAGGCTGGTGTACGGTAGACATGACGGGTCAGGCTGGCGTACGGTAGACATGATGGGTCAGGGTACCCCTGCAGGGTTCTTTGTTCAGTGTGAAGAACAAATGTAAAGAAGTAAGTCAGTACAGTTGAGTTCGGAACGCCTCATTGGCTCACTGTATAACAAAGAATCTCATGAACCTCACCCTGAATGAACCTTGCCCGAGTGAACCTCGCCCCGAATGAACCTCACCCTGAGTTAACCTCACCTTGAGTGAACTTCGCCCTGAGAGAACCTTACTCTGAGTGAACCTCATCCTGAGTGAACTTCTCCCTGATTGAACCTCGCCCAGGTGAACTTTATCCTGAGAAAACCTTAGCCTGAGTGAACTTCGCCCAGAGTGAATCTCGCCTTGTGTGAACCTTACCCTGAGTGAACCTTACCCTGAGTGAACTCCCTGAGTGAATCTCACCCTGAGTGAACTTCGCCCTGAGAGAACCTTACTCTGAGTGAACCTCATCCTGAGTGAACTTCTCCCTGAGTGAACCTCGCCCCAGGTGAAGCCTTATCCTGAGAGAACCTCGCTCTGAGTGAACCTTACCCTGAGTGAACCTCAGCCTAAGTGACCCTTGCCCTGGGTGAACCTACCCTGAGTGAATCTCAGCCTAAGTGAACCCCGCCCTGAGTGAGCCTCGCCCTAAGTGAACCTCAGCCTTAGTGAACCTCACCCTGAGTTGAGAAAGCCTGTTATGGCCGCTAGTAAAAAAAAGAAAGCGATATATTCATCTGTCGAGAGAATTTTCAGTTGGTGAACCGACTCTGCTTTAGAATTGGCTGTTACCCATCACCTACGGAGGGCCTAAGTACGGTAAGTGTTACCCATCACATACGGAGTGCCTTCGTAGGGTAACTGTTTCCCATCAACTAGAGGGTGCCTACGTACGGTAGCTGTTACCAATCACCTACGGAGGGCCTACGTACGGTAAATGTTACCCATCACATACGGAGTGCCTACGTACGGTAAATGTTACCCATCACATACGGAGTGCCTGCGTACGGTAACTTTCCCATCAACTAGAGAGTGCCTACGCACAGTAACTGTTCCATCACCTACGGAGAGCCCACGTACGGCAACGGTTACCCATCACCTACGGAGGGCCTACGTACGGCAACGGTTACCCATCACCTACCGAGAGCCTACGTACGGCAACGGTTACCCATCACCTACGGAGGGCCTACGTACGGCAACGGTTACCCATCACCTACCGAGAGCCTACGTACGGCAACGGTTACCCATCACCTACGGAGGGCCTGCGTAAGTGTTACCCATCACCTACGGAGGGCCTACGTACGGTAACTGTTACCCATCACGTACAGTGTCACAGTATACCCTGAGATGTAAGGTACAGAGTCACAGTATACCCTGAGGTGTTGGGTACAGTGTCACAGTATACCGTGAGGTGTCAGGTACAGTGTCACAGTGTACCCTGAGGTGTCAGGTACAGTGTCACAGTGTACCCTGAGGTGTCAGGTACAGTGTCACAGTGTACCCTGAGGTGTCAGGTACAGTGTCACAGTGTACCCTGAGGTGTCAGGTACAGTGTCACAGTATACCGTGAGGTGTCAGGTACAGTGTCACAGTGTACCCTGAGGTGTCAGGTACAGTGTCACAGTGTACCCTGAGGTGTCAGGTACAGTGTCACAGTGTATCCTGAGGTGTCAGGTACAGTGTCACAGTGTACCCTGAGGTGTCAGGTACAGTGTCACAGTGTACCCTGAGGTGTCAGGTACAGTGTCACAGTGTATCCTGAGGTGTCAGGTACAGTGTCACAGTGTACCCTGAGGTGTCAGGTACAGTGTCACAGTGTACCCTGAGGTGTCAGGTACAGTGTCACAGTATACCGTGAGGTGTCAGGTACAGTGTCACAGTGTATCCTGAGGTGTCAGGTACAGTGTCACAGTGTACCCTGAGGTGTCAGGTACAGTGTCACAGTGTATCCTGAGGTGTCAGGTACAGTGTCACAGTGTACCCTGAGGTGTCAGGTACAGTGTCACAGTGTACCCTGAGGTGTCAGGTACAGTGTCACAGTGTACCCTGAGGTGTCAGGTACAGTGTCACAGTGTACCCTGAGGTGTCAGGTACAGTGTCACAGGTTTATATATAAAACAGAAAAAAAAAAAACCTGAGGAAAATACTCTTGAGTCACTTCACGAGTTGCACGTTTGGACCAGCTTAACATTTACCCAGCGTATCAAAAGGTCCACCGCTCTCATGATATATGTTTCCCCTCCGCTGCAGAATTTAGAAAGTAATTGTACCAGCGGAGAGCAGTAGAGGCAGGCATGAGTTCAGGGAGGCTCGGTACAGCGTGGGAGGTGGGCCACTAGTGGGACACCAGTGCTCACTGACGGTGGTGTGTCATGTCTTGTTGCTACAACACGCACCTCCCTAGACACAACCAGACTCCCGCTCCCACCACCACCACCACCTGCTGCTGCTACCATAGTACCTCTCAGCCTAATGAACCACGACCGTAAGTCGTCCTGCTCTGGAGTTATCATTCGAAGGCTGACCAGTAGGAAACTCACGATCGCAACGGTCGGACCCGAGTTACCCAGCCCCGAGTTATCGTAATCTGGGTCATGAACTGTCTAACACGAAAACGATTACTGTTTAACTTTTGGCTACAGATCCTATGATGATAATAGGAGTACTAGTAGTAGTAGTAATAATAATAATAATAATAATGATAATAATGATAATAATGATGATAATACCTTGATATTTTTAGACCCTAAAATAAATTGATATTTTCAGAATCAATGTTGTTATGTAAAGGACGATACAACACTATCCAGATTGTGGCAATATAGGTGTGAGTGTCATCTAGTGGTGTTGTACTATCTATACATGCTGGGAACCCATCCCTTACATCTATGTCCTCTTATATTTCTGTAATGTTTATTGATAAATGTATAAATACATTTATGATTTGATTTGTGTTCAATGAAGTCCAGAACGATATGTGTTAATCTGAACAAGTCGTAATCTAGTTTTAGGAAGGTTCATCAACCTGTTTGAGTCGGGCATGTAGTCAGCGATGTGTCTTGTGTCTGTACAGGAGGCGACCCTGGGGTCCAGAACCAGAAGACGCCAACCATCGTCCTCCTGACGCCCGAGGGACGCTTCCACTCGCTGGGGTTCACAGCGCGTGACACCTACCACGACCTGGACCCGAAGGAAGCCAAGCGTTGGCTCTACTTCGACAAGTTCAAGATGGCTCTCCATGCCGACCAGGTCAGTGCTGGGGGAGGGAGATGTGGTATCATATCTGTGGAGGAGGAGGGTGGCAGTGTAGTGCAGGGGTAGTGCAGGTGTAGGGGAAAGAGGCAGTTCAGGTGTGTGTGTGTGTGTGTGTGTGTGTGGGACTCTTAGGAGTAATGTATACATTACGGAATATTAATATATGTCGAGGAAGGAGTTGTGCAGGTATGGGGGTAGTCATATGTTAGGTATATGATGGTATATAGATATAGGCGTGCGTTGCAGGTGTGTTAAGGACGGTAAGAGTCAGGTGTGGGATGCTGGGAAGTGTTAGATGATGGTAAGTTTGGTGGGTGTAAACAAGTGCTGCACACAAGGAGGCGTCTTCAAGTGTGTGATAGATTAGTATGAAGTGTAAGTGAAGAAGTGTTAAGTGGCGCTTTAGATCTACAGTATAGGGATAGTGTCAAGTGTCATTACTAATGATTCCCATGTGGATGATAGTGTCAAGTGTCACTGAACGTGTGTGTGTGTGTGTGTGTGTGTGTGTGTGTGTGTGTGTGTGTGTGTGTGTGTGTGTCATAGATGATAATGTCAAGTGTGAGGATCGCTCTGTACCAGGAGTGTCAAATGGCATCATCTTTGATGAACGACCCCACAAATGCCCTGGGTCGTCGAAAGGAGACAAAGGCAATAAAACAAATCAACTAATGATGACTAGTTGGGTAACACTAGTGTATCTTGCTGGTCGTCTGTACTAACTAGTTGGGTAACACTAGTATATCTTGCTGGTCGTATGTACTAACTAGTTGGGTAACACTAGTGTATCTTGCTGGTCGTCTGCACTAACTAGTTGGATAATACTAGTGTATCTTGCTGGTCGTCTGTACTAACTAGTTGGATAACACTAGTGTATCTTGCTGGTCGTATGTACTAACTAGTTGGATAACACTAGTGTATCTTGCTGGTCGTCTGTACTAACTAGTTGGATAACACTAGCGTATCTTGCTGGTCGTCTGTACTAACTAGTTGGATAACACTAGTGTATCTTGTTGGTCGTCTGTACTAACTAGTTGGATAACACTAGTGTATCTTGCCTGTCCCCTGCGCTAACTAGAAAGTAAAAGGATTGTCAATGGACCTGAGAATTTGTTGCAAGAATATGTGATGCCGCATGTGGCAATCACCACAATAGCGCGTGACGAATTCAGCAATCACTTCTACTGAGTAACGCAGCCAGTGTGTGACGTATTCAGGAATCACCACAACAATGTGTGACGTATTTAACAATCACCACAACAATGTGTGACGTATTTAACAATCACCACAACAATGTGTGACGTATTTAACAATCACCACAACAATTTGTGACGTATTTAACAATCACCACAACAATGTGTGACGTATTCAACAATCACCACAACAATGTGTGACGTATTTAACAATCACCACAACAATGTGTGACGAAATTAACAATCACCACAACAATGTGTGACGTATTTAACAATCACCACAACAATGTGTGACGTATTTAACAATCACCACAACAATGTGTGACGTATTTAACAATCACCACAACAATGTGTGACGTATTTAACAATCACCACAACAATGTGTGACGTATTTAACAATCACCACAACAATGTGTGACGTATTTAACAATCACACAAAGAATGTGTGACGTATTTAACAATAACCACAACAATGTGTGACGTATTTAACAATCACCACAACAATTTGTGACGTATTCAACAATCACCACAGCAATGTGTGACGTATTTAACAATCACCACAACAATGTGTGACGTATTTCAACAATCACCACAACAATGTGTGACGTATTTAACAATCACCACAACAATGTGTGACGTATTTAACAATCACACAAAGAATGTGTGACGTATTTAACAATCACCACAACAATGTGTGACGTATTTAACAATCACCACAACAATGTGTGACGTATTTAACAATCACCACAACAATGTGTGACGTATTTAACAATCACACAAAGAATGTGTGACGTATTTAACAATCACCACAACAATGTGTGACGTATTTAACAATCACCACAACAATGTGTGACGTATTTAACAATCATCACAACAATGTGTGACGTATTTAGCAATCACACAAAGAATGTGTGACGTATTTAACAATCACCACAACAATGTGTGACATTTAACAATCATCACAACAATGTGTGACGTATTTAACAATCACACAAAGAATGTGTGACGTATTTAACAATCACCACAACAATGTGTGACATTTAACAATCATCACAACAATGTGTGACGAATTTAACAATCACCACAACAATGTGTGACGTATCAAACGATCACCACAAGTGTGTGACGTATTTAACAATCACCACAACAATGTGTGACGTATTTAACAATCACCACAACAATGTGTGACGTATTTAACAATCACCACAACAATGTGGGACGTACTTAACAATCACCACAACAATGTGTGGCGTATTTAACAATCACCACAACAATGTGTGACGTATTTAACAATCACCACAACAATGTGTGGCGTATTTAACAATCATCACAACAATGTGTGACGTATTTAACAATCACCACAACAATGTGTGGCGTATTTAACAATCACCACAACAATGTGTGACGTACTTAACAATCACCACAACAATGTGTGACGTACTTAACAATCACCACAACAATGTGTGACGTATTTAACAATCACCACAACAATGTGTGACGTATTTAACAATCACCACAACAACTTGTGACGTACTTAACAATCACCACAACAATGTGTGACGTATCTAACAGTCACCACAACAATGTGTGACGTACTTAACAATCACCACAACAATGTGTGACGTATCTAACAATCGCCACAACAATGTGTGACGTATTTAACAATCACCACAACAATGTGTGACGTATTTAACAATCGCCACAACAATGTGTGACGTATTTAACAATCACCACAACAGTGTGTGACGTATTTAACAATCGCCACAACAATGTGTGACGTATTTAACAATCGCCACAACAACATAGGTCATACAAAAACAAACATCATAACATGTTCTACTGTATGCAGTCACACACCACAACATGTGCTGTTGGCTAATTTAACAATCGCCACAACAATGTGTGACGTATTTAACAATCGCCACAACAACGTGTGACGTATTTAACAATCGCCACAACAACATAGGTCATACAAAAACAAACATCATAACATGTTCTACTGTATGCAGTCACACACCACAACATGTGCTGTTGGCTACAGTAACCACCACAACACTAGAGTGCTACTGTTGGCTACAGTAACCATCACAACACTAGAGTGCTACTGTTGGCTACAGTAACCACAACAACACTAGAGTGCTTCTGTTGGCTACAGTAACCATCACAACACTAGAGTGCTTCTGTTGGCTACAGTAACCACAACAACACTAGAGTGCTTCTGTTGGCTACAGTAACCATCACAACACTAGAGTGCTACTGTTGGCTTCAGTAACCATCACAACACTAGAGTGCTACTGTTGGCTACAGTAACCATCACAACACTAGAGTGCTACTGTTGGCTACAGTAACCATCACAACACTAGAGTGCTACTGTTGGCTACAGTAACCACAACAACACTAGAGTGCTTCTGTTGGCGACAGTAACCATCACAACACTAGAGTGCTACTGTTGGCTACAGTAACCATCACAACACTAGAGTGCTTCTGTTGGCTACAGTAACCACCACAACACTAGAGTGCTACTGTTGGCTACAGTAACCATCACAACACTAGAGTGCTACTGTTGGCTACAGTAACCACCACAACACTAGAGTGCTACTGTATGCTGCAGCAGCCAGCACCGTAGTGTGTGTTGCTGTACACAAGGCAACACCAGCAGCCCGGCTCGTGGCTCTCTAGACAGGCGATCATGACTCGCTCGAAGTAACGGAGCGTGTGTGTGTGTGTGTGTGTGTGTGTGTGTGTGTGTGTGTTGGCTCACCTCTGCCCCTCTCTACTGCGGCAGGTGAAACTGGAGCCCGACATGCTTCACCTGTCCGGGGGTGGGGGGCTCATCTCTTCCCCCCCTTCCCCTCTTCCCCTCTCCCTGACACACTCTCCAGTACCCTCCTGATGGAGGCTGGCTGAACGATCCCAACCTTGTAAAGGGCTGAGGGAAACTGGGTTGTTACGATAGGTCACAGTACTGAGTTCCAGCCCTCGTGACGTTTCAGTTCCAGTTTCATTTTCTAAGAAGTTCCATAATTGCGTTCAGCGTCCTGGGAGCTGTGTGGTAGCCACTTGTGGTAAATGAATGGAATCTGGTACACAAGAATCAAACTTAGGATTCCTACCGAGTGACGAGGATAGTACCTAGCTAGTGTGACGAGGATAGTACCTAGCTAGTGTGACGAGGATAGTACCTAGCTAGTGTGACGAGGATAGTACCTAGCTAGTGTGACTAGGATAGTACCTAGCTAGTGTGATGAGGATAGTACCTAGCTAGTGTGATGAGGATAGTACCTAGCTAGTGTGACGAGGATAGTACCTAGCTAGTGTGATGAGGATAGTACCTAGCTAGTGTGATGAGGATAGTACCTAGCTAGTGTGACGAGGATAGTACCTAGCTAGTGTGACGAGGATAATACCTAGCTAGTGTGACGAGGATAGTACCTAGCTAGTGTGACGAGGATAGTACCTAGCTAGTGTGACGAGGATAATACCTAGCTAGTGTGACGAGGATAGTACCTAGCTATGGTGACGAGGGACAGCACCAAGTTGGAGTGACGAGGATAGTAACTAGCTTGTGTGACGTGGATAGTACCTAGTGAGTGTAATGGAGGTGCTAACTAGCTAGTGTGACGGGAATAGTACCTAGCTAGTGTGACGGGAATAGTGCCTGATATTACCTAGTACGCTGATATGACCTAGTTAGTGTGACGAGGATGTCATCTAACCAGTGTGAAGAGGACACTGCCGCGCCAGTGTAATAGGGATAGTACCTAGCCAATGTGATAGGGAATATGTCTACCCACTGTGATTGGAACAGTGTCTGGCCGGTGTGACGGAAGAGAACCTATCCAAGGTGGCGGGGACAGAATCTGGCCACTGTGACAAGTCAGTACTAGCCAGTGGACGGCTACAATGTCTAGCCAATCTGACAGGGATAGTGCGTAGTAATTGTGCCGGGGATGGTACCAAGCCAGTTTGACGGGAATAGTATCTAGCCACTGTGAATGAAGAGATGCAAGGTTTGCCTTCATCTGTAACAAAAGACAGATGAATTCTTTCCTGAGACTGACTGTATTCTACGATTTCAATTTGTTTTGAAGTCTTAGAATCTGTATATCCTTCCAGAAATAGAATCTAATTATTCTTCTATATGTATGTATGTAAGTCACAATACGTTCAATCCTCTATTACAGAATATTACTCTTTATTACAGCACATTGTTCTCTGGTACAGCACACTGCTCTCTATCACAGCACAGTGTCCTCTGGTAAAGCACTCTGTTCTCTATTACAGCACACTGTTCTCTGGTACAGCACACTGTTCTCTATTACAGCACATTATTCTCTGGTACAGCACACTGTTCTCTATTACAGCACATTGTTCTCTGGTACAGCACACTGTTCTCTAATACAGCACATTGTTCTCTGGTACAGCACACCGTTTTCTATTACAGCACACTGTCCTTTATTACAGCACAGTGTTATCTGGTACAGCACACTGTACTCTATTACAGCACAGTGTTCTCTGTTGCAGCACATTGTTCTCTGTTTTAGCAAATTGATCTTTCTTACAGTATATTATCATCACCGTTCTCTGTTACAGAACATTGTTCTCCATTATAGTACGTTGTTTTCTGTTACATCATATTGTCATCAGTTACAGCTCATATTTCATTGTTCTCCATTACATCTCAGTGTTGTATGTTACAGCAAATTGTTATATGTTACAGCACATTGCTCTCTATTACAGTTCATTGATCCCTGTTACAGCACATTGATCCCAGTTACAGCACATTGTTCTCAAGTACAACATATCGTTCTCTGTTCTTCTTTTATGTTGGAGGCTCCATTTACGGACAGAAGTCCACATTAAGGACGGAGCTTAATTAGAATATAATAGAGGATTATAAATGGGACGAAAGAAGAGACAAGGGAAAGTATTTACGAGTTTTTCGAGGAGGTGAAGAGAAAGTATTTACAGGTTTTTGGAGGAAGTGAAGAAAAAGTATTTACGAGTTTTTGGAGGAAGTGAAGAGAAAGTATTTACGAGTTTTTGGAAGATGTTAAGAAAAAGTATTTACGAGTTGTTGGAGGAAGTGAAGAGAAAGTATTTACGAGTTTTTGGAGGAGGTGAGGAGAAAGTATTTACGAGTTTTTGGAGGAAGTGAAGAGAAAGTATTTACAAGTTTTTGGAGGAAGTGAGGAGAGAGTATTTACGAGTTTTTGGAGGAAGTGAAGAGAACGTGTTTACGAGTTTTTGGATGAAGTAAAGAGAAAGTATTTACGATTTATTTTTTTTTTTGAGGAAGTGAAGATATTTACGAGTTTTTTGAGGAAGTGAAGGGGAAAGTATTTACGATTTTTTTGAGGAAGTGAAGGGAAAGTATTAACGAGTTTTGGAGAAAATGAAGAGAAAGTATTTACAAGTTTTTGGAGGAAGTGAAGAGATGATATTTACTAGTTTTTAGAGAAAGTGAAGAGAAAGTATTCACGAGTTTTTGGAGGAAGGGAAGAGAAAGTATTTACGAGTTTTCGGAGGAAGTGAAGAACATCGTCTTTTTGAAACGTGCCAGGATAAGAAACTCGAGAGTTCCTGAGCAGGATATTATTACAGGAGATTATGTATTATAGCTCATTGCTCTCTCTTACAGAACGTTGCTACATCTCTGTAACAGCACATTTTTCTCCATTACAGCTTACTCTTATCTGTTACACCACATTGTTCTATGTTACAGCACATCTTCAATTCTCTAACAGCACTTTGTTAAAACACATTGTTATCGTTAAAGCACAGTGTTCTCTAATACACCGCATTGAAATCATTACAGCACGGTGTTCTCTAATAAAACACATTGTTATCGTTACAACACAGTGTTCTCTAATACAACGCATTGAAATCATTACCGCACGGTGTTCTATAGTAGAACACATTGTTATCGTTACGGCACAGTGTTCTGTAATACCACACATTGTTGTCGTTACAGCACAGTGTTCTCTAACACAACACATTATTATCGTTACAGCAGTGTTCTCTAATACAGCACATTGTTCACTGTTACAGATATTGTCATCTAGTTCAGCACAATGATCTTTATTAGAGCTCACTGTTTTCTGTTCTAACACAGTGTTTTCTGTTTTCGCATATGGTTATCTATCGAAGCACATCGTTTTCTGTTCCACTTCACTGTTTTCTGTTGCTACTCGATGCTTTCTGCCAACACACATCTTTTTTTTTCTTTTTTTACAACGTTGTCTTCAGATACAGCATATTGTATTCTATCACAGGACGTTGTTTTCCACCGCGGCATTGTTTACTGTCACAGCACAGTGTTTTCTAGTACAGCATACCATTTTTTGTTGAAACATTTCGTTTTCTATTGCTGCACATTGTTATCTATTACAGCACATTGTTTCTAGTACAATGGATTGTTTTCTATTCTAGCACAATATTGTTTACACCATATTGTTCTCCATTACGGCGCATTGTTTCTTATTACAGCACATCGTTTTCTATTACAGCAGCTCGTGTTCTGTTGCAGTATAGTGTTTTCTGCTGTATGGCAGTGCTTTCTATTAAACATATTGTTTTCTGTTGCAATATATTGTCTTCCATTACAACACTTTGTTTTCCATGATAATACATTGCTTTCCATTACAGCACATCGTTTTCTAGTACAGCAGGTTGTTATCTATTACAGCATATTGTTATTTATTACAGCACATTGTTGCTTTACGAAAGCACTGTGTTTTCTATTGCAGTACCCTGTATTCTATTGGAGCACATTGCTATCTAAGCTTAACAGCACAATGTTTTCTGTTACAGTACTCTGTTCTCTATTAGAGCTCATTGTTATCTATGGCAGCACATTGTTTTCTGTTACAGTACCCTGTTATCTATTAGAGCACATTCTATGGCAGCACAGAGTTTTCTATTACAGCGCACTGGTGTCTACATAAGGACAATTTTATCTATGACAGCACCGTGTTTCCTATTACAGTCCACTGTAATCTATTTGAGCACATTGTTATCTATGACAGTACAATGTTTTCTGTTACGGTACTCTGTTCTCTATTACAGCACAGTGTTATCTATGGCGATACAATTTTTTTTGTGACAGGAAGTTAAGGCATACAATACTATTGTTGTAAGTTATAACTCTCATACAATAATTGAGACACTGATGTTGTAAGTTATAACTCATACAATACTTGAGACACTGATGTTGTAAGTTATAACTCATACAATACTTGAGACACTGTTGTTGTAAGTTATAACTCATACAATACTTGAGACACTGATGTTGTAAGGTATAACTCTCATACAATACTTGAGACACTGATGTTGTAAGTTATAACTCTCATACAATACTTGAGACACTGTTGTTGTAAGTTATAACTCTCATACAATACTTGAGACACTGATGTTGTAAGTTATAACTCTCATACAATACTTGAGACACTGTTGTTGTAAGTTATAACTCTCATACAATACTTGAGACACTGATGTTGTAAGTTATAACTCATACAATACTTGAGACACTGTTGTTGTAAGTTATAACTCATACAATACTTGAGACACTGATGTTGTAAGTTATAACTCTCATACAATACTTGAGACTCTGTTGTTGTAAGTTATAACTCTCATACAATACTTGAGACACTGTTGTTGTAAGTTATAACTCATACAATACTTGAGACACTGATGTTGTAAGTTATAACTCTCATACAATACTTGAAACACTGTTGTTGTAAGTTATAACTCTCATACAATACTTGAGACACTGATGTTGTAATTCATAACTCTCATACAATACTTGAGACACTGATGTAATTCATAACTCTCATACAATACTTGAGACACTGTTGTTGTAAGTTATAACTCATACAATACTTGAGACACTGATGTTGTAAGTTATAACTCTCATACAATACTTGAGACACCGTTGTTGTAAGTTATAACTCATACAATACTTGAGACACTGATGTTGTAATTCATAACTCTCATACAATACTTGAGACACTGTTGTTGTAAGTTATAACTCTCATACAATACTTGAGACACTGATGTTGTAATTCATAACTCATACAATACTTGAGACACTGTTGTTGTAAGTTATAACGCTCATACAATGCTTGGGACACTGATGTTGTAATTCATAACTCTCATACAATACTTGAGACACTGTTGTTGTAAGTTATAACTCATACAATACTTGAGACACTGTTGTTGTAAGTTATAACTCATACAACATTACACTTGTTATAACTCTCATACAATAATTGAGGCACTGATGTTGTAAGTTATAACTCTCATACAACACTTGAGACACTGCTGTTGTAAGTTATAACTCTCATACAACACTTGAGACAATGATGTTGTAAGTCATAACTCATACAATACTTGAGACACTGATGTAAGTTATAACTCTCATACAATACTTGATACACTGATGTAAGTTATAACTCCCATACAATACTACATACAATAATTGAGGCACTGATGTTGTAAGTTATAACTCTCATACAACACTTGAGACAGTGATGTTGTAAGTTATAACTCTCATACAACACTTGAGACAATGATGTTGTAAGTCATAACTCATACAATACTTGAGACACTGATGTAAGTTATAACTCTCATACAATACTTGATACACTGATGTAAGTTATAATTCCCATACAATACCTGAGACACTGTTGTTGTAAGTTATAACTCATACAATACTTGAGACAGTGATGTTGTAAGTTATAACTCTCATACTATACTTGATACACTGATGTTGTAAGTTATAACTCCCATACAATACTTGAGACACTGTTGTTGTAAGTTATAACTCATACAATACTTGATACACTGATGTTGTAAGTTATAACTCTCATACAATACTTGATACACTGATGTTGTAAGTTATAACTCATACAATACTTGAGACACTGATGTTGTAAGTTATAACTCTCAAACAATAATTGAGACACTGATGTTGTAAGTTATAACTCATACAATACTTGAGACACTGTTGTTGTAAGTTATAACTCCCATACAATACTTGAGACACTGATGTTGTAAGTTATAACATACAATACTTGATACACTGATGTTGTAAGTTATAACTCATACAATACTTGAGACACTGATGTTGTAATTTATAACTCTCATACAATACTTGAGACACTGTTGTTGTAAGTCATAACTCTCATACAATACTTGAGACACTGATGTTGTAAGTTACAACTCCCATACAATACTTGAGACACTGATGTTGTAAGTTATAACTCATACAACATTCCACTTGTTATAACTCTCATACAATAATGTAGACACTGATGTTGTAAGTTATAACTCTCATACAACACTTGGGACACTGCTGTTTGTAAGTTATAACTCTCATACAATACTTGATACACTGTTCTTGTAAGTTATAACTCGTACAACATTTCACTTGTTATAACTCATACAATACTTGAGACACTGCTGTTGTAAGTTACAACTCTCATACAATACTTGAGACAATGATGGTGTAAGTTATAACTCCCATACAATACTTGAGACACTGTTGTTATAAGGTATAACTCGTACAACATTTCACTTGTTATAACTCATACAGTACTTGAGACACTGATGTTGTAAGTTATAACTCCCATACAACACTTGAGACACTGTTGTTGTAAGTTATAACTCATACAACATTCCACTTGTGAACTCAGATGTGTAGATGACCTTTTTCACTGTCTTCACTTCGATGCGCTTCTGTTCCTCATGAACGTACGCTCTCCGTTAACGGCTGCGCCGCTCTGCTCTAACGGCAAACTTTCCCAATTAAAGCTCAAGTTGAGCCGATAAAGCTCAAGTTGAGTCGATAAAGCTCAAGTTGAGTCGATAAAGCTCAGGTTGAGCCGATAAAGCTCTAGTTGAGTCGATAAAGCTCAGGTTGAGCCGATAAAGCTCTAGTTGAGTCGATAAAGCTCAGGTTGAGTCGATAAAGCTCAAGTTGAGCCGATAAAGCTCTAGTTGAGTCGATAAAGCTCAGGTTGAGTCGATAAAGCTCAGGTTGAGCCGATAAAGCTCTAGTTGAGTCGATAAAGCTCAAGTTGAGTCGATAAAGCTCAGGTTGAGCCGATAAAGCTCTAGTTGAGTCGATAAAGCTCAGGTTGAGTCGATAAAGCTCAAGTTGAGCCGATAAAGCTCTAGTTGAGTCGATAAAGCTCAGGTTGAGTCGATAAAGCTCAAGTTGAGCCGATAAAGCTCTAGTTGAGTCGATAAAGCTCAAGTTGAGTCGATAAAGCTCAGGTTGAGCCGATAAAGCTCTAGTTGAGTCGATAAAGCTCAAGTTGAGCCGATAAAGCTCTAGTTGAGTCGATAAAGCTCAAGTTGAGTCGATAAAGCTCAGGTTGAGCCGATAAAGCTCTAGTTGAGTCGATAAAGCTCAGGTTGAGCCGATAAAGCTCTAGTTGAGTCGATAAAGCTCAAGTTGAGTCGATAAAGCTCAGGTTGAGTCGATAAAGCTCAGGTTGAGTCGATAAAGCTCAGGTTAAGCCGATAAAGCTCTAGTTGAGTCGATAAAGCTCAGGTTGAGTCGATAAAGCTCAGGTTGAGTCGATAAAGCTCAGGTTGAGTCGATAAAGCTCAGGTTGAGTCGATAAAGCTCAGGTTGAGCCGATAAAGCTGAGGTTGAAAAGAGCTCTCTCTGTTGTGAGACTGAGCCCACAACTGGTTCCGTTGTCTCTCAAAGAAATAGATGGAAAAAGATGGTCCGTGAGGAACATGAGGAGTGAGGGAATATCCGTAGGGTCAAGCTGTGAGGAGGCACGTGTGTGTGTGTGTGTGTGTGTGTAGCGGGAGGTGTCGGTGGGCAGGTGTAACAGACGTGCAGCTGTGTTTTCCGGGGTCTGTTATGTCATCAGGCGCCGGCCGTCCACCCTCAACACACCCAACGCACTTCCTCTTTCTAATGAGCTCACTCACCACACTTCTTCCTTCTACCACACACACACACACACACACACACACACACCTCTTCCGTCCGCCACATACACTCACCACACCTCTTCCTTCTGCCACACACACACACACACACACACACACACACACCTCTTCCGTCCGCCACATACACTCACCACACCTCTTCCTTCTGCCACACCCACCCACCACATCTTTTTCCTCTACCACAGTCCACCACACTTCTTCCTTCTACCACTCACACCCGCCTCACCTCTTGCTTCTACCACACCATTGCTTCTACCGGCCTATTGTTGATACATGATAACCACATGGTTAGTACACGGTTAGTACATTGTTCGTACATGGTCGTACATGGTTAATACACGGTTAGTACATCGTTCGTGCATAGTCGTACATGGTTAGTACACGGTTTGTACATTGTTCCTACATGGTTAGTACACGGTTAGTACATCGTTCGTATATTGTTCGTACATGGTTAGTATATTGTTCGTATATTGTTCGTACATGGTTAGTATATTGTTCGTACATGGTTATTACATCGTTCGTACACGGTTAGTACATCGTTCGTACATGGTCAGTACACGGTTAGTACATCGTTCGTACATGGTCAGTACACGGTTAGTGCATCGTTCGTACATGGTCAGTACACGGTTAGTACATCGTTCGTACATGGTTAGTACACGGTTAGTACATCGTTCGTACATGGTCAGTACACGGTTAGTACATCGTTCGTACATGGTCAGTACACGGTTAGTGCATCGTTCGTACATGGTCAGTACACGGTTAGTACATCATTCGTACATGGTTAGTACACGGTTAGTACATCGTTCGTACATGGTTAGTACACGGTTAGTACGTTGTACACGGTTAGTATATGGTAAATACACGTTTAGTACATCGTTAGTACATGGTTGATACACGGTTAGTACAGGGTCAGTACATGGTTACTACACGGTCAGTACATAGTTGATGCAAGGTTAGTTCATGGTTTATACACTGTCATTACATGATCAGTACAGGGTTAGTATATGGTTAGTACACGGTTAGTACATAGTTAGTACACGGTTTGTACATGGTTAGTATATGGTTAGTGCGTGGTTACATGGTTAGCGCATGTTATCACACTGTTACTCTATGGTTAGTACATGGTTAGTGCATAGTTAGTAAAAGTTTTGCACATGGTTAGTACATGGTAAGTACATGGCATGTAGATGGTTGTCACATGGTCACTATACCATTAGTACATTGTTAGCATATGGCCCGTCCGTGATCAGTTTACGGTTAGCCAACGGTCAGTCAATGGCTTGCTAACGCGCAGTCAGCTGACAGCCAGCGGTCAGTCAACTGTCAGCCAGCGGCCAATCAACGGTCAGCCAGCGGCAAGTCAGCGGTCAGTCAACGGTCAGCCAGCAGTCAGTCAACGGTCAGTCAGCGGTCAGTCAACGGTCAGTCAGCGGTCAGTCAACGGCCAGTCTGGTGCTCTGTAAAGAAAATTTGAACGTGAGATTTCCTGAATGAACTTGGGGTGCCTTCCAGGTCAAGTGGCTGTCACCTGCTTGAGTGTTGACGACAGGTGGAGCAGAGGAACCTGCTAGTGTGGCAGGTGAAGCATGGGAACCTGCTAATGAAGCAGGTGAAGCATGGGAACCTACTAATGCAGCAGGTGAAGCAGGGGAACCTGCTAATGCAGCAGGTGATGCATGGGAAGGTGCTGGTGTGGCAGTGAAGCAGGGGAACCTGTTAATGCAGCAGGTGAAGCAGGGGAACCTACTAATGCAGCAGGTGAAGCAAGGGAACCTACTAATGCAGCAGGTGAAGCAAGGGAACCTGTTAATGCAGTAGGTGAAGCAAGGGAACTTACTAATGCGGCAGGTGAAGCAAGGGAACCTGTTAATGCAGCAGGTGAAGCAAGGGAACCTACTAATGCAGCAGGTGAAGCAAGGGAACCTACTAATGCAGTAGGTGAAGCAAGGGAACCTACTAATGCAGCAGGTGAAGCATGGGAACCTGCTAATGAAGCAGGTGAAGCAATGGAACCTACTGATGCAGTAGGTGAAGCAGGGAACTTACTAATGCAGCAGGTGAAGCAGGGGAACCTACTAATGCAGCAGGTGAAGCAGGGGAACCTGCTAATGCAGCAGGTGAAGCAAGGGAACTTACTAATGCGGCAGGTGAAGCAGGGGAACCTGCTAATGCAGCAGGTGAAGCAAGGGAACCTACTAATGCAGCAGGTGAAGCAAGGGAACCCACTAATGCAGTAGGTGAAGCAAGGGAACCTACTAATGCAGCAGGTGAAGCATGGGAACCTGCTAATGAAGCAGGTGAAGCAATGG
The DNA here is from genome assembly GCF_036320965.1 of Panulirus ornatus. Taxonomy (NCBI): domain Eukaryota; kingdom Metazoa; phylum Arthropoda; class Malacostraca; order Decapoda; family Palinuridae; genus Panulirus; species Panulirus ornatus. The sequence goes on from NC_092240.1 coordinate 26,387,592, forward strand.
AACCTACTAATGCAGTAGGTGAAGCAGGGAACTTACTAATGCAGCAGGTGAAGCAGGGGAACCTACTAATGCAGTAGGTGAAGCAAGGGAACTTACTAATGCAGCAGGTGAAGCAGGGGAACTTACTAATGCAGTAGGTGAAGCAAGGGAACTTACTAATGCAGCAGGTGAAGCAGGGGAACCTGCTAATGCAGTAGGTGAAGCAAGCGAACTTATTAATGCAGCAGGTGAAGCAGGGGAACCTACTAATGCAGTAGGTGAAGCAAGGGAACTTACTAATGCAGCAGGTGAAGCAGGGGAAGGTGCTGGTGTGGCAGGTGAAGTAAGTTAGGACTACTGGTGTGTTGTACAAGGAAACTACAAACCGACTGTTCTCTGACAATGAAATTCTACACACACACACACACACACACACACACACACACACACACACACACACTCACACACACACACACACACACACACACACACACACACACACACACACACACACACACACAAATAAAATAGAATAAAAACTATTAGCAATGCATTGTTTGAGAGGGATCATTTTTGTGTGTAGTGGAACCATCTATCTCCTGGGGTCAGTTACCATCGCCTCCTCCCGTATCCAGCAGCATCTCGGTGTTGGCAGCGCGCAACGTGAAGTACCCAAGAAACTTTGCTCAGCGAACGTGAGCTGAATGTGATACGTCCAGCATATCAACAGACGAAGTAACACTATACTTTCTGTTCCCAACGCCTTTCAGGCAGATATTATCGTAAAGGGGGATTTTTTTTTTTTTTTTTGCCATTTAAAAGGTGATTCACATCAAAGATGTTGACTGTGTCACATAAATGGCTCATCAGAAATGACCAGCTTCGGAAATAGACATTCGTGTAGAGTTATTGTGGGAGGTGACTACACTAGGTAGCACAGTGTTCTTCAGGTTACTGTGGGAGGTGACTGCACTGGGTAGCACAGTGCTCTTCAGGTTACTGTGGGAGGTGACTACACTGGGTAGCACAGTGTTCTTCAGGTTACTGTGGGAGTTGACTACACTGGGTAGCACAGTGCTCTTCAGGTTACTGTGGGAGGTGACTACACTGGGTAGCACAGTGTTCTTCAGGTTACTGTGGGAGGTGACTACACTGGGTAGCACAGTGTTCTTCAGGTTACTGTGGGAGGTGACTACACTGGGTAGCACAGTGTTCTGCAGGTCCTGACCTCACAGGGTAGAGGGACCGCCAGCCACCTAGTAAAGTTTGATGAGGTGGTGTCAGCCAGCCCGGCCACTGCCACCTGTTGCCTTCCAGTGCACTCCGTCCACGGCCGTAACACCGGCTCCACACACTATCCACAACCACAACACTAGCCACACACACTATCCACAACCACAACACTAGCCACGCACACCATCCACACCCACAACACTAGCCACACACACACACACACCATCCACAACCACAACACTAGCCACACACACCATCCACAACCACAACACTAGCCACGCACACCATCCACATCCACAACACTAGCCACACACACTATCCACAACCACAACACTAGCCACACACACACACACACCATCCACAACCACAACACTAGCCACACACACCATCCACAACCACAACACTAGCCACACACACACACACACCATCCACAACCACAACATTAACCACACACACCATCCACACCCGCAACACTAGCCACACACACACACACACACACCATCCACAACCACAACACTAGCCACGCACACCATCCACACCCACAACACTAGCCACACACACACACACACACCATCCACAACCACAACACTAGCCACACACACCATCCACAGCCACAACACTAGCCACGCACACCATCCACATCCACAACACTAGCCACACACACACACACACCATCCACAACAACAACATTAACCACACACACCATCCACACACACACACACCATCCACAACCACAACACTAGCCACACACACCATCCACACCCACAACACTAGCCACACACACACACACACCATCCACAACCACAACACTAGCCACGCACACCATCCACAACCACAACACTAGCCACGCACACCATCCACACCCACATCACTAGCCACACTCACCATCCACACCCACGACACTAGCCACACACACACACACACCATCCACAACCACTACACTAGCCACGCACACCATCCACAACCACAACACTAGCCACGCACACCATCCACACCACAACACTAGCCACGCACACCATCCACACCCACAACACTAGCCACGCACACCATCCACACCCACAACACTAGCGACACACACACACACACCATCCACAACCACAACATTAACCACACACACTATCCACACCCACAACACTAGCCACGCACACCATCCACACCCACAACACTAGCCACACACACCATCCACACCCACAACACTAGCCACGCACACCATCCACAACCACAACATTAGCCACACACACCATCCACAACCACAACATTAGCCACACACACCACCCACAACCACAACATTAACCACACACACCATCCACAACCACAACACTAGCTACACATACCATCCACACTCACAGCATTAACCACACACGCCATCCACAACCACAACACTAGCCACACACACCATCCAGCATGGCTTTCGACGGAATCGTTCATGTCTGGGAAATCTGCTTGATATATTTCACGATACACTGAAAATGTATGATGAAGGTAAAACAGTTGCTGTCATTCATTTAGATTCTCAAAAATTCTTGTATAAAGTTCCGTCACTTGAGACAGATGGGATTGTACTTCATTGGTTTGGGAGATTGGTTGACTGGCCATAAACAAGAGGAGTGATTACTGGTCGAGCCTCAGAATATTTGGACGTAACAAGTGGTGTGCCACAAGGATCAGTCTTGGGACCGGTTCTCTTTCTCATATGTAAATGATGTTGATATGGGCTGCGTTATAAGATATCGAAATTCGCAGATAAGACTCAGTCGGGAAAAAAACATACAACAGAAATGAGATATCTATAGTTTCAACCAGACATAGACAAACTGATGCCCAGGTGTCAGATAGGGCAAACTAACTATCATAACGAAAAGTGCAAAGTATTACATATTGATGGTAGAAATGAGAAGACAAGCTACAGTATGAATTCTCTTGAGCTATAGAGCAAGGTACTTGAGGATAAAGGTTTGTGTGTGATAATCTATGATGTTCAAAATTCATGTACGGGCGAAGATAATTCTCGGATTCACAGGCAGGATTATCAAATTCAAGTTCAGGTAAAGTATCGCCACGCCTTAACGTGTCAGTATTGCGTCCCCGTCGTGAATGCTGTGTTCAGTTTGGGTCGCCCGACTTGAAAACAAGAGATAGAGTGCAGAGAGTGCTGAGCCGAGCTACCAAGATGATTCCTGGACTGAGAAACAAATCCTATGACCTCGACCGATTCAACTTAGAAAAGAGAATGTTTAGAGGCATTCAAATGCAGGTATTCAAAATCATCAATAGTGTTGATGATCTTGGTCAATCAAGCTACCTAAGGGCAGAATCGTCTGCTTTCACTGGCAGTAATGAACATAAACTTGCAGGTATACGTTTTACCTTCAACACGACTGTTAATGTATGGAATGATTTACTTGTTATAGTAGTAAAGTGCACTACCATGACTGACATTACTTACGTCTCCTTAGTTACATGATAAGTTTGTAGTGTCTATTTTTGAAGTACCTCCCTGCCTTCCTCCTCTTACCACAGTAATGTGCAAGTTCCTGATCTCCTCCACCAACACAAACATCCCCGTTAGGACCCCAGTGATCTGTAGCTACAACTACAACACTGGCCACACTATATACCATCCGCAACACTGGCCACACATACCATCCACGTCCGCAACACTGGCCACACATACCATCCACGTCCGCAACACTGGCCACACATACCATCCACGTCCGCAACACTGGCCACACATACCATCCACGTCCGCAACACTGGCCACACATACCATCCACGTCCGCAACACTGGCCACACATACCATCCACGTCCGCAACACTGGCCACACATACCATCCTCGTCTGCAACACTGGCCACACATACCATCCACGTCCGCAACACTGGCCACACATACCATCCACGTCCGCAACACTGGCCACACATACCATCCTCGTCTGCAACACTGGCCACACATACCATCCACGTCCGCAACACTGGCCACACATACCATCCACGTCCGCAACACTGGCCACACATACCATCCACGTCCGCAACACTGGCCACACATACCATCCACGTCTGCAACACTGACCACACATACTATCCTCGTCCGGAACACTGGCCAAACACACTCCCTTGACAAGTTGAAAAAAAAAAAAAGGCAGCGAATTAAACTCGGAGCAAGAGCTAGGAATAAGGTCCTTGTCCACAGGTGCCCACAACGTCGCCTTCTCATGAAGACGACGACGTTATGGGAAGTGGTTGTTGTTGACAAGATGAAGTGTACCTGGCTCTTGCCATCGGTTCCTCGTCGCTACCTTTTACCCGTTGGCCAGCGTGGAGAACACTCACACTTCACAACCACAGCACACTGGCCACACACGCCATCCGCCACCAACAACTACAGCCACACACGCCATCCACGAGTACAGCACAGGCCACACACCGCCTAGGGACGGTATAACAGCCATGAAGGGCCTCTGTTTGCCGGCCAGGTGCAGGAGGGGGCGCTGCTGGAGTCGTGTCACCAAACATATAGCTTTTGAGCATTGAATCGCCGCGACTCAGTCTGTCACCCATCCTATGGAGTGGAACCTATTATGTCTTTGTGGAGTAGAAATATTGTTCTTGCTCTTTTCCTTTTATTTTTTTTTTCTCCTCCGAAGACTGAGTAGCCCAATCCTGGCTTTTGACATGATCCTTAAGAGCGAAAGGTGAGAGGTCTGTGGTGTCGGGAGTTTAGCGAACAAACGTTTTTCGAGAGCGATGTGGATGAAGCTTTGAATTTAGTACAGTGAAGATGCGTTTCGATCGCGACAGATGGCGTTGATAGCCTTTGGGTCTGTTGCTTCTTCCGTTTCCCAACGATTGCTGAATCCCGCCACACCTTCCATTGAGAGGAGCCAGCCAACCAACTTGAAAATTGGTAGACAGGTACTTTGGTTCAGTACCAAGATACCCGTCCCCATCTTTTTTCTTTTTTTATTGTATTTCACACACGGTTTTCTACAACAGGCGTCCCTTAAACACCACGGCCCGAAGATCAAGTCGACCTACCCAAAAACCGTATATTTCATGCTGTTGTTCCTGGTGGGCTTGAAGGGCCCATGCACAGAGAGAGAGAGAGAGAGAGAGAGAGAGAGAGAGAGAGAGAGAGAGAGAGAGAGAGAGAGAGAGAGAGAGAGAGAGAGAGTATGTGGTTTCAGGATAATCTTCAGGAGCAGGAGAAGGTGTCATAAAGATATCCCCCGTGGGTGGGTGTAGCTTGACGCTAAAGGCCTCGTTAACCCTGGTAGTTGGCAGGCCTCAGGCCCAAACACCCACCCAACCTTACAGTCTCAGTACACAGAAGCAGCTAAACATACTGAACACAATCCACGGGACAAATTTGTAATGTTTTGGGTCATTTTTTGTTGTTTAATACGGGACAAAGTTCACTAAAGAGAGAGATTATTTTTTCTTCTTCTTTCCTGATGTGGAGGGTCATATCTTGGACATTAGGCTGAAAGGCGTCATGTTACATTGCACACAGTGTCTGCATATATCATATCTGAGATTTGGCCTGGTTTAAATCATCTATATGAGTCAATCGCATTTCTTTTTTTTCATTCTCAGCCCATTTTTCTGCACCATAACTACCACCATTTGCTAACAGAGAATCCTGACTCTGATTCCCACAGACCTCGTACGTGTCTTGGGGACGTAGATATTCAAAGTGGGTATGGAGGAAGACATACTGCATTGGCTCGAGAATACAGGCCTTTCTTGCTTGTCATCTTTATATCTGACATAAAGTGACATCCAACTCAAATGGCATATATATATATATATATATATATATATATATATATATATATATATATATATATATATATATATATATATATATATATATATATATATATGGAGGCGAAGGTGAAGATTTGTAGAGGTTTTCAGAAAAGAAGAGAGAATGTTGGGGTGAAGAGTGGTGAGAGTAAGTGAGCTTGGGAAGGAGACTTGTGTGAGGAAGTACCAGGAGAGACTGAGTACAGAATGGAAAAAGGTGAGAACAAAGGTCGTAAGGGGAGTGGGGGAGGAATTGGATGAATTTAGGGAAGCAGTGATGGCTTGCGCAAAAGATGCTTGTGGCATGAGAAGCGTGGGATGTGAGCAGATTAGAAAAGGGTAGTGAGTGGTGGGATGAAGAAGTGTGCAAAGTGAGAGGGTTAGGGAAAACGATTTGGCAAACAGAGAAGAGGTAGTAAAAGCTTTGAGGAAGATGAAAGCCGGCAAGTCCGCGGGTTTGGATGGTATTGCAGTGGAATTCATTAAAAAAAAAAGGGGGTGAATGTATTGTTGACTGGTTAGTAAGGTTATTTAATGTATGTATGACTCATGGTGAGGTACCTGAGGATTGGCGGAATGCTTGCATAGTGCCATTGTACAAAGGCAAATAGGATAAAAGTGAGTGCTCAGAATGCAGAGGTATAAGTTTGTTGAGTATTACTGGGAAATTATATGGGAGGATATTGACTGAGAGGATGAAGGCATGTACCGAGCTTCAGACTGGGGAAGAGCAGTGTGGTTTCAGAAGTGGTAGAGGATGTGTGGATTAGGTGTTTGCTTTGAAGAATGTATGTGAAAAATACTTGGAAAAGCAAATGGATTTGTATGTAGCATTTATGGATCTGGAGAAGGCATTTGATAGAGTTGATAGAGATGCTCTGTGGAAGGTATTAATAATATATGGTGTGGGAGGCAAGTTGTTAGGAGCAGTGAAAATTTTTATCAAGGATGTAAGACATGTGTAAGAGTAGGAAGTGAGGAAAGTGATTGGTTCTCAGTGAATGTTGGTTTGCGGCAGGGGGGTGTGATGTCTCCATGGTTGTTCAATTTGTTTATGGATGGGGTTGTTAGGGAGGTGAATGCAAGAGTTTTGGAGAGAGGGGGCAAGTATGCAGTCTGTTGTGGATGAGAGAGCTTGGGAAGTGGGTCAGTCGTTGTTCGCTAATGATACATCGCTGGTGGCTAATTCGGGTGAGAAACTGCAGAAGCTGGTGACTGAGTTTGGTAAAGTGTGTGAAAGAAGAAAGCTGAGAGTAAATGTGAATAAGAGCAAGGTTATTAGGTACACTAGGGTTGGGGAACAAGTCAGTTGGGAGGTATGTTTGAATGGAGAAAAACTGGAGGAAGTGAAGTGTTTTAGATATCTGGGAGTGGATTTGGCAGCGGATGGAACCATGGAAGCGGAAGTGAATCTTAGGTTGGGGGAGGTGGCGAAAGTTCTAGGAGCCTTGAAAAATGTGTGGAAGTCGAGAACGTTATCTTGGAAAGCAAAAATGGGTATGTTTGAAGGAATAGTAGTTCCAACAATGTTATATGGTTGCGAGGCGTGGGGTATAGATAGAGTTGTGCAGAGGAGGGTGGATGTGCTGGAAGTGAAATGTTTGAGGACAATATGTGGTGTGAGGTGGTTTGATCGAGTAAGTAATGAAAGGGTAAGAGAGATGTGTGGTAATAAAAAGAGTGTGGTTGAAAGAGCAGAAGAGAGTGTTTTGAAATGGTTTGGTCACATGGAGAGAATGAGGGAGGAAACATTGACAAAGATAATATATGTGTCAGAGGTGGAGGGAAGGAGGAGAAGTGGGAGACCAAATTGGAGGTGGAAAGATGGGGTGAAAAAGATTTTGAGTGATCGGGGCCTGAATGTGCAGGAGGGTGAAAGGCGTGCAAGGAATAGAGTGAATTGGAACGATGTGGTATACCGGGGTCGACGTGCTGTCAATGGATTGAACCAGGGCATGTGAAGCGTCTGGGGTAAACCATGAAAAGTTTTGTGGGGCCTAGGTATGGAAAGGGGGATGTGGTTTCGGTGCATCATACATGACAGCTAGAGACTGAATGTGAACGAATGTGGCCTTTGTTGTCTTTTCCTAGCCCTACCTCGCACACATGCGGGGGGAGGGGGAGCTGTCATTTCATGTGTGGCGGCGTGGCGACGAAAATGAATAAAGGGCAGACAGTATGGATTATGTACATGTGTATATATATGTATATGTCTGTGTGTGTGTGTATATATATATATATATATATATATATATATATATATATATATATATATATATATATATATATATATATATATATATATATATATATATATTCGTTGAGATGTATAGATATGTATATGTGCGTGTGTGGACGTGTGTGTATATACATGTGTATGTGGGTGAGTTGGGCCATTCTTTCGTCTGTATCCCGCGTTACCGAGGTAGCCCAAGGAAACAGACGAAAGAATGGCCGAACCCACCCACATACACATGTATATACATAAACGCCCACACACGCACATATACATTCCTATACATTTCAACGTATACATAGATACACATACACAGACATATACATATATTCACATGGACAAACTCACACTTGCTGCCCCCATCCGTTCCGGTCGCCACTCCGCCACAAACCACATCCCCCTTTCCATATCTAGGCCCCACAAAACTTTCCATTCTTTACCCCAAACGCTTCACATGCCCTGGTTCAATCCACTGACAGCATGTCCACCCCGGTATACCACATCGTTCCAATTCACTCTATCACTTGCACGCCTTTCACCTTCCTGTATCTTCAGGCCCCGATCGCTCAAAACCTTTTTCACTCCATCCTTCCACCTCCAATTTGGTCTCTCACTTTTCCTCGTTCCCTCCATCTTTCCTTAGTCATTCTCTCCATGTGACCAAACCATTTCAATACACGCTGTTCTGCTCTCAACCAGACACTTTTTATTACCAAACATCTCTCTTACCCTCTCATTATTTACTCGATCAATCCACCTCACACCATATGTTGTCCTCAAACATTTCATTCCCAACACATCCACCCTCCTCCGCACAACCCTATCTATAGCCCAAGCCTCGCAACCATATAACATTGTTGGAACCACTATCCCTTCAAACATACCCATTTTTGCTCTCCGAGATAACGCACTCGCCTTCCACACATTCTTCAATGCTCCCAGAACCTCCCCACTCCGTGACTCACTTCCACTTCCATGATTCCATCCGCTGCTAAGTCCACTAAAGCACTACACTTCCTCCAGATTTTCTTCATTCAAACTTACCTCCCAATTAACTTGTCCCTCAACCCTACTGAAATTAATAACCTTGCTCTAAATCACATTTACTCGCAGCTTTCTTCTTTCACACACTTTACCAAACTCAGTCACCAACTTCTGCAATTACTCACCCGAATCAGCCATCAGCGCTGTATCATCAGCGAGCAACAACTGACTCACTTTCCAAGCTCTTTCATCCACAACAGACTGCATACTTGCCCTCTCTTCAAAACACTTGCATTCACCTCCCTAGCAACCCCATCCATAAAGAAATCAAACAACCATGGAGACATCACGCACCCCTGCCGCAAACCGACATTCACTGGGAACCAATCACTTTCCTCTCTTCCTACTCGTACACTTGCCTTACATCCTCGATAAAAACTTTTCACTGCTTCTAGCAACTTACCACCCACACCATATACTTTTAATACCTTCCACAAAGCATCTCTATCAACCCTATCATATGCCTTCTCCAGATCCAAAAATGCTACGTACAAATCCACCTATTTTTCTAGGTATTTCTCACATACATTCTTCAAAGAAAACATCTGATCCACACATCCTCTACCACTTCTGAAACCACACTGCTCTTCCCCAATCTAATGTTCTGTACATGCCTTTACCCTCTCAGTCAATACCCTCCCATATAATTTCCCAGGAATACTCAACAAATTTATACCTCTGTAATTTGAACACTCACCTTTATCCCCTTTGCCTTTGTACAGTGGCACTATGCATGCATTCCGCCAATCCTCAGGCACTTCACCATGAGTCATACATACATTGAATATCCTAACCAACCAGTCAACAACACAGTCACCCCCTTTTTTAATAAATTCCACCGCAATACCATCCAAACCAGCCGCCTTGCCGGCTTTCATCTTCTGCAAAGCTTTCACTACCTCTTGTGTTTACCAAACCATTCTCCCTTACCCTCTCACTTCGCACACCAGCTCGACCAAAACACCCTATTACTGGCACTCTACCATCAAACACGTTCAACAAACCTTCAAAATACTCACTCCATCTCCTCACATCGCCACTACTTGTTATTACCTCCCCATTAGGCCCCTTCACCGATTTTCCCATTTGTTCTCTTGTCTTACGCACTTTATTTACCTCCTTCCAAAACATCTTTTTATCCTACCTAAAATTTAATGATACTCTCTCACCCCAACTCTCATTTGCATAAACTCAGCAAGTAGTATACCAGTGTGTACTCGACATGCCGTATACTAGGGTGAACTCAGCACGTGGTACACTAATGCTCCTTAGTAGAAAGGTCAGTTTCATCAACTGTTCTTCAAAACTGTCCCTTTAAGTTTCCTCTGTGAACAGTAAGCGATACGAGAGTCAGTCTCAGTGAGGGGAATGCTGTAGCACTTGGCATAAATCTAACTCTGTGCATCTTGCTCATTCTCTGCTTCACGTGTTTCCTAATTTCGTAATATTGTCTTGCATACGCTCGTCTGTTAAGATCTTCGTAAAAATTGTTCGTACGAATAAATCAATTGATAAAGAACGGTTTATTGAATTCAGGCTGCCACATTCGGCTGGAAATATATAAAGTTGAGGAATCACATAGCTTGGGAATCATAGTGGTAGTCTGTTGACGAAAAACAACAGAGCTTAAAATCAAGGTAGGGCTGGATCCTTCTATGCTTTGGATAAGCACATGAGCAGTCTATCTACCTAGTATAGGAAGTTTTACGTAGCAGATTCTGCATGTACATGTGTATATATGTATATGTCTCTGTATGTTTATATATGTATACGTTAAAAAAGGGGGTGACTGTATTATTGACTGGTTGGTAAGGTTATTTAATGTATGTATGACTCATGGTGAGGTGCCTGAGGATTGGCGGAATGCGTGCATAGTGCCATTGCACAAAGGCAAAGGGGATAAGAGTGAGTGCTCAAATTTCAGAGGTATAAGTTTGTTGAGTATTCCTGGGAAATTATATGGGAGGGTATTGATTGAGAGGGTGAAGGCATGTACAGAGCATCAGATTGGGGAAGAGCAGTAGGGTTGAGGGTCAAGTCAATTGGGAGGTAAGTTTGAATGGAGAAAAACTGGAGGAAGTAAAGTGTTTTAGATATCTGGGAGTGGATCTGGTAGCGGATGGAACCATGGAAGCGGAAGTGGATCAGAGGGTGGGGGAGGGGGCGAAAATCCTGGGAGCCTTGAAGAATGTGTGGAAGTCGAGAACATTATCTCGGAAAGCAAAAATGGGTATGTTTGAAGGAATAGTGGTTCCAACAATGTTGTATGGTTGCGAGGCGTGGGCTATGGATAGAGTTGTGCGAGGGAGGGTGGATGTGCTGGAAATGAGATGTTTGAGGACAATGTGTGGTGTGAGGTGGTTTGATCGAGTAAGGAATGTAAGGGTAAGAGAGATATGTGGAAATAAAAAGAGCGTGGTTGAGAGAGCAGAAGAGGGTGTTTTGAAATGGTTTGGGCACATGGAGAGAATGAGTGAGGAAAGATTGACCAAGAGGATATATGTGTCGGAGGTGGAGGGAACGAGGAGAAGTGGGAGACCAAATTGGAGGTGGAAAGATGGAGTGAAAAAGATTTTGTGTGATCGGGGCCTGAACATGCAGGAGGGTGAAAGGAGGGCAAGGAATAGAGTGAATTGGATCGATGTGGTATACCGGGGTTGACGTGCTGTCAGTGGATTGAATCAGGGCATGTGAAGCGTCAGGGGTAAACCATGGAAAGCTGTGTAGGTATGTATATTTGCGTGTGTGGACGTGTATGTATATACATGTGTATGGGTGTGGGTTGGGCCATTTCTTTCGTCTGTTTCCTTGCGCTACCTCGCTGACGCGGGAGACAGCAACAAAGTATAATAAACATAGATAATATATATATGTCTCCCGCGTTTGCATTTTATTCTTGTCCCGTTCTTATACTATATTCATGTTACTTAAGTCTAACAGAAAGATCTTTACCAGTCTGACCAACATAAAATTCATCACAGTTTCCACAAGGAACTTTATAGATGCAACCAAGAGAATTTTCTGGTGAATTCCTGATTAAGATATTCTTTATGGTATTATTGTTGCTAAAGGCAACATTTACATTAAAGGATTTAAGCAACATGGGAAGCAGAGTGAAATTATTATCAAAAGGGAGAACTAAAAGATTCTTGGTGTCAATGGGAGGTTTGGGCTCAACTCTATAAAATGATTTCTTTGCTAACTTAAGGAATTTATCAGTGAAAGATCTAGGGTACTTTATCTTAGATCCAATAGAATATATCTTCTCAAACTCATCATCAATAAACTCTGGACTGCAAATACGTAATGCCCTAAGGAACATAGATTGAAATGATGATAATTTAACTCTGTCATGTTGAGATGAGTAATAGTGGATATATGAGCATACATATCTGGGAGTGGATCTGGCAGCGGATGGAACCATGGAAGCGGAAGTGAATCATAGGGTGGGGGAGGGGGCGAAAATCCTGGGAGCCTTGAAGAATGTGTGGAAGTCGAGAACATTATCTCGGAAAGCAAAAATGGGTATGTTTGAAGGAATAGTGGTTCCAACAATGTTGTATGGTTGCGAGGCGTGGGCTATGGATAGAGTTGTGCGCAGGAGGGTGGATGTGCTGGAAATGAGATGTTTGAGGACAATGTGTGGTGTGAGGTGGTTTGATCGAGTAAGTAATGTAAGGGTAAGAGAGATGTGTGGAAATAAAAAGAGCGTGGTTGAGAGAGCAGAAGAGGGTGTTTTGAAATGGTTTGGGCACATGGAGAGAATGAGTGAGGAAAGATTGACCAAGAGGATATATGTGTCGGAGGTGGAGGGAACGAGGAGAAGTGGGAGACCAAATTGGAGGTGGAAAGATGGAGTGAAAAAGATTTTGTGTGATCGGGGCCTGAACATGCAGGAGGGTGAAAGGCGTGCAAGGAATAGAGTGAATTGGATCGATGTGGTATACCGGGGTTGACGTGCTGTCAGTGGATTGAATCAGGGCATGTGAAGCGTATGGGGTAAACCATGGAAAGTTGTGTGGGGCCGGGATGTGGAAAGGGAGCTGTGGTTTCGGGCATTATTGCATGACAGCTAGAGACTGAGTGTGAACGAATGGGGCCTTTGTTGTCTTTTCCTAGTGCTACCTCGTACACATGAGGGGGGAGGGGGATGGTATTCCATGTGTGGCGAGGTGGCGATGAGAATGAATAAAGGCAGACAGTGTGAATTGTGTGCATGGGTATATATGTATGTGTCTGTGTGTGTGTATATATATGTGTACATTGAGATGTATAGGTATGTATATTTACGTGTGTGGACGTGTATGTATATACATTGTGTATGGGGGTGGGTTGGGCCATTTCTTTCGTATGTTTCCTTGCGCTACCTCGCAAACGCGGGAGACAGCGACAAAGCAAAATAAATAAATATATATATATATATATATATATATATATATATATATATATATATATATATATATATGGATGGATTTGTATGTAGCATTTATGGATCTGGAGAAGGCATATGATAGAGTTGATAGAGATGCTCTGTGGAAGGTATTAAGAATATATGGTGTGGGAGGAAAGTTGTTAGAAGCAGTGAAAAGTTTTTATCGAGGATGTAAGGCATGTGTACGTGTAGGAAGAGAGGAAAGTGATTGGTTCTCAGTGAATGTAGGTTTGCGGCAGGGGTGTGTGATGTCTCCATGGTTGTTTAATTTGTTTATGGATGGGGTTGTTAGGGAGGTAAATGCAAGAGTTTTGGAAAGAGGGGCAAGTATGAAGTCTGTTGGGGATGAGAGACCTTGGGAAGTGAGTCAGTTGTTGTTCGCTGATGATACAGCGCTGGTGGCTGATTCATGTGAGAAACTGCAGAAGCTGGTGACTGAGTTTGGAAAAGTGTGTGGAAGAAGAAAGTTAAGAGTGAATGTGAATAAGAGCAAGGTTATTAGATACAGTAGGGTTGAGGGTCAAGTCAATTGGGAGGTGAGTTTGAATGGAGAAAAACTGGAGGAAGTGAAGTGTTTTAGATATCTGGGAGTGGATCTGGCAGCGGATGGAAACATGGAAGCGGAAGTGGATCATAGGGTGGGGGAGGGGGCGAAAATCCTGGGAGCCTTGAAAAATGTGTGGAAGTCGAGAACATTATCTCGGAAAGCAAAAATGGGTATGTTTGAAGGAATAGTGGTTCCAACAATGTTGTATGGTTGCGAGGCGTGGGCTATGGATAGAGTTGTGCGCAGGAGGATGGATGTGCTGGAAATGAGATGTTTGAGGACAATGTGTGGTGTGAGGTGGTTTGATCGAGTGAGTAACGTAAGGGTAAGAGAGATGTGTGGAAATAAAGAGCGTGGTTGAGAGAGCAGAAGAGGGTGTTTTGAAGTGGTTTGGGCACATGGAGAGGATGAGTGAGGAAAGATTGACCAAGAGGATATATGTGTCGGAGGTGGAGGGAACAAGGAGAAGAGGGAGACCAAATTGGAGGTGGAAAGATGGAGTGAAAAAGATTTTGTGTGATCGGGGCCTGAGCATGCAGGAGGGTGAAAGGAGGGCAAGGAATAGAGTGAATTGGAGCGATGTGGTATACCGGGGTTGACATGCTGTCAGTGGATTGAAGCAGGGCATGTGAAGCGTATGGGGTAAACCATGGAAAGCTGTGTAGGTATGTATATTTGCGTGTGTGGACGTATGTATATACATGTGTATGGGGGGGGGGGGTTGGGCCATTTCTTTCGTCTGTTTCCTTGCGCTACCTCGCAAACGCGGGAGACAGCGACAAAGTATAATAAAAAAAAAATATATATATATATATATATATATATATATATATATATATATATATATATATATATATATATATATGTGTGTGTGTGTGTGTGTGTGTGTGTGTGTGTGTGTGTGTGTGTGTGTGTGTGTGTGTAAATCATAAGGCAGCAAAATGAGACCACAATTTTCTGGTCGTATTTAACGAAGTGTCTCTCGCAGACCCTGAGCCGCGAGACCCTACTGGAGGCGGCCAACGGGAGGAAGGTCCCGGCGCTGGAGATCTTCACGTACGCGCTGAGGTACTTCCGCGACCACGCCCTGCGGGAGCTGAGCGACCAGGCTGGCGTGGCTGTGCTCGAGGAGGACGTCCGCTGGGTCATCACCGTCCCTGCTATCTGGAGTCACCCGGCCAAGCAGTTCATGCGAACCGCCGCTTACCAGGTAATATTCTCCCTCTTGGGTACTGTTATCTCAGGTGACGTAAGAGAAGCCTGGGTTATTATGTGTGGCTGCCGGCGGCGCAGCGGAGGACACAGAGCACACATGTGACGCCAAGGGACCCGGGCTATGTCTCAGGAGCACGTGTATCGGGGGTGACAATGTCAGAGCGAAATGTTCACAAGGATTGGGTAAGCGTCGAAGTAATTGTTCTGCAGTTTAAACGATAAGTGTTTATATTAGGGTTTAACAACTAGGATTGGATCATTTATCGAGTTTGACAACTAGGATTGGATCATTTATCTAGTTTGACAACTAGGATTGGATCATTTATCTAGTTTGACAACTAGGATTGGATCATCTATCGAGTTTGACAACTAGGATTGGATCATTTATCGAGTTTGACAACTAGGATTGGATCATTTATCTAGTTTGACAACTAGGATTGGATCATTTATCTAGTTTGACAACTAGGATTGGATCATCTGTCGAGTTTGATAACTAGGATTGGATCATTCATCGAGTTTGACAACTAGGATTGGATCATTTATCGAGTTTGACAACTAGGATTGGATCATCTGTCGAGTTTGACAACTAGGATTGGATCATTTATCGAGTTTGACAACTAGGATTGGATCATCTATCGAGTTTGATAACTAGGATTGGATCATTTATCGAGTTTGATAACTATGATTGGATCATTCATCGAGTTTAACAACTATGATTGGATCATTTATCGAGTTTGATAACTATGATTGGATCATTCATCGAGTTTAACAACTATGATTGGATCATTTATCGAGTTTGATAACTATGATTGGATCATTCATCGAGTTTAACAACTATGATTGGATCATTTATCGAGTTTGATAACTATGATTGGATCATTCATCGAGTTTAACAACTATGATTGGATCACTTATCGTGTATGACAACTATGACTGGATCATTTATCAAGAAACCTAACAGGTAAACAATTTACATTAACCAAAGACAGGATACTTTGCCAGGATCTGAGAGAGAACACTTGTTTGGAGGAAATGCTTCCACATATCTTGTAATATTCGGTAAGAATCATCTCTAAACTTACAACAGCCAGGAAGATAATACTGCAGACTGTGGGAGTCCCACGCTGGCATGATTTACATAAGGTCTCTTCATTGTCAACACTAGAGGCAAACTCCCGTGCATATCTATAGCCAGAGTCTGGCAACAACATCAAGGTGTCTCCTGACCCTGTTAGTTGAACTATATATATATATATATATATATATATATATATATATATATATATATATATATATATATATATATATATATATCTTTTCTTTCTTTCAAACTATTCGCCATTTCCCGCATTAGCGAGGTAGCGTTAAGAACAGAGGACTGGGCCTTTGAGGGAATACCCTCACCTGGCCCAATTTTCTGTTCCTTCTTTTGGAAAATTAAAAAAAACGAGAGGGGAGGATTTCCAGCCCCCCGCTCCCTCCCCTTTTAGTCGCCTTCTACGACACGCAGGGAATACGTGGGAAGTATTCTTTCTCCCCTATCCCCAGGGATAATATATATATATATATATATATATATATATATATATATATATATATATATATATATATATATATATATTATTATTATTATTATTATTATTATTATTATTATTATCATTTATCATTATTATCCTTATTATTATTATTATTATCATTATTATTACTATTATTATTATTATTATTATCATTATTATTACTATTATTATTATTATTATTATCATTATTATTATCATTATTATTATTATTATAATTATCATACTTTTTCGCTGTCTCCCAGGCCAGCGTGGTAGCCCAAGGAAACAGACGAAAGAATGGCCCAACCCACCCACATACACGTCCACACACACAAATATACATACCTATACATTTCAACGTATAAATATATATACACACAAAGACATATACATATATACACACGTACATAATTCATACTTGCTGCCCTTATTCAATCCCGTCGCCACCCCGCCACACAAAATGAAAAACCCCTCCCCCCGCATGTGCGCGAGGTAGGGCTAGGTAAAGACAACACAGGCCACATTCGTTCACACTCAGTCTCTAGCTGTCATGTATAATGCACCGAAACCACAGCTCCCTTTCCACATCCAGGCCCCACAAAACTTTCCATGGATTACCCCAGACGCTTCACATGCCCTGGTTCAATCCATTGGCAGCACGTCGACCCCGGTATACCACATCGTTCCAATTCACTCGATTAATTGAACGCCTTTCACCCTACTGCATGTTCAGGCCCCGATTACTCAAAATCTTTTTCACTCCATCTTTCCACCTCCAATTTGGTCTCCCACTTCTCCTCGTTCCCTCCACCTCTGACACATATATCCTCTTGGTCAATCTTTCCTCACTCATTCTCTCCATGTGACCAAACCATTTCAAAACACCCTCTTCTGCTCTCTCAACCACACTCTTTTTATTACCACACATCTCTCTTACCCTTTCATTACTTACTCGATCAAACCACCTCACACCCCATATTGTCCTCAAACATCTCATTTCCAGCATATCCACCCTCCCCCGCACAACTCTACCTATAGCCCACGCCTCGCAACCATATGATATTGTTGGAACCACTATTCCTTCAAACATACCCATTTTTGCTTTCCAAGATAACGTTCTCGACTTCCACACATTTTTCAACGCTCCCAGAACTTTCGCCCCCTCCCCCACCCTATGATTCACTTCCGCTTCCATGGTTCTATCCGCTGCCAAATCCACTCCCAGATATCTAAAACACTTCACTTCCTCCAGTTTTTCTCCATTCAAACTTACCTCCCAATTGACTTGTCCCTCAACCCTACTGTACCTAATAATCTTGCTCTTATTCACATTTACTCTCAGCTTTCTTCTTTCACACGCTTTGCCAAACTCAGTCACCAGCTTCTGCAGTTTCTCACCCGAATCAGCCACCAGCGCTGTATCATCAGCGAACAGCAACTGACTCAGTTCCCAAGCTCTCTCATCCACAACAGACTGCATACTTGCCCCTCTCTCCAAAACTCTTGCATTCATCTCTCTAACAACCCCTTCCATAAACAAATTAAACAACCAAGGAGACATCACGCACCCCTGCCGCAAACCAACATTCACTGAGAACCAATCACTTTCCTCTCTTCCTACCCGTACACGTGCCATACACTCGATAAAAACTTTTGACTGCTTCTAACAACTTACCTCCCACACCATATATTCTTAATACCTTCCACAGAGCATCTCTATCAACTCTATCATATGCCTTCTCCAGATCCATAAATGCTACATACAAATCCATTTGCTTTTCCAAGTATTTCTCATATACATTTTTCAACGCAAACACCTGGTCCACACATCCTCTACCACTTCTGAAACCACACTGCTCTTCTCCAATCTGATGCTCTGTACATGCCTTCACCCTCTCAATCAATACCCTCCCATATAATTTACCAGGAATACTCAACAAACTTATACCTCTGTAATTTGAGCACTCACTCTTATCCCCTTTGCCTTTGTGCAATGGCACTATGCAAGCATTCCGCCAATCCTCAGGCACCTCACCATGAGTCATACATACATTGAATAACCTTACCAACCAGTCAACAATACAGTCACCCCCTTTTTTGATAAATTCCACTGCAATACCATCCAAACCAGCCGCCTTGCCGGCTTTCATCTTCTGCAAAGCTTTCACTACCTCTTGTGTTTACCAAACCATTCTCCCTTACCCTCTCACTTCGCACACCAGCTCGACCAAAACACCCTATTACTGGCACTCTACCATCAAACACGTTCAACAAACCTTCAAAATACTCACTCCATCTCCTCACATCGCCACTACTTGTTATTACCTCCCCATTAGGCCCCTTCACCGATTTTCCCATTTGTTCTCTTGTCTTACGCACTTTATTTACCTCCTTCCAAAACATCTTTTTATCCTACCTAAAATTTAATGATACTCTCTCACCCCAACTCTCATTTGCATAAACTCAGCAAGTAGTATACCAGTGTAAACTCGACATGCCGTATACTAGTGTGAACTCAGCACGTGGTACACTAATGCTCCTTAGTAGAAAGGTCAGTTTCATCAACTGTTCTTCAAAACTGTCCCTTTAAGTTTCCTCTGTGAACAGTAAGCGATACGAGAGTCAGTCTCAGTGAGGGTAATGCGGTAGCACTTGGCAAAAATTTAGCTCTGTGCATCTTGCTCATTCTCTGCTTCACATGTTTCCTAATTTCGTAATATTGTCTTGCATACGCTCGTCTGTTAAGATCTTGGTAAAAATTGTTCGTACGAATAAATCAATTGATAAAAAACGGTTTATTGAATTCAGGCTGCCACATTCGGCTGGAAATATATAAAGTTGAGGAATCACATAGCTTGAGAATCATAGTGGTAGTCTGTTGACGAAAAACAACAGAGCTTAAAATCAAGGTAGGGCTGGATCCTTCTATGCTTTGGATAAGCACATGAGCAGTCTATCTACCTAGTATAGGAAGTTTTACGTAGCAGATTCTGCATGTACATGTGTATATATGTATATGTCTCTGTATGTTTATATTTTTTTTTTTTTTTTTTTATACTTTGTCGCTGTCTCCCGCGTTTGCGAGGTAGCGCAAGGAAACAGACGAAAGAAATGGCCCAACCCCCCCCCCCCATACACATGTACATACACACGTCCACACACGCAAATATACATACCTACACAGCCTTCCATGGTTTACCCCAGACGCTTCACATGCCTTGCTTCAATCCACTGACAGCACGTCAACCCCTGTATACCACATGACTCCAATTCACTCTATTTCTTGCCCTCCTTTCACCCTCCTGCATGTTCAGGCCCCGATCACACAAAATCCTTTTCACTCCATCTTTCCACCTCCAATTTGGTCTCCCTCTTCTCCTCGTTCCCTCCACCTCCGACACATATATCCTCTTGGTCAATCTCTCCTCACTCATTCTCTCCATGTGCCCAAACCATTTCAAAACACCCTCTTCTGCTCTCTCAACCACGCTCTTTTTATTTCCACACATCTCTCTTACCCTTACGTTACTTACTCGATCAAACCACCTCACACCACACATTGTCCTCAAACATCTCATTTCCAGCACATCCATCCTCCTGCGCACATCTCTATCCATAGCCCACGCCTCGCAACCATACAACATTGTTGGAACCACTATTCCCTCAAACATACCCATTTTTGCTTTCCGAGATAATGTTCTCGACTTCCACACATTTTTCAAGGCTCCCAAAATTTTCGCCCCCTCCCCCACCCTATGATCCACTTCCGCTTCCATGGTTCCATCCGCTGACAGATCCACTCCCAGATATCTAAAACACTTCACTTCCTCCAGTTTTTCTCCATTCAAACTCACCTCCCAATTGACTTGACCCTCACCCCTACTGTACCTAATAACCTTGCTCTTATTCACATTTACTCTCAACTTTCTTCTTCCACACACTTTACCAAACTCAGTCACCAGCTTCTGCAGTTTCTCACATGAATCAGCCACCAGCGCTGTATCATCAGCGAACAACAACTGACTCACTTCCCAAGCTCTCTCATCCCCAACAGACTTCATACTTGCCCCTCTTTCCAGGACTCTTGCATTTACCTCCCTTACAACCCCATCCATAAACAAATTAAACAACCATGGAGACATCACACACCCCTGCCGCAAACCTACATTCACTGAGAACCAATCACTTTCCTCTCTTCCTACACGTACACATGCCTTACATCCTCGATAAAAACTTTTCACTGCTTCTAACAACTTGCCTCCCACACCATATATTCTTAATACCTTCCACAGAGCATCTCTATCAACTCTATCATATGCCTTCTCCAGATCCATAAATGCTACATACAAATCCATTTGCTTTTCTAAGTATTTCTCACATACATTCTTCAAAGCAAACACCTGGTCCACACATCCTCTACCACTTCTGAAACCGCACTGCTCTTCCCCAATCTGATGCTCTGTACATGCCTTCACCCTCTCAATCAATACCCTCCCATATAATTTACCAGGAATACTCAACAAACTTATACCTCTGTAATTTGAGCACTCACTCTTATCCCCTTTGCCTTTGTACAATGGCACTACGCACGCATTCCGCCAATCCTCAGGCACCTCACCATGAGTCATACATACATTAAATAACCTTACCAACCAGTCAACAATACAGTCACCCCCTTTCTTAATAAATTCCACTGCAATACCATCCAAACCTGCTGCCTTGCCGGCTTTCATCTTCCGCAAAGCTTTTACTACCTCTTCTCTGTTTACCAAATCATTTTCCCTAACCCTCTCACTTTGCACACCACCTCGACCAAAACACCCTATATCTGCCACTCTGTCATCAGACACATTCAACAAACCTTCAAAATACTCATTCCATCTCCTTCTCACATCACCGCTACTTGTTATCACCTCCCCATTTACGCCCTTCACTGAAGTTCCCATTTGCTCCCTTGTCTTACGCACCCTATTTACCTCCTTCCAGAACATCTTTTTATTCTCCCTAAAATTTACTGATAGTCTCTCACCCCAACTCTCATTTGCCCTTTTTTTCACCTCTTGCACCTTTCTCTTGACCTCCTGTCTCTTTCTTTTATACTTCTCCCACTCAATTGCATTTTTTCCCTGCAAAAATGTTTATATATGTATACGTTAAAAAAGGGGGTGACTGTATTATTGACTGGTTGGTAAGGTTATTTAATGTATGTATGACTCATGGTGAGGTGCCTGAGGATTGGCGGAATGCGTGCATAGTGCCATTGCACAAAGGCAAAGGGGATAAGAGTGAGTGCTCAAATTTCAGAGGTATAAGTTTGTTGAGTATTCCTGGGAAATTATATGGGAGGGTATTGATTGAGAGGGTGAAGGCATGTACAGAGCATCAGATTGGGGAAGAGCAGTAGGGTTGAGGGTCAAGTCAATTGGGAGGTAAGTTTGAATGGAGAAAAACTGGAGGAAGTAAAGTGTTTTAGATATCTGGGAGTGGATCTGGTAGCGGATGGAACC
Organism: Panulirus ornatus; assembly: GCF_036320965.1. NCBI lineage: Eukaryota > Metazoa > Arthropoda > Malacostraca > Decapoda > Palinuridae > Panulirus > Panulirus ornatus. The sequence goes on from NC_092240.1 coordinate 26,410,145, forward strand.
ATGGAAGCGGAAGTGGATCAGAGGGTGGGGGAGGGGGCGAAAATCCTGGGAGCCTTGAAGAATGTGTGGAAGTCGAGAACATTATCTCGGAAAGCAAAAATGGGTATGTTTGAAGGAATAGTGGTTCCAACAATGTTGTATGGTTGCGAGGCGTGGGCTATGGATAGAGTTGTGCGAAGGAGGGTGGATGTGCTGGAAATGAGATGTTTGAGGACAATGTGTGGTGTGAGGTGGTTTGATCGAGTAAGGAATGTAAGGGTAAGAGAGATATGTGGAAATAAAAAGAGCGTGGTTGAGAGAGCAGAAGAGGGTGTTTTGAAATGGTTTGGGCACATGGAGAGAATGAGTGAGGAAAGATTGACCAAGAGGATATATGTGTCGGAGGTGGAGGGAACGAGGAGAAGTGGGAGACCAAATTGGAGGTGGAAAGATGGAGTGAAAAAGATTTTGTGTGATCGGGGCCTGAACATGCAGGAGGGTGAAAGGAGGGCAAGGAATAGAGTGAATTGGATCGATGTGGTATACCGGGGTTGACGTGCTGTCAGTGGATTGAATCAGGGCATGTGAAGCGTCAGGGGTAAACCATGGAAAGCTGTGTAGGTATGTATATTTGCGTGTGTGGACGTGTATGTATATACATGTGTATGGGTGTGGGTTGGGCCATTTCTTTCGTCTGTTTCCTTGCGCTACCTCGCAAACGCGGGAGACAGCGACAAAAAAAAAAACTTTGAAATGTATAGGTATGTATATGTGCATGTGTGGACGTATATGTATATACATGTGTATGTGGGTGGGTTGGGCCATTCTTTCGTCTGTTTCCTTGCGCTACCTCGCTGACGCGGGAGACAGCAACAAAGTATAATAAACATAGATAATATATATATGTCTCCCGCGTTTGCATTTTATTCTTGTCCCGTTCTTATACTATATTTATGTTACTTAAGTCTAACAGAAAGATCTTTACCAGTCTGACCAACATAAAATTCATCACAGTTTCCACAAGGAACTTTATAGATGCAACCAAGAGAATTTTCTGGTGAATTCCTGATTAAGATATTCTTTATGGTATTATTGTTGCTAAAGGCAACATTTACATTAAAGGATTTAAGCAACATGGGAAGCAAAGTGAAATTATTATCAAAAGGGAGAACTAAAAGATTCTTGGTGTCAATGGGAGGTTTGGGCTCAACTCTATAAAATGATTTCTTTGCTAACTTAAGGAATTTATCAGTGAAAGATCTAGGGTACTTTATCTTAGATCCAATAGAATATATCTTCTCAAACTCATCATCAATAAACTCTGGACTGCAAATACGTAATGCCCTAAGGAACATAGATTGAAATGATGATAATTTAACTCTGTCATGTTGAGATGAGTAATAGTGGATATATGAGCATACATATCTGGGAGTGGATCTGGCAGCGGATGGAACCATGGAAGCGGAAGTGAATCATAGGGTGAGGGAGGGGGCGAAAATCCTGGGAGCCTTGAAGAATGTGTGGAAGTCGAGAACATTATCTCGGAAAGCAAAAATGGGTATGTTTGAAGGAATAGTGGTTCCAACAATGTTGTATGGTTGCGAGGCGTGGGCTATGGATAGAGCTGTGCGCAGGAGGGTGGATGTGCTGGAAATGAGATGTTTGAGGACAATGTGTGGTGTGAGGTGGTTTGATCGAGTAAGTAATGTAAGGGTAAGAGAGATGTGTGGAAATAAAAAGAGCGTGGTTGAGAGAGCAGAAGAGGGTGTTTTGAAATGGTTTGGGCACATGGAGAGAATGAGTGAGGAAAGATTGACCAAGAGGATATATGTGTCGGAGGTGGAGGGAACGAGGAGAAGTGGGAGACCAAATTGGAGGTGGAAAGATGGAGTGAAAAAGATTTTGTGTGATCGGGGCCTGAACATGCAGGAGGGTGAAAGGCGTGCAAGGAATAGAGTGAATTGGATCGATGTGGTATACCGGGGTTGACGTGCTGTCAGTGGATTGAATCAGGGCATGTGAAGCGTCAGGGGTAAACCATGGAAAGTTGTGTGGGGCCGGGATGTGGAAAGGGAGCTGTGGTTTCGGGCATTATTGCATGACAGCTAGAGACTGAGTGTGAACGAATGGGGCCTTTGTTGTCTTTTCCTAGTGCTACCTCGCACACGTGAGGGGGGAGGGGGATGGTATTCCATGTGTGGCGAGGTGGCGATGAGAATGAATAAAGGCAGACAGTGTGAATTGTGTGCATGGGTATATATGTATGTGTCTGTGTGTGTGTATATATATGTGTACATTGAGATGTATAGGTATGTATATTTGCGTGTGTGGACGTGTATGTATATACATTGTGTATGGGGGTGGGTTGGGCCATTTCTTTCGTATGTTTCCTTGCGCTACCTCGCAAACGCGGGAGACAGCGACAAAGCAAAATAAATAAATAAATATATATATATATATATATATATATATATATATATATATATGGATGGATTTGTATGTAGCATTTATGGATCTGGAGAAGGCATATGATAGAGTTGATAGAGATGCTCTGTGGAAGGTATTAAGAATATATGGTGTGGGAGGAAAGTTGTTAGAAGCAGTGAAAAGTTTTTATCGAGGATGTAAGGCATGTGTACGTGTAGGAAGAGAGGAAAGTGATTGGTTCTCAGTGAATGTAGGTTTGCGGCAGGGGTGTGTGATGTCTCCATGGTTGTTTAATTTGTTTATGGATGGGGTTGTTAGGGAGGTAAATGCAAGAGTTTTGGAAAGAGGGGCAAGTATGAAGTCTGTTGGGGATGAGAGAGCTTGGGAAGTGAGTCAGTTGTTGTTCGCTGATGATACAGCGCTGGTGGCTGATTCATGTGAGAAACTGCAGAAGCTGGTGACTGAGTTTGGAAAAGTGTGTGGAAGAAGAAAGTTAAGAGTGAATGTGAATAAGAGCAAGGTTATTAGATACAGTAGGGTTGAGGGTCAAGTCAATTGGGAGGTGAGTTTGAATGGAGAAAAACTGGAGGAAGTGAAGTGTTTTAGATATCTGGGAGTGGATCTGGCAGCGGATGGAACCATGGAAGCGGAAGTGGATCATAGGGTGGGGGAGGGGGCGAAAATCCTGGGGGCCTTGAAAAATGTGTGGAAGTCGAGAACATTATCTCGGAAAGCAAAAATGGGTATGTTTGAAGGAATAGTGGTTCCAACAATGTTGTATGGTTGCGAGGCGTGGGCTATGGATAGAGTTGTGCGCAGGAGGATGGATGTGCTGGAAATGAGATGTTTGAGGACAATGTGTGGTGTGAGGTGGTTTGATCGAGTGAGTAACGTAAGGGTAAGAGAGATGTGTGGAAATAAAAAGAGCGTGGTTGAGAGAGCAGAAGAGGGTGTTTTGAAGTGGTTTGGGCACATGGAGAGGATGAGTGAGGAAAGATTGACCAAGAGGATATATGTGTCGGAGGTGGAGGGAACAAGGAGAAGAGGGAGACCAAATTGGAGGTGGAAAGATGGAGTGAAAAAGATTTTGTGTGATCGGGGCCTGAGCATGCAGGAGGGTGAAAGGAGGGCAAGGAATAGAGTGAATTGGAGCGATGTGGTATACCGGGGTTGACATGCTGTCAGTGGATTGAAGCAGGGCATGTGAAGCGTCTGGGTTAAACCATGGAAAGCTGTGTAGGTATGTATATTTGCGTGTGTGGACGTATGTATATACATGTGTATGGGGGGGGGGGGGTTGGGCCATTTCTTTCGTCTGTTTCCTTGCGCTACCTCGCAAACGCGGGAGACAGCGACAAAGTATAATAAAAAAAAATAAATATATATATATATATATATATATATATATATATATATATATATATATATGTGTGTGTGTGTGTGTGTGTGTGTGTGTGTGTGTGTGTGTGTAAATCATAAGGCAGCAAAATGAGACCACAATTTTCTGGTCGTATTTAACGAAGTGTCTCTCGCAGACCCTGAGCCGCGAGACCCTACTGGAGGCGGCCAACGGGAGGAAGGTCCCGGCGCTGGAGATCTTCACGTACGCGCTGAGGTACTTCCGCGACCACGCCCTGCGGGAGCTGAGCGACCAGGCTGGCGTGGCTGTGCTCGAGGAGGACGTCCGCTGGGTCATCACCGTCCCTGCTATCTGGAGTCACCCTGCCAAGCAGTTCATGCGAACCGCCGCTTACCAGGTAATATTCTCCCTCTTGGGTACTGTTATCTCAGGTGACGTAAGAGAAGCCTGGGTTATTATGTGTGGCTGCCGGCGGCGCAGCGGAGGACACAGAGCACACATGTGACGCCAAGGGACCCGGGCTATGTCTCAGGAGCACGTGTATCGGGGGTGACAATGTCAGAGCGAAATGTTCACAAGGATTGGGTAAGCGTCGAAGTAATTGTTCAGCAGTTTAAACGATAAGTGTTTATATTAGGGTTTAACAACTAGGATTGGATCATTTATCGAGTTTGACAACTAGGATTGGATCATTTATCGAGTTTGACAACTAGGATTGGATCATTTATCGAGTTTGACAACTAGGATTGGATCATTTATCGAGTTTGACAACTAGGATTGGATCATTTATCGAGTTTGACAACTAGGATTGGATCATTTATCGAGTTTGACAACTAGGATTGGATCATTTATCGAGTTTGACAACTAGGATTGGATCATCTATCGAGTTTGATAACTGGGATTGGATCATTTATCGAGTTTGATAACTATGATTGGATCATTCATCGAGTTTAACAACTATGATTGGAATCGAGTTTAACAGCTATGATTGGATCACTTATCGTGTATGACAACTATGACTGGATCATTTATCAAGAAACCTAACAGGTAAACAATTTACATTAATCAAAGACAAGATACTTTGCCAGGATCTGAGAGAGAACACTTGTTTGGAGGAAATGCTTCCACATACCTTGTAATATTCGGTAAGAATCATCTCTAAACTTACAACAGCCAGGAAGATAATACTGCAGACTGTGGGAGTCCCACGCTGGCATGATTTACATAAGGTCTCTTCATTGTCAACACTAGAGGCAAACTCCCGTGCATATCTATAGCCAGAGTCTGGCAACAACATCAAGGTGTCTCCTGACCCTGTTAGTTGAACTATATATATATATATATATATATATATATATATATATATATATATATATATATATATATATATATATATATATATATATCTTTTCTTTCTTTCAAACTATTCGCCATTTCCCGCATTAGCGAGGTAGCGTTAAGAACAGAGGACTGGGCCTTTGAGGGAATACCCTCACCTGGCCCAATTCTCAGTTCCTTCTTTTGGAAAATTAAAAAAAAACGAGAGGGGAGGATTTCCAGCCCCCCGCTCCCTCCCCTTTTAGTCGCCTTCTACGACACGCAGGGAATACGTGGGAAGTATTCTTTCTCCCCTATCCCCAGAGATAATATATATATATATATATATATATATATATATATATATATATATATATATATATATATATATATATATATATATATGGATCCCTGGGGATAGGGGATTAAGAGTACTTCCCACGTATTCCCTGCGTGTCGTAGAAGGCGACTAAAAGGGGAGGGAGCGGGGGGCTGGAAATCCTCCCCTCTCGGTTTTTTTTTAATTTTCCAAAAGAAGGAACAGAGAATTAGGCCAGGTGAGGGTATTCCCTCAAAGGCCCAGTCCTCTGTTCTTAACGCTACCTCGCTAATGCGGGAAATGGCGAATAGTTTGAAAGAAAGAAAATATATATATATATATATATATATATATATATATATATATATATATATATTATTATTATTATTATTATTATTATTATTATTATTATTATTATTATTATCATTTATCATTATTATCCTTATTATTATTATTATTATCATTATTATTAATTATTATTATTATTATTATCATTATTATTACTATTATTATTATTATTATTATTATCATTATTATTATCATTATTATTATTATTATAATTATCATACTTTTTCGCTGTCTCCCAGGCCAGCGTGGTAGCCCAAGGAAACAGACGAAAGAATGGCCCAACCCACCCACATACACGTCCACACACACAAATATACATACCTATACATTTCAACGTATAAATATATATACACACAAAGACATATACATATATACACACGTACATAATTCATACTTGCTGCCCTTATTCAATCCCGTCGCCACCCCGCCACACAAAATGAAAAACCCCTCCCCCCGCATGTGCGCGAGGTAGGGCTAGGTAAAGACAACACAGGCCACATTCGTTCACACTCAGTCTCTAGCTGTCATGTATAATGCATCGAAACCACAGCTCCCTTTCCACATCCAGGCCCCACAAAACTTTCCATGGTTTACCCCAGACGCTTCACATGCCCTAGTTCAATCCATTGGCAGCACGTCGACCCCGGTATACCACATCGTTCCAATTCACTCGATTAATTGAACGCCTTTCACCCTACTGCATGTTCAGGCCCCGATCACTCAAAATCTTTTTCACTCCATGTTTCCACCTCCAATTTGGTCTCCCACTTCTCCTCGTTCCCTCCACCTCCGACACATATATCCTCTTGGTCAATCTTTCCTCACTCATTCTCTCCATGTGACCAAACCATTTCAAAACACCCTCTTCTGCTCTCTCAACCACACTCTTTTTATTACCACACATCTCTCTTACCCTTTCATTACTTACTCGATCAAACCACCTCACACCCCATATTGTCCTCAAACATCTCATTTCCAGCATATCCACCCTCCCCCGCACAACTCTACCTATAGCCCACGCCTCGCAACCATATGATATTGTTGGAACCACTATTCCTTCAAACATACCCATTTTTGCTTTCCAAGATAACGTTCTCGACTTCCACACATTTTTCAACGCTCCCAGAACTTTCGCCCCCTCCCCCACCCTATGATTCACTTCCGCTTCCATGGTTCTATCCGCTGCCAAATCCACTCCCAGATATCTAAAACACTTCACTTCCTTCAGTTTTTCTCCATTCAAACTTACCTCCCAATTGACTTGTCCCTCAACCCTACTGTACCTAATAATCTTGCTCTTATTCACATTTACTCTCAGCTTTCTTCTTTCACACGCTTTGCCAAACTCAGTCACCAGCTTCTGCAGTTTCTCACCCGAATCAGCCACCAGCGCTGTATCATCAGCGAACAGCAACTGACTCAGTTCCCAAGCTCTCTCATCCACAACAGACTGCATACTTGCCCCTCTCTCCACAACTCTTGCATTCATCTCTCTAACAACCCCTTCCATAAACAAATTAAACAACCAAGGAGACATCACGCACCCCTGCCGCAAACCAACATTCACTGAGAACCAATCACTTTCCTCTCTTCCTACCCGTACACGTGCCATACACTCGATAAAAACTTTTGACTGCTTCTAACAACTTACCTCCCACACCATATATTCTTAATACCTTCCACAGAGCATCTCTATCAACTCTATCATATGCCTTCTCCAGATCCATAAATGCTACATACAAATCCATTTGCTTTTCCAAGTATTTCTCATATACATTTTTCAACGCAAACACCTGGTCCACACATCCTCTACCACTTCTGAAATCACACTGCTCTTCTCCAATCTGATGCTCTGTACATGCCTTCACCCTCTCAATCAATACCCTCCCATATAATTTACCAGGAATACTCAACAAACTTATACCTCTGTAATTTGAGCACTCACTCTTATCCCCTTTGCCTTTGTGCAATGGCACTATGCAAGCATTCCGCCAATCCTCAGGCACACCACCATGAGTCATACATACATTGAATAACCTTACCAACCAGTCAACAATACAGTCACCCCCTTTTTTGATAAATTCCACTGCAATACCATCCAAACCCGCTGCCTTGCCGGTTTCATCTTCCGCAAATCTTTTACTACCTCTTCTCTGTTTACCATATCATTCTCCCTAACCCTCTCACTTTGCACACCACCTCGACCAAAACACCCTATATCTGCCACTCTATCATCAAACACATTCAACAAACCTTCAAAATACTCACTCCATCTCCTTCTCACATCGCCACTACTTGTTATCACCTCCCCATTTGCCCCCTTCACTTATGTTCCCATTTTTTCCCTTGTCTTACGCACTTTATTTACCTCCTTCCAAAACATCTTTTTGTTCTCCCTAAAATTTTATGATATATATATATATATATATATATATATATATATATATATATATATATATATATATATTGTTTAATTTGTTATGGATGGGGTGGTTAGGGAGGTGAATGCATGAATTTTTTAAGAGAGGGGCAAGTGTGCAGTCTGTTTTGGATAAGAGGGCTTGGGAAGTGAGTCTGTTGTTGTTCGCTGATGATACAGCGCTGGCGGCTGATTCGGGTGAGAAACTGCAGAGGTTGGTGACCGAGTTTAGTAAAGTGTGTGAAAGAAGAAAGTTGAGAGTAAATGTGAATAAGAGCAAGGTTATTAGGTTCAGTAGGGGTAAGGGACAAGTTAAGTGGCAGGTAAGTTTGAATGGAGAAAAACTGGAAGTGAAGTGTCTTAGGTATCTGGGAGTGGATTTGGCAGCGGATAGAACCATGGAAGCGGAAGTGAATCATAGGAAGGGGAGGGGTCAAAGGTTCTGGGAGCGTTGAAAAATGGTGGAAGGCGAGTACATTATCTCGGAGAGCAAAAATGGGTATGTTTAAAGGAATAGTGGTTCCAACAATGTTATATGGTTGCGAGGCAAGGGCTATAGATAGGATTCTGCGGAGGAGGGTAGATGTGTTGGAAATGAAATGTTTTAGGACAATATGTGGTGTGAGGTGGTTTGATCGAGTAAGTGATGACAGGGTAAGAGAAATGTATAGTAACAGAGTGTGATTGCGAGAGCAGAAGTTATGTTGAAATGGTTTGGACACATGGAGAGACTGAGTGCGGAAAGATTGACAAAGAGGATATATGTGTCAGATGGAGGGAAGAAGGAGAAGCGGAAGATCAAACTGGAGGTGCAGAGATGGAGTGAAAAAGATTTTGAGCGATTTAGGCCTGAACATACAGGAGAGTGAATTGCGTGCAAGGAATAGAGTGAATTGGAACGATGTGATATACCGGGATCGACATGCTGTCAATGGATTGAACCAGGGCATGTAAAGCGTCTGGGGTAAATCATGGAAAGGTCTGTGGGGCCTGGATGTGGAAAGGGAGCTGTGGTTTCGGTGCAAAGGCAAAGGGGATTTAGGTGAGTGTTCAAATTACAGAGGCATCAGTTTGTTGAGTATTCCTGGGAAATTGTATGGGAGGGTATTGATTGAGAGGGTAAAGGCATGTACAGAGCACCAGATCGGGGAAGAGCAGCGTAGTTTCGGAAGTGGTAGAGGATGTATGGATCAGGTGTTTGCTTTGAAGAATGTATGAGAAATACTTAGAAAAACAGATGGATTTGTATATAGCATTCATGGATCTGGAGAAGGCATGTGATAGGATTGATAGAGATGCTTTGTGGAAGGTATTAAGATTACATAGTGTGATAGGTAAGTTGCTAGAAGCACTTAAAAGTTATTACCAAGAATGTGAGGCATGTGTACGAGTAGGAAGAGAGGAAAGTGATTGGTTCCTAGTGAATGTCGGTTTGCGGCATGGATGCGTGATATCTCCATGGTTGTTTAATTTGTTTATGGATGGGGTGGTTAGGGAGGTGAATGCAAGAGTTTTGGAGAGGGGCAAGTACTAATTGTGGTTTATAACTATGTCTTACCATACTAATTGTGGTTTATGACTATGTCTTACCGTACTAGTTGTGGTCTATATCTATGTCTTACCATACTAATTGAGGTTTATGACTATATCTTACCATACTAATTGTGGTTTATGTCTATGTCTTACCATACTAACTGTGGTTTATAACTATGTATTACTATACTAATTGTGGTTAATAATTATGTCTTGCCTTACTAATTGTGGTTTATAACTATGTCTCACCATACTATTTGTGGTTTATAACTATGCCTCACCTTACTAATTGTGGTTTATAACTATGTCTTACCCTATAATCTTGGTTTATAACTATGTCTTACCATACTAACTGTGGTTTATAAGTATGTCTTACCATACTAATTGTGGTTTATAACTATGTCTTACCATGCTAATTTGGTTTATTTCTATGTCTTACCATACTAATTTTGTTTTATAACTATGTCTTACCATACTAATTGTGGTTTATGACTATGTCTTGCCATACTAATTGTTCTGTATAACTATGTGTTGCCATAGTAAATGTGGTTTATAACTGTGTCTTACCATACTAATTGTGTCTTATAACTGTCTTACCATAGTAATTATGGGTCACATCTTGCGATACAAACTCATAAAAAGCCTTGCACGAAAAAAGAAATTGTGTACAATAGCACCGACTGGGTCACAACATCTAGTTTTAGTGGATTCTCCTTCTCAAAACTTTCCCTTGTTATGAAGAATGTCAATAGAATTTCTATTTTCTCCCGTGGTTACATGACTGGTGGTTCTCACAGGCTGGCATGGGTTCGAGCAGCCGACCAGAGCAGCTACTCATCGCCCTGGAACCTGAGGCCGCGGCCATCTACTGCCGACGTCTTCGTCGCCACCAGCTGTTGCCGGAGCGGCCCCCGGAGCTGCGCCCGCCAAGACACTGTGCCCCTAGGGACTCGCTCTGTCCCTCAGAACCTTCTTCGGTACCCGCGCTGCCCGAGCTAGATAGAGGTATGGCCGCTCTAGGCATGACAATCATCTCTCTCCCTTATATCTTCGCGCCTCTTTCCGGGTTAAGGAGGGAACGGCTCCCAGAAGAGAAAATCAACTTTTAACTTTCCTCTTCTTCTGTTCCTACATTCTAAAAGAATGGCCTATAAAGATATACTCTCATTGGCGTGGAAAGAAGAACGAAAACTATGCATTTAAGGATGTCTGGACCTCCTTGGTGGAGTGACACTGTATATATATGTAGTGACACTGTATGGGTAGTGTAGTGACACTGTGTGGGTAGTGTAGTGACACTGTATGTGTATGTAGTGACACTGTATGGGTAGTGTAGTGACACTGTGTGGGTAGTGTAGTGACACTGTGTGGGTAGTGTAGAGACAATGTGTGGGTAGTGTAGTGACACTGTGTGGGTAGTGTAGTGACACTGTGTGGGTAGTGTAGTGTCACTGTATGGGTAGTGTAGTGACACTGTATGTGTATGTAGTGATACTGTATGTGTATGTAGTGACACTGTATGGGTAGTGTAGTGACACTGTGTGGGTAGTGTAGTGACACTGTGTGGGTAGTGTAGTGAGACTGTGTGGGTAGTGTAGTGACACTGTATGTGTATGTAGTGACACTGTATGTGTATGTAGTGACACTGTATGGGTAGTGTAGTGACACTGTATATGTAGTGACACTGTATGGGTAGTGTAGTGACACTGTACAGGTAGTGTAGTGACACTGTGTGGGTAGTGTAGTGACACTGTATGTGTATGTAGTGACACTGTATGTGTATGTAGTGACACTGTATGGGTAGTGTGGTGACACTGTGTGGGTAGTGTAGTGACACTGTATGTGTATGTAGTGACACTGTATGTGTATGTAGTGACACTGTATGGGTATTGTAGTGACACTGTATGTGTATGTATTGACACTGTATGGGTAGTGTAGTGACACTGTATGTGTATGTAGTGACACTTTATGGGTAGTGTAGTGACACTGTATGGGTAGTGTAGTGACACTGTATTGGTATTGTAGTGACACTGTATGGGTAGTGTAGTGACATTGTGTGGGTAGTGTAGCGACATTGTGTGGGTAGTGTAGTGACACTGTATGTGTATGTAGTGACATTGTGTGGGTAGTGTAGTGACACTATGGATAGTGTAGTGACAATCTATGGGTAGTGTAGTGACACTGTATGGGTAGTGTAGTAGTGACACTGTATGTGTATGTAGTGACACTGTATGTGTATGTAGTGACGTTGTGTGGGTAGTGTAGTGACACTGTATGTGTATGTAGTGACATTGTGTGGGTAGTGTAGTGACACTGTATGTTTATGTAGTGACACTGTATGGGTATTGTAGTGACACTGTGTGGATAGTGTAGTGACACTGTATGGTTAGTGTAGTGACACTGTATGTGTATGTAGTGACACTGTGTGGGTAGTGTAGTGACATTGTATGTTTATGTAGTGACACTGTATGGGTAGTGTAGTGACACTGTGTGGAAAGTGTAGTGACACTGTATGGGTAGTGTAGTGACACTGTATGGGTAGTGTAGTGACATTGTATAGGTAGTGTAGTGACATTGTGTGGGTAGTGTAGTGACATTGTGTGGATAGTGTAGTGACACTGTATGTGTATGTAGTGACACTGTATGTGTATGTAGTGACACTGTGGTAAGTGTAGTGACACTGTATGGTAGTGTAGTGACACTGTGTGGGTAGTGTAGTGACAGTGTATGTGTATGTAGTGACACTGTGTGGTAAGTGTAGTGACATCGTATGGTAGTGTAGTGACATTGTGTGGGTAGTGTAGTGACACTGTATGTGTATGTAGTGACACTGTGTGGTAAGTGTAGTGACACTGTATGGTAGTGTAGTGACACTGTGTGGGTAGAGTAGTGACACTGTATGGTATGTAGTGGACATGTTGGTAAGTGTAGGGGGCATTGTTTTGGTAGTGTATGACCACTGTCTGGGTAGTTAGTGACACGTGTGGTAGTGTAGTGACACTGCGTGGGTAGTTAGTGACACTGTGTGGTAGTATAGTGACATGTATGGGTAGTGTAGTGACACTGCGTGGGTAGTGTAGTGACACTGTGTGGGTAGTGTAAGTGTAGTGACACTGTATGGGTAGTGTAGTGACACTGTGTGGGTAGTGTAGTGACACTGTATGGGTAGTGTAGTGACACTGTGTGGGTAGTGTAGTGATACTGTGTGGGTATTGTTGTGACACTTTGTGGGTAGTGTAGTGACACTGTATGGGTAGTGTAGTGACACTTTGTGGTAAGTGTAGTGACAATGTATGGGTAGTGTAGTGACACTGTGTGGGTAGTGTAGTGACACTGTTTGGATAGTGTAGTGACACTGTATGGGTAGTGTAGTGACACTGTATGGGTAGTGTAGTGACACTGTATGGGTAGTGTAATGACACTGTGTGGTAAGTGTAGTGACACTGTATGGGTAGTGTAGTGACACTGTGTGGGTAGTGTAGTGACACTGTGTGGGTAGTGTAGTGACACTGTATGGGTATGTAGTGACAATGTGTGGTAAGTGTAGTGACACTGTATGGGTAGTGTAGTGGTACTGTATGGGTAGTGTAGTGACACTGTATGGGTAGTGTAGTGACACTGTGTGGGTAGTGTAGTGACACTGTGTGGGTAGTGTAGTGACACTGTGTGGGTAGTGTAGTGACACTGTATGGGTATGTAGTGACAATGTGTGGTAAGTGTAGTGACACTGTATGGGTAGTGTAGTGACACTGTATGGGTAGTGTAGTGACACTGTGTGGGTAGTGTAGTGACACTGTGTGGGTAGTGTAGTGACACTGTGTGGGTAGTGTAGTGATATTGTTTGCAGGATTGTGCATGCTCTATTTTCATGTTTGAATCAACATATAAAGAAGCTGTGATCTGGCACATTACTGCCTGAAGTATACACGGCTCGACTGAGAGGAAGGCTAGAATTGGTGTGTGTGTGTGTGTGTGTGTGTGTGTGTGTGTGTGTGTGTGTGTGTGTGGTGTCTGGGTGCGTGCGTGTGTTCGTGCATGGATACATGGGGAATACATGGTAATGTATAATAGGGTTATCCTCAGCAGGACTGTTACAGTAACATGGATTTCTCTATTCTAGATATGTGGAGACGAGATAGTAGAGAGAGAGAGAAGAGAGAGAGAGAGAGAGAGAGAGAGAGAGAGAGAGAGAGAGAGAGAGAGAGAGAGAGAGAGAGAGAGAGAGAGAGAGAGAGAGAGATTATCTCTGAGACTGTAATTTCTCTACTAGATTTACGACCATTTCTATTTACTTGCACTAAGTCAAATTACTTCAAGTAAAGTACTTCCACAAAATTTACTTACTTTACTTATGTACAAGTACAAGCACTTGTGAATTTGTCCTCATTGCTTATCAATGATTAATGTAGTTCTTGTGTCTTTTGATTATTTTACATATATATATATATATATATATATATATATATATATATATATATATATATATATATATATATATATATATATATAATCCATTTATGAATGATTAATGCATCTGAATAAGATTGCAAGATATCACACGGTATCCAGCACCTTTGTCAAGGAGCGAGCCGTGTCACCACTGACCCAGAAGTGTGTTACAGAGGAGCTTGTCTCGTTGCCCTACCGGAGCAGAGAGACTGTGGCAGACTGGCTCCAGGAAGGTACTGATGGCTCTTCTCTCACGTCACCTGCATATCCTCCTCCTCACCTGCACCCCTCTCACCTGACGCTGTAGAGACTCGCTAGTCCGCTCTCGCAGCTCTGACTGGTCAAGCTGTGCTTCTAGTATATTAATATGCACCAACTTGCACTACCTGTAGTGAATGGGGTGTTCTGGCCGATAGCATTTAGGTGACCATATATTGGTTCTGCGGGTTGGGTTGGGACGGGGGTGAATGTGGTGGGGCTGTGGTAATCTACTATGACACTGGTGTTAACGGCCTGATGCTTCTTTCGTTCTTTTTCATCCCTGTTACCCAACAGTAGTTAACACGGGGGTCACGACAGGTCGTGACCTCATTAGTACTTATGAACACTAACACTAACGCTAGCATTAGCCTCTCACATGACTACTTCTAACGCGTAGGTTAAGATGGTGGAGGTGATGGTGTTATGGTCTTATCTTAGTCATGTAAGCTAACCTTGAGTCCTGCCCTTGGGATCGAGATGTAGCCTTTGACTTCTGCCCTTGGGATCGAGATGTAGCCTTTGACTTCTGCCCTTGGGATATAGATGTAGTCTTTGACTTCTAACCTTGGGACCTGGATGTAGCCCAGCATCAAGTAACATGGTCCCCTGCTCTGCTCAGGGTGGAGTGGGTCTTAGCTTGGTTGTCTGGTCGTCATATGTTACTTCCCATGGAATATAAATACCATTTCATTTGGCATATCTTTACACAGTTCTTCCGTTTTTTTTTTTTTTTTGTCTACTTCATTTTACTTACAGTTTGTTTTGTTTTATATCTATGACTCTTTCTCACACACACTCACTTTGGCATATATATATATATATATATATATATATATATATATATATATATATATATATATATATATATATATATATATCTTTTCTTTCTTTTTCTTTTAAACTATTCGCCATTTCCCGCGTTAGCGAGGTAGCGTTAAGAACAGAGGACGGGGCCTTTTTTGGAATATCCTCACCTGGCCACCTCTGTTCCTTCTTTTGGAAAATTGCAAAAAAAAAAAAAAAAACGAGAGGGGAGGATTTCCAGCCCCCCGCTCCCTCCCCTTTTAGTCGCCTTCTACGACACGCAGGGAATACGTGGGAAGTATTCTTAATCCCCTATCCCCAGGGATAATATATATATATATATATATATATATATATATATATATATATATATATATATATATATATTTTTTTTTTTTTTCTTTGTCGCTGTCTCCCGCGTTTGCGAGGTAGCGCAAGGAAACAGACGAAAGAAATGGCCCAACCCACCCCCATACACATGTATATACATACGTCCACACACGCAAATACACATACCTACACAGCTTTCCATGGTTTACTCCAGACGCTTCACATGCCTTGATTCAATCCACTGGCAGCACGTCAACCCCGGTATACCACATCGATCCAATTCACTCTATTCCTTGCCCTCCTTTCACTCTCCTGCATGTTCAGGCCCCGATCACACAAAATCTTTTTCACTCCATCTTTCCACCTCCAATTTGGTCTCTCACCTCTCCTCGTTCCCTCCACCTCCGACACATATATTCTCTTGGTCAATCTTTCCTCACTCATTCTCTCCATGTGCCCAAACCATTCAAACCATTTCAAAACACCATCTTCTGCTCTCTCAACCACGCTCTTTTTATTTCCACACATCTCTCTTACCCTTACGTTACTTACTCGATCAAACCACATCACACCACACATTGTCCTCAAACATCTCATTTCCAGCACATCCATCCTCCTGCGCACAACTCTATCCATAGCCCACGCCTCGCAACCATACAACATTGTTGGAACCACTATTCCTTCAAACATACCCATTTTTGCTTTCCGAGATAATGTTCTCGACTTCCACACATTCCTCAAGGCTCCCAGGATTTTCGCCCCCTCCCCCACCCTATGATCCACTTCCGCTTCCATGGTTCCATCCGCTGCCAGATCCACTCCCAGATATCTAAAACACTTTACTTCCTCCAGTTTTTCTCCATTCAAACTTACCTCCCAATTGACTTGACCCTCAACCCTACTGTACCTAATTACCTTGCTCTTATTCACATTTACTCTTAACTTTCTTCTTTCACACACTTTACCAAACTCAGTCACCAACTTCTGCAGTTTCTCACATGAATCAGCCACCAGCGCTGTATCATCAGCGAACAACAACTGACTCACTTCCCAAGCTCTCTCATCCCCAACAGACTTCATACTTGCCCCTCTTTCCAAAACTCTTGCATTCACCTCCCTAACAACCCCATCCATAAACAAATTAAACAACCATATATATATATATATATATATATATATATATATATATATATATATATATATATATATATATATATATATATATATATATATATATATATATATTTTTTTTTTAATTTTTTTTTTCAAACTATTCGCCATTTCCCGCGTTAGCGAGTTATATATATATATATATATATATATATATATATATATATATTATCCCTGGGGATAGAGGATTAAGAATACTTCCCACGTATTCCCTGCGTGTTGTAGAAGGCGACTAAAAGGGGAGGGAGCGGGGGGCTGGAAATCCTCCCCTCTCGTTTTTTTTTTTTTTTCCAAAAGAAGGAACAGAGGGGGCCAGGTGAGGATATTCCAAACAAGGCCCAGTCCTCTGTTCTTAACGCTACCTCGCTAACGCGGGAAATGGCGAATAGTTTAAAAGAAAAAGAATATATATATATATATATATATATATATATATATATATATATATATATATATATATATATATATATATATATATATATATATATATACTTTCACCCTTATCCCTGGGGATAGGGGTGAAAGAATACTTCCCACGCATTCCTCGCGTGTCGTAGAAGGCGACTAGAGGGGACGGGAGCGGGGGGCCAGAAATCCTCCCCTCCTTGTATTTCTTTAACTTTCTAAAATGGGAAACAGAAGAAGGAGTCACGCGGGGAGTGCTCATCCTCCTCGAAGGCTCAGACTGGGGTGTCTAAATGTGTGTGGATGTAACCAAGATGTGAAAAAAGGAGAGATAGGTAGTATGTTTGAGGAAAGGAACCTGGATGTTTTGGCTCTGAGCGAAACGAAGCTCAAGGGTAAAGGGGAAGAGTGGTTTGGGAATGTCTGGGGAGTAAAGTCAGGGGTTAGTGAGAGGACAAGAGCAAGGGAAGGAGTAGCAGTACTCCTGAAACAGGAGTTGTGGGAGTATGTGATAGAATGTAAGAAAGTAAATTCTCGATTAATATGGGTAAAACTGAAAGTTGATGGAGAGAGATGGGTGATTATTGGTGCATATGCACCTGGGCATGAGAAGAAAGATCATGAGAGGCAAGTGTTTTGGGAGCAGCTGAATGAGTGTGTTAGTGGTTTTGATGCACGAGACCGGGTTATAGTGATGGGTGATTTGAATGCAAAGGTGAGTAATGTGGCAGTTGAGGGAATAATTGGTATACATGGGGTGTTCAGTGTTGTAAATGGAAATGGTGAAGAGCTTGTAGATTAATGTGCTGAAAAAGGACTGGTGATTGGGAATACCTGGTTTAAAAAGCGAGATATACATAAGTATACGTATGTAAGTAGGAGAGATGGCCAGAGAGCGTTATTAGATTACGTGTTAATTGACAGGCGCGCGAAAGAGAGACTTTTGGATGTTAATGTGCTGAGAGGTGCAACTGGAGGGATGTCTGATCATTATCTTGTGGAGGCTAAGGTGAAGATTTGTATGGGTTTTCAGAAAAGAAGAGTGAATGTTGGGGTGAAGAGGGTGGTGAGAGTAAGTGAGCTTGGGAAGGAGACTTGTGTGAGGAAGTACCAGGAGAGACTGAGTACAGAATGGAAAAAGGTGAGAACAATGGAAGTAAGGGGAGTGGGGGAGGAATGGGATGTATTTAGGGAAGCAGTGATGGATTGCGCAAAAGATGCTTGTGGCATGAGAAGAGTGGGAGGTGGGTTGATTAGAAAGGGTAGTGAGTGGTAGGATGAAGAAGTAAGATTATTAGTGAAAGAGAAGAGAGAGGCATTTGGACGATTTTTGCAGGGAAAAAATGCAATTGAGTGGGAGATGTATGAAAGAAAGAGACAGGAGGTCAAGAGAAAGGTGCAAGAGGTGAAAAAGAGGGCAAATGAGAGTTGGGGTGAGAGAGTATCATTAAATTTTAGGGAGAATAAAAAGATGTTCTGGAAGGAGGTAAATAAAGTGCGTAAGACAAGGGAGCAAATGGGAACTTCAGTGAAGGGCGCAAATGGGAAGGTGATAACAAGTAGTGGTGATGTGAGAAGGAGATGGAGTGAGTATTTTGAAGGTTTGTTGAATGTGTTTGATGATAGAGTGGCAGATATAGGGTGTTTTGGTCGAGGTGGTGTGCAAAGTGAGAGGGTTAGGGAAAATGATTTGGTAAACAGAGAAGAGGTAGTAAAAGCTTTGCGGAAGATGAAAGCCGGCAAGGCAGCAGGTTTGGATGGTATTGCAGTGGAATTTATTAAAAAAGGGGGTGACTGTATTATTGACTGGTTGGTAAGGTTATTTAATGTATGTATGACTCATGGTGAGGTGCCTGAAGATTGGCGGAATGCGTGCATAGTGCCTTTGTACAAAGGCAAAGGGGATAAGAGTGAGTGCTCAAATTACAGAGGTATAAGTTTGTTGAGTATTCCTGGTAAATTATATGGGAGGGCATTGATTGAGAGGGTGAAGGCATGTACAGAGCATCAGATTGGGGAAGAGCAGTGTGGTTTCAGAAGTGGTAGAGGATGTGTGGATCAGGTGTTTGCTTTGAAGAATGTATGTGAGAAATACTTAGAAAAGCAAATGGATTTGTATGTAGCATTTATGGATCTGGAGAAGGCATATGATAGAGTTGATAGAGATGCTCTGTGGAAGGTATTAAAAATATATGGTGTGGGAGGCAAGTTGTTAGAAGCAGTGAAAAGTTTTTATCGAGGATGTAAGGCACGTGTACGTGTAGGAAGAGAGGAAAGTGATTGGTTCTCAGTGAATGTAGGTTTGCGGCAGGGGTGTGTGATGTCGCCATGGTTGTTTAATTTGTTTATGGATGGGGTTGTTAGGGAGGTGAATGCAAGAGTTTTGGAAAGAGGGGCAAGTATGAAGTCTGTTGGGGATAAGAGAGCTTGGAAAAGTGAGTCAGTTGTTGTTCGCTGATGATACAGCGCTGGTGGCTGATTCATGTGAGAAACTGCAGAAGCTGGTGACTGAGTTTGGTAAAGTGTGTGAAAGAAGAAAGTTAAGAGTAAATGTGAATAAGAGCAAGGTAATTAGGTACAGTAGGGTTGAGGGTCAAGTCAATTGGGAGGTAAGTTTGAATGGAGAAAAACTGGAGGAAGTAAAGTGTTTTAGATATCTGGGAGTGGATCTGGCAGCGGATGGAACCATGGAAGCGGAAATGGATCATAGGATGGGGGAGGGGGCGAAAATTCTGGGAGCCTTGAAGAATGTGTGGAAGTCGAGAACATTATCTCGGAAAGCAAAAATGGGTATGTTTGAAGGAATAGTGGTTCCAACAATGTTGTATGGTTGCGAGGCGTGGGCTATGGATAGAGTTGTGCGCAGGAGGATGGATGTGCTGGAAATGAGATGTTTGAGGACAATGTGTGGTGTGAGGTGGTTTGATCGAGTAAGCAACGTAATGGTAAGAGAGATGTGTGTAAATAAAAAGAGCGTGGTTGAGAGAGCAGAAGAGGGTGTTTTGAAATGGTTTGGGCACATGGAGAGAATGAGTGTGGAAAGATTGACCAAGAGGATATATGTGTCGGAGGTGGAGGGAACGAGGAGAAGTGGGAGACCAAATTGGAGGGGGAAAGATGGAGTGAAAAAGATTTTGTGTGATCGGGGCCTGAACATGCAGGAGGGTGAAAGGAGGGCAAGGAATAGAGTGAATTGGATCGATGTGGTATACCGGGGTTGACGTGCTGTCAGTGGATTGAATCAGGGCATGTGAAGCGTCTGGGGTAAACCATGGAAAGCTGTGTAGGTATGTATATTTGAGTGTGTGGGCGTATGTATATACATGTATATGGGGGTGGGTTGGGCCATTTCTTTCGTCTGTTTCCTTGCGCTACCTCGCAAACGCGAGAGACAGCGACAAAGCAAAAAAAAAAAAAAAAAAATATATATATATATATATATATATATATATATATATATATATATATATATATATATATATATATGTATGTATGTATGTATATGTATGTATATCAAACAACACTGATGAAGGATATTCACACTGTAATGGTTAAGCAGACATTAATTAGTCGTCCCTGGCTCATTGCTAAACTTCACTTCACCAGGCACACTCACCTGAAATTATACGCCCCAGACATGTACGAGTTACACTTTCTCGTCTGCATTCTGGACAGCACCCATGTTACCAAGATTGCAAACACCGACTCATCGTATCATAGACCCCTCGAATCCAAGTTGTTGTTTTTCTCCTACGCTGAAGACAATGAACACATATTCCTCAAATGTCATGCATGCATCCTACACACACACACACACACACACACACACACACACACACACACACACACACACAAACACACACACACACACACACACACACACACACTTCTTAACCTGCAGGAACCCCATAGAGAGGGACTCTGTGGCAGAAAAATACGGCAAGATAAGGTCGTAGTCATACCAATCACATTGTCACGTCTGCTTCATCTCACCACTACTCTTCCTGACATGAATGATTGGATGTCTTTTATCGTCTATTCTTCTTCGGTTTCAGTGTAATGACTGTGAGTCTCGCCCGCTGCTCTTGATGAAAATAGATTCACTGGCACTGATGTTGCAATTTAAAGAGATCTTTGGGGCAGCAGACTTATCTACAGCTGTGTCTTAGAAAATAACGGTTGTCATTTGGCAGATAATTTCAGCGAGTGTATATGCGGTCTCAAGTTACGGACAACAGTCCTTTTCGACGCCTGGCCTTAAGTAGGATATGAAAAAGGAAAGTGGAAAAACCTACCTTCTGAAAATGGATTGGTCGTAGATGTTGGGAAAGACATGAGATGGTGCGGAATTCTAAAGCTTAGCGATGTAGGGGAAGAAGGAAATATTACAAAGGCCCAACAGTGAGTTGCTGATGGCCACACAGTCATCATGTGACGCAGTGGATTGTCCAGTGTTGTGAGGTCTAGCTAATGGTGGGGCTAGACAACCAGACAGGAGGAGCGACCACAGCGATGCATGTAGAAAACGGAAAGAGAAACGAAAGTGCGGGGTAGGGCGAACCTTATGACAACCAACAGGTGTCCCCATGACTGATCATAATGGTTCTTTACAGTAACCCAACAGGGACTTTAGTTATGAGTCATAAGTGTTAAGTAACGATGTAACAGTCCCACCTTACTCAGCCTGAGTTTGTAATCTTTGGATCTACTTGTACTTGAGAGAGAGAGAGAGAGAGAGAGAGAGAGAGAGAGAGAGAGAGAGAGAGAGAGAGAGAGAGAGAGAGAGAGAGAGAGAGAGAGTCTAGATGAAAGTGACGGTGGGGCGTGTTGCTGAAGGGGGAAGAGAGCAGAACAACCAGGGTTGTGGACACGCCACTTCAGTGGACGGTAGGAAGTGAAGACAGAAGAGCTTATGGTATCAGGGTATCAGGGCCGTGGGACGGAAGGACGGGTATGAAGGCCGTTGAACAGAAAGTATGAGTATGAGGGCCGTGGGACGGCAGGACGGGTATGAGGGACATGGGACGGACAGTACCAGTATGAGTGACGAGGGTGGGATGGCTGGACAGGGTGAACAGCACGACTGACCCCATAGTAAAATGGGAGGGATGTGGGTCGTCGCGATCACACTGTATATACAGGAGAGTGTGTTGCTATGAAGCGGGTCTTCGTATGAATCAATTCTTCGACCTCTTTCCCTCAGGAGGAACACTGTAATCAACAGCGCTACTTTATAAGGACCCCGACCGCCCTCCACCCATACTTTTCCCTCGTTTCTTCAGCAAAATTGTACAGCTTTTTAAAAGCACCGTTTTGCTACAGCCAGTGAACAAGCTTAAGGTAAAAGAGCTCTGTCCACGACCTGTGAACGAATAGACGAGCCAAAGGTTAATTTGTAAGTTTTACAAAATGTCGTGGAACCGGTGAAGGATGGTGGCAGATCCCCTGCGTTCTTGGAGAACCACAGTGGAAAAATATAGAGGGGCGTTATGTCCAATGGGTGTGACCGGTATCGTGGTAGCTCTCGATCCTTATTATAGGCAATCGTGATGAATCCTCATTGTAGGCAATCGTGGTGAATCCTCATTATAAGCGATGGCGTTGAATCCTCATTACATGTAATCAGTCCTCGTACTGTACACTGGATCTTCATGTAATGTGATTGAATTCTCATGACGTATCAGATCCAGGCCGCGTCTGGCAGATCACTATAATACTGTGTTGGTGTTGAACGTAACATCTATTTCACCCGTGTTCCGTGTCGTTCGGTCTCTACTGATAACCCAGAACCTCTGTCTCGTGTCGCCGGGTCTCCACTGAGAACCCATGTCTCGTGTCGCCGGGTCTCTTCTGAGAACTCATATCTCGTGTCGCCGGGTCTCTACTGAGAACCCGTGTCTCGTGCGTGTCGTCGAGTCTTTGAGAACCCACACAACAGACTCGCACGTCATATAATCGTCATCACTCCAACATAAACATGTCATGAGAGATGATGAGAAATATAACGTCATATGACACTCTTTCTCACTGGCAGTGAGAATACTGCATTCCCTCCACTCCTTGTACATGTGCGCCGACGAATACAACTTAACCTGCCACCTTCTCCTTCCTAGCTCTCGTCTCAACTTGCCTTCATCAGAACTGTCTGCCATCCATTACACAGGCCATACCCCTTAATGAATCATCAGCCTCGGCATAACTACCACAACAGCTTCAACAAGCCTGGTTCCATGTTTCCAGACACGGTGTACGCGGTGGTGGACTGCGGGGGAGGCACGGTGGACATCACTGTCCACCAGATGACAGACAGGTTGACGGGACACCTCAAAGAACTGCACAAGGCTACAGGAGGACCCTATGGCTCCACTGGTAAGTGGTCCATTACTTCAGTAAGTATATATATATATATATATATATATATATATATATATATATATATATATATATATATATATATCTTTTTCTTTTAAACTATTCGCCATTTCCCGCGTTAGTGAGGTAGCGTTAGGAACAGAGGACTGGGCCTTTTTTGGAATATCCTCACCTGGCCTCCTCTGTTCCTTCTTTTGGAAAATTAAAAAAAAAAAAAAAAGAGAGGGGAGGATTTCCAGCCCCCCGCTCCCTCCCCTTTTAGTCGCCTTCTACGACACGCAGGGAATACGTGGGAAGTATTCTTAATCCCCTATCCCCAGGGATAATATATATATATATATATATATATATATATATATATATATATATATATATATATATATATATATTTATTTATTTATTTATTTTGCTTTGTCGCTGTCTCCCGCGTCAGAGAGGTAGCGCAAGGAAACAGACGAAAGAATGGCCCAACCCGCCCACACACACACATATATACATACATGTCCACACACGTACAATATACATACCTATACATCTCAATGTATACATATATATACACACGTACATAATTCATAATGTCTGCCTTTATTTGTTCCCATCGCCACCTCGCCACACATGGAATAACAACCCCCTCCCCCCTCATGTGTGCGAGGTAGCGCTAGTAAAAACACCAAAGGCCCCATTCGTTCACACTCAGTCTCTAGCTGTCATGTAATAATGCATATATATATATATATATATATATATATATATATATATATATATATATATATATATATATATATATATATATATATATATATATTCCTATGAGTACACGGTGAAAATGAAACACGATAAGTTCCCAAGTGCACTTTCGTGCAATAATCACATCATCAGGGGAGACACAAGAGAGAAATATAATAATCAGTTGATAAACAACGAAGGGACGTAGCTAGGACGCCATACGGTAAACATGCGATTGTCCAAGACAGACAACGAGCGTATCATAAACTTATTATTTCACAAATATTATCAACAATAAATTTATCCAATTTGTATAGACCATCACTAATATTAAGATTATAATTCTTTGTGTATTTGATAATAGAAGATTCAATGATATTTCTCGTGGTAATAGAGTTAGAGTTAGTAACTGAGATGGCATTACTCCAGTCAATATAATGATCATAGATTTTAACGTGATTAAACAAGGCATTTGATTCTTGTCCCGTTCTTATACTATATTTATGTTGCTTATGTCTAACAGAAAGATCCTTACCAGTCTGTCCAACATAAAACTTATCACAATTTCTACATAGCTCTTTATAGATGCAACTAGGAAAATTTTCTGGTGAAATCCTGATTAAGATATTCTTTATAGTATTATTGTTGCTGAAGGCAACATTTACATTAAAGAATTTAAGCAACATGGGAAGCAAAGTAAGATTATTAATAATAGGGAGAACTAAAAGATTCTTGGTGTCAATTGGAGGTTTGGCTCAACTCATAAGATGATTTCTTTGCTAATAGACGAAAGAATGGCCCAACCAACCCACATACACATGTATGTACATACACGTCCACACACGCACATATACATACCTATACATTTCAACCTCTATATATATATATATATATATATATATATATATATATATATATATATATATATATATATATATACACAGACATATACACATATACACATGTATATAATTCACACTTGCTGCCTTTATTCTTTCCCGTCGCCACCCCGCCACACATGAACTGACAACCCCCTCCCCCCGTATGCGCGCCAGGTAGCGCTAGGAAAAGACAACAACGGCCACATTCGTTCACACTCAATCTCTAGCTGTCATGTATAATGCACCGAAACTACAGCTCCCTTTCCGCATCCAGGTCCCACAAAACTTTCCATGGTTTACCCAAGACGCTTCACATGCCCTGGTTCAATCTACTGAAAGCACGTCGACGCCGGTATACCACATCGTTCCAGTTCACTCTATTCCTTGCACGCCTTTCACCCTCCTGAACGCTCAGGCTCCGATCGCTCAAAATCTTTTTCACTCCATCTTTCCACCTCCAGTTTGGTCTCCCACTTCTCGTTCCCTCCACCTCTGACACATATATCCTCTTGACTCATTCTCTCCATGTGACCAAACCATTTCAAAACACCCTGAATTCACTTTCATTTTTTCTTGAAATATATGAAACACCCTGAATTCATTTTCATTTTTTCTTGAAATATATGAAACGTTTCGGTCACACGAACACCCCCCTCTTTATTCAGATTGATTATAAATGATACAACACGATATAAAGAAGAAAAGAGGAACAAATCATCCTAAAGTATCACAGATGAGAGTTGTGACGAAGGTGATATGTTGATCCATGGATCGTGTTCCCTTGGATTTCATGCGTGGTAGTGTGGTCAGTCGGATTAAATCTCATTGGGTCAACGGTTGAGGGTTTACCTGAGGTCTCCACACCTGGAATAGTCCGGTGGAGGCAGAGAGTGGAGTCATTGAGGTGCGGTAGAGAATAACTGGTGAGTACTAGCATATCCTGTACTTTGATGACTTATGAAGGGATTATATTCTCTTATGTACATGACTTGTTATCTGTTAGTCTTGTAGGGTCATGGCAATGTTTCAGTATTATCGTGTTTTCAGTAAGATGCTGACGAGTGTTGTTTCGGGCCTCCATTTTGAATATGAAGGGTTAATCATTGACTGAGTGATGCAGTAGTCATACCAATGTAGTTCACTTTGTTTTGAACTATACAACCTTCATCTGGGCAGGAGTGCTTGTAGATTACTTTGGTTGACTGTATTGGGTTATTATTGCTCTGAGCGAGGATGTTTCTCGTAACGGAGTCAATAGTCTTCTTGTTCTTGTAGTAAAATGATGATGTTGAGACGACCTTCACAGAATTTGCAGGTAACTTTCCTATGTATTATCTTCAGGCCTGAAATACGTTTGTTAGGCCAATAGACAGGAGACATCTGTGTTTTTTAGAAACTTCGATGAGTGAAGGTTGCTTGTTGGGTGTAATCAACTAGTCGAGTTCGGAGGAACACACTTGTCTCGCAATCAGTTACTTTATTGGAAAAACCATTGTCATCTAAAAATCTGCTTGACTCTGGTGACTTAATGGTGGAAAAAGTCCCATGATGAAGAGTCCTTGTAAGTACGACTTAGGTAGGTGGTAATAACGCTTATATTGTTCTTCTCGGGGCACTCGCTTCCACCGTTCAAACGCCTGTCCAAAATCAGTTGACTTACAAGTGGACAAGGTGTATGGGCCTGATAGCATAATTCCTAGCGTCCTTGTTGAGTGTCCCTCGGAGGCAGTTCTCATACTTGCTCACCTCATTCTCTCTTTTTATGAAGACCCAAACGTTTCTTTCTTGAAAACATCTCTTGGTTCAGCTCATCCCCAAGAAAAGAAACCTGTCGTACTATCGATCGCTCTTACTGCTGTCCCAAAGTCTTCAAAAACTGTCTTCAAGCTCTTACCTCCTGGAATAGTTAGATTCGTATTTCTTTCTTCCAGATCACCATTGGGACTTTCATAGTTCAAGTTCTGCTGGTGATCATCTTTCCTATTTGACCCATACACCTTTGGTCTTCCTCTCTTGGGGAATCTAGTGAATCTTTTGTCGTGGTCTTCGACATCATTAACCTATTTGACATGGTTTGGTACATGTCTTTGCTTTCAAGATCCTTCCTTTGGCTAGTTGTCTTCTTTCTGCTTTCTGTCCAGCCATACCGCTGCATTAGTCGTTGATGAAGCTATACATCTATATGTTATCCTGTCAATAATGATGTCCACCGGGGTTCTATCCTGTTGCCTACCGTCTTTCTTCCCCATATTAATGATCTGCATTCTTCAGCTTCTAAACCCTACTCTCTCTTATGTCTATGATTCCACTATATTTACTTCAACCCTCTATCTTCTTCCCCTTTCCTTCTCAGTGATCAGTGATACTCGATCCTCTTGCACTGAACATATCTCGTCTCATAATCCAGACCTCTGTAGCATCACAGAATGGGGAAGAAGTAACCTGATGAACGTTAACAGTGAAAGCAATTTCTAACAATCTCTCTCTTTTAATCTAATTTACATTCCACAGTTGAATTTCAGAACACTACATTTCCCCCTGTATTAAGACTCGGCAAAAGCCGTAGCCTTCATTTGTTCGGGGAAAATCTACATCTGTGTAAGTGCTGTGGTTACTTTGTGAGCAGCTATTCTACGTCAGTGAGAGGCCCCATTCTCTCCAGTATGGAATACCGTCCGCTTACCTGGGGATGGCTTTTCCTTAGCCTCTCGCTCGACTAGAATGCAATCGTCTCATCTGTTCCCCGTCCTCCAATCGCTTCTTTGTTCGCTATAGCACTGTTTTCTCTTCTGTCTTCACCGCTTCTCTCATGAGCTTTCTGCTTGTGTCCAATTGGGATCCTACGACCTTGGCCTGTGGCACGCAGCTGGCTGCTGCTTCCCATAATTTCTGTGTGGAGACCAGCTACACGAGGGTTGACCTTTATGAAGCCTCCTCATCCAGCGAAGCTGTGGAATTCTCCGTCTTATATCTTTCTTCCTATAACCTTCCCATCTTTGAGGGTCAGGTTTACAAACACCTGCTGTATCCCCTGCCTTACATCTTTTGTCTCACCTCATCCGAAATGGCCATGAAGGGCGCAAGATTTTGCGCACGCCACTTCAGTCACTACTGTAGTCTCACTACAGTATGACTGACTGTCTCACTAGATTATGACTGACTCGTCTCACTATACTGTGAGTGATTGTCTCTTCACTGTGACTGACTGTTTTTACTCTATGATTGACTGTCTCACAGTATGATTGACTCGTCTCACTACACTATGATTGTATCACTACACTGTTACAGATTGTCTCATTACACTATGATTTACTGACCGCACTGTGACTGACTGGCTGACTACATTATGACTGACAGTTTAAAAGCACTTTAACTATCTGACTACGCTATGACTGTCTCATTACACTATGACTATCTCACTGCACTATGACAGATTGTCTCACTTGAACACTTCACACTGACCTTTTCACTTCACTATGACTGTTGTAGCTATGACTGACTGTCTCGCTCACTATGATTCATTTCATTATCCTAAATGTTTAATTACATTAAAGCACCTGTCAAAAGTCAACAAGGTTTTCCCAGTCTAAGAAAAGATATAAATTTAAATAGAGTTTCCTCCTTTTTTTGGCATTTCAGAAAAAATCATAAAGCAGTTCATAAGAGTGACATATTTCATTATGATAATTATATCATGGACAGTGTGTGCGTTAGTCCATGGGATACTTCCGCTCTACTTTATTTCTTGATTTCTTGTAAATTCACTATGCATAATCAGTTGCTATTGGCTGGTATATGCAGTTAAGGAAACCCCCTTAACACACCTGTAAAGCATTAAGCACAAATATAGGTATTGCTTCAACCTCCCCAAAATTCTCTCGCCTGAAACGTGTACATGAAAACAAATAAAGATATCTACGGAAATGCTGAGGATATGTTTGAATAATGTTCACTCCCCGTATTTTGTTCTTCAACGCGAGTTGTTTCACCAGGTGTGGATGCGGAGTTTGAGCGGTTTCTGGAGACCATCTTCAGCCCCGACTTCTTGGCCACCTTCCGCCAGCAGCGCCCAGCCGCCTACGTGGACCTCATGATCGCCTTCGAGTCGCGCAAGAGGAACGCCTCGCCCTATAGGAGCAATCCTCTAAATATTGCCCTGCCATTCTCCTTCATCGACCTGTACCGCAAGTTCAAGGGCAAGGACGTAAGTATTTCTATGAAAACAGTTGTCTAGAGCAAGATTCTTCTCACTGCCTTGCCATTCTCATCGGCCTCGTCGGCAAATTCAAAACTAGTCATGAAAAAGATTCTCAGTTGAAAGTCAATTCCAGTACATTCAGTTTTGAGAGAATTGTTAAATATTTTCATGTTGAAATGGTAATATTCCATTCTAAGGGCACCAAGATATGTCTTCTTAATGGAACTGTGTGATATTGATACATCTCCAGCACCTAGTAAAATTGATTTTGAGGTGTTATCCTCTTGGTGGTTGTGAAGGTAGGGAAACTAAAGGGTTATTTAAAATATAAATAGGTGAAATTCTCGTTGAAATGAGCAGAATCAGTGAAGACATTACTTAAGTTAACTTTGAATTTCAGATTCATCTGGATTTATTCTGAAAATTCACATAAAATCAGTTTACAGAGATGTTATTCGTTTCTATTCAGGCGTTCGGGATGTTTGTAGCGACACGAATCCTTTGACAGAGACACCCTTACGTTGTTATATTTCGTTTATTGCATCGAAATTTAAGGTTAATTTAGTGTATTAGAGCGATTTAGATTATTTTTTTTTGTAAGTTTCGTCGATTTATAGAATATTTTTCAGGTAATGCTAAATTCTTAATCCATAAACCTCTTATGGACCTAGTCCATGGAACGGATTCGACCTTGCAGCCATACAAACAAAAATTACATCATTATGTTGTATCCTTCTTATGGAAGGATGAAATGCAAAAGATGGTGTGCGCTCGAGGCCTGTGCCAGCAGGAAGGAGAAAGGCATTGGAACGATGTGCTACACTTGGGTCGATGTGCTGACTGGACTGGACCATAGCATGTGAAGTATCGGGTAGACCATTGAAAGGTCTGTGAGGCTAGGTTGTGGATAGGGAGATGTGGTTCGGTGCCTTACACATGTCAGCTAGAGAATTGTTGTGAACGGATGCTGCCTACGGCTGTTCCAGGCGCTACCTTGCTAACGAAGGAAATGACTATCAAATATGAAAAATAAGAAAATAGTTGTTAAATTGAAGCTCTAATTGGGGCTACTTGGGGAGGTTTGGTTGATAGTTCATAGCTTTAATGATTTCTGCATGTATTTCACCAACTTTTACTTTGACGAATCCCTTATATTTCCAAATCATCATAATTGATAATGTAGGATAAAAAACTGTAAAAAATCATGTTGTATGGATCTCTAAACCAACTCTAGGAAGTTGGAGAAATGCAGAA
Source organism: Panulirus ornatus (assembly GCF_036320965.1). Classification (NCBI taxonomy): domain Eukaryota; kingdom Metazoa; phylum Arthropoda; class Malacostraca; order Decapoda; family Palinuridae; genus Panulirus; species Panulirus ornatus. The sequence continues at coordinate 26,440,697 of NC_092240.1, forward strand.
GACTAAATATCACCCAGTTCCTTACAAAAATTGAATGGTGCCTGTCAGCAAGCAAATAGAATAATTTTCTAGTACAGTCTGTGGATGAGGCAATTATTAGCAAGCTATAATTAACTTATATAAGGATGTTCGTATCTTACACATGGTCAAAACTAGACTATGAAGTTCAAGTTTGCTCACTATTCCTAAAGAACTACATAGAGGTTATGGTGTCCATAGGAGAGAAACAATATTGTACCAGAATTAAGGAAGTTGAGTTACAGGTAAAGTCTACAAGTCTTAAGATTGCCCACCATGAAAGAGAGAATAGTGAGGAGTGATCTGATCACTACCTTTTAAGTTTTCAATTTAGTTTGATGTTGACAGTGATCAGTTTAGAGGATATAGAAAACCAGAGGTCACAACAATAAATTGAGAAACTTATTAAAAAAGTATGAAGAAATATTTTGATATTGAGTGGAAGATGAATTGGATAAAGATGTAATTGTGAGAAGCATATAGTAGCTTATTAGGTTGTAAGATAGTAGAGAATATTCAAGAAATGTGGCCCCTTATGTGTAATTACATAATTATTCATTTGTATTATTTATCCCTGCAAATAGGGGACAAAGAATACTGCCCTCTTATTCCCAGCATGCCGTAAAAGGTATTTTCCAAAGGAAGGAACAGAACAAATAGCCAAGTGAGTCCCCCCCCCCCCGGCTCAGTCATCTGTTCTTGACACTACCTTGCTTATGCAGGAGATGGAGAGTATATATGAAAAAACTTTGTACTGTACATGGAGGGAGTTGTACACTTGTGGGGCCCCAACTGTTGAACGTTCCCTACTATTGTACAACATTTATTCACAACCTTTGCTGTATAGGCTGTTCTTTACATTTTCTTTTAAAGTTTCGTGCTGAATTTCATGTTATGTCCTGTGGTTACTCTATCCTTATGCCTACCTAAGAACTATTCACTGTCTGCATCATCTATTCTTTTTATATACTTCCTCCCCACACAGTACAAGAAGTGTGATTACAAATTGGCACATGCACACACACAAAGGGATTTTACTAAGAGAGAATATCAAGACCTGACCATTGTAACAAGGTCTACAAAAAAGAAGCAAAATGAAGGGATGAAACAAGTAAAACTAGAGAAGAAAAGTATGGAGATGTTAAGATAAAAAACAGGATCATAGATTGATGCAACTAGAGATGAATGGAGTGAAACAAAAAACCATTTGAAAATTATGTTAAGTGTTATAAAATGAAAGAGGAACTCAGGGAATATAGAATTAAGATAAATGATCATGAGAATAGATTGGTATTAGTTGATGTGCTTGGTGAAGTAAGTAACTAGTGGAATGAAGGTAGAATGATTACAGAGCAGATGTCAGAAGGGGTTAGTCTAGATGTTCTAGAGGCTATTGAACAAGAGGAAATGTCCATGGCACAGTAAATATTATTTAATAATAGGGAGGAAAATGAAGATATGGAGCTGGATGACAGACTTGGAAAATGTCAACTAATGCAGTGGGACAGGAATTTGGGACACAAACCGAGATGCTCAGGGCATTGAGTGAAGCTGTAGATAGAAATATACTGTTAGAATACTGAGCAAAATTAATGGTACAGTAGATGAAAATTTCAGAAAAGTGCAGAACATACAGAATCAATGCTTATAGTAAAAAGGGAGGCTACAGAGAAAGCCAGTGGTAGAGAGGTTAATGAACCAAAACTGATGGACTTAGCTGGAATATGAGTGGCCTTTGACTAAGTAGTGATTGATCTAAATCTCTTACTATTTTCGGTTTGGATGGAAAACTTACACTAAGTAAAGAGAAAAGGGAAAACGAAAGGGTTACTAGTGGCAGTAGACTTGCAAGATGCTGCCTCTTTGATAAAGGAATAAAGAACTAATATCTTCTCTATGAGACACATTTATCTAATGATGTTCTCACTAGTCCCTTTTTTATATTTTACTATAATCTACACTCACGAGTCCAGTTCAAAGGTGACGTTTGTGCTTATTCCAACATCAACACACCTGTTGCATGCCTCAACGAACTCGAGTCCCCAAACTTTGATGTTATGTGGCTCAAGGTCTGTCTTCCTACTACAACACTTTTCCTCTGTTGTGCCTATTACTCTCCTAATTCTACCAATTTTATATCCTTCTTCAACTAACTAAACTCCTGCCATGAGACTGTGACATCCTCTCACCCACAAGCCGAGATCCTCTACCTTGGGAATATCACCATCCATCTTAGGGAACAGCTGAATTCCTCCCATTTGGATAGTGGAGGTACTGAAGCCCTTATGTTCTCCATTCTTTATGATTTAGAACAAATTGTCTCCCACCCTACATATATTCCTGACTGCTGTGACCATTCTCCTAATAGTCTGGATTTGTTTTTTTACCTCTAGTCCATCCCTCTGTAAATGCACAGTCTTGCCCCAATTGGTTCATCTGATCACACTAATAAACGTATCTATCCTAATTACACATCCCTCACCAGCTGCCTCTTGTAAGCATGAATACTGGCATCTCAACAAAGCTGACAGGAATAACTTAATGTAACTTCTTTTCTAGCTTTCCTTAGGTAAATTATTGTCTCTTATGTGATGGTGCTTCTGTCTCCACTAAACACATGGCAAAGGTTATTCTTGTGGAAATCGAAGCATTTATCCCTTCTTCCTCTAGGACAACTTCTTCATCCATCCCATGGTTCAGTTGCTCCTGTTCTGAGGTCATTCAGGCAAGGGATCAGGCAAATTAGGCTTGGAAAAACTCTCCTTCCTCTGGCTTCCACTCATGTTATTTGTGAGGTGAAGCATTCATTTATTCAAAAGAAGTGCAATAACTTATCTTTGTCATCCATTGATAGGTCTTTCTGGTCTTTAGCTAAGGGCATCTCAAACAACTTCTATCGCTCTACCTTTCCTTCTTTTTTCTGTTCTGATGGTACTATAGCTGTATCTCCCATAGACAAAGCAACTCTCTTTGGTTCCTGTTTCTCCTCAAACTCCACCTTGGATGACTCAAAACATTCCTTCACCTCAAGATGCTCCTCTTAATAATCCTATGCCTCTTCCTGTAATCCCTTTTTAGACTGTCTGAAAAGCACTTCTTTCTCTGGACACAAGTATCTATCCCCATGTAATGAAAGAGTGTGCTTATGAACTTGCACCAGTGCTCGCTTTGTTCCATTTCTTTTAAAGACCAAAATTTTCCTTCTTGGAAGCATGCATTGATTCATCCCATCCCTAAGAAGGGTGACCATTCCAACCCCTTCTAACGATTGTCCTATTGCTCTAACATCTACCATTTGACAGGGTGTGGTATCAGGGTCTCATCTCTAAGCTCCCCTCTTTGGTTTCCCTCCCTTACTTTACTCCTTTATATGTAGGTTCCCCTCTGGCAGATCATGTTTCATGTTAAACAGATGACACTAGTTCTAGTTAGGGTATATGACTAGGTACGTGGGTATTAGCCGAAGAAGTGGAGTAGGCGAACAGTCTTTATTTCTCTTGCATGACTTCAGTAGTTGAAGATGAACACATTTAACAAATGAGGTTCCAAAGGCACACTTAGCCTGAGTTCAGATAATGTAACAAAGGTCACCAATGGAGTTTTGGGACTATTGCTCTTTTTGATCAATGTGAATGACATGTCTAAAGATAAGGGCTTTTATATGAATATGTTTGCATATGATGCAAAAGTCATGAGAGAGTTGAAAAACAATAAGGATTACATTAACTTATAAGTGAACCTAAACACCTAAAGTTAGTCTGACACATGGTTAATGAAATAAAACTCAAGCAAATGTAAAGTTAATGAGGATGCCACAAAGTGAAAGAAGGCCGTAATATGTGTATTTGCTAGAGGGAAATAAGCTTCATGGTTCTGTGTGAGAAGCATGTGGAAGTCATCATCCCTAACTTGTTGCAAAGGCCCACATTAAGAAATTGGTGAAGGATATAAATTGTCTTCTGGCAAACATCAGAATACCTATCAAGTGAATAGATAAGAAAATATTTAGCAAGCGAAAAGTGAAAGAAGGCCGTAATATGTGTATTTGCTAGAAGGAAATAAGCTTCATGGTTCTGTGTGAGAAGCATGTGGAAGTCATCATCCCTAACTTGTTGCAAAGGCCCACATTAAGAAATTGGTGAAGGATATAAATTGTCTTCTGGCAAACATCAGAATACCTATCAAGTGAATAGATAAGAAAATATTTAGCAAGCTCTTCACATCTTACAAAAGGCCAGAACTAGAATATGCTTCTCAGTTTAGTCACTGCACATAAAGAAGCACATAGAGCTAACAAAGAAGGTCCAGAGGAGGTTAACCAAGATGGTACAATAATTAAGAGTGCTTAATTGCAGGGATGGGCATGAGGTTTTAAAGTTATCCACCTTGGAAGAGAGAAGAGTTAGGGATGATATGATCATTACCTTTGTTTTAAAACAGATCAATGACAGTACTTCAAGAAATGTAGAGAAAGAGCAACCAGAGGATATAATGTGAAATTAATCAAGAAATTTTTTTAAAAAGATGGTGGAAGAATGGAACAGAATGACTGAGGACAGCATACACAAATTAAAGAAGTTGAATGATAGCAGAGGTGTGATGCACTGAAACCACATCCAGGCCCCTCACACCTTTCCACAGTTTCCCTTAATTGCATCATATACCCTTGTTCAATACAGTGCCAGCATGACACCCACTATGTATGTCACTCTAATCCACTCTATCCCGTGCACACCTTTCATCCTCCTGCACCTTCAGCCCCCAATCATGCAAAATTTATTTCACTCCATCCTTCCATTTCGATTTTGGTCTCCCTCTTCTTGTCCCCTCTGCTTCTGACACATATATCCTCTTTGTCAACCCCTCCTCATTCATTTATATCCATATTTCAGCACACCCTCTTCAGGTCTTTCAAGCATACTTATATTGTTACCTTATCTCTCTTTTACCCACTTATTACTTGCTTGTTTAATCCCCTCACACCACAAAATGTCTTCAAAAGTTTCATTTGCAACACATCCACACTCCACACATTCTCCTCCATAGCCCATCTTTGCATCCATATAACATTGCTTTGACTACCATACCTCCATGCATACCCATTTTCAACCTCTCTTTCCTTCCACATGCTCCTCAATGCTCCCAGGACCTTCACCTCCTCATCCACCCAGTGGCTTAATTCTGCTTCCATGGTTGCATTTGCTGCCTTGTCCTCTGTCAGGTATGTAAAAAACTCACTTCCTCCAAAATCTCTCCATTTAAACACACTCCATCTAACTTGCCCCCCTGCAGTGCTGAATCAAATAACCTTGTTTTTATTCACATTTACTCTCAACTTCATCCTTCACACACGCTTTTAAACTCAGACACAAACTTCTGTAGTTTCTCATTTGAGTCTCACCAGTGCTGTGTCATAAGCAAACAACAATTTACTCTTCCTAGGCACACCTCATCCCCTACAGACTACATACTTTCCCCTTGCTCCATGACCCTTGCATTTACCTCTCTCCTATCCATTAATAAATTAAACAGCCATGGTGACATCCACACCTCTGCTGCAAACAAGCCTTCACCTGGAATCATTCACCCACCTCTCTACTTATTCACTCATATGCTTTACACTCATTTCAGTTCTCTCCTGTGGATGCTTTTCACCCTCTTGCATGTTGTGGCCCAAGCACTCAAAATCTTTTTTGCTCCATCCTGCCATCTTTAGTTTGATCTTCTTTCTTGTTCCCTTCATTTCTGACACATTTATCTTGTTAATCAGCCTCTCTCTCTCTCTCTCTCTCTCTCTCTCTCTCTCTCTCTCTCTCTCTCTCTCTCTCTCTCTCTCTCTCTCTCTCTCTCTGTGGTGTCCTTGGCAGTAGCCTCTCCATAACTAATGAACTCCATTGCTGCTTCTTAGCCTTTATGCCTCAACCTTAACAGGTCACTAGTAGAGGACAGCTTTAGTGCAGTTTTTGTAAAAGCTCCTACCTACTGCTCCTATAGCTTTCATCCCACACCATATGATCTTCTACAAGGAATCTCTGTCAGCCACATGCAAAGCCATCAGTTTCTCTAAGTATATCTCATTCCCATTCTTTAAAGAGAAGACATGATCCACACATCCTTTGCTACTCTTGTAACCACACTGTTCTTCCCCAGTCTGATGCTCCTTACATGCCTTCACCTTCTCAATGACCACCCTCCCTTTCAACTTGCCAGGTACACACAACAAATTAATCTCTCTCTCTTGTTCAGACACTTCCCATTGTCCTTCCCTTGTCTTTATACAAAGGCACTGTACATGCATTCCGTCAATCCTCAGGCACCTCACCATGCATACATACAATAAAAATCTTAACTAATGGACGAAAAACACAGTCATCCCCTTTCTTGAAGAATTCTTCTACAGTACCATCTGCAACAGCTGCCTTGCTACATTTCCTCTAACTCAAGGTTTCACTACCCCTCCTTTCTTCACCAAATCACTTTCCAAAACTTTCTCACTTCAAATACATGCCCAACTCAAATCCCTTCTGTCTGCCACACTGTTTTCAGAATGCTAGCTCCATCTCCTCCTCACTTCACCACTTAACTATTACCACTTCCCTGTTTGCCTTCTTCACCTTTGTTTCCATTTGCTCACTTTATTTTTTCTCACTATTAACCTTCCAGAACATCTTGTTCTCCCTGAAGTTTACTGATAGTTGCTCACCACCAATTCTCATTTGCCCTCTTTTATTTCAACCTAATCCTCTTCCTGCTTTTGTTGTACATTTCCAAATTATTTGCATTTCTTTCTTGTAAGTACTTACCATTCTCATTTTCACTAGCAACTTTACCTTATCATCCTATCACTCTACCTTTTCTCACCTGCCTATCTCCCACCTTCTGCATGCCACACACGTCCCTTGCATACGCCAGCACTGCTTTCCTAGATATTTTCCATTCCTCACCAACTCCCCTCGCTTCATTTACTCGCATCTTTTGCATTTCTACACCCAATCTCTCCTAGAATTTCTTCACACATCCCTTTTCCAAGCTCACTTACTTTCTTCTCCTCTTCACACTCATATTACTTTCCTTTTCCAAAACTCTTTGCAAATCTTCCTACTGACCTCCAACAGGCAATAATGAGACATCCCACTTGCTGCCCTACTCATCACATTCACATTCAAGAATTTTTCTTTTGCTTGCATATCAATAAGTATGTAATCCAATAATGTCCTCTTATCACCTTTCCCAAGCACTGATATATACAGTACTTTTCACCAGGAATTCCCAGTCACCAGTTCTTTTACATCACACAACTCCACAAGCTGTTTGCCATTCCTATTCACCTCACTGATTACCCAATGTCCTCCAATTATACCCTCAGCTACTACTTTACTCACTCTTGCATTTAAATCACCCATTACTAATATGCAATCTATTGCATGAAAACTGCAGGCACACTCACCAAATTGGAGATGGAAGGCTGAAGTCAAAAAGACTTTGAGTGATTGGAGCCTGATCTTGCAGGAGGTTGAGAGACATGCATGGGATCAAGTGAATGGGAATGATGTGATGTACATTGGTTAATGTACTGTCAGTGGACGGAACCAGGGCACATGAAGTGGCTGTAGGACCTGGTTGTGGATAGGGGACTGTGGTTTTGCTGCGTTACACATGGCAGCTAAAGAATGATGTGAATGAATGCGGCCTTTCTTCATTAGTTCATGGTGCTGCCTTGCTAACATGGGAAATGGTGGACAAGTATATAAAAAAGATTGTATTTTTTTCTTTCATACTTATTTGCCATTTCCTGCATTAGCAAGGTAGTGCCAGGAGCAGATGAAGAATGCTACATTCTATCACATCCAAACTTTAGCCCCCATGTGTAATGTAACAAAACCACAGCCCCCTATAAACAACCAGGCCCCACAGACCTTTCCATAGTTTCCCTGCAGCCACTTCATATGCTGTGGTTCAGTTCACTGGCAGCATGTCAACCTATGTATAGCCACATCATTCCAGTTCACTCTGTCCTTTCACTCTCCTGCATGATCAAACTTGGAACACTCAAAATCTTTTTCACTTCATCCTTCCATCTCCAATTTGGTCTCCCCTTTCAAGATGTCTCCTCACTCATTCTCTCCATGTGTCCAAGCTATTTTAGTACACTCTCCTCAGCTCTTTCAACCACATGTGTCATGTTAACACACCACTCTCTTACCCTTTTATTACTTACTAGATCAAACCACATCACACCTCATGTTGTCCTCAGACGTTTCATTTCCAACACATCCACCCTCCTTTGCATATCCTCATTTGTAGCCCATGACTTGCATCCATGCAACACTGTTGAGACTGTACCTTCAAACTTCCTGACAACAACCTCCCTTTCCACACATTCCTTGATGCTCCCCGAGCCATCCCTCACCCCCCCCCCCTCCCATCCATTCTGTGATTCAGTTATACTTCCATGGTTCCATTTGCTGCCATGTCTACTCTCTGGTATCAAAACCACTTCACTTCCTCTAATTTTTCTGCATTCAAACTTACACCCCAAGTACAATCCTAACCATAATAGCCTTGCTCTTATTTATTTTATTTTATTTGTTTTGCTTTGTCGCTGTCTCCCGCATTAGCGAGGCAGCGCAAGGAAACAGACGAAAGAATGGCCCCACCCACCCACATACACATGTATATACATACACATCCACACACGCAAATGTACATACCTATACAACTCAATGTATACATATATATATACACACACAGACATATACATATATACACACGTACATAATTCAAACTGTCTGCCTTTATTCATACCCATCGCCACCTCGCCACACATGGAATAACATCCCCATCCCCCTCATGTGAGCGAGGTAGTGCTAGGAAAAGACAACAAAGGCCCCATTCGTTCACACTCAGTCTCTAGCTGTCATGTAATAATGCACCGAAACCACAGCTCCCTTTCCACATCCAGGCCCCACAGAACTTTCCATGGTATACCCCAGACGCTTCACATGCCCTGGTTCAATCCATTGACAGCACGTCGACCCCGGTATACCACATCGTTCCAATTCACTCTATTCCTTGTACGCCTTCCACCCTCCTGCATGTTCAGGCCCCGATCACTCAAAATCTTTTTCACTCCATCTTTCCACCTCCAATTTAGTCTCCCACTTCTCATTCCCTCCACCTCTGACGCATATATCCTCTTGGTCAATCTTTCCTCACTCATTCTCTCCATGTGACCAAACCATTTCAAAACACCCTCTTCTGCTCTCTCAACCACACTCTTTTTATTACCCCACATCTCGCTTACCCTATTATTACTTACTCGATCAAACCACCTCACACCACATATTGTCCTCAAACATCTCATTTCCAGCACATCCACCCTCCTGCGCACAACTCTATCCATAGCCCACACCTCGCAACCATACAACATTGTTGGAACCACTATTCCTTCAAACATACCCGTTTTTGCTTTCCGAGATAATGTTCTCGACTTCCACACATTCTTCAAGGCTCCCAGGATTTTCGCCCCCTCCCCCACCTTATGATTCACTTCTGCTTCCATGGTTCCATCTGCTGCCAGATCCACTCCCAGATATCTAAAACACTTCACTTCCTCCAGTTTTTCTCCATTTAAACTTACCTCCCAATTGACTTGACCCTCAACCCTGCTGTACCTAATAACCTTGCTCTTATTCACATTTACTCTCAACTTTCTTCTTTCATACACTTTACCAAACTCAGTCACCAGCTTCTGCAGTTTCTCATATGAATCAGCCACCAGCGCTGTATCATCAGCGAACAACAACTGACTCACTTCTCAAGCTCTCTCATCCCCAACAGACTGCATACTTGCCCCTCTTTCCAAAACTCTTGCATTCACCTCCCTAACAACCCCATCCATAAATAGATTAAACAACCATGGAGACATCACACACCCCTGCCGCAAACCTACATTCACTGAGAACCAATCACTATCCTCTTCCTACACATACAAATGCCTTACATCCTCGATAAAAACTTTTCACTGCTTCTAACAACTTGCCTCCCACACCATATATTCTTAATACCTTCCACAGAGCATCTCTATCAACTCTATCATATGCCTTCTCCAGATCCATAAATGCTACATACAAATCCATTTGTTTTTTTAAGTATTTCTCACATACATTCTTCAGAGTAAACACCTGATCCACACATCCTCTACCACTTCTGAAACCACACTGCTCTTCCCCAATCTGATGCTCTGTACATGCCTACACCCTCTCAATCAGTACCCTCCCATATAATTTACCAGGAATATTCAACAAACTTATACCTCGGTAATTTGAGCACTCACTCTTATCCCCTTTGCCTTTGTACAATGGCACTATGCAAGCATTCCACCAATCCTCAGGCACCTCACCATGAATCATACATACATTAAATAACCTTACCAATCAGTCAACAGTACAGTCACCCCCATTTTTGAAAAATTCCACTGCAATACCATCCAAACCCGCTGCCTTGCCAGCTTTCATCTTCCACAAAGCTTTTACTACCTCTTCTCTGTTTACCAAATCATTTTCACATTTATTCTCAGTTTTCTCTTTCCACACACTCTTCCAAACTCAGTCACCAGCTTCTGCAGTTTCTCACTTGAATTAGCTACCAGTGCACTGTCATCAGCAAACAACAGACTCTTACATGGGTGTTACTGGACTTTACCTGCAAGAGGTTATGCTGCATTTGAAAAGTCACCTTTGGCAAGACTGTATCACTGGAAGTACAGTATCATCAAAAAACCTTTCACTTAAAAAGAAATCTACATTTCCCTGATACTTGAAATCGTGCAGCCTTGGGCTAGAGAAGCCAGTTGAAAGGCTCTGAGTAATATCATGACCCTTTCATAGATATTTGTCCTGGAGTAAATGTTTACAGTGAGTAGGCCAGCAGTACAGTAATTATATTGATGCAACTTACCTGAAATAGTATTGATGTTCCCAGAGAAGTTGGCACTCTCTCACAAGTAGTGGCAACTGCAGATGTGCTGGTATACCACATGAGCCTAACACAGTAGCAGTTTAGCTGTTGTAGTAGATGGGAATGCCTTGTTATGCTCCCTCATATGCCCTGAATTTTTGTTGTTTTTTTCCCTTTTTTGGACCTCTACCTTTTACTATGGTTGGAAATACTAAAATAGCTTCTGTAGTTGCACTTTACAAGTGAACTAAGCTTCTTAAGGAAATTTTTAGGGTTATGCGTGTGAGCTTAAGGTCAGTATGTACGATGATGGGTGAAGAAACTTGATGATTGCAGTGGCATTGCTACATCGACCTGCATGAAATGCCCTGGGAAGGCTAGAAAACCCTCTCCACATACTCTGAATGTTCTTAAACATCAAGTGGATGCAGATCCACACTTAACTGCAAAAGAATTAAAAGAAAAAATCCCAAGACTTCTCAGTGATGTGTTGGTAAGAATAGTGCAGTGCCATTACACAAAGACCTTATGCACCGGAGCCAGAGGCTGTGTCCCAAACTGCTCATAACCTGTAGGCACTAGAAGAAAAGAATTGATTTTTGCAAGTAGCAAGAAGTATGTAGTGTGGGATATGGCTAAGATTAAAACATGGAGTGATGAATCCACCTTTTCTGTGACAGGTGGCTGTGGTGGGCTTGTGCAGTCAACGAGGCTGTGATTATTTGACCTCAAACACATTGCAAACACTGTGAAGTTGTCTGCTTCACTAATGGTATGGGATTATTTCATTTACTGTAGTGTTTGAGACATTATTGTGTTGCCAGAAATGATTGAAACTATAAACAGACATAGTTACCTTCAACTACTTTGTGACCATCTTCTAGATTCATTCAAAAGTGCAAGGTCAAGGTGGTCATGCAGGATGGGGCTTCCTGCTACTCCCCAAACTTGTCACTGATTGGCTTAGGGGCTGTGCAGGGAAGTTTTTCAGAGACTGGCCCTGGAATTCATCGGATTTGAATCTGATAGAAAATTTGTGGGCAAAAATGAAATTCCTTAATGGGATACTTCATTGATTCCTAAGCTGGAGGTAACTATTTGTGAAATATAGGTATAGATGGACTGTAAATGCCCTCACAACCTTGTTGATTCATTTTTTCATTTTAATAATTGAATAATGAGGAAAGGGAAACCAATAAAGTATTACACGGTTTTCATGATGCGTATTTTGAAGGTTTGTTGAATGTGTTTACACGGAGATAGAGTGGCAGATATAGGGTGTTTTGGTCAAGGTGGTGTGTGAAGTGAGAGGATCAGGGAGAATGGTTTGGTAAACAGAGAAGAGGTAGTGAAAGCTTTGTGAAAGATGAAAGCCAGCAAAGCAGTGGGTCTTGATGGTATTGCAGTGGAATTTATTAGAAAAGGGGGTGACTGTGTTATTGATTGGTTGGTAAGGATATTCAGTATATGTTTGGTTCATGGTGAAGTGCCTGAGGATTGGTGGAATGCATGCATAGTGCCATTGTACAAAGGCAAAGGGGATAAAGGTGAGTATTCAATTAACAGAGGTATATGTTTGTTGAGTATTCCTGGGAAATTATATGGGAAAGATTGATTGAAAGGGTGAAGGCATGTACAGAGCATCAGATTGGGAAGAGTAGTGTGGTTTCAGAAGTGGTAGACAATGTGTGAATCAGGTGTTTGTTTTGAAGAATGTATGTGAGAAATACTTAGAAAAACAAATGGATTTGTATGTAGTATGTATGGATCTGGAGAAGGCATATGACAGGATTAACAGAGATGCTCTGTGGAAGGTATTAAGATTATATGGAGTGGAATGTAAGTTGCTAGAAGCAGTGAAAAGTATTTACCAAGGATGTAAGGCACATGTACAAGTAGGAAGAGAGGAAAGTGATTGGTTCCCAGTGAATGTCGGTTTGTGGCAGGGGTGCATGATGTCTCCATGGTTGTTTAATTTGGTTTTGGATGGGATGGTTAGGGAGGTAGATGCAAGAGTTTTGGAGAGAGGGGCAAGTATGCAGTCTGTTGTGGATGAGAGTGGTTGGAAAGTGAGTCAGTTGTTATTCGCTGATGATACAGCGCTGGTGCCTGATTCGGGTGAGAAACTACAGAAGTTGGTGACTGAGTTTGGTAAAGTGTGTGAAAGAAGAAAGTTGAGAGGAAATGTCAATAAGAGCAAGGTTATTAGGTTCAGTAGGGTTGAGGGGGGTTAATTAGGAGATAAGTTTGAATGGAAAAAAACTAGAGGAAGTGAAATGTTTTAGATGTCTAAGAGTGGGTTTAGCAGCAGATGCAACCATCGAAATGGCAGAGAGTCACAGGATGGGGAGGGAGCGAAGGTTGTGGAGTGTTGAAGAATGTGTGGAAGGTGAGAACGTTATCTTGGACAGCAAAAATGGGTATGTTTGAAGGAATAGTGGTTTCAAGAATGTCATGTGGTTGCGAGGCATGAGCTATAGATAGGGTTGTGTGGAGGAGGGTGGATATATTGGAAATGAAATGTTTGAGGACAATATGTGGTGTGAGGTGGTTTGATCGACTAAGTAATGAAAGGGTAAGACAGAGGTGTGGTAATAAAGAGTATGGTTGAGAGCAGAAGAGGGTGTGTTGAAATGGTTTGGTCACATGGAGAGAATGAGTGAGTAAAGATTGACAAAGAGGATATATGTGTCAGAGTTAGGGGAAACGAGGTGGGAGACGAAATTAGAGGTGGAAGGATGTAGTGAAAAAGATTTTTAGCGATCAGGGCCTGAACATAAAGGAGAGTAAAAGGTATGCAAGGAATAGAGTGAATTAGAACAGTGTGGTATACTAGGGTGGACATGCTGTCAGTTGATTGAACCAGGGCATGTGAGGCATCTGGGGTAAACCATAGAAAGTTTTGTGAGGCCTGGATGTGGAAAGGGAGCTGTGGTTTCGGTGCATTACACATGACAGTTGGAGATTGAGTGTGAACGAATGTGGCCTTTGTTGTCTTTTCCTAGCCCTACCTCGCATGGGGTTGTGGAATGGATGAAGGCAGCAATTATGAATATGTACATGTGTAAATATGTATATGGCTGTGTATGTATATGTTGAAATATTTATGTATGTATATGTGTGTGAGTGTGGGCATTTATATACATATGTATGTGGGTGGGTTGGGCCATTCTTTTGTCTGTTTCCTTGCGCTACCTAGCTGACACGGAAGACAGCGATTAAGTATAATAAATATGAATATAAATTTTATGTGTATCCTTGATGGTTGTGCCACAGCCCCCTCACACCTACTTCACTAGTGGGCACAGTATATATATTTCATAATGACGATGAAGAAAAAGTCCTAAGTGTACTTTTATGTAATTTAATCATTAGTGGATATATCAGAATGATATAGAAGATTCAGACTGCATTTGGTAAAGTGTGTGAAAGAGGAAAGCTGAGAGTAAATGTGAGTAAGAGCAAGAGTATTAGGCACAGTAGGGTTGAGGGACAAGTCAATTTGGAGGTAAGTTTGAATGGAGAAAAACTGGAGGAAGTGAGGTGTTTTAGATATCTGGGAGTGGATTTGGCAGCGGATGGAACCATGGAAGCAGAAGTGAGCCATAGGGCGGGGGAGGGGGTGAAAGTTCTGGGCGTGTTGAAGAATGTGTGGAAGTCGAGAACGTTATCTTGGAAAGCAAAAATGGGTATGTTTGAAGGAATAGTGGTTCCAACAATGATATATGGATGCGAGGTGTGAGCTGTAGATAGAGTTGTGCAGAGGAGGGTGGATGTGCTGGAAATGAGATGTTTAAGGACAATATGTGGTGTGAGGTGGTTTGATTGAATAAGTAATGAAAGGGTAAGAGAGATGTGTGGTAATAAAAAGAGTGTGGTTGAGAGAGCAGAAGAGGGTGTTTTGAAATGGTTTGGTCACATGGAGAGAATGAGTGAGGAAAGATTGACAAAGAGGATATATGTGTCAGAGGTGGAGGGAACGAGGAGAAGTGGGAGACCAATTTGGAGGTGGAAACATGGAGTGAAAAAGATTTTGAGTGATCGGGGCCTGAACATACAGGGGGGTGAAAAGCGTGCAAGGAATAGAGTGAATTGGAATGATGTGGTATACCGGGGTCGACATGCTGTCAATAGATTCAACCAGGGCATGTGAAGCGTCTGTGGTAAACCATGGAAAGTTCTGTGGGGCTCGGATGTGGAAAGGGAGCTGTGGTTTCGGTGCATTATACATGACAGCTAGAGACTGTGTGTGAACGAATGTGGCCTTTGTTGTCTTTTCCTAGTGCTACCTCATGAACATGCAGGGGGAGAGGGTTGTTATTTCATATGTGGCGGGGTGGCAGCGGGAAGGAATAAGGGCAGACAGCATGAAATATGTAAATGTGTATATATGTATATGTCTGTGTGTGTATATATATGTATACGTTGAGATGTATAGGTATGTATATGTGCATGTGTGGACGTGTATGTATATAATGTGTATGTGGGTGGGTGGGCCATTCTTTCGTCTGTTTCTTTGTGCTACCTCGCTAACGCGGGAGACAGTGACAAAGTATAATAAATGAGAAAAAAGGAGAGATAGGTAGTATGTTTGAGGAAAGGAACCTGGATGTTTTGGCTCTGAGTGAAACGAAGCTCAAAAGTAAAGGGGAAGAGTGGTTTGGGAATGTCTTGGGAGTAAAATCAGGGTTAGTGAGAGGACAAGAGCATAGGAAGGAGTAGCACTACTCCTGAAACAGGAGTGGTGGGAGTATGTGATAGAGTGTAAGAAAGTAAGCTCTAGATTGATATGGGTAAAACTGAAAGTGGATGGAGAGAGATGGGTGATTATTGGTGCATATGCACCTGGGCATGAGAAGAAAGATCGTGAGAAGCAAGTGTTTTGGGAGCAGTTGGGTGAGTGTGTTAGTAGTTTTGATGCACGAGACTGGGTTATGGCAATGGGTGATTTGAATGCAAAGGTGAGTAATGTGGCAGTTGAGGGAATAACTGGTGTACATGGGGTGTTCAGTGGTAATGGTAATGGTGAAAAGCTTGTAGATTTATGTCCTGAAAAAGGACTGGTGATTGGGAATACCTGGTTTAATAAGAGAGATATACATAAGTATACGTATGTAAGTAGGAGAGATGGCCAGAGAGCGTTATTGGAGTACATGTTAATTGATAGGCGCGTGAGAGAGACTTTTGGATGTTGATGTGCTGAGAGGTGCAACTGGAGGGATGTTTGATCATTATCTTGTGGAGGCGAAGGTGAAGATTTGTAGAGGTTTTCAGAAAAGGAGAGAATGTTGGAGTGAAGAGAGTGGTGAGAGTAAGTGAGCTTGGGAAGGAGACTTGTGTGAGGAAGTACCAGGAGAGACTGAGTACAGAATGAAAAAAGGTGAGAACAAAGGATGTAAGGGGAGTGAGGGATGAATGGGATGTATTTAGAGAAGCAGTGATGACTTGTGCAAAAGATGCTTGTGGCATGAGAAGCATGGGAGGTGGGCAGATTAGAAAGTGTCATGAGTGGTGGGATGAAGTAAAATTATTAGTGAAAGAGAAGAGAGAGGCATTTAGACGATTTTTGCAGGGAAATAATGCAAATGACTGGGAGATGTATAAAAAAAGAAGAGGCAGGAGGTCAAGAGAAAGGTGCAAAAGGAGAAAAAGAGGGCAAATGAGAGTTGGGGTGAGAGTATCATTAGATTTTAGGGAGAATAAAAAGATGTTTTGGAAGGAGGTAAGTAAAGTGCATAAGACAAGGGAACAAATGGAAACTTCAGTGAAGGGGGCTAATGGGGAGGTGATGACAAGTAGTGGTGATGTGAGAAGGAGATGGAGTGAGTATTTTGAAGGTTTGTTGAATGTGTTTGATGATAGCATGGCAGATATAGGGTGTTTTGGTCGAGTCGGTGTGCAAAGTGAGAGGGTTATAGAGAATGATTTGGTAAACAGAGATAAGGTAGTAAAAGCTTTCCAGAAGATGAAAGCTGGCAAGGCAGCGGTTTTGGATGGTATTGCAGTGGAATTTATTAAAAAAGGGGATGACTGTACTGTTGACTGGTTGGTAAGGTTATTTAATGTATGTATGACTCATGGTGAGATGCCTGAGGACTGGCGGAATGCTTGCATAGTGCCATTGTACAAAAGCAAAGGGGATAAAAGTGAGTGCTCAGATTACAGAGGTATAAGTTTGTTGAATATTCCTGGTAAATTATATGGGAGGGTATTGATTGAGAGGGTGAAGGCATGTACAGAGCATCAGATTGGGGAAGAGCAGTGTGGTTTCAGAAGTGGTAGAGGATGTGTGAATCAGGTATTTGCTTTGAAGAATGTATGTGAGAAATACTTAGAAAAGTAGATGGATTTGTATGCAGCATTTATGGATCTGGAGAAGGTATTAAGAGTATATGGTGTGGGAGGCAAGCTGTTAGAAGCAGTGAAAAGTTTTATCGAGGATGTAAGGCATGTGTATGAGTAGGAAGAGAGGAAAGTGTTTGTTTCCCAGTGAATGTTGGTTTGAAGCAGGGGTGCGAGATGTCTCCATGGTTGTTTAATTCATTTATGGATGAGGTTGTTAGGGAGGTGAATACAAGATTTTGGAGAGAGGGGCAAGTATGCAGTCTGTCATGGATGAAGGTTTGGGAAGTGAGTTAGTTGTTGTTTGCTGATGATACAGCGCTGGTGGCTGATTTGAGTGAGAAACTGCTGAAGTTGGTGACTGAGTTAGGTAAAGTGTGTGAAAGAAGAAAGCTGAGAGTAAATGTGAATAAGAGCAATGTTATTAGGTTCAATAGAGTTAAGAGACACGTAAATTGGGAGGTAAGTTTGAATGGAGAAAAACTGGAGGAAGTGAAGAGATTTTAGATATCTGGGATTGGATTTGGCAGCAGATGGAATCATGGAAGTGGAAGTGAGTCTCAGGGTTGGGGAGGGGGCTTAGGTTCTGGGAGCGTTGAAGAATGTGTGGAAGGTGAGAACGTTATCTCAGAAAGAAAAAATGGATATGTTTGAAGGAATAGTGGTCCCAACAATGTTATATGGTTGTGAGGTATGGGCGATAGATAGGGTTGTGCAGAGGAGGGTGGATGTGTTGGAAATGAGATGTTTGAGGACAATATGTGGTGTGAGGTGGTTTGATCGAATTTGTAATGAAATGATAAGAGAGATATGTGATACTAAAAAGAGTGTGGTTAAGAGAACAGAAGAGGGTGTATTGAAATGCTTTTGTCACATGGAGAGAATGAGTGAGGAAAGATTGACAAAGAGGAAAAGAGGAAATGAGGAGAAGTGGGAGACCAAATGGGAGGTGCATGTTCAGGCCGCGATTGCTCAAAATCTTTTTCACTCCATCTTTCCACCTCCAATTTGGTTTCCCACTTCTCCTCGTTCCCTCCACCTCTGACACATTTATCCTCTTTGTCAATCTTTCCTCACTCATTCTCTCGATGTGACCAAACCATTTCAAAACGCCCTTTACTGCTCTCTCAACCACACTCTTTTTATTGCCACACATCTTTCTTACCCTTTCATTACTCGATCAAATCACCTCACACCACATATTGTTCTCAAACATCTCATTTCCAACACATCCACCCTCCTCCGCACAACTCTATCTATAGCCCATACCTCACAACCATATAACATTGATGGAACCACTATTCCTTCAAACATACCCATTTTTGCTTTCCGAGATTACGTTCTCGCCTTCCACACATTTTTCAACGCTCCCAGAACTTTCGCCCCCTCCCCCACTCTATGACTCACTTCTGCTTTCATGGTTCCATCCACTGCCAAATCCACTCCCAGATATCTAAAACTCTTCACTTCCTCAGGTTTTTCTCCATTCAAACTTACCTCCCAGTTGACTTGTCCCTCAACCCTACTGTACCTTGCTCTTATTCACATTTACTCTCAGCTTTGTTCTTTCACACACTTTACCAAACTCAGTCACCAGCTTCTACAGTTTCTCACCCGAATCAGCCACCAGCGCTGTATTATCAGCGAACAACAAATGACTCCCTTCCCAAGCTCTCTCATCCACAATAGAGTGCATACTTGCCCCTCTCTCCAAAACTCCTGCATTCACCTCCTTAACAACCACATTCATAAACAAATTAAACAACCATGGAGGCATCATGCACCCCTGCCGCAAACCAACATTCACTGAGAACCAATCACTTTGCTCTCTTCCTACTTGTACACATGATTTACATCCTCGATAAATAGTTTTCACTGCTTCTAACAACTTGCCACCCACACCATTCATTCTTAATACCCTTCACAGAGTATCTCTATCAACTCTATCATATGCTTTCTCCAGATGCTTAAATGCTAAACACAAATCTATTTACTAAATACAAATCTTTTTGCTTTTCTAAGTATTTCTCACATACATTCTTCAAAGCAAACACCTGATCCACACAGCCTCTACCACTTCTGAAACCAAACTGCTTTTCCCCAATCTGATGCTCTGTACATGCCTTCACACTCTCAATCAATACCCTTCCATATAATTTACCAGGAATATTCAACAAACTTATACCACTCTAATTTGAGCACTCACCTTTATCCCCTTTGCCTTTGTACAATGGCACTAAGCATGTATTCTGCCAATCCTCAGGCACCTCACCATGAGTCATACATACATAAAATATCCTTACCAACCAGTTAACAACACAGTCACCCCCTTTTTTTTAATAAATTCCACTGCAGTACCATCCAAACCCGCTGCCTTGCTGGCTTTCATCTTCCGCAAAGCTTTTACTACCTCTTCTCTGTTTACCAAATCATTCTCCCTAACCATCTCACTTTGCACACCACCTCGACCAAAACACCCTATATCTGCCTGGGGATAGGGGAGAAAGAATACTTCCCATGCATTCTTCACGTGTTGTAGAAGGCGACTAAAGGGGACGGGAGCAGGGGGCCAGAGACCCTCCCCTCCTTGTATTTTAACTTTCTAAAAGGGGAAACTGAAGAGGGAGTCATGCGGGAAGTGCTCATCCTCCTCATAGGATTAGGTTGGGGTGCCTAAATGTGTGTGGATGTAACCAAGATGAGAAAAAAGGAGAGATAGGTAGTATGTTTGAGGAAAGGAACCTGGATGTTTTGGCTCTGAGTGAAACGAAGCTCAAAGGTAAAGGGGAAGAGTGGTTTGGGAATGTCTTGGGAGTAAAGTCAGGGGTTAGTGAGAGGACAAGAGCAAGGGAAGGAGTAGCACTACTCCTGAAACAGGAGTTTTGGGAGTATGTGATAGAGTGTAAGAAAGTAAATTCTAGATTGATATGGGTAAAACTGAAAGTTGATGGAGAGAGATGGGTGATTATTGGTGCATATGCACCAGGGCATGAGAAGAAAGATCATGAGAGGCAAGTGTTTTGGGAGCAGCTGAATGAGTGTGTTAGTGGTTTTGATGCACAAGACCGGTGATGGGTGATTTGAATGCAAAGGTGAGTAATGTGGCAGTTGAGGGAATTATTGGTATACATGGGGTGTTCAGTGTTGTAAATGGAAATGGTGAAGAGCTTGTAGGTTTATGTGCTGAAAAAGGACTAGTGATTGGGAATACCTGGTTTAAAAAGCGAGATATACATAAGTATACGTATGTAAGTAGGAGAGATGGCCAGAGAGTGTTATTGGATTACGTGTTAATTGATAGGCGCGCGAAAGAGAGACTTTTGGATGTTAATGTGCTGAGAGGTGCAACTGGAGGGATGTCTGATCATTATCTTGTGGAGGCGAAGGTGAAGATTTGTAGGGGTTTTCAGAAAAGAAGAGAGAATGTTGGAGTGAAGAGAGTGGTGAGAGTAACGGAGCTTGGGAAGGAGACTTGTGTGAGGAAGTACCAGGAAAGACTGAGTACAGAAAGGAAAAAGGTGAGAACAAAGGAGGTAAGGGGAGTGGGGGAGGAATGGGATGTATTTAGGGAAGCAGTGATGGCTTGCGCAAAAGATGATTGTGGCATGAGAAGCATGGGAGGTGGGTTGATTAGAAAGGGTAGTGAGTATGGGATGAAGAAGTAAGATTATTAGTGAATGAGAAGAGAGAGGCATTTGGACGATTTTTGCTGGGAAAAATGCAAATGAGTGGGAGATGTATAAAAGAAAGAGGCAGGAGGTCAAGAGAAAGGTGCAAGAGGTGAAAAAGAGGGCAAATGAGAGTTGGGGTGAGAGAGTATCATTAAATTTTAGAGAGAATAAAAAGATGTTTTGGAAGGAGGTAAATTAAGTGCGTAAGACAAGGGAGCAAATGGGAACTTCAGTGAATGGGGGCTAATGGGGAGTTGATAACAAGTAGTGGTGATGTGAGAAAGAGATGGAGTGAGTATTTTGAAGGTTTGTTTAATGTGTTTCATGATAGAGTGGCAGATATAGGGTGTTTTGGTCAAGGTGGTGTGCAAAGTGAGAGGGTTAGGGAAAATGATTTGGTAAACAGAGAAAAGGTAGTAAAAGCTTTGCGGAAGATGAAAGCCGGCAAGGCAGCAGGTTTGGATGGCATTGCAGTGGAATTTATTAAAAAAGGGGGTGACTATACTGTTGACTGGTTGGTAAGGTTATTTAATGTATGTATGATTCATGGTGAGGTGCCTGAGGATTGGCGGAATGCTTGCACAGTGCCATTGTACAAAGGCAAAAGGGATAAGAGTGAGTGCTCAAATTACAGAGGTATAAGTTTGTTGAGTATTCCTGGTAAATTATATGGGAGGGCATTGATTGAGAGGGTGAAGGCATGTACTGAGCATCAGATTGGGGAGGAGCAGTGTGGTTTCGGAAGTGGTAGAGGATGTGTGGATTAGGTGTTTGCTTTGAAGAATGTATGTGACAAAGCAAATGGATTTGTATGTAGCATTTATGGATCTGGAGAAGGCATATGATAGAGTTGATAGAGATGCTCTGTGAAAGGTATTAAGAATATTTGGTGTGACAGGCAAGTTGTTAGAAGCAGTGAAAAGTTTTTATCGTGGATGTAAGGCATGTGTACGTGTAGGAAGAGAGGAAAGTGATTGGTTCTCAGTGAATGTAGGTTTGCGGCAGGGGTGTGTGATGTCTCCATGGTTGTTCAATTTGTTTATGGATGGGGTTGTTAGGGAGGTGAATGCAAGAGTTTTGGAAAGAGGGGCAAGTATGCAGTCTGTTGTGGATGAGAGAGCTTGGGAAGTGAGTCAGTTGTTGTTCGCTGATGATACAGCGCTGGTGGCTGATTCATGTGAGAAACTGCAGAAGCTGGCGACTGAGTTTGGTAAAGTGTGTGAAAGAAGAAAGTTAAGAGTAAATGTGAATAAGAGCAAGGTTATTAGGTACAGTAGTGTTGAGGGTCAAGTCAAATGGGAGGTAAGTTTAAATGGAGTAAAACTGGAGGAAGTAAAGTGTTTTAGATATCTTGGAGTGGATCTGGCAGTGGATGGAACCATGGAAGCAGAATTGAATCGTAGGGTGTGGGAGGGGGCAAAAATTCTGGGAGCCTTGAAGAATGTTTGGAAGTTGAGAATATTATCTTGGAAAGCAAAAATGGGTATGTTTGAAGGAATAGTGGTTCCAACAATGTTGTATGGTTGTGAGGTGTGGGCTATGGATAGAGTTGTGCGCAGGAGGGTGGATGTGCTGGAAAGATGTTTGAAGACAATATGTGGTGTGAGGTGGTTTGATTGAGTAAGTAATATAAGGGTAAGAGAGATGTGTGGAAATAAAAAGAGTGTGGTTGAGAGAGCAGAAGAGTGTGTTTTGAAATGGTTTGGTCACATGGAGAGAATGAGTGAGGAAAGATTGACCAAGAGGATATATGTGTCAGAGGTGGAGGGAACGAGAAGTGGGAGACCAAATTGGAGGTGGAAAGATGGAGTGAAAAAGATTTTGAGTGATCGGGGCCTGAACATGCAGGAGGGTGAAAGGCGTTCAAGGAATAGAGTGAATTGGAACGATGGGGTATACCGGGGTCGACGCGCTGTCAATGGACTGAACCAGGGCATGTGAAGTGTCTGGGGTAATCCATGGAAAGTTGTGTGGGGCCTGGATGTGGAAAAGAAGCTGTGGTTTCGGTGCATTATTACATGATAGCTAGAGACTGAGTGTGAACGAATGGGGCATTTGTTGTCTTTTCCTAGCGCTACCTTGCACACATGAGGGGGGAGGGGGGTTGTTATTCCATGTGTGGTGGGGTGATGATGGGAATAAATAAAGGCAGACAGTATGAATTATGTACATGGGTATATATATATATATATATATATATATATATATATATATATATATATATATATATATATATATATGTCTGTGTACCTCGCAAACGCGGGAGACAGTGACAAAGAAAAAAAAAAAAAAAAAAAGTCTGTGTGTGTATATATATGTGTACATTGAGATGTATAGGTATGTATATTTGCATGTGTGGATGTGTATGTGTATACATGCATACGTGGGTGGGTTGGGCCATTCTTTTGTTTGTTTCCTTGCGCTACCTCAGTAACGCGGGAGAGAGCGACAAAGCTGAATGAAATAAAGAAAATAAATAATTTACCAGGAATACTCAACAAACTTGTACCTCTGTAATTTGAGGACTAACCTTTATCCCCTTTGCCTTTGTACAATGGCACTATGCATGTATTCTGCCAATCCTCAGGCACCTCACCATGAGTCATTTTTTTTTTTTTTTTGCTTTGTCGCTGTTTCCCGCGTTTGCGAGGTAGCGTAAGGAAACAGACGAAAGAAATGGCCCAGCCCACCCCCATACACATGTATATACATATGTCCACACACGCAAATGTACATACCTACACAGCTTTCCATGGTTTACCCCAGACGCTCCACATGCCCTGATTCAATCCACTGACAGCACGTCAACCCCAGTATACCACATCGATCCAATTCACTCTATTCCTTGCCCTCCTTTCACCCTCCTGCATGTTCAGGCCCCGATCACATAAAATCTTTTTCACTCCATCTTTCCACCTCCAATTTGGTCTCCCACTTCTCCTCGTTCCCTCCACCTCCGACACATATATCCTCTTGGTCAATCTTTCCTCACTCATTCTTTCCATGTGCCCAAACCATTTCAAAAGACCCTCTTCTGCTCTCTCAACCACGCTCTTTTTATTTCCACACATCTCTCTTACCCTTACGTTACTTACTTGATCAAATCACCTCACACCACACATTGTCCTCAAACATCTCATTTCCAGCACATCCATCCTCCTGCGCACAACTCTATCCATAGCCCACTCCTCGCAACCATACAACATTGTTGGAACCACTATTCCTTCAAACATACCCATTTTTGCTTTCCGAGATAATGTTCTCGACTACCACACATTCTTCAACGCTCCCAGGATTTTCGCCCCCTCCCCCACCCTATGATCCACTTCCGCTTCCATGGTTCCATCCGCTGCCAGATCCACTCCCAGATATCTAAAACACTTTACTTCCTCCAGTTTTTCTCCATTCAAACATACCTCCCAATTGACTTGACCCTCAACCCTACTGTACCTAATTACCTTGCTCTTATTCACATTTACTCTTAACTTTCTTCTTTCACACACTTTACCAAACTCAGTCACCAGCTTCTGCTGTTTCTCACATGAATCAGCCACCAGCGCTGTATCATCAGCGAACAACAACTGACTCACTTCCAAAGCTCTCTCATCCAGAACAGACTTCATACTTGCCCCTCTTTCCAAAACTCTTGCATTCACCTCCCTAACAACCCCATCCATAAACAAATTAAACAACCATGGAAAAAGGTGAGAACAATGGAAGTAAGGGGAGTGGGGGAGGAATGGGATGTATTTAGGGAATCAGTGATGGATTGCGCAAAAGATGCTTGTGGCATGAGAAGAGTGGGAGGTGGGTTGATTAGAAAGGGTAGTGAGTGGTGGGATGAAGAAGTAAGATTATTAGTGAAAGAGAAGAAAGAGGCATTTGGACGATTTTTGCAGGGAAAAAATGCAATTGAGTGGGAGATGTATAAAAGAAAGAGACAGGTCAAGAGAAAGGTGCAAGAGGTGAAAAAGAGGGCAAATGAGAGTTGGGGTGAGAGAGTATCATTAAATTTTAGGGAGAATAAAAAGATGTTCTGGAAGGAGGTAAATAAAGTGCGTAAGACAAGGGAGCAAATGGGAACTTCAGTGAAGGGCGCAAATGGGGAGGTGATAACAAGTAGTGGTGATGTGAGAAGGAGATGGAGTGAGTATTTTGAAGGTTTGTTGAATGTGTTTGATGATAGAGTGGCAGATATAGGGTGTTTTGGTCGAAGTGGTGTGCAAAGTGAGAGGGTTAGGGAAAATGATTTGGTAAACAGAGAAGAGGTAGTAAAAGCTTTGCAGAAGATGAAAGCCGGCAAGGCAGCAGGTTTGGATGGTATTGCAGTGGAATTTATTAAAAAAGGGGGAGACTGTATTATTGACTGGTTGATAAGGTTATTTAATGTATGTATGACTCATGGTGAGGAGCCTGAGGATTGGCGGAATGCATGCATAGTGCCATTGTACAAAGGCAAAGGGGATAAGAGTGAGTGCTCAAATTACAGAGGTATAAGTTTGTTGAGTATTCCTGGTAAATTATATAGGAGGGTATTGATTGAGAGGGTGAAGGCATGCACAGAGCATCAGATTGGGGAAGAGCAGTGTGGTTTCAGAAGTGGTAGAGGATGTGTGGATCAAGTGTTTGCTTTGAAGAATGTATGTGAGAAATACTTAGAAAAGCAAAGGGATTTGTATGTAGCATTTATGGATCTGGAGAAGGCATATGATAGAGTTGATAGAGATGCTCTGTGGAAGGTATTAAGAATATATGGTGTGGGAGGCAAGTTGTTAGAAGCAGTGAAAAGTTTTTATCGAGGATGTAAGGCATGTGTACGTGTAGGAAGAGAGGAAAGTGATTGGTTCTCAGTGAATTTAGGTTTGCAGCAGGGGTGTGTGATGTCTCCATGAGTCATACATACATTAAATATCCTTACCAACCAGTTAACAACAGTCACCCCGTTTTTTAATAAATTCCACCGCAATACCATCCAAACCTGCTGCCTTGCTGGCTTTCATCTTCCGCAAAGCTTTTACTACCTCTTCTCTGTTTACCAAATCATTCTCCCTAACCCTCTCACTTTGCACACCACCTCGACCAATACACCCTATATCTGCCACTCTATCATCAAACACATTCAACAGACCTTCAAAATACTCACTCCATCTCCTTCTCACATCACCACTATTTGTTATCACCTCCCCATTAGCCCTTTCATTGATGTTCCCATTTGTTCTCTTGTCTTACGCACGTTATTTACCCCCTTCCAAAACATCTTTTTATTCTTCCTAAAATTTAATGATACTCTCTCACCCTAACTGTTATTTGCCCTGTTTTTCACCTCTTGCACCTTTCTCTTTACCTCCTGCCTCTTTCTTTTATGCATCTCCCAGTCATTTGCATTATTTCCCTGCAAAAATCGTCTAAATGCCTCTCTCTTCTCTTTCACTAATAATGTACATGTGTATACATTTAGACATTGAAGCTTATTGATAAAGTGGTTAAATTGATGAGAACTGCTATTGACGTTTGTGTAAATAAATTATACATTTCCTTTTTCCTTAGCCAGAGGTTGAACCATTATGTGACATTCATTTTTTCATTCATTTCAAGCTAGAAGTTTCAGTTTTCTAAATTGTTTCTTACATTTTTCATATGTATATATATGTATGTGTGTGTGTGTATATATGTGCGTATGTATGTGTATGTGTGTGTATGTGTATATGTATATATATATGTATATTATCCCTGGGGATAGGGGGTGAAAGAATACTTCCCACGTATTCCTCGCGTGTCGTAGAAAGTGACTAGAGGGGACGGGAGCGGGGGGGCCAGAAATCCTCCCCTCCTTGTATTTTCTAACTTTCTAAAATGGGAAACAGAAGAAGGAGTCACGCGGGGAGTGCTCATCCTCCTCGAAGGCTCAGAGTGGGGTGCCTAAATGTGTGTGGATGTAACCAAGATGTGAAAAAAGGAGAGATAGGTAGTATGTTTGAGGAAAGGAACCTGGATGTTTTGGCTCTGAGTGAAACGAAGCTCAAGGGTAAAGGGGAAGAGTGGTTTGGGAATGTCTGGGGAGTAAAGTCAGGGGTTAGTGAGAGGACAAGAGCAAGGGAAGGAGTAGCAATACTCCTGAAACAGGAGTTGTGGGAGTATGTGATAGAATGTAAGAAAGTAAATTCTCGATTAATATGGGTAAAACTGAAAGTTGATGGAGAGAGGTGGGTGATTATTGGTGCATATGCACCTGGGCATGAGAAGAAAGATCATGAGAGGCAAGTGTTTTGGGAGCAGCTGAATGAGTGTGTTAGTGGTTTTGATGCACAAGACCGGGTTATAGTGATGGGTGATTTGAATGCAAAGGTGAGTAATGTGGCAGTTGAGGGAATAATTGGTATACATGGGGTGCTCAGTGTTGTAAATGGAAATGGTGAAGAGCTTGTAGATTTATGTGCTGAAAAAGGACTGATGATTGGGAATACCTGGTTTAAAAAGTGAGATATACATAAGTATACTTATGTAAGTAGGAGAGATGGCCAGAGAGCGTTATTGGATTACGTGTTAATTGACAGGCGTGCGAAAGAGAGACTTTTGGATGTTAATGTGCTGAGAGGTGCAACTGGAGGGATGTCTGATCATTATCTTGTGGAGGCTAAGGTGAAGATTTGTATGGGTTTTCAGAAAAGAAGAGTGAATGTTGGGGTGAAGAGGGTGGTGAGAGTAAGTGAGCTTGGGAAGGAGACCTGTGTGAGGAAGTACCAGGAGAGACTGAGTACAGAATGGATAAAGGTGAGAACAATGGAAGTAAGGGGAGTGGGGGAGGAATGGGATGTATTTAGGGAATCAGTGATGGATTGCGCAAAAGATGCTTGTGGCATGAGAAGAGTGGGAGGTGGGTTGATTAGAAAGGGTAGTGAGTGGTGGGATGAAGAAGTAAGAGTATTAGTGAAAGAGAAGAGAGAGGCATTTGGACGATTTTTGCAGGGAAAAAATGCAATTGAGTGGGAGATGTATAAAAGAAAGAGACAGGAGGTCAAGAGAAAGGTGCAAGAGGTGAAAAAAAGGGCAAATGAGAGTTGGGGTGAGAGAGTATCATTAAATTTTAGGGAGAATAAAAAGATGTTCTGGAAGGAGGTAAATAAAGTGCGTAAGACAAGGGAGCAAATGGGAACTTCAGTGAAGGGCGCAAATGGGGAGGTGATAACAAGTAGTGGTGATGTGAGAAGGAGATGGAGTGAGTATTTTGAAGGTTTGTTGAATGTGTTTGATGATAGAGTGGCAGATATAGGGTGTTTTTAGTCGAGGTAGTGTGCAAAGTGAGAGGGTTAGGGAAAATGATTTGGTAAACAGAGAAGAGGTAGTAAAAGCTTTGCGGAAGATGAAAGCCAGCAAGGCAGCAGGTTTGGATGGTATTGCAGTGGAATTTATTAAAAAAGGGGGTGACTGTATTGTTGACTGGTTGGTAAGGTTATTTAATGTATGTATGACTCATGGTGAGGTGCCTGAGGATTGGCGGAATGCGTGCATAGTGCCATTGTACAAAGGCAAAGGGGGTAAGAGTGAGTGCTCAAATTACAGAGGTATAAGTTTGTTGAGTATTCCTGGTAAATTATATGGGAGGGTATTGATTGAGAGGGTGAAGGCATGTACAGAGCATCAGATTGGGGAAGAGCAGTGTGGTTTCAGAAGTGGTAGAGGATGTGTGGATCAGGTGTTTGCTTTGAAGAATGTATGTGAGAAATACTTAGAAAAGCAAATGGATTTGTATGTAGCATTTATGGATCTGGAGAAGGCATATGATAGAGTTGATCTGTGGAAGGTATTAAGAATATATGGTGTGGGAGGCAAGTTGTTAGAAGCAGTGAAAAGTTTTTATCGAGGATGTAAGGCATGTGTACGCGTAGGAAGAGAGGAAAGTGATTGGTTCTCAGTGAATGTAGGTTTGCGGCAGGGGTGTGTGATGTCTCCATGGTTGTTTAATTTGTTTATGGATGGGGTTGTTAGGGAGGTAAATGCAAGAGTTTTGGAAAGAGGGGCAAGTATGAAGTCTGTTGGGGATGAGAGAGCTTGGGAAGTGAGTCAGTTGTTGTTCGCTGATGATACAGCGCTGGTGGCTGATTCATGTGAGAAACTGCAGAAGCTGGTGACTGAGTTTGGTAAAGTGTGTGGAAGAAGAAAGTTAAGAGTAAATGTGAATAAGAGCAAGGTTATTAGGTACAGTAGGGTTGAGGGTCAAGTCAATTGGGAGGTGAGTTTGAATGAAGAAAAACTGGAGGAAGTGAAGTGTTTTAGATATCTGGGAGTGGATCTGGCAGCGGATGGAACCATGGAAGCAGAAGTGGATCATAGGGTGGGGGAGGGGGCGAAAATTCTGGGAGCCTTGAAGAATGTGTGGAAGTCGAGAACATTATCTCGGAAAGCAAAAATGGGTATGTTTGAAGGAATAGTGGTTCCAACAATGTTGTATGGTTGCGAGGCGTGGGCTATGGATAGAGTTGTGCGCAGGAGGATGGATGTGCTGGAAATGAGATGTTTGAGGACAATGTGTGGTGTGAGGTGGTTTGATCGAGTAAGTAATGTAAGGGTAAGAAAGATGTGTGGAAATAAAAAGAGCGTGGTTGAGAGAGCAGAAGAGGGTGTTTTGAAATGGTTTGGGCACATGGAGAGAATGAGTGAGGAAAGATTGACCAAGAGGATATATGTGTCGGAGGTGGAGGGAACGAGGAGAAGAGGGAGACCAAATTGGAGGTGGAAAGATGGAGTGAAAAAGATTTTGTGTGATCGGGGCCTGAACATGCAGGAGGGTGAAAGGAGGGCAAGGAATAGAGTGAATTGGAGCGATGTGGTATACCGGGGTTGACGTGCTGTCAGTGGATTGAAGCAGGGCATGTGAAGCGTCTGGGGTAAACCATGGAGAGCTGTGTAGGTATGTATATTTGCGTGTGTGGACGTATGTATATACATGTGTATGGGGGGGGGGTTGGGCCATTTCTTTCTTCTGTTTCCTTGCGCTACCTCGCAAACGCGGGGGACAGCGACAAAGTATAAAAAAAAAAAAAAATATATATATATATATATATATATATATATATATATACATAATATATTCATTTATTTTGCTTTGTCGCTGTCTCCCACGTTAGCTAGGTAGTGCAAGGAAACAGACGAAAGAATGGCCCAACCCACCCACATACACATGTATATACATACACATCCATATACGCAAATATACATACCTATACATCTCAACGTATACATATATATACACACACAGACATATACACATAAACACATGTACATAATTGATACTGTCTGCCTTTATTCATTCCCATCGCCACCTCGCCACATGAAAAAACAACCCCCTCCCCCCTCATGTGTGCGAGGTTGTGCTAGGAAAAGACAACAAAGGCCCCATTCGTTCACACTCAGTCTATAGCTGTCATGTAATAATGCACCGAAGCCACAGCCCCTTTACCACTTACAGGCCCCACAGAACTTTCCATGGTTTACCCCAGACGCTTCACATGCCCTGGTTCAATCCATTGACAGCACATTGACACCAGTATAACACATCGTTCCAATTTACTCTATTCCATGCACACCTTTCACCCTCCTGCATGTTCAGGCCCCGATCACTCAAAATCTTTTTCAATCCATCTTTCCACCTCCAATTTGGTCTCCCACTTCTCCTCGTTCCCTCCACCTCTGACATATGTATCCTCTTGGTCAATCTTTCCTCACTCATCCTCTCCATGTGACCAAACCATTTCAAAACACCCTCTTTTACTCTCTCAACCACACTTTTTTATTACAACATATCTCGCTTACCCTATTGTTACTTACTCGATCAAACTATCTCACACCACATATTGTCCTCAAACATCTCATTTCCAGCACATTCACCCTCCTGCGCACAACTCTATCCATAGCCCATGCCTTGCAACCATACAACATTGTTGGAACTACTATTTCTTCAAACATACCCATTTTTGCTTTCTGAGATAATGTTCTCGACTTCCAAACATTCTTCAAGGCGCCCAGAATTTTCGCCCCCTCCCCCAACCTATGATTCACTTTCACTTCCATGGTTCAATCCGCTGCCAAATCCACTCACGGATATCTGAAACACTTCACTTCCTCCAGTTTTTCTCCATTCAAACTTACCTCCCAATTGACTTGACCCTCAACCCTACTGTACCTAATAACCTTGCTCTGAACTTTCTTCTTTCACGCACTTTACCAAACTCAGTTACCAGCTTCTGCAGTTTCTCACATGAATCAGCCACCAGCGCTGTATCAACAGCGAACAACAACTGATTCACTTCCCAAGCTCTCTCATCCACAACAGACTGCATACTTGCCCCTCTTTCCAAAACTCTTGCATTCACCTCCCTAATAACCCCATCCATAAATAGATTAAACAACCATGGAGACATCACACACCCCTGCCGCAAACCTACATTCACTGAGACCCAATCACTTTCCTCTCTTCCTACACATACACATGCCTTACATCCTCGATAAAAACTTTTCACTGCTTCTAACAACTTGCCTCCCACACCATATATTCTTAATACCATCCATCTCCTTCTCACATCACCACTATTTTTTATCACCTCCCCATTAGCCCTTTCATTGATGTTCCCATTTGTTCTTTTATCTTACACACTTTATTTACCCCCTCCCAAAACATATTTTTATTCTCCCTAAAATTTAATGATACTCTCTCACCCTAACTCTTATTTGCCCTGTTTTTCACCTCTTGCACCTTTCTCTTGACCTCCTGCCTCTTTCTTTTATACATCTCCCAGTCATTTGTATTACTATATATATAATTATTTTTATATATATACATAATATTATTATATATATTATATATATATATATATATATATATATATATATATATATATATATATATATATATATACATTGTATATTATATATTTATTATATATATTATATATATATATATATATATATATATATATATATATATATATATATATATATATATATATATATTTTTTTTTTATTTTTTTTTTTTTTATACTTTGTCGCTGTCTCCCGCGTTTGCGAGGTAGCGCAAGGAAACAGACGAAAGAAATGGCCCAACCCCCCCCATACACATGTATATACATACGTCCACACACGCAAATATACATACCTACACAGCTTTCCATGGCTTACCCCAGACGCTTCACATGCCTTGATTCAATCCACTGCCAGCACGTCAACCCCGGTATACCACATCGCTCCAATTCACTCTATTCCTTGCCCTCCTTTCACCCTCCTGCATGTTCAGGCCCCGATCACCCAAAATCTTTTTCACTCCATCTTTCCACCTCCAATTTGGTCTCCCTCTTCTCCTTGTTCCCTCCACCTCCGACACATATATCCTCTTGGTCAATCTTTCCTCACTCATCCTCTCCATGTGCCCAATCCACTTCAAAACACCCTCTTCTGCTCTCTCAACCACGCTCTTTTTATTTCCACACATCTCTCTTACCCTTACGTTACTCACTCGATCAAACCACCTCACACCACACATTGTCCTCAAACATCTCATTTCCAGCACATCCATCCTCCTGCGCACAACTCTATCCATAGCCCACGCCTCGCAACCATACAACATTGTTGGAACCACTATTCCTTCAAACATACCCATTTTTGCTTTCCGAGATAATGTTCTCGACTTCCACACATTCTTCAAGGCCCCCAGAATTTTCGCCCCCTCCCCCACCCTATGATCCACTTCCGCTTCCATGGTTCCATCCGCTGCCAGATCCACTCCAAGATATCTAAAACACTTCACTTCCTCCAGTTTTTCTCCATTCAGTTTTTCTCCATACATATATATATTATCCCTGGGGATAGGGGAGAAAGAATACTTCCCACGTATTCCCTGCGTGTCGTAGATGGCGACTAAAAGGGGAGGGAGCGGGTGGCTGGAAATCCTCCCCTCTCGTTTTTTTTTTTTTTCAAAAGAAGGAACAGAGAAGGGGGCCAGGTGAGGATTTTCCCTCTAAGGCCCAGTCCTCTGTTCTTAACGCTACCTCGCAAGCGCGGGAAATGGCGAATCGTATGAAAAATATATATATATATATATATATATATATATATATATATATATATATATATATATATATTATATATTATTATATATGGATGTGCTGGAAATGAGATGTTTGAGGACAATGTGTGGTGTGAGGTGGTTTGATCGAGTAAGTAACATAAGGGTAAGAGAGATGTGTGGAAATAAAAAGAGCGTGGTTGAGAGAGCAGAAGAGGGTGTTTTGAAATGGTTTGGGCACATGGAGAGAATGAGTGAGGAAAGATTGACCAAGAGGATATATGTGTCGGAGGTGGAGGGAACGAGGAGAAGAGGGAGACCAAATTGGAGGTGGAAAGATGGAGTGAAAAAGATTTTGTGTGATCGGGGCCTGAACATGCAGGAGGGGGAAAGGAGGGCAAGGAATAGAGTGAATTGGAGCGATGTGGTATACCGGGGTTGACGTGCTGTCAGTGGATTGAATCAAGGCATGTGAAGCGTCTGAGATAAACCATGGAAAGCTGTGTCGGTATGTATATTTGCGTGTGTGGACGTATGTATATACATGTGTATGGAGGTGGTTTGGGCCATTTCTTTCGTCTGTTTCCTTGTGCTACCTCGCAAATGCGGGAGACAGCGACAAAGCAAAAAAAAAAAAAAATATATATATATATAATATTATATATATCTATATAAGTATTATATTTATATAATATATGGGATAGGGGAGAAAGAATACTTCCCACGCATTCCTCACGTGTCGTAGAAGGCGACTAAAGGGGACGGGAGTGGGGGGCCAGAAACCCTTCCCTCCTTGTATTTTAACTTTCTAAAAGGGGAAACAGAAGAAGAAGTCACGAGGGGAGTCTCCTCCTCCTCGAAGGCTCAGATTGGGGTGTCTAAATGTGTGTGGATGTAACCAAGATGAGAAAACAGGAGAGATATGTAGTATGTTTGAGGAAAGGAACCTGAATGTTTTGGCTCTGAGTGAAACGAAGCTCAAGGGTAAAGGGGAAGAGTTGTTTGGGAATGTCTTGGGAGTAAAGTGAGGGGTTAATGGGAGGACAAGATCAAGGGAAGGAGTAGCACGATTCCTGAAACAGGAGTTGTGGGAGTATGTGATAGAGTGTAAGAAAGTTTATTCTTCATTGATATGGGTAAAACTGAAAGTTGATGGAGAGAGATGGGTGATTATTGGTGCATATGCACCTGGGCATGAGAAGAAAGATCATGAGAGGCAAGTGTTTTGGGAGCAGCTGAATGAGTGTGTTAGTGGTTTTGATGCACAAGACTGGGTTATAGTGATGGGTGATTTGAATGCAAAGGTGAGTAATGTGGCAGTTGAGGGAATAATTGGTATACATGGGGTGCTCAGTGTTGTAAATGGAAATGGTGAAGAGCTTGTAGATTTATGTGCTGAAAAAGGACTGGTGATTGGGAATACCTGGTTTAAAAAGCGAGATATACATAAGTATACGTATGTAAGTAGGAGAGATGGCCAGAGAGCGTTATTGGATTACGTGTTAATTGATAGGCGTGTGAAAGAGAGACTTTTGGATGTTAATGTGCTGAGAGGTGCAACTGGAGGGATGTCTGATCATTATCTTGTGGAGGCGAAGGTGAAGATTTGTAGGGGTTTTCAGAAAAGAAAGAGAATGTTGGGGTGAAGAGAGTGGTGAGAGTAAGTGAGCTTGGGAAGGAGACTTGTGTGAGGAAGTACCAGGAGAGACTGAGTACAGAAAGGAAAAAGGTGAGAACAAAGGAGGTAAGGGGAGTGGGGGAGGAATGGGATGTATTTAGGGAAGCAGTGATGGCTTGTGCAAAAGATGCTTGTGGCATGAGAAGCGTGGGAATTGGGCTGATTAGAAAGGGTAGGGAGTAGTGGGATGAAGAAGTAAGATTATTAGTGAAAGAGAAGAGAGAGGCATTTGGACGATTTTTGCAGGGAAAAAATGCAAATGAGTGGGAGATGTATAAAAGAAAGAGGCAGGAGGTCAAGAGAAAGGTGCAAGAGGTGAAAAAGAGGGCAGATGAGAGTTGGGGTGAGAGAGTATCATTAAATTTTAGGGAGAATAAAAAGATGTTTTGGAAGGAGGTAAATAAAAAGCGTAAGACAAGGGAGCAAATGGGAACTTCAGTGAAGGGGGCTAATGGGAAGGTGATAACAAGTAGTGGTGATGTGAGAAGGAGATGGAGTGAGTATTTTGAAGGTTTGTTGAATGTGTTTGATGATAGAGTGGCAGATATAGGGTGTTTTGGTCGAGGTGGTGTGCAAAGTGAGAGAGTTAGGGAAAATGATTTGGTAAATAGAGAAGAGGTAGTAAAAGCTTTACGGAAGATGAAAACTGGCAAGGCAGCAGGTTTGGATGGTATTGCAGTGGAATTTATCAAAAAAGGGAGTGACTGTATTGTTGACTGGTTGGTAAGGTTATTTAATGTATGTATGATTCATGGTGAGGTGCCTGAGGATTGGTGGAATGCTTGCATAGTGCCATTGTACAAAGGCAAAGGGGATAAGAGTGAGTGCTCAAATTACAGAGGTACAAGTTTGTTGAGTATTTCTGGTAAATTATATGGGAGGGTATTGATTGAGAGGGTGAAGGCATGTACAGAGCATCAGATTGGGGAAGAGCAGTTTGGTTTCAGAAGTGGTAGAGGATGTGTGGATCAGGTTTTTGCTTTGAAGAATGTATGCGAGAAATACTAAGAAAAGCAAATGGATTTGTATGTAGCATTTATGGATCTGGAGAAGGCATATGATAGAGTTGATCTGTGGAAGGTATTAAGAATATATGGTGTGGAAGGCAAGTTGTTAGAAGCAGTGAAAAGTTTTTATCGAGGATGTAAGGCATGTGTACGTGTAGGAAGAGAGGAAAGTGATTAGTTCTCAGTGAATATAGGTTTGCGGCAGGGGTGTGTGATGTCTCCATGGTTGTTTAATTTGTTTATGGATGGGGTTGTTAGGGAGGTGAATGCAAGAGTTTTGGAAAGAGGGGCAAGTATGCAGTCTGTTGTGGATGAGAGAGCTTGGGAAGTGAGTCAGTTGTTGTTCACTGATGATACAGCACTGGTCGCTGATTCATTTGAGAAACTGCAGAAGCTGGTGACTGAGTTTGGTAAAGTGTGTGAAAGAAGAAAGTTAAGAGTAAATGTGAATAAGAGCAAGGTTATTAGGTACAGTAGGGTTGAGGGTCAAGTCAATTGGGAGGTAAGTTTGAATGGAGAAGAACTGGAGGAAGTAAAGTGTTTTAGATATTTGGGAGTGGACCTAGCAGTGGATGGAACCATGGAAGCAGAAGTGAATCATAGGGTGGGGGAGGGGGTGAAAATTCTGGGAGCCTTGAAGAATGTTTGAAAGTCAAGAACATTATCTCGGAAAGCAAAAATGGGTATGTTTGAAGGAATAGTGGTTCCAACAATGTTGTATGGTTGTGAGGCATGGGCTATGGATAGAGTTTTGCGCAGGAGGGTGGATGTGCTGGAAATGAGATGTTTGAGGATAATATGTGGTGTGAGGTGGTTTGATTGAGTAAGTAATATAAGGGTAAGAGAGATGTGTGGAAATAAAAAGAGTGTGGTTGAGAGAGCAGAAGAGGGTGTTTTGAAATGGTCTGGTCACATGGAGAGAATGAGTGAGGAAAGATTGACCAATAGGATATATGTGTCAGAGGTGGAGGGAACGAGAAGTGGGAGACCAAATTGGAGGTGTAAAGATGGAGTGAAAAAGATTTTGAATGATCGGGGCCTGAACCTGCAGGGGGGTGAAAGGCGTGCAAGGAATAGAATGAATTGGAACGATGTGGTATACTGGGGTCGACGTGCTGTCAATGGATTGAACCAGGGCATGTGAAGTGTCTGAGGTAAACCATGGAAAGTTGTGTGGGGAATGGATGTGGAAAGGGAAGTGTGGTTTCGGTGCATTATTACATGACAGCTAGAGACTTAGTGTGAACGAATGGGGCCTTTGTTGTCTTTTCCTAGCGCTACCTCGCACACATGAGGGGGGAGGTGGTTGTTATTCCATGTTTGGCGAGGTGGCGATGGGAATGAATAAAGGCAGACAGTATGAATTATGTACATTGATATATATGTATATGTCTGTGTGTGTATATATATATGTACATTGAGATGTATAGGTATGTATATTTGCGCGTGTGGACGTGTATGCATATACATGTGTATGTGGGGGGTTGGGCCATTCTTTCATCTGTTTTCTTACGCTACCTTGGTAATGCGGGAGACAACAACAAAGCAAAATAATATAAAAAAAATATATATATATATATATTTTTCTTTTTCATACTATTCGCCATTTCCCGCTTTAGTGAGATAGCGTCAAGAACAGAGAACCAGACCACATATATATATATATATATATATATATATATATATATATATATATATATATATATATATATATATGTATATTTTTTTCTTTTTTTCTTTGTCGCTGTCTCCCGCGTTTGCGAGGTAGCGCAAGGAAACAGACGAAAGAAATGGCCCAACCCACCCCCATACACATGTATATACATACATCCACACACGCAAATATACATACCTACACAGCTTTCCATGGTTTACCCCAGACGCTTCACATGTCCTGATTCAATCCACTGACAGCATGTCAACCCCTGTATACCACATCGATCCAATTCACTCTATTCCTTGCCCTCCTTTCACCCTCCTGCATGTTCAGGCCCCGATCACACAAAATCTTTTTCACTCCTTCTTTCCACCTCCAATTTGGTCTCCCACTTCTCCTCGTTCCCTCCACCTCCGACACATATATCCTCTTGGTCAATCTTTCCTCACTCATTCTCTCCATGTGCCCAAACCATTTCAAAACACCCTCTTCTGCTCTCTCAACCACGTTCTTTTTATTTCCACACATCTCTCTTACCCTTACGTTCCTTACTCGATCAAACCACCTCACACCACACATTGTCCTCAAACATCTCATTTCCAGCACATCCACCCTCCTGCGCACAACTCTATCCATAGCCCACGCCTCGCAACCATACAACATTGTTGGAACCACTATTCCTTCAAACATACCCATTTTTGCTTTCCGAGATAATGTTCTCGACTTCCACACATTCTTCAAGGCTCCCAGAATTTTCGCCCCCTCCCCCACCCTATGATCCACTTCCGCTTCCATCCGCTGCCAGATCCACTCCCAGATATCTAAAACACTTCACTTCCTCCAGTTTTTCTCCATTCAAACTCATCTCCCAATTGACTTGACCCTCAACCCTACTGTACCTAATAACCTTGCTCTTATTCACATTTACTCTTAACTTTCTTCTTCCACACACTTTACCAAACTCAGTCACCAGCTTCTGCAGTTTCTCACATGAATCAGCCACCAGCGCTCTATCATCAGCGAACAACAACTGACTCACATCCATCCTTCCAAAAAGGATGGATGTGCTGGAAATGAGATGTTTGAGGACAATGTGTGGTGTGAGGTGGTTCGATCGAGTAAGTAACGTAAAGTTAAGAGAGATGTGTGGAATTAAAAAGAGCGTGGTTGAGAGAGCAGAAGAGGGTGTTTTGAAATCGTTTGGGCACATGGAGAGAATGAGTGAGGAAAGATTGACCAAGAGGATATATGTGTCGGAGGAGGAGGGAACGAGGAGAAGTGGGAGACCAAATTGGAGGTGGAAAGATGGAGTGAAAAGGATTTTGTGTGATCGGGGCATGAACATGCAGGAGGGTGAAAGGAGGGCGAGGAATAGAGTGAATTGGATCGATGTGGTATACCGGGGTTGACGTGCTGTCAGTGGATTGAATCAGGGCATGTGAAGCGTCTGGGGTAAACCATGGAAAGCTGTGTAGGTATGTATATTTGCGTGTGTGGATGTATGTATATACAGGTGTATGGGGGTGGGTTGGGCCATTTCTTTCGTCTGTTTCCTTGCGCTACCTCGCAAACGCGGGAGACAGCGACATAGCAAAAATATATATATTTTTGGATGTTAATGTGCTGAGAGGTGCAACTGGAGGGATGTCTGATCATTATCTTGTGGAGGCTAAGGTGAAGATTAGTATGGGTTTTCAGAAAAGAGGAGTGAATGTTGGGGTGAAGAAGGTGGTGAGAGTAAGTGAGCTTGGGAAGGAGACCTGTGTGGGGAAGTACCAGGAGAGACTGTGTACAGAATGGAAAAAGGTGAGAACAATGGAAGTAAGGGGAGTGGGGGAGGAATGGGATGTATTTAGGGAATCAGTGATGGATTGCGCAAAAGATGCTTGTGGCATGAGAAGAGTGGGAGGTGGGCTGTTTAGAAAGGGTAGTGAGTGGTGGGATGAGGAAGTAAGAGTATTAGTGAAAGAGAAGAGAGAGGCATTTGGACGATTTTTGCAGGGAAAAAAAAATGCAATTGAGTGGGAGAAGTATAAAAGAAAGAGACAGGAGGTCAAGAGAAAGGTGCAAGAGGTGAAAAAAAGGGCAAATGAGAGTTGGGGTGAGAGACTATCAGTAAATTTTAGGGAGAATAAAAAGATGTTCTGGAAGGAGGTAAATAGGGTGCGTAAGACAAGGGAGCAAATGGGAACTTCAGTGAAGGGCGCAAATGGGGAGGTGATAACAAGTAGCGGTGATGTGAGAAGGAGATGGAATGAGTATTTTGAAGGTTTGTTGAATGTGTCTGATGACAGAGTGGCAGATATAGGGTGTTTTGGTCGAGGTGGTGTGCAAAGTGAGAGGGTTAGGGAAAATGATTTGGTAAACAGAGAAGAGGTAGTAAAAGCTTTGCGGAAGATGAAAGCCGGCAAGGCAGCAGGTTTGGATGGTATTGCAGTGGAATTTATTAAAAAAGGGGGTGACTGTATTGTTGACTGGTTGGTAAGGTTATTTAATGTATGTATGACTCATGGTGAGGTGCCTGAGGATTGGCGGAATGCGTGCATAGTGCCATTGTACAAAGGCAAAGGGGATAAGAGTGAGTGCTCAAATTACAGAGGTATAAGTTTGTTGAGTATTCCTGGTAAATTATATGGGAGGGTATTGATCGAGAGGGTGAAGGCATGTACAGAGCATCAGATTGGGGAAGAGCAGTGCGGTTTCAGAAGTGGTAGAGGATGTGTGGATCAGGTGTTTGCTTTGAAGAATGTATGTGAGAAATACTTAGAAAAGCAAATGGATTTGTATGTAGCATTTATGGATCTGGAGAAGGCATATGATAGAGTTGATAGAGATGCTCTGTGGAAGGTATTAAGAATATATGGTGTGGGAGGCAAGTTGTTAGAAGCAGTGAAAAGTTTTTATCGAGGATGTAAGGCATGTGTACGTGTAGGAAGAGAGGAAAGTGATTGGTTCTCAGTGAATGTAGGTTTGCGGCAGGGGTGTGTGATGTCTCCATGGTTGTTTAATTTGTTTATGGATGGGGTTGTAAGGGAGGTAAATGCAAGAGTCCTGGAAAGAGGGGCAAGTATGAAGTCTGTTGGGGATGAGAGAGCTTGGGAAGTGAGTCAGTTGTTGTTCGCTGATGATACAGCGCTGGTGGCTGATTCATGTGAGAAACTGCAGAAGCTGGTGACTGAGTTTGGTAAAGTGTGTGGAAGAAGAAAGTTGAGAGTAAATGTGAATAAGAGCAAGGTTATTAGGTACAGTAGGGGTGAGGGTCAAGTCAATTGGGAGGTAAGTTTGAATGGAGAAAAACTGGAGGAAGTAAAGTGTTTTAGATATCTGGGAGTGGATCTGGCAGCGGATGGAACCATGGAAGCGGAAGTGGATCATAGGGTGGGGGAGGGGGGCGAAAATTTTGGGAGCCTTGAAAAATGTGTGGAAGTCGAGAACATTATCTCGGAAAGCGAAAATGGGTATGTTTGAGGGAATAGTGGTTCCAACAATGTTGTATGGTTGCGAGGCGTGGGCTATGGATAGAGATGTGCGCAGGAGGATGGATGTGCTGGAAATGAGATGTTTGAGGACAATGTGTGGTGTGAGGTGGTTTGATCGAGTAAGTAACGTAAGGGTAAGAGAGATGTGTGGAAATAAAAAGAGCGTGGTTGAGAGAGCAGAAGAGGGTGTTTTGAAATGGTTTGGGCACATGGAGAGAATGAGTGAGGAGAGATTGACCAAGAGGATATATGTGTCGGAGGTGGAGGGAACGAGGAGAAGAGGGAGACCAAATTGGAGGTGGAAAGATGGAGTGAAAAAGATTTTGTGTGATCGGGGCCTGAACATGCAGGAGGGTGAAAGGAGGGCAAGGAATAGAGTGAATTGGAGTCATGTGGTATACAGGGGTTGACGTGCTGTCAGTGGATTGAATCAAGGCATGTGAAGCGTCTGGGGTAAACCATGGAAAGCTGTGTAGGTATGTATATTTGCGTGTGTGGACGTGTGTATGTACATGTGTATGTGGGGGGGGGGGGTTGGGCCATTTCTTTCGTCTGTTTCCTTGCGCTACCTCGCAAACGCGGGAGACAGCGACAAAGTATAAAAAAAAAAAAAAAAAAAAAAATATATATATATATATATATATATATATATATATATATATATATATATATATATATAAAAAGATGTTCTGGAAGGAGGTAAATAAAGTGCGTAAGACAAGGGAGCAAATGGGAACTTCAGTGAAGGGCGCAAATGGGGAGGTGATAACAAGTAGTGGTGATGTGAGAAGGAGATGGAGTGAGTATTTTGAAGGTTTGTTGAATGTGTTTGATGATAGAGTGGCAGATATAGGGTGTTTTGGTCGAGGTGGTGTGCAAAGTGAGAGGGTTAGGGAAAATGATTTGGTAAACAGAGAAGAGGTAGTAAAAGCTTTGCGGAAGATGAAAACCGGCAAGGCAGCAGGTTTGGATGGTATTGCAGTGGAATTTATTAAAAAAGGGGGTGACTGTATTGTTGACTGGTTGGTAAGGTTATTTAATGTATGTATGACTCATGGTGAGGTGCCTGAGGATTGGCGGAATGCGTGCATAGTGCCATTGTACAAAGGCAAAGGGGATAAGAGTGAGTGCTCAAATTAAAGAGGTATAAGTTTGTTGAGTATTCCTGGTAAATTATATGGGAGGGTATTGATTGAGAGGTTGAAGGCATGTACAGAGCATCAGATTGGGGAAGAGCAGTGTGGTTTCAGAAGTAGTAGAGGATGTGTGGATCAGGTGTTTGCTTTGAAGAATGTATGTAAGAAATACTTAGAAAAGCAAATGGATTTGTATGTAGCATTTATGGATCTGGAGAAGGCATATGATAGAGTTGATAGAGATGCTCTGTGGAAGGTATTAAGAATATATGGTGTGGGAGGCAAGTTGTTAGAAGCAGTGAAAAGTTTTTATCGAGGATGTAAGGCATGCGTACGTGTAGGAAGAGAATAAAGTGATTGGTTCTCAGTGAATGTAGGTTTGCGGCAGGGGTGTGTGATGTCTCCATGGTTGTTTAATTTGTTTATGGATGGGGTTGTTAGGGAGGTGAATGCAAGAGTTTTGGAAAGAGGGGCAAGTATTAAGTCTGTTGGGGATGAGAGAGCTTGGGAAATGAGTCAGTTGTTGTTCGTTGATATATATATATATATATATTGGAGTGAAAAAGGTTTTGAGCAATTGTGGACATAACTTGCAGGAGAGTGAAAAGTGTGTATGGGATAGAGTGAATTGTAAAAACATAGTACACAGAGTTCGATGTGGTGTCATTTAACTGAACTAAGGCCTGGTTAGATCATGGAAAGGTCTGGGGTTCCTGTTTGTGGATAGGGAGCTGTGATTTCAGTGCATTACACATGACAGCTTGAGAATGGCTGCTAGTAGGTGCAGCTTTTCTTCATCTTTTCCTGGCACTACTTCATGAATGGAGGAAATGGCTATCACATATGAAGAAATTTGTATCTGGGATATATGGATCTGGAGAAAGCATGTGTAGTTGATAGAGATGCTTTGTGAAAGGTATTACAAATATATAGGTTGGGAGGAAAGCTGCTAGAAGCAGAGAAATTTTTATCAGTATTGTGAGATGTGTATGAGTAGGGAGAGAAGACAGTGAATGGTTCCAAGTGAAGGCTGGTCTGTGGTAGAGGTGTGTGATGTCACCATGGTCATTCAGTTTATGGATGAGGTGGTGAGGGAGGTAAATGTGAGTCTTGGGTAGAGGGGCTTCTATGCAGTCTGTGGGCCATGAGAGGGCCTGGGAAGTGAGTCACTTGTTTGCTGATGAAACAACACTGGTGGCAGATTAAAGAAAATACTAAAGTTAGTGACTGAGTTTGGAAGAGTGTGAAAGGAGGAAAGTGACAGTATAGGTGAATAAAAGCAAGGTTATTAGGTTTAGCAGTATTCATTGACAGGTTATTTGGGGTGTAAGTTTGAATGGAGAAAAACTGAAGGAAGTGAAGTGTTTTAGCTACCTGGTACTGGACATAGCAGCAAATGGAACTGCAGAAGTGGAAGCAAGTCACAGGATGGAGGAGGGGGTGAAGGTTCTCAGAGGGCTGAAGGATATATGGAAAGAAAGTTATCTGGGAGGGCAAAAATGGTTAAGTTTGAAGGAATAGGTCTTGGCAATATTCTAACTCTGGAGTTCATATTTCCATGCTACTGGAAATAGTGCTGCCTTGGTATGCAGGATTCCCTGGAAAAATGCCCTGGGTAACAGTAAGATTTTTTTCTTAAAAAGTGTTCCTAAAATGATGACTATAAAGAAGAAATGGAATAAATACACCTGCTTTTGGTTACACCTTGAGTTAACAATCCTCTTCAGCAAGGCAGTAATCTTCAGTGAATGAAAAGCGTTACAATCTTGTTGAGGAATTTTTGCGACTGAATTTAGTGTTGCCTTGAAAGTAAAGGAACTCCATAAAAGGGGTCTTGTGCTTGTATTAATAATAATGAGGTCAAGAGAAAGGTGCAAGAGGTGAAAAGAGGGCAAATGAGAG
The DNA here is from genome assembly GCF_036320965.1 of Panulirus ornatus. NCBI lineage: Eukaryota > Metazoa > Arthropoda > Malacostraca > Decapoda > Palinuridae > Panulirus > Panulirus ornatus. The sequence goes on from NC_092240.1 coordinate 26,484,601, forward strand.
TTGGGGTGAGAGTATCATTAAACTTTAGGTTGAATAAAAAAATGTTTTGGAAGGGGGTAAATAAAGTGCGTAAGACAAGGGAACAAATGGGAACTTCAGTGAAGGGGGCTAATTGGGGAGGTGATAACAAGTAGTGATGATGTGAGAAGGAGATGGAGTGAGTATTTTGAAGGTTTGTTGAATGTGTTTGATGATAGAGTGGCAGATATAGGGTGTTTTGGTCAAGGTGGTGTGCAAAGTGGGAGGGTTAGGGAAAATGATTTGGTAAACAGAGAAGAGGTAGTAAAAGCTTTGCAGAAGATGAAAGCTGGCAAGGCAGTGGGTTTGGATGGTATTGAAGTGGAATTTGTTAAAAAAGGGGGTGACTGTATTGTTGACTGGTTGCTAAGGTTATTTAATGAATGCATGACTCATGGTGAGGTGCCTGAGGATTGGTGGAATGCTTGCATAGTGCCATTGTACAAAGGCAAAGGGGATAAAAATGAGTGCTCAGATTACAGAGGTATAAGTTTGTTGAGTATTCCTGGGAAATTATATGGGAGGGTATTGATTGAGAGGGTGAAAGTATGTACAGAGCATCAGACTGGGGAAGAGCAGTGTGGTTTCAGAAGTGGTAGAGGATGTGTGGATCAGGTGTTTGCTTTAAAGAATGTATGTGAGAAATACTTAGAAAAGCAAATGGATTTGTATGTAGCATTTATGAATCTGGAGAAGGCATATGATAGAGTTGATAGAGATGCTCTATGGAAGGTATTAAGAATATATGGTGTGGGAGGCAAGTTGTTAGAAGCAGTGAAAAGTTTTTATCGAGGATGTAAGGCATGTATGTGCACGTGTAGGAAGATAGGAAAGTGATTGGTTCTCAGTGAATGTAGGTTTGCAGCAGGGGTGTGTGATGTCTCCATGGTTGTTTAATTTGTTTGTGGATGGGGTTGTTAGGGAGGTGAATGCAAGAGTTTTGAAAAGAGGGGCAAGTATGCAGTGTTGTGGATAGGAGAGCTTAGGAAGTGAGTCAGTTGTTGTTTGCTGATGATACAGTGCTGGTGGCTGATTCATGTGAGAAACTGCAGAAGCTGGTGACTGAGTTTGATAAAATGTGTGAAAGAAGAAAGCTGAGAGAAAATGTGAACAAGAGCAAGGTTATTAGGTACAGTAGGGTTGAGGGTCAAGTCAATTGGGAGGTAAGTTTGAATGGAGAAAAACTGGAGGAAGTGAAGTGTTTTAGATATCTGGGAGTGGATTTGGCAGTGGATGGAACCTTGGAAGGGGAAGTGAATCATAGGGTGGGGGAGGGGGCAAAAATTCTGGGAGTGTTGAAGAATGTGTGGAAGTTGAGAACATTATCTCGGAAAGCAAAAATGGGTATGTTTGAAGGAATAGTGGTTCCAACAATGTTATATGGTCGCGAGGCATAGGCTATGGATAGAGTTGTGCGGAGGAGGGTGGATGTGTTGGAAATGAGAAGTTTGAGGACAATATGTGGTTGAGATGGTTTGATCGAGTAAGTAATAATAGGGTAAGAGAGATGTGTGGCAATAAAAAGAGTGTGGTTGAGAGGGCAGAAGAAGGTGTTTTGAAATGGTTTGGTCACATGGAGAGAATGAGTGAGGAAAGATTGACCAAGAGGATATATGTGTCAGAGGTGGAGGGAACGAGGAGAAGTGGGAGACCAAATTGGAGGTGGAAAGATGGAGTGAAAACGATTTTGAGTGATCGGGGCCTGAACATGCAGGAGGGTAAAAGGCGTGCAAGGAATAGAGTGAATTGGAACGATGTGGTATACTGGGGTCAACGTGCTGTCAATGGATTGAACCAGGGCATGTGAAGCATCTAGGGTAAACCATGGAAAGTTCTGTGGGGCCTGGATGTGGAAAGGGAGCTGTGGTTTCGGTGCATTATTACATGACAGCTAGAGAATGAGTGTGAATGAATGTGGCCTTTGTTGTCTTTTCCTAGCGCTACCTCGCACGCATGAGGTGGGAGGGGGTTGTTATTTCATGTGTGGCGAGGTGGCGATGGGAAAGAATGAGGGCAGACAGTATGAATTATGTACATGTGTATGTATGTCTGTGTGTGTATATATATGTACACGTTGAATGTATAGGTATGTATATTTGCCTGTGTGGATGTGTATGTATATACATGTGTATGTGGGTGGTTTGGGCCATTCTTTCGTCTGTTTCCTTGCGCTGCCTCGCTAACGCGGGAGACAGCAACAAAGCAAAATAAATATGGATATAAAAATAAATAATAATAATGATAATAGTGATTTTTTCTATACTATTCGCCATTTCCCGCATTAGTGAGGTAGCGTTAAGAACAGAGGACTGAGCCTTTGAGGGAATATCCTTACTTGGCCCCCTTCTCTGTTCCTTCTTTTGGAAAATTAAAAACGAGAGGGGAGGATTTCCAGCTCCCCGCTCCCTTCCCTTTTAGTCGCCTTCTACAACATGCAGAGAATACGTGGGAATTATTCTTTCTCCCCTATCCCAGAGATAAATAATAATAATAATAATAATGATAATAATAATAATAATAATAATAATAATAATAATAATAATAATAATAATAATTACACTTGTCTATCGTATATTACAATTTTAAACTATTCCAGTCATATATTTACTGTCCTTGTATGCAATTATTTGCACATATACATATGTTTGCTTCATGCATCCCTCATTCATTTGTTCAACCCTTATGTACTTGTTGACCTGCCATACATTTCTTCACTTACACACTCATTTGCTTTTCATACACTCATCCACACTTCATACACTCGCCCATCCATCATATACTCCTTATGTCATATTCACATTCACACCTCATGCACTCATATGCCCCTCATATACATTCATCCATCATACACTCAACAGCCTCACATAAAATTATTAATCCCTCCTGCATCCATCTACCCATGTCACTCATTCACATTTCACTTGAGGCTTCATATGGCTACTCTTGCTTTTTCACCCTTCATACGTATACCTAATGAATTCATCCACACTTCATTCACCTTCTATAGATTCATCTTATTCACTCATCCACCTCACAAAGACTCATCTACTTCACCTACTTTTGCTTTTCCCATCTACACTTTATACATGCATCTGTGACATACATAATTTCACCACTCATTCACTTACACTTATCCACCTTTAGTACACTAGAATAGTCATTGGATCCCTTAATAGAATAAACAGGTAGAGGTGTAAGTATGGAAGTGAAAAGTGGATTAAGGGACAGCATAGTCCTCCCAACCCTGACCTTTGCAGCCAAAGCTTGGGCATGAATCACAGAGTTCAGGAATCCAGGTTGTGGAAATGAGCTATATGAGGAGCATATGGTATGACTAGATGGAATGAAGAAAGAAATGAAGGGGTGCATGAGAGATGTGGTATGACAGGGATGCAAAAGGAATAAATTGTGGCGTGGAAGGTTGGGCGATTCATTGTACTTTGAGGTCGTCTAGGCATGTGGAAAGAATGCAAGACTGGAGTTTAGATGGAGAGTGTATGATAGGACAATTATAAATGGATTGGTGTGAGGAATGCAAGACTGGAGTTTAGAAGGAGAGTGTATGATAGGACAATTATAAATGAATTGGTGTGAGAGGGAGACCACCTGTGACATGGGGAAATAGAGTAGAAGAATGCATGGAATAGGAAATAGAGTAGAAGAATGCATGGAATAGTGTATGTGAGGGAGACATGTAGGGACAAGCACAAGTGGAGACTCTTTTGCAGTGGCCACCCCCTTGTTTGGAGTTCCTGGAGGGAACAGGCATCGTAGATAGACTGATACAAATTTTTCCCTTACCCTAAAGGAGTCCATTATTTTCTTGCGACTGAATTTCATGCAAACTTGCAACTGAAGGAGCCCCAGAAGAAGGGTCTTGTGATTGTATGATAATGATAATAATTACACTTGTATATTGTAAGTTACAATTTTAGACTATTTGTACCTTATACATGCATCTATTTTATACTCTAATGTTTCCCTCATTCATTCCCATTCACTTGTACAACCCTTCTATACTTGTTGACATACCATACACTTTTTCACTCTTCATACGCTCATCCACACTTCATACATTCACGCATCCCTCATGTACTTTATACCTCATATACACATTCACAATTCATTCACTCATCTGCTTCTCATACTCTTATCCATCCAGTGTAATAAAAGCCTCTCTTAGAATCATTTATCCCTCCTGCATCCATCTACCCATCATTAACTCATTCACATTTTACTCAGGCTTCAAACATGCATCTGCTTTACATACTCTCATCAGCAAGCTACTCATGCTTTTGTACTTTTCATCATTTGATTAAATAATTCATCCACACTTCATATGTTTATCCACCATTTATGAATTCATTCATATTTTGTACACTTATATACCTTACACAGACTCATCTGCCTCACATACTTATGCTATACCCATCCACATTTTATACACACATCATATACACTATTTCACCAGTCATTCACCTTGTATATTCATCTACTCCTTATACATTTATTCTCATGTTATAAACTCTTTGATCTCTCATGCACACATTTACCCCATGTGCTTACCCACCTCTCATATACTCATGCATCCCTTGTTATATGGATACAGCCAACCCTCATATGTTTTCAACCCTTCATACAGTCATCTATCCCATTAGCAATCATTGGTCCCTTCTACCAGTCAGATTTCCATCCATCCAACCTTCAAAGAATCAATCATTCCTCATACTCTCATCCACTTGTCAGACACAACCATACCATTTGTAGCTTCCTCTCCCACTCTCTCTCACCCCTCATACATTTATCTTCAACTCATCCACTCATTTGACCCGCACATGTATCCGATACACCTTTGCTGCCTCCATCCACCTTACATCCATCCATAAATCTCTCATTATTTCCTCTACTTTTCATGCATTTCCCATGCTTTCATTCACCCATACACTCGTAACATCTTCCTTAACACTCATCTATCCCAAAAGCTTTTATTACTCATAAACTCATCCCCTTTTCATCATAATTGATCACCCCACATATTCATTCACTTATTATATTAAACACCTTTCATACACTTATTCTTTCCAAGTAAATATAATTACCCCTTGTACATTCCTTTGTTTTTCTTAAACTTTCCTGCCTCTCTTACACTTGTTTATCTTTATGCTAAGGATTTTCACAAATGGGAACTTCAGTGAAGGGGGCTAATGGGGAGGTGATAACAAGTAGTGGTGATGTGAGAAGATGGAGTGAGTATTTTGAAGGTTTGTTGAATGTAATTGGTCGAGGTGGTGTGCAAAGTGAGATGGTTAGGGAAAATGATTTGGTAAACAGAGAAGAGGTAATAAAAGCTTTCCAGAAGATGAAAGCCAGCAAGACAGCGGGTTTGGATGGTATTGCAGTGGAATTTATTAAAAAAGGGGGTGACTGTATTGTTGACTGGTTTGTAAGGTTATTTAATGTATGTATGATTCATGGTGAGGTGCCTGAGGATTGGTGGAATGCTTGCATAGGGCCATTGTACAAAGGCAAAGGGGATAAGAGTGAGTGCTCAAATTACAGAGGTATAAGTTTGTTGAGTATTCCTGGTAAATTATATGGGAGGGTATTGATTGAGAGGGTGAAGGCATGTACAGAGCATCAGATAGGGGAAGAGCAGTGCGGTTTCAGAAGTGGTAGAGGATGTGTGGATCAGGTGTTTGCTTTGAAGAATGTATGTGAGAAATACTTAGAAAAGCAAATGAATTTGTATTTAGCATTTATGGATCTGGAGAAGGCATATGATAGAGTTGATAGAGATGCTCTGTGGAAAGTATTAAGGATATATGGTGTGGGAGGCAAGTTGTTAGAAGCAGTGAAAAGTTTTTATCGAGGATGTAAGGCATGTGTATGTGTAGGAAGAGAGGAAAGTGATTGGTTCTCAGGGAATGTAGGTTTGCGGCAGGGGTGTGTGATGTCTCTATGGTTGTTTAATTTGTTTATGGATGGCGTTGTTAGGGAGGTGAATGCAAGAGTTTTGGAAAGAGGGGCAAGTATGAAGTCTGTTGTGGATGAGAGAGCTTGGGAAGTGAGTCAGTTGTTGTTCGCTGATGATACAGCGCTGGTGGCTGATTCATGTGAGAAACTGCAGAAGCTGGTGACTGAGTTTGGTAAAGTGTGTGAAAGAAGAAAGTTGAGAGTAAATGTGAATAAGAGTAAGGTTATTAGGTACAGTAGGGTAGAGGGTCAAGTAAATTGGGAGGTAAGTTTGAATGGAGAAAAACTGGAGGAAGTGAAGTGTTTTAGATATCTGGGAGTGGATTTGGCAGCGGATGGAACCATGGAAGCAGAAGTGAATCATATGGTGGGGGAGGGGGCAAAAATTCTGGGAGCCTTGAAGAATGTTTGGAAGTCGAGAACATTATCTCGGAAAGCAAAAATGGGTATGTGTGAAGGAATAGTGGTTCCAGCAATGTTGTATGGGTGCGAGGCATGGGCTGTGGATAGAGTTGTGCGCAGGAGGGTGGATGTGCTGGAAATGAGATGTTTGAGGACAATATGTGGTGTGAGGTGGTTTGATCGAGTAAGTAATAATAGGGTAAGAGAGATGTGTGGTAATAAAAAGAGTGTGGTTGAGAGAGCAGAAGAGGGTGTTTTGAAATGATTTGGTCACATGGAGAGAATGAGTGAGGAAAGATTGACCAAGAGGATATATGTGTCAGAGGTGGAGGGAACGAGGAGAAGTGGGAGACCAAATTGGAGGTGGAAAGATGGAGTGAAAGAGATTTTGAGTGATTAGGGCCTGAATATGCAGGAGGGTGAAGGGCGTGCAAGGAATAGAGTGAATTGGAACGATGTGGTATACCAGGGTCGACGTGCTGTCAATGGATTGAACAAGGGCATGTGAAGCGTCTGGGGTAAACCATGGAAAGTTCTGTGGGGCCTGGATATGGAAAGGGAGCTGTGGATTCAGTGCATTATTACATGACAGCTAGAGACTGAGTGTGAACGAATGGGGCGTTTGTTGTCTTTTCCTAGTGCTACCCCGTACACATGAGGGGGGAGGGTGTTGTTATTCCATGTGTGGCGGGGTGGCGATGGGAATGAATAAAGGCAGACAGTATGAATTGTGTACATGGATATATATATGTATATGTCTGTGTGTGTATATATATGTGTACATTGAGATGTATAGGTTTGTATATTTGCTGGTGTGGATGTGTATGTATATACATATGTATGTGGGTGGGTTGGGCCATTCTTTCATCTGTTTCCTTGCGCTACCTCGCTAACGCAGGAGACAGCGACAAAGCAAAATAAATAGATAAATGAATAATATATATATATATATATGTTTTCTGCCTTTCAGGAAGTCATCCTTCCCTCTTACACTCATACTTTCGTGCAAAAACCAAAATCCACTGATTTATCCATTTATTGTTCTCTTATATACCTTTCACGCACTTTTCCATCCCTCAAAGATTAACCTACCCCTTAGTAATCCCCTATATTTATTCAACTCTTCTGTGTTCTTCCACCCATTTGCACCACAGATTTTACATAATGATAGGCAAAAAATATTCGTTTTATGTACTTAATTGCCTTCCATACTTCAGTGAGGTAAACTCTGGAACAAGAGAACAATGGACTTGTGTGCACATCCAATCTCTAGCTGTCAGATAAAATGCAACAAAACCGGAGCACACCATCTGCAGCAAAGACCCACAGAATATTATTTGATTGCTTCATATGCCCTTGTTCAACCCATCGTATGTATTCCCTCCACATACCATATCATTTCATTGTACTTTATCTAAGTTATTTAAATGAAAATCTCTTTGAGTAAAATCAGATCTTGATGAAATGTTGCCCAAGTTTCATTTGTGTTGAGTGCTGTACCATTGCAGGTGGAGTGGGCCATCAAGAAGCACCAGCAGCTGGGAGTGAGATGGTCAGCCCAAGGTATGCTTCGGGTGGAACAGGAGACCATGAGACAACTTTTTCTGCCCACGCTCTCAAACATCACTCAGGTGAGAAAGGGAGAGGAAAAAAACATGGAACCATGCCTCTATACTTTCCCACGATTTGGTGCGCTATATAGTTAATGTCTGTGTGATACTTCTCAGTTTTATTCTGGGATGGGGTTCAACTATAGCTGAAGAATGATTTAAGCTAGGTAATTAAGATGTTAGTTATAATAAACTTATGTCATTGTACAGTTTTGATACTGTATTTGTAACATTTTTCTATTTGAGATCTCACCAGGTAACAAGGCACTAAATGCATTAACAACAGTTATTATCTGAGACTTTCAATCTCAATTATAATGTTGAATAAGGTATGCCTGAATCTATATGAGAAACCTTGTTTATTTTAGGAATTACAGTGATTTTTAACTAGAAAAACTTTTGTCTTTATCACAGGCAATCGAGGCAGTTTTGTCAGCGCCAGAAGTTGGGCCTCTACAGTATATGTTCTTGGTCGGTGGTTTTGCAGAGTCTGAACTCCTCCAGAAACATATCCGGGACACTTTTGGCCACAGAGTGAATGTCATCATACCACAGGTTGGTCATGAGACCTGATCTCAGGCTTTCATGCCACATGCTTGGACACAATAAAAGAAAATGGCTTACTATTTTGTCTACTTGATATCTATACTTCTTTCACCGTTTAAAATCTTCTCTACAAAACATTTAATTATTGGTTGTGAAAAACAGGTGGAAAACTGCATAGACAAGTATGATACTCCTTTAACAATTCAGCAATTCTCTGTTGTGTCATCTTGACCCCTAAGACAGTGCCATAGGCATCAAACTAAAACACAAGGCTGTAGGCATGAGAACCTGTGCATCAGAATATAAGCACAAGAATTTGATTGGAACATGCACTAGTAGTAGTAGTAGTATCAGACTCTGCCTATAAAGATCCTAGACACCAAAATTATGTTACTGAGTGTGTTGGGCCCCATATTTTTTTCCCCTCCATATATTTAGTGAACAAATACAGTATGTGTTGTCCACAGGGCATGGGACTTGCTATCTTGCGTGGGGCTGTACAATTTGGACTGGATCCAGGTGTTGTGACAGTCCGACGGTCTCGTCTCACTTATGGTGTTGGTGTCCTCAATCGTTACCAGCGTGGGATCCATCCAACTGAGAAACGTGTAGTGGCAGCTGGGTCTGAATGGTGTGCTGATGTATTGGACCGCTTTGTGGTGGTGGATGAAAGTGTGGCTGTAGGTGACGTGGTGGTCCGTTCCTACACACCTGCCACGCCTGCACAGACCACAGTCATACTCCATCTATATGCCACCCACTGTCACAATGCTAAGGTAATTAACTGCATGACACTAGTTAATCCATCCGTTTGATCATTGTTGAGAGAGGGAGGAAGAGGAAGTTACTTTTGGATCTTTTTAGAATTCCAATCTTAATATTACTAGACTTATGACAGTAATAGTATGAATTTATGATGAATAAATAGGCATAACATTTACAACTTTTGTTTTAGTTTATTTTGGTAATGCAAAGGATTAATTGGTAGTTAATACCCTGGCCTTTGTTAACTTTGAAGGCATTGTATCATATGAAAAAAAAATTTCTTCTGGTTATTGTCCTTCCATTAACATTTCTTTAGCATCATTAATGCAGATGTTTTCTTGTTTGCATAAAGTCTCAGATACTACATTATTTTCCAGAGACCTTGTATCATATTTTCTTTCATTTGTCTTTCACTTCTTCCTTGCTTCAGTTCCCCTTCATGTAAGCTGTTGACTTTGCTGTTACTTGTGAAGGACCTTATCTATTTGGCACTTGTTAATGTTGGCATTTTGTAATTGTTTCAATATGTAACAACTATGTAACAGTGAAAAATTTAGAGCTTTTTGGCAGATATTGTAAAGATTCCTCATGCATCTCAAAACTTGAACTTCTTAAGGTAACTGGTGTTTAAAGATATTCTGCTTTTAAAACTTGCATAGCAAAATACCAAATGGTCAAATGTAATGGTGTAAGAATCTATTAAAAATATGATTATTAAAAGGATTTACAGAGGGAACACTCTTTTTATCTAGTTGGTATCTAATTAGCATGACTGATCACTTCAGCCCATAAGACTGTTGACTGACAATGAAAATGATATTGAATAAGTGATAAGAGCCTTCCTCAGATCATGCTCAGAAATTTATGGTATCTTTATTATGCCCACCACCTATAGGCGAGAGGGCGAGGCACCACATAACATTAGTTCTTATCATTAGGGAGATGATGAAAAATAGATGATAGTAACAGTAACATGTTTACCGCTGTCTCTATGTATTTTGTAATAAAGACCTTGTACCTGTTCTTAGAAAAGCAAAATATTTGGTTTATTAAAGTGAGTGTTGTGTTTATTTATTTTGAGCATAGTAGGAGGTGTGCAGTAACATTTTCTATTAGATCTTATGGGTTTATCAGTTCTTAAAGTATTTAAGAATGGTGTGATTAAGATTAGCACAACATCCTCTTTGCAGAAGTAGCCTGGTTTTAGAAGCTTGTGTTATTCTTTTCTCATTAACTGATTCACTTGACAGTGACGATTGATATATCTCATTTTTATATGTATAACTTCTCATGTTACAGTTTGTGACAGAGGATGGGGTTCAGCGAGTGGGTACGCTGCACTTGGACTTGGGGCCCACCTCGCACCACCACCAAGATCCCAGCAAAGCTCGTCGAGAAATAACAGTCCACATGAAATTTGGTGACACTGAGGTCAAAGCCTCAGCTGTTGATCACCTCACTGGGCAGTGTGTGAAGGCAAACATAGACTTCCTGACACTGTAGGAACCCATTATCACTAAGACAAAACAGTTCTTATGATCATTTATCATTATGGACTTATGATCATTTATCATTATGGAGGAGATGACTTATGTTCCTTAATCCCTAACCATTCAGTTATTGGATTTAAATGCTGTTGCCACTGATGTTTAAGATTCTACTGCTGGTGACACCTGATAGGTCTCCAAAGTTGTATCATAGTGTCACAATGTTTATGATGAATGAAAGGTGCTGTGTACAGACCAAGTATTAAATTGGCATAAATAGTTACCCCTAGGGCACTAACTGCTTCATGCTTGCATCAAAAATTCATTAGAGTTTGTATAAAATAAATTTTCCAAATGTAAAGATCAATGATAAAATGTGACTGGTAACTCATAATTTTTTACAAACTTGTATACTAATTATGCCATTGAATTTTACATGGTTTTCTAAGCCATTTCATTTGGGCAGGAGACACTTCTTCAGTCATTAATGTCACCAAAAGATTATTTGGTACTTGAATGAATTCAATATATTACATATCAGACTCACATTTTGCATAACAACATTATGCTTTTACATACTTATGATAAAGGTAGATTTTGGTAGTTACATAGAGAGTATGGAAGTCACATTACTGATGTTATTGATCTGTGAATGGGAAATCAAGACTTAAAAATCCATAAATTAGTGCGTTATTGTTTAGCAACTGACCAGTGAATATAGGTTTGATTTTATATAACAGAATCCTGTGTATTATATAAAGCATAGGTATATGATTCAGGAATTGCCAGTTAATAATCTATTTCTCTGCTTAATGTCAAGGTGTGCTACAGATGTGATACACCACAGACTCTGGACCCCAGTCACAACTCACCGATGCCAAAGGATTGTATATATTTTTCATATTTTTGTGTCTCCTTTTATCTTGCATTGTGCAACTGTTAATAACCAGTGTTCTTTAAGAATGATACAGAATGTTCAAAGGAGGAAATACCATGTTATTAGATAATGTACCACCTAAAGATCTTAAAAGTTTAGACAAATTTGCAGCTGATAAAGTGAGTTGAACATTTGGTTATTAAGATATTCACTTAATACCATATACCTCTCGGACTATACTAAAAAATACATATTAGAGAGAGAATCATGGACGAAATGAAAAAACTAGAACTTTACTGTTTTGTATCCATCACATATCAGTACCATGGGAAGAAGGATTACCGCTCATAACTTACTGTTAGTTATCATAAAAACTACATCAAACAGAACTTGATTTTGGAGGAATATTTATAAGCTAATAGAGAAAATCCTTGTCTAAGGTCTTCAGCAAGACATGTGAATCCAGTCATTCAGAGTAATGTATGATCAATCTTCTAGTCAGTTAGTATCATGGCAACTTCGTAGGTGAGGTAAAGACATGCTTGAGAGAAAATGACGTTTCGGTTTTAGTGATGCCAGTATCACTATTTTAGTGTCTTTTGATCACTTCAGTGAACTGAGTGGGTAAATCTGCGGTTTAAAAGAAAGCAGATACATGAGTGCAGCCCACTGAAATTTACCATGCTAGTACTTATTACAGAATTTGATACAGGAAAGTTATGTGAATGAATGCCAATAGTAATCATTGTTAGTGTACATATTTTGATCGATTTATCTACACATTCTGTAATTATACTTGTATGATTATTCATTTCTGTGAAATAAAGGCCTTCTTTTTCTTCCAATACTTTAGAACTAAACATTTTATTGTTAATTTTTTTTCTTTTTTGCATTGAATCAATCTCTCTTAGCATTATGATAATCTTCCAGTGCACATACTATTGTATTCAGCGGTTTGCATGGTGCACAGACTTGTTACTCCTGTATCAACATTAATAGTAAAACCGTATAATATAATATATATTACCAATGAAATACGTTTCATTCTATCCCATGACAATAAGTAAAAGTACTACAGTCTTATGCAAAGTAAAATCATTAAAAATTATTGTCAACATCAAGCATAGAAATGACGCATATCCTTGACATTAAATGTGTCATATGTTGTCTGACTCCCTTGGAGATCGACTAAGATTCAATCACTTCTTTTCTTTCAAACTATTCGCCATTTCCCGCATTAGCGAGGTAGCGTTAAGAACAGAGGACTGGGCCTTTGAGGGAATACCCTCACCTGGCCCAATTCTCTGTTCCTTCTTTTGGAAAATTTAAAAAAAAAAACGAGAGGGGAGGATTTCCAGCCCCCCGCTCCCTCCCCTTTTAGTCGCCTTCTACGACACGCAGGGAATACGTGGGAAGTATTCTTTCTCCCCTATCCCCAGGGAATAACGCTACCTCGCTAATGCGGGAAATGGCGGATAGTTTAAAAGAAAGAAAGAAAATATTATTATACTTTGTCGCTGTCTCCCGCGTTTGCGAGGTAGCGCAAGGAAACAGACGAAAGAAATGGCCCAACCCCCCCCATACACATGTATCTACATACGTCCACACACGCAAATATACATACCTACACAGCTTTCCATGGTTTACCCCAGACGCTTCACATGCCTTGATTCAATCCACTGACAGCACGTCAACCCCGGTATACCACATCGCTCCAATTCACTCTATTCCTTGTCCTCCTTTCACCCTCCTGCATGTTCAGGCCCTGATCACACAAAATCTTTTTCACTCCATCTTTCCACCTCCAATTTGGTCTCCCTCTTCTCCTCGTTCCCTCCACCTCCGACACATATATCCTCTTGGTCAATCTTTCCTCACTCATTCTCTCCATGTGCCCAAACCATTTCAAAACACCCTCTTCTGCTCTCTCAACCACGCTCTTTTTATTTCCACACATCTCTCTCACCTTTACGTTACTTACTCGATCAAACCACCTCACACCACACATTGTCCTCAAACATCTCATTTCCAGCACATCCATCCTCCTGCGCACAACTCTATCCATAGCCCACGCCTCGCAACCATACAACATTGTTGGAACCACTATTCCTTCAAACATACCAATTTTTGCTTTCCGAGATAATGTTCTCGACTTCCACACATTCTTCAAGGCTCCCAGAATTTTCGCCCCCTCCCCCACCCTATGATCCACTTCTGCTTCCATGGTTCCATCCGCTGCCAGATCCACTCCCAGATATCTAAAACACTTCACTTCCTCCAGTTTTTCTCCATTCAAACTCACCTCCCAATTGACTTGACCCTCAACCCTACTGTACCTAATAACCTTGCTCTTATTCACATTTACTCTTAACTTTCTTCTTCCACACACTTTACCAAACTCAGTCACCAGCTTCTGCAGTTTCTCACATGAATCACATGGAAGGAAAATTAAGTGATCATAAGAGACTTCTGAGCAGGTGACTGGGGATGTTAACACTTGGTTCACGACCTCAACTTTCCTACTGTAATAGTCTCGGCTAAGCATTTGCTAAAGAAAACAACGTTACAAGGATATCATCACTAAAGGTGTTGGCAGAAGTAGTGTTATGTGAAATGAGCAGTAGTGTTATCTAACACCAGAGGTGTCAGGTAGTTCTACTTCTGCATTCACATCTGGTGTTACGTAACAACTAGTGTTTTCACTTATGGTGTTAAACTAATGCAGCAGAAAGTTGCTTACACCAGAGGTGATAATAGCAGTACTAACACCAGAGGTTAAAGCCACAGTATCTAACATTATCTAACATCAAAGGCAAAGGTGAGTGTTCAAACTATAGAGGCATAAATTTGTTGAGTATTCCTGGGAAATTAAATGGGAGGGTACTGATTGAGAGGGTGAAGGTATGTACAGAGCATTGGACTAGGGAAGAGCAGCATGGTTTCATAAGTGGTAGAAAATGTGGATCAGGTGTTTGCTTTGAAAAATGTAAGAAATACTTAGAAAAAAACAGATGGATTTGTATGTAGCATTTATGAATCCGGAGAAGGCATATGATAGGGTTCGTAGAGATGCTTTGTGGAAGGTTTTAAGAGTATATGGTGTGGGAGGTAAGCTGCTAGCAGTGAAAAGTTTCTACCAAGGATGTAAAGCACCTGTACAAGTAAGAACAGGAGAGTGACTGGTTCCCAGTGAATGTCAGTTTGCGGCATGGATGTGTTATGTTCCCATGGTTGTTTAATTTGTTTATGGATGGGGTGGTTAAGGAAGTAAATGATACAGCTCTTGTGGCTGATTTGGTTGAGAAAATGCAGAGGTTGGTGACTGAGCTTGGATAAGTGTGCGAAAGGAGAAAGTTGAGAGTAAATTTAAAAAGAGCAAGGTAATTAGGTTCAGTAGGGTTGAGGGACAAGTTAATTGGGATGTAAGTTTGAATGGAGGAAAATTGGAAGAAATGAAGGGTTTTAGACATCTGGGAGTGGACTTAGTAGCAGAAGGAAACATGGAACTGAAAGTGTCACAAGGTGGGGGAAGGGGTGAAGTTTCTGGTAGCAATGAAGAATGCATGGAGGGAGAGAACATTATCTTGGAGAGCAAAAATGGGTATGTTTGAAAGAATAGTGGTTCCAACAATGTTATATGGTTGTGAGGCATGGGTTGTATGGTTGAGGGTGGATGTGTTGGAAATGAAATGTTTGAGGACAATATGTGGTGTAAGGTGGTTTGATCAATTAAGTAATGAAAGGGTAAGGGAGATGTGTAGAGATAAAAACTGTGGTTGAGAGAGCAGAAGAGGGTGTGTTGAATTTGTTTGGACATATGGAGAGAATGTGTGAGGAAAGACTGACAAAGACGATACATGTGTCAGAGGTGAAAGGAACAAGGAGAAGCGGGAGACCAAATTGGAGGTGGATGGATGAAGTAAAAAAAAAGATTTTGAGCGATCGGGGCCTAAACATACTGGAGGGTGAGAGATGTGCAAGGAACAGAGTGAACTGGAACAATGAGGTATACTGGGATCGACATGCTGTCAATGGACTGAACCAGGGCATGTGACGCATCTGAGGTAAACCATGGAAAGGTCTGTGAGGCCTGGATGTGGACAGGGAGTTGTGGTTTAGGTGAATTACACATGACAGCTAGAGACTAAGTGTGAATGAATGTGGCCCCTCTTGTCTGTTTTCCTAGCACTACCTCGCTGAAGTGGGGGGTAGCAATGCTATTTCCTGTATGGCGAGGTAATGACAGAAATGGATGAAAGCAAGCAAGTATGAATATGTACATTTGTATACATTTATATGTCAGTGTATGTGTATGTATGTATATGTTGATATGTATATGTGCTTGTATGGGTATTTATGTATATAAATGTATATATGAGTGTATGGGCCATTCTTTGTCTGTTTCCTGGTGCTACCTTGCTGACATGAGAAACAGCGATTAAGTATAATAATAATGATAATAATACCAAAGGTGACAGTAGCAGAGGAGACAGAAGTAGGGCTACTTAACAACAAGTGTGGCAGCAGTAGTGCTACTTACCATAAGTTGACAGAAACAGGAGTATTACATAACACTAAAGGTAACAGCAGCAGTAGTTGTACCTAAAACCAGAGATGACAGCAGCCTACCCTAATATCTAAGGTGACAACTGCGGTAGTATTACCTAGCACTTCAAGTACCAGGAGCAGTAGTGCTACCTAAAACCAGAGGGTACAGCTGCAGTGGTGATACATTAAATGAGAGGTGAACACAGCAATATAATTACCAAACACCAGGTGAAAGCAGCTGTAGGGCTATCTAACACAAGAGGTGATACAGCAGTAAGGAGACCTAACACTAAAGGTAACAACTTCAGTAGTGTTACCTCACACCAGAGGTGACAGGTGCTGTACTGCTAACTAACATCAACACTAAAAGCTACATTTTTTGTTATGATGAAGGCTCCAGTCACAGACAAAAGTCAACATCAAGGCCAGGCATCAAATGAAATAGAGAATTACGAAGCAGAAAAACAAAAGACAAGGGAAAGTATTTATGAATTTTTGAGGATGTGAAAGTCCTGTCTTTTAAAATGTGCCAGGTCACAGGTATTGGGAAAGAAATGTGGAAGTAGAGAGTTCCAAAGCTTCATCATGTAGGGAAAGAAGGGAAAAGTGAACCAACATTGAGGTGTGGGGTAAGGGGGTCAAGTTTGGGAGTTAGCCTGTAATAGTTTAAAAGTCGGACCACTTTCAACTCGACAATGTCAAGTAAGGATACAGAGCTTGAACCAACCCAAATGCGACAGCAGTACTCCATACAAGTAAACATCAACCATTTATATAAACAGAGCAACTGTTCAGAAGAGAAGTTTTGACATTCAAAGAGGTCATCCAGTTTCTTCAAGTCAAACTTAACTAATCCCATAATGTGGGGTTTCCAAGAAAGAGTGGATGTTACAGTAATACCAAGTATGTTTATTGAGTCAAGAGGTGGAATTAAATAACCATCAAAGGAGAGGCGAGAGTTGTGAAGAGTTTTCGATCAAGAGATGGGTAAGAAATGAGGTCTTGAAGGGATTAAACTTAAAAAGATATTGTCCAACCCAATGAGATATTCTGCTTAAGCCTGAGTAGTAGTGTTACTTAACATCAGAGGTGACAGTGGCAGTAGCGTTTCTTAACCCTAAGATGACAGCAGCAGTAGTGCTACCGAACACCGATGGTAACAGCAGAGGTAGTATAACCCAACACCTAAAATGACAGCAACAGTAATATTACCTAACACTATCCCTGGGGGTAGGGGAGAAAGAATACTTCCCATGCATTCCTCACGTGTCGCAGAAGGCGACTAAAGGGGACGGGAGCGGGGGGCTAGAAACCCTCCCCTCCTTGTATTTTAACTTTCTAAAAGGGGAAACAGAAGAAGGAGTCACGCGGGGAGTTCTCATCCTCCTCGAAGGCTCAGACTGGGGGGTCTAAATGTGTGTGGATGTAACCAAGATGAGAAAAAAGGAGAGATAGGTAGCATGTTTGAGGAAAGGAACCTGGATGTTTTGGCTCTGAGTGAAACGAAGCTCAAGGGTAAAGGGGAAGAGTGGTTTGGGAATGTCTTGGGAGTAAAGTCAGGGGTTAGTGAGAGGACAAGAGCAAGGGAAGGAGTAGCACTACTCCTGAAACAGGAGTGGTGGGAGCACATGACAGAGTGTAAGAAAGTAAACTCTAGATTCATATGGGTAAAACTGAAAGGTGATGGAGAGAGATGGGTGATTATTGGTGCATATGCACCTGGGCATGAGAAGAAAGATCATGAGAGGCAAGTGTTTTGGGAGCAGCTGAATGAGTGTGTTAGTGGTTTTGATGCACAAGACCGGGTTATAGTGATGGGTGATTTGAATGCAAAGGTGAGTAATGTGGCAGTTGAGGGAATAATTGGTATACATGGGGTGTTCAGTGTTGTAAATGGAAATGGTGAAGAGCTTGTAGATTTATGTGCTGAAAAAGGACTGGTGACTGGGAATACCTGGTTCAAAAAGAGATATACATAAGTATACGTATGTAAGAAGGAGAGATGGCCAGAGAGCATCTTTGGATTACGTGTTAATTGATAAGCGCGCAAAAGAGAGACTTTTGGATGTTAATGTGCTGAGAGGTGCAACTGGAGGAATGTCTGATCATTATCTTGTGGAGGCGAAGGTGAAGATTTGTAGGGGTTTTCAGAAAAGAAGAGAGAATGTTGGAGTGAAGAGAGTGGTGAGAGTAACGGAGCTTGGGAAGGAGACTTGTGTGAGGAAGTACCAGGAGAGACTGAGTACAGAATGGAAAAAGGTGATAACAAAGGAGGAAGGTAAGGGGAGTGGGGGAGGAATGGGATGTATTTAGGGA
This sequence comes from Panulirus ornatus, assembly GCF_036320965.1. Taxonomy (NCBI): domain Eukaryota; kingdom Metazoa; phylum Arthropoda; class Malacostraca; order Decapoda; family Palinuridae; genus Panulirus; species Panulirus ornatus. The sequence goes on from NC_092240.1 coordinate 26,503,143, forward strand.
AGCAGTGATGGCTTGCCCAAAAGATGCTTGTGGCATGAGAAGCATGGGAGGTGGGTTGATTAGAAAGGGTAGCGAGTGGTGGGATGAAGACGTAAGATTATTAGTGAAAGAGAAGAGAGAGGCATTTGGATGATTTTTGCAGGGAAAAAATGCAAATGAGTGGGAGATGTATAAAAGAAAGAGGCAGGAGGTCAAGAGAAAGGTGCAAGAGTTGAAAAAGAGGGCAAATGAGAGTTGGGGTGAGAGAGTATCATTAAATTTTATGGAGAATAAAAAGATGTTTTGGAAGGAGGTAAATAAAGTGTGTAAGACAAGGGAGCAAATGGGAACTTCAGTGAAGGGGGCTAATGGGGAGGTGATAACAAATAGTGGTGATGTGAGAAGGAGATGGAGTGAGTATTTTGAAGGTTTGTTGAATGTGTTTCATGATAGAGTGGCAGATATGGGGTCTTTTGGTCGAACTGGTGTGCAAAGTGAGAGGGTTAGGGAAAATGATTTGGTAAACAGAGAAGAGGTAGTAAAAGCTTTGCGGAAGATGAAAGCCAGCAAGGCAGCAGGTTTGGATGTTATTGCAGTGGAATTTATTAAAAAAGGGGGTGACTGTATTGTTGACTGGTTGGTAAGGTTATTTAATGTATGTATGATTTATGGTGAGGTGCCTGAGGATTGGCAGAATGCTTGCATAGTGCCATTATACAAAGGCAAAGGGGATAAGAGTGAGTGCTCAAATTACAGAGGTATAAGTTTGTTGAGTATTCCTGGTAAATTATATGGGAGGGTATTGATTGAGAGGGTGAAGGCATGTACAGAGCATCAGATTGGGGAAGAGCAGTGTGGTTTCAGAAGTGGTAGAGGATGTGTGGATCAGGTGTTTGCTTTGAAGAATGTATGTGAGAAATACTTAGAAAAGCAAATGGATTTGTATGTAGCATTTATGGATCTGGAGAAGGCATATGATAGAGTTGATAGAGATGCTCTGTGGAAGGTATTAAGAATATATGGTGTGGGAGGCAAGTTGTTAGAAGCAGTGAAAAGTTTTTATCGAGGATGTAAGGCATGTGTATGTGTAGGAAGAGAGGAAAGTGATTGGTTCTCAATGAATGTAGGTTTGTGGCAGGGGTGTGTGATGTCTCCAGGGTTGTTTAATTTGTTTATGGATGGGGTTATTAGGGAGGTGAATGCAAGAGTTTTGGAAAGAGGGGCAAGTATGCAGTCTGTTCTGGATGAGAGAGCTTGGGAAGTGAGTCAGTTGTTGTTCGCTGATGATACAGCGCTGGTGGCTGATTCATGTGAGAAACTGCAGAAGCTGGTGACTGAGTTTGGTAAAGTGTGTGAAAGAAGAAAGTTAAGAGTAAATGTGAATAAGAGCAAGGTTATTAGGTACAGTAGGGTTGAGGGTCAAGTTAATTGGGAGGTAAGTTTGAATGGAGAAAAACTGGAGGAAGTAAAGTGTTTTAGATATCTGGGAGTGGATCTGGCAGCGGATGGAACCTTGGAAGCGGAAGTGAATCATAGGATGGGGGAGGGGGCAAAAATTTTGGGAGCCTTGAAGAATGTTTGGAAGTCGAGAACATTATCTCGGAAAGCAAAAATGGGTATGTTTGAAGGAATAGTGGTTCCAACAATGTTGTATGGTTGCGAGGCGTGGGCTATGGATAGAGTTGTGCGCAGGAGGGTGGATGTGCTGGAAATGAAATGTTTGAGGACAATATGTGGTGTGAGGTGGTTTGATCAAGTAAGTAATGTAAGGGTAAGAGAGATGTGTGGAAATAAAAAGAGTGTGGTTGAGAGAGCAGAAGAGGGTGTTTTAAAATGGTTTGGTCACATGGAGAGAATGAGTGAGGAAAGATTGACTGAGAGGATATATGTGTCAGAGGTGGAGGGAACGAGGAGAAGTGGGAGACCAAATTGGAGGTGGAAAGATGGAGTGAAAAAGATTTTGAGTGATCGGGGCCTGAACATGCAGGAGGGTGAAAGGCGTGCAAGGAATAGAGTGAATTGGAATGACGTGGTATACCAGGGTCGACGTGCTGTCAATGGATTGAACCAGGGCATGTGAAGCGTCTGGGGTAAACCATGGAAAGTTCTGTGGGGCCTGGATGTGGAAAGGGAGCTGTGGTTTTGGTGCATTATTACATGACAGCTAGAGACTGAGTGTGAACAAATGGAGCCTTTGTTGTCTTTTCCTAGCGCTACCTCGCACACATGAGGAATGAGGGGGTTGTTATTCCATGTGTGGCGAGGTGGCAATGGGAATAAATAAAGGCAGACAGCATGAATTATGTACATGTGTATATATGTATATGTCTGTGTGTGTATATATATGTGTACATTGAGATGTATAGGTATGTATATTTGCGTGTGTGGACGTGTATATATATACATGTGTATGTGGGTGGGTTGGGCCATTTCTTTCGTCTGTTTCCTTGCGCTACCTCACTAACGCGGGAGACAGCGACAAAGCAAGCAAAAATAATGATTCATGGTGAGGTGCCTGAGGATTGGCGGAATGCTTGCATAGTGCCATTGTACAAAGACAAAGGGGATGAGAGTGAGTGCTCAAATTACAGAGGTATAAGTTTGTTGAGTATTCCTGGTAAATTGTATGGGAGGGTATTGATTGAAAGGGTGAAGGCATTTACAGAGCATCAGATTGGGGAAGAGCAGTGTGGTTTCAGAAGTGGTAGTGGTTGTGTGGATCAGGTGTTTGCTTTGAAAAATGTATGTGAGAAATACTTAGAAAAGCAAATGGATTTGTATGTAGCATTTATGGATCTGGAGAAGGCATATGATAGAGTTGATAGAGATGCTCTGTGGAAGGTATTAAGAATATATGGTGTGGGAGGCAAGTTGTTAGAAGCAGTGAAAAGTTTTTATCGAGGATGTAAGGCATGTGTATGTGTAAGAAGAGAGGAAAGTGATTGGTTCTCAATGAATGTAGGTTTGCGGCAGGGGTGTGTGATGTCTCCATGGTTGCTTAATTTGTTTATGGATGGGGTTGTTAGGGAGGTGAATGCAAGAGTTTTGGAAACGGGCAAGTATGAAGTCTGTTGTGGATGAGAGAGCTTGGGAAGTGAGTCAGTTTTTGTTCGCTGATGATACAGCACTGGTGGCTGATTCATGTGAGAAACTGCAGAAGCTGGTGACTGAGTTTGGTAAAGTGTGTGAGAGAAGAAAGTTGAGAGTAAATGTGAATAAGAGCAAGGTTATTAGGTACAGTAGGGTTGAGGGACAAGTCAATTGGGAGGTAAGTTTGAATGGAGAAAAACTGGAGGAAGTGAAGTGTTTTAGATATCTGGGAGTGGATCTGGCAGCGGATGGAACCATGGAAGCAGAAGTGAATCATAGGATGGGGGAGGGGGCGAAAATTCTGGGAGCCTTGAAGAATGTGTGGAAGTTGAGAATATTATCTTGGAAAGCAAAAATGTTGTATGGTTGTGAGGCGTGGGCTATGCATAGAGTTGTGCGCAGGAGGGTGGATGTGCTGGAAATGAGATGTTTGAGGACAATATCTGGTGAGAGGTGGTTTGATCGAGTAAACAATGTAAGGGTAAGAGAGATGTGTGGAAATAAAAAGAGTGTGGTTGAGAGAGCAGAAGAGGGTGTTTTGAAATGGTTTGGTCACATGGAAAGAATGAGTGAGGATAGATTGACCAAGAGGATATATGTGTCAGAGGTGGCGGGAACGAGGAGAAGTGGGAGACCAAATTGGAGGTGGAAAGATGGAGTGAAAAAGATTTTGAGTGATCGGGGCCTGAACATGCAGGAGGGTGAAAGGCGGGCAAGAAATAGAGTGAATTGGAACGATGTGGTATACCAGGGTCAACATGCTGTCAATGGATTGAACCAGGGCATGTGAAGTGTCTGGGGTAAACCATGGAAAGCTCAGTGGGGCCTGGATGTGGAAAGGGAGCTGTGGTTTTGGTGCACTATTACATGACAGCTAGAGACTGAGTGTGAATGAATGGGGCCTTTGTTGTCTTTTCCTAGTGCTAACTCGCACAAATGAGGAAGGAGGGGGTTGTTATTCCATGTGTGGCGAGGTGGCGATGGGAATAAATAAAGGCAGACAGTATGAATTATGTTCATGTGTATATATGTATATGTCTGTGTGTGTATATATATGTATACGTGGAGATGTATAGGTATGTATATTTGTGTGTGTGGACGTGTATGTATATACATGTGTATGTGGGTGGGTTGGGCCATTTTTTCGTCTGTTTCCTTGCGCTACCTCGCTAACGCGTGAGACAGCGACAAAGCAAAATAAAATAAAAAATAAATACTATAGGGTATGGAAGTAATAGTGTTAGGTAACACCAACGGTGAAAGCAGTAGTAGTATGACACCAAACAAAGACTGCAGCAACAGTGTTACTTAATACCAGGAATGACAGCAGAAGTAGTGCAACCTAACACAAGAAGTAAGAGAAGCAGTGTTATCTTACAATGACAAGAGTAGAAGAGCTACTCAACACAAGGGGTGACAGCAGTAGTAAGGTTACCTTACACCAAAGGTGACACTATCAGTAATGCTACTTAGCACTAAAGGTGGCAGCAGTAGGTGTTACCTAACAAAAGAAATGACATCAGAAATAGTATTTCCTACCACTAAAAATGACAGCATTGGAAGAGTCACCCAACATCGGTGATTCATGCAGTAGTAGAGCTACAAAACACAAAGGATAAAAGTAGCCTTAATTTAATCTAACAACACAGTAACAACAGAAGTAGTGCTACCCAGCACGAGAAGTGACAGGAGCAGTAACAGTACCTAAAAGCAGAGATAACAGCACCAGTAATGCTATGTAACACCAAAAGTGACAGCAGCAGTAGTGCTACGTAACACCAGAAGTGACAGCAGCAGCAGTGCTACCTAACACCAGAGGTGACACCAGCAGTAGTGCTACCTAACACCAGTAGTAGTGCTACCTAACACCAGAGGTTACACCAGCAGTAGTGCTACCTAACAACAGAGGTTACACCAGCAGTAGTGCTACCTAACAACAGAGGTTACACCAGCAGTAGTGCTACCTAACAACAGAGGTTACACCAGCAGTAGTGCTACCTAACACCAGAGGTTACACCAGCAGTAGTGCTACCTAACAACAGAGGTTACACCAGCAGTAGTGCTACCTAACAACAGAGGTTACACCAGCAGTAGTGCTACCTAACAACAGAGGTTACACCAGCAGTAGTGCTACCTAACAACAGAGGTTACACCAGCAGTAGTGCTACCTAACAACAGAGGTTACACCAGCAGTAGTGCTACCTAACACCAGAGGTTACACCAGCAGTAGTGCTATCTAACATCAGAAGTGACACTAGCAGTAGTGCTACCTAACACCAGAGGTGACACCAGCAGTAGTGCTATCTAACATCAGAAGTGACACTAGCAGTAGTGCTACCTAACACCAGAGGTGACACCAGCAGTAGTGCTACTTAACACCAGAGGTGACAGCAGCAGTAGTGCTACCTAACACCAGAGGTGACACCAGCAGTAGTGCTACCTAACACCAGCAGTGACATCAGCAGTAGTGCAACCTAACACCAGAGGTGACACCAGCAGTAGTGCTGCCTAACACCAGAGGTGACACCAGCAGTAGTGTTACCTAACACCAGAGGTTACACCAGCAGTAGTGCAACCTAACACCAGAGGTGACACCAGCAGTAGTGCTGCCTAACACCAGAGGTGACACCAGCAGTAGTGTTACCTAACACCAGAGGTGACACCAGCAGTTGTGCTACCTAACACCAGAGGTGACACCAGCAGTAGTGTTACCTAACACCAGAGGTGACACCAGCAGTAGTGTTACCTAACACCAGAGGTGACACCAGCAGTAGTGCTGCCTAACACCAGAGGTGACACCAGCAGTAGTGTTACCTAACACCAGACGTGACACCAGCAGTAGTGTTACCTAACACCAGAGGTGACACCAGCAGTAGTGCTATCTAACATCAGAAGTGACACTAGCAGTAGTGCTACCTAACACCAGAAGTGACAGCAGCAGTAGTGCTACCTAACACCAGAAGTGACAGCAGCAGTAGTGCTACCTAACACCAGACGTGACACCAGCAGTAGTGTTACCTAACACCAGAAGTGACACCAGCAGTAGTGCTACCTAACACCAGAGGTGACACCAGCAGTAGTGCTACCTAACACCAGAGGTGACACCAGCAGTAGTGCTACCTAACACCAGAGGTGACAGCAGCAGTAGTGCTACCTAACACCAGAGGTGATACCAGCAGTAGTGCTACCTAACACCAAAGGTGACAGCAGCAGTAGTGCTAAAATCAATGTATCAATCATAGACACCAGATGTCTACTCAGTAACTGATTAGGAGTAGGAGGTTATATAACCCCTGGACCCCTTTCCCGAGTTAGCTCTGTATTCAAGTTGCAAGGACACGATTCACTCCTTTGATGTGTTTGACGAGACTGTGACTTCCACTGATACAGCTTAGCCAAAAGTAATTATACTGATGTTTCTCTGCTTGGCCTACAAAGCATACCGATGACTGTATGGATGAAGGGTACACGGATAAGCGGGTAGGTGAAGGCAACCATAGAGTGTACGTACATGGACACAGGAAGTGATAGGTGGGGGTCCAAGTGGGCCCCAGGAATCAATGGCTTCCTCCTCTTATAAGAGAAGGAGGGAATGTAGGAGGGTGGTGTCTAGGATACATCAGTTGCAATATGCACAGTTACCATACAGTACATGATACTGACATTAACACAAGTAAGAACATTTGTGTAATACAAAACATGTATGAGTCACACATACACATAAGCTCTTGTTAACACTAACAGTAATACAAGGGTAGGTCGAGAAACCTTTACAGATCACAAGATTTTAGCGAATATGACTGGTAATTCAGCATCTGTTAGTTTCTTGCCGATGTTCTCAACTTGTCTATTTTCTTAACATAGCTCAGGTAGAAAATCAGTAAGCTGGCCATATTTCACAGCAGGGGTAGAACCAAACTAAGTAGAAACGAGCAGCGTCATTCTTCTTAGGTAGACAGTAACACAACACCACAACGCAACGTAACGCAATACATTCTAAGTATAGTGTAAGGACAGTAAGGCCAGGTCTAGCGTATGAACAAGTCAAAGATCATAGGGAAATTCTTTGACGAAAGAGAGATGAGTCGGTCTAAATTTTTCATTTGATCTTTGACTTGCATGCATAAACGCACAGCACACCTTAATGTCATTACAAATGAGAACTGACTACTGGTTCCTACTAGAGTTTGGTTCTATTCTGCTATGAACTTTGGCCCGCTGATCTACCTGAACAACATGAGAAAATCGTTAGACAAGTTGAGAACAAGATCAACAAACTGATAAATACTAAATTAGCAGTCATAATCAACGAGACATGTTTGAGGGATCTCCCACCTACATACACAAATCACGTAATACACAGATAACAATTACGTAAACATGAAAATGACAGGTACATTTGAAAGACCATACAACGTAGTACTTACTCGTCAAAATTAACGGTAATATAAAGGGTCAAAGACACATTATATATGGGACATGTAACATGGCGTTATTCGGCCAACAGCTGGGGCATGAACATCCAAAGCCACAGTGTTAGCGGCAGGTAGCGTGGATGATCTCCCTCTGATGTTGTGGAGACGATGCCCAGCTGACATTCATACATCTCAGGTTAGTTCCTGGGAATGAAAGGCTAATTAATTTTTCTACGCTGATTTACTTGTGTATACTACATGTTCTTATATATATATATATATATATATATATATATATATATATATATATATATATATATATATATACTCTATATATTATCCCTGGGGATAGGGGAGAAAGAATACTTCCCACGTATTCCCTGCGTGTCGTAGAAGGCGACTAAAAGGGGAGGGAGCGGGGGGCTGGAAATCCTCCCCTCTCGTTTTTTTTTTTTTTAATTTTCCAAAAGAAGGAACAGAGAATTGGGCCAGGTGAGGGTATTCCCTCAAAGGCCCAGTCCTCTGTTCTTAACGCTACCTCGCTAATGCGGGAAATGGCGAATAGTTTGAAAGAAAAAGATACTCTATATATATATATACTCTCTCTCTCTCTCTCTCTCTCTCTCTCTCTCTCTCTCTCTATATATATATATATATATATATATATATATATATATATAGTAAATGTGAATAAGAGCAAGGTTATTAGGTACAGTAGGGTTGAGGGTCAAGTCAATTGGGAGGTAAGTTTGAATGGAGAAAAACTGGGGGAAGTAAAGTGTTTTAGATATCTGGGAGTGGATCTGGCAGCGGATGGAACCATGGGATCGGAAGTGGATCATAGGGTGGGGGAGGGGGCGAAAATCCTGGGAGCCTTGAAGAATGTGTGGAAGTCGAGAACATTATCTCGGAAAGCAAAAATGGGTATGTTTGAAGGAATAGTGGTTCCAACAATTTTGTATGGTTGCGAGGCGTGGGCTATGGATATAGTTGTGCGCAGGAGGGTGGATGTGCTGGAAATGAGATGTTTGAGGACAATGTGTGGTGTGAGGTGGTTTGATCGAGTAAGTAACGTAAGGGTAAGAGAGATGTGTGGAAATAAAAAGAGCGTGGTTAAGAGAGCAGAAGAGGGTGTTTTGAAATGGTTTGGGCACATGGAGAGAATGAGTGAGGAAAGATTGACCAAGAGGATATATGTGTCGGAGGTGGAGGGAACGAGGAGAAGTGAGAGACCAAATTGGAGGTGGAAAGATGAAGTGAAAAAGATTTTGTGTGATCGGGGCCTGAACATGCAGGAGGGTGGAAGGAGGGCAAGGAATAGAGTGAATTGGATCGATGTGGTATACCGGGGTTGACGTGCTGTCAGTGGATTGAATCAGGGCATGTGAAGCGTCTGGGGTAAACCATGGAAAGCTGTGTAGGTATGTATATTTGCGTGTGTGGACGTGTATGTATATACATGTGTATGGGGGTGGGTTGGGCCATTTCTTGCGTCTGTTTCCTTGCGCTCCTCGCAAACGCGGGAGACAGCGACAATATATATATATATATATATATATATATATATATATATATATATATATATATATATATATATATATATAGAGAGAGAGAGAGAGAGAGAGAGAGAGAGAGAGAGAGAGACTATTGAAGAATGCAAAAACTGTAAATATGTGCATCAAACATCAGTTTTTTTAATACCTCAAGTTATTAGTGACATAAATGCATCTAGAAAATCTCAAGAGAATCTCATAAAACCTGTATTCTCTAAAATCTGGTAAAGGTGGCTAAAACTGTAGTTTATCGTGCCGTTGAGATACGCGGTGATAACAGGCCCTGCTATTAATAGCTTTCAAACTAAGCGGCTGATAGTGCAGCGGAGGAGCAACGGTGAAAACTATTCCGAGAGTTCATTAATAAAAACATTAACAACTAACCACTAATCATGGTTCTCTGTCAGTTTTTACGGTTACTATCTTCTATGGTACCAAGCAGGGCTTAAAACACTGCATATGAAATGACGTTTTCAAGGTCACTTATGGTGCGTTCGCTAAAGACTATAAATATCAATTCTATGCTTTATCAAATTACCAGATCACCATTGCACCATAACTTTAGCATCTAAAAATCACACACAAAAAAATTAGTATAATAATCTATGTTTTAACTGTTAGATAACAAACTATGATACCAAATAATTTTCTCCCCCAAGAACTTAATTACATTGACACTTTTATCGTTAGTAATTCATCTAGCTAACTCTTAAAATATTTTTTCGGCATTTCAGATATCAACCATGCAGTACTTATTTCATATTTGAATGCCGTCATTTCTATGATTTGGCGGGACGTTCTCTGAGCGTTTGTAAACTCGCAGGCTCTCCTACTGTCTCTTAGCTATTTCGTCTTTCGAAGACAATAGTTGACTCCGTATGAGTGAGCGTATCCATATAAGTGCATCACTGTGATTACTCTAAGGTTACTTCAGTGAATGGTGAAGGAAGTTTCCACAGTTGGGTGAACAAGGTAAGACGTTTCGTCCCTCCCTACTTTTCATGTGTATCTGGTTCATTATTATATCCAGCTCCTACAAATGCTGTGTTATCAGAACTTAAGATTTTCTCCCTACATATTTATGTATAACGTAATAATTTGGGATTAGAAATAGTGAATTCAACTAAGTTTAGGCTATAGTCAACCGATGAACAACAACAATGTACAACAATGATTCACTGTGGAGTTACTTTTACTTTTCTTCCAGGATGAACACGAAACCAGATTCCTATGACTTGACTTAGGGGCAGAAAGCAAGTACTGCTCGTGCTCAAGTATGGTTAATTTAGCTTCGAAAACATGTTTTAGCCAACGTTTTGTTCTCGTAGCTCCATTTCTTGTTATGAGATTGTTCCTAGCAAGTACGACGGACGAGCGAGTCACTGCTGTGGCAGGTGCCACAGAAATAATCATTGGATTTACTCCAATAACTATTTAGAAGTGATGAAGACCTGGGAACTGTGTAAATATTTAGTGCATTATTTTCTTGGAAAAATGAACGTGATTAGACACTTAACTTACTCCTTCAGTACTCTATAACCTTTATCAAGGCAAGACAGCAATTAATAAAAAAAAAATAACGTAAAATAGTGTTGGTGTGTTACAGTAAAACTTGAGCTTCAACCTCGGAACTTAATAATAACGGATGAACATACTGTGATCAAACTTACAAATAATATATATAATGACTGCGACTAGTTCGACTAAAAATTATAAAATGGTAATTGGCATACGTTTAGAACAACTATATTGCAGTACAGAGTGAAAAGAATAGGATTTGTGATTAACTGGAATAAAACATAAATGCATCACATACAGTTCACTACAATGAGAGCATAAAATGATTGTGAATAGTTTTCCCAGATATAGCAATTAAATCGAAGGATTGTTTATAGGATATAAAGGCACAATGCACTCATATCTAAACAGCTGTAAATCGAGAATTAAATGCAAAGCAAAAATATGGTTGTGATGTAGCCCTTCCCACATCCAGTCAGCTCTTCACCAAGAATACTAAGGTTATCCAAGTCCCAGCCAAGCCTGTTTCAAATACCAACCAAGCTAAGCTTTCGTTAAGAAATAATTACCTCATCAAGGTATGTGGCTACAAGAACCAAACACTCAGGGAACACAGCAAACGAAGTCAGTGCAACTAGATATAAATGATGCCAGAGCATTTACTTTTTTTTTGAAAGTAAGGGAGGGGAAGTTTAGTTACGGATTCATGTGTTCCTGTGCGCTTTACCTTACCTAATCTTAATCATGTAAACTGTAAAGTTTGTATTCTTAGATTTGGACACAAAAGTAGAACACTCTTAGAATGAGAAAAAAGAGCCTTTTAGGGATGTGTGTAAACAAACCCTGCACAAAATGTCGCACACTGTTGATAAGATACCTGATATGTTGAATGTGTATCCACTATCCGCATCTAGGCGGTAAAACTTATCACATGAAATTATTGAAGTAATGAAGCTCATATTACGAATCAACTTTGTAACAACATATGAATTATTTACCCAATGGAGCCTGACTAAAACCCTTGTGACGTCTGTCCGTACTCCTCTTGGCTATCCCTCACAAGATGAACATAGGATGTACAATAAATTTGCCGGCACGAATTAATGTTGATTTTATGGAGTGTTCACCAGCATACATTTACCCGACATGGTAGGGTAATCTCTGAAGCTTGTCATGTGATGATAACCCTTAATAACATTTGCGTAATAAGATACTTCGTATTATGACACTGTAATAGCCGTTTACATTCTTTGTTGTAAAATGACAAATGGAATATCTATTCTGTGAGTCACCAAGCTTTTTTTTTCAGCAAAAATGATAGAATTACATGGTGCCGTTCTTGAAGTACGTGTTTACCGTATTTATTTTTCGCGTATTTGGTGATTTTTAAGTAAATCAAAACGTCGATCAAGATAGCCATATCTAACATATTATATATGGGAACGAGTCTGTTTAATTTGTAAGTCGATAAAGTAATATCATCGCTTCGTCCTGGGGAAAAAAGTTAAAAGCTCAGGACACCCGGTGCCAGACGCACGGTATTGCATTGACCTTTGTTGCTAATCTTTAATACTGCTTCCATGTACGTAAAATGAAGCTTTATGAATGCATTCATTCGTTCATCTTACTTCAGCAGGATGAACATAAAGACCTTTCTGTATCTTAGCTGATACCTTCGTGTCGACGGGTATATTCCTCGTGAACATGTACTGGACGGATTACTAACGGATCAAAGCCGCGACAATGTTGCCAACCCTAGGGACCTGTCCCTACATTTACCTAGGAACTTTTGACTGATTTTCAAAGGAGTACGGACGCTCAGGCAAATTCTTAGAGACCTAGGGATTTTGGACATTCATTGATGATTAGAATATTTTTCTGTAAGAAAATTAGCAAATAAAGAAATTTCGTGTACTTTATGCAATCATGGAGTCCCTCCTTCACTTATTCGTTTTCTTTGATTAAACTTCACGAGGAAAATGTGTCAGGCTCAGCTGTCTGACCGTAACTCGTACGCGAATTTTTATACTCGGTGAACAGAAGCATCAGGCCATCAGCTGTTCCTTGTCATTCTATCAAAAGCACAGTTTTATAGGATCAGTCACTTTTCTTCCGTAATTTGGAAAATATCAAAGGCTTGTTGACAAGATAGCTTACAATGAATGGATTCTGAATCAGAGGGAAGTTTTAGAATGACATTTTTCCCCCAAGCCCAAATAGAGGATACGATATCAGGAGAATGATTGTGAAAGAATTCAACAATCCCTATTCAAAAGCCCACCAGACCTTTTTGAAGTATGTGTTAGGCATCATTTAAGAGTAAAAGTAGCTTGATAGCTATCCTACAAGATGAAAGTATCCAAATGATGATACGTAAGAATTTCATCAATTGATACCAGAGTTTGTTGATGATTTATCAAAGATTGAACCTGATAATACAAGTCATCATCTTCCTCTTGATCAAGCTAGTTTGGGATGTGAGTGAGAGTCAATTTTGTCTTTTGATGACGAAAATAAGCATTTCACAGATACTCGCAGAACGTCTAACTCTAGGCCTTCTGTGGAGTCTTCTGTCAGCTCCTCGTCTAAACTTAGATTTTTTAGGTCATGTGCTTGGCTTTCCCAGAAACGATCTAGTCTTGCTTCAAAGAACTGTGCTGATGGTGCTGCTCCATTTCTCTACTGTTCTTTGTGTTAACGGATATTTCCTAATATCTAATCTTGATTTATACAAGCATTTGTTGAGCTCAAAAATGGTTGCCTCTCTTTGATCCCTGTTTAATATCTCCTAAGATCACATTGGATTTTGATGCTAGGAATACTCTACCATAATGCAACGAGCTTTTAGATCTCTGTCTGAGAGTGAGCGATTTAAACACAAGAAGACTGTTTGTGTCTAGACTGCCAGAAATTATATGACTATTCCATATATGACACTGTACCACACAGGAGGTTGGGAGAAAAGCTGGATCTACTGGTAGGATCAAAATGAAGGCTATTTAGATATAGAGAGTATCTTAGTGGAAGGGAACAGAGTACGCATGTCGAGGAAGCTTTCATTAAGAGAGGAGAGTTCACCAGTGGCATGCTGCAGGGTTCAGTTCTAGGATAAATGCTTGCCAGAAGGAGGGCACATCAGAAGCTAGCATGATTGCATTAACCTACAAGGATACCTAGAGAAGTTCCAAGGTTGGTCTGACGCATAGTTGATGGATGGAGTTCATCCCGAGTAAATACGTTGAGGATGGGACACATGTGAACGAAGGTCTCAATATGAATCTCATCTTGAACGAAATAAACTTCACGAATGTTTTTGCGAGAGAATTTTGTGAGTCGATATCAACACCTAACCTGTCGCCAGAATCACTCCTGAGGAGAATAATAAAATAGACACAGTCTATTGACAAATATTAGAATCTATGTGAAAAAAATATCTCGTAAGCCGTTTACATCCATCATTTAACCAAAACCAATGTATAATATGCTTCTCAAGTTTGGTCATTTCGACTTCAGTAGCAAACGCATTGATAAAGAGGGTCCTGATGAGTGGACAAAGACGGTACCAGAATTCAGAGAACTAAATTACAGGGCAAGGATTGAGGCCCACCATGGAATAGATAAGGAGAAGGGATGACATGCACACAATCTTGAAATTTATAAACCTGGTTCATGAAGTCACCAGAAACACTTCCAGAGAGGCAGAGAAAGAATAACTAAAGAAAATTGCATGAAATTAAACTATATATATATATATATATATATATATATATATATATATATATATATATATATATATATATATAGTATTTTTTTTATTACACTTTGTCGCTGTCTCCCGCGTCAGCGAGGTAGCGCAAAGAAACAGACGAAAGAATGGCCCAACCCACCCACATACACATACATATACATACACGTCCTCACATGCACAGATACATACCCATACATTTCAACGCATACATATATATACATACACAGACACATAAATATAATTCATACTTTCTGCCTTTATTCATTCCCGTCGCCATCCCGCCACACATGAAAAGATAACCGCCTCCCCCCGCATGCGTGCGAGGTAGCGCTAGGGAAAGACAACAAAGGCCACATTCGTTCACACTCAGTCTCTAGCAGTCATGTATAATGCACCGAAACCGCAGCCTCCTTTCCACATCCAGGCCCCACAAAACTCCATGGTTTACCCCAGACGCTTCACATACCCTGGTTCAAACCATTGACAGCACGTCGACCCCGGTATCCCACATCATTCCAATTCACCCTATTCCTTGCACGCCTTTCACCCTCCTGCATGTTCCGGCCCCGATCGCTCAAAATCTTTTCCACTCCAATCTTCCTCCAGTTTGGTCTCCCACTTCTCGTTCACTCCACCTCTGACACATATATCCTCTCAATCCTTCCTCACTCATTCTCTCCATGTGACCAAACCATTTCAAAACACCCTCTTCTGCTCTCTCAACCACACTCTTTTTATTACCATACATCTCTCTTACCCTTTCATTACTTACTCGATCAAACCACCTCACACCACATTTTGTCCTCAAACATCTCATTTCCAACACATCCACTCTCCTTCGCACAATTCTATCTACAGCCCACACATCGCAACCGTATAACATTGTTGGAACCACTATTCCTTCAAACATACCCATTTTTCCTTTCCGAGATAATGTTATCGCCTTCCACACATTTTTCAACGCCCCCAGAACTTTCACCCCCTCCCCCACCTTGTGACACTTCCGCTTCCATGGTTCCATCTGCTGCCAAATCCACTCCCAGATATCTAAAACACTTCACTTCTTCCAGTTTTTCTCCATTCAAACTTACCCCCCAATTGACTTGTCCCTCAACCCTACTTTGCCTAATAACCTTGCTCTTATTCGCTTTTACTCTCAGCTTTCTTCTTTCACACACTTTACCAAACTCAGTCACTAGCTTCTGCAGTTTCTCACCCGAATCAGCCACCAACGCTGTATGATCAGTGAACAACAACTGACTCGCCAAGCTCTCTCATCCATACTTGCCCCTCTCTCCAAAACTCCTGCCTGTCACCTCCCTAACAACCCCATCCATAAACAAATTAAACAACAATGGAGACATCATGCACCCCTGCCGCAAACCGACATTCACTGAGAACCAATCACTTTCTTCTCTTCCTACTCTTACACATGCCTTACATCCTTGGTAAAAACTTTTCACTGCTTCTAACAACTTGCTTCCCACACCATATGTTCTTAATACCTTCCACAGAGCATCTGTATCAACTCTATCATATGCCTTCTGCAGATCCATAAATGCTACATACAAATCCATTTGTTTTTCTTAGTATTTCTCACATACGTTCTTCAAATGTATACTTAATCGCTTTTTCCCGCGTCAGCAAACTAGCGCAAAGAAACAGACGAAGAATGGACCACCCACTCATATACTTAAAAGTATCTCTTTGAACCCTCTCATATGCCTTTTCCAGATCCTTAAATGCTACATACAAATCCATTTGTTTTTCTAAGTATTTCTCACATACATTCTTCAAAGCAAGCACCTGATCCACACATCCTCTACCACTTCTGAAACCACACTGCTCTTCCCCAATATGATGCCCTAAACATAAGTTCTCCCTTTCAATCAATACCCTCCAATATAAATTCCCAGGAATACTCAACAAACTTATGTATCAGTAGTTTGAACATTCACCTTTATCCCTTTTGCCTATGTACAATGGCACTATGCATGGATTTCTCCAATCCTCAGGCACTTCACCATGGTCCATACATGCATTGAATATTCTTACCAACCAATCAACAACTCAGTCACCCCCTATGTTAGTAAATTCCACTGCAATATCATCCAAATCCGCCGCTTTTCCGGATCTCATCTTACGCAAAGCTTTCACTGCCTCTTCTCTCTTCACCAAATCATTCTGCCTGACCCTCTCACTTCGCACACCACCCCGAGCATAGCCCCCCCCCCCCCTAATTCTTCCACTCTTATCATCAAACACATGTAACAAACCTTCGAAATACTCACTCCATCACTACCTGTTAACACTTCCCCACTTGCTTCCTTCACTAATGTTCCCATTTGTTCTCGTCTTAAACACGTTGATTACCTCCTTCCAAAACATGTTTTTATTCTCCCTAAAATCTAATAATACTCTCTCACCCCAACTCTCATTTGCCCTCTTTTTTACCTCTTGCACCTTTCTTTTGACCTCCTGCCGCTTTTTTTTTTTTTTTTTTTATCTCCCAGTCATTTGCACTACTTCCCTGCAAATATCGTCCAAACACCTCTCTTTTCTCTTTCACTAATAATCTTACTTCATCCCGCCTCTCAATACCCTTTCTAATCTACCCAACTTTCTCATACCACATGTATTTTTTGCACAAGCCATCACTGCTTCCCTAAATACATCCCATTCCTCCGCCACTCCTCTCACGTCATTTGCTCTCACCTTGTGCCATTTCACACTGAATCTCTCCTGGTACTTCCTCACACAAGTCTCCTTTCCAAGCTTACCCTCACTACCACTCTCTTCTCCCCAATATTCTCTCTTCTTTTCTGTAAGCCTCTACAAATCTTTACCTTCGCCTTCACCAAATAGTAATCAGACATTCCTCCAGCTGCCCCTGTCAGCACGTTAACATCTCTTTTACACGCCTATCAATTAAAACGTAGTCTAGTAATGCCCTTTGACCATCTCTTCTACTCACATACGTATACATATTTATATCTCTTTTTAAACCAGGTATTCCCAATCACTAGTCTTTTCAGCATACAAATCCACAAGCTCTTCACCATTTTCATTTACGAAACTGAACACCCCATATATATATATATATTATATATATATTATATATATATATATATATATATATATATATATATATATATATATATATATATATATATATATATATATATATATATTTTTTTTTTTTTTTTTTTTATTTTTTTTATTTTGCTTTGTCGCTGTCTCCCGCGTTTGCGAGGTAGCGAGGTGACTGAGTTGTTGATTGGTTGGTAAGAATATTCAATGCATGTATGGACCATGGTGAAGTGCCTGAGGAGAAATCCATGCATAGTGCCATTGTACATAGGCAAAAGGGATATATATATATATATATATATTATCCCTGGGGATAGGGGAGAAAGAATACTTCCCACGCATTCCTCACGTGTCGTAGAAGGCGACTAAAGGGGACGGGAGCGGGGGGCCAGAAACCCTCCCCTCTTGTATCCCTTCTTGTATTTTAACTTTCTAAAAGGGGAAACAGAAGAAGGAGTCACGCGAGGAGTGCTCATCCTCCTCGAAGGCTCAGATTGGGGTGTCTAAATGTGTGTGGACGTAACCAAGATGAGAAAAAAGGAGAGATAGGTAGTTTGTTTGAGGATACGAACCTGGATGTTTTGGCTCTGAGTGAAACGAAGCTCAAGGGTAAAGGGGAAGAGTGGTTTGGGAATGTCTTGGGAGTAAAGTCAGGGGTTAGTGAGAGGACAAGAGCAAGGGAAGGAGTAGCACTACTCCTGAATCAGGAGTTGTGGGAGTATGTGACAGTGTAAGAAAGTAAATTCTAGATTGATATGGGTAAAACTGAAAGTTGATGGAGAGAGATGGGTGATTATTGGTGCATATGCACCTGGGCATGAGAAGAAAGATCATGAGAGGCAAGTGTTTTGGGAGGAGCTGAATGAGTGTGTTAGTGGTTTTGATGCACAAGACCGGGTTATAGTGATGGGTGACTTGAATGCAAAGGTGAGTTATGGGGCAGTTGAGGGAATAATTGGTATACATGGAGTGTTCAGTGTTGTAAATGGAAATGGTGAAGAGCTTGTAGATTTATGTGCTGAAAAAGGACTGGTGATTGGGAATACCTGGTTTAAAAACCGAGATATACATAAGTATACGTATGTAAGTAGGAGAGATGGCCAGAGAGCGTTATTGGATTACGTGTTAATTGATAGACGCACGAAAGAGAGACTTTTGGATGTTAATGTGCTGAGAGGTGCAACTGGAGGGATGTCTGATCATTATCTTGTGGAGGCGAAGGTGAAGATTTGTGGGAGTTTTCAGAAAAGAAGAGAGAATGTTGGGGTGAAGAGAGTGGTGAGAGTAAGTGAGCTTGGGAAGGAGACTTGTGTAAGGAAGTACCAGGAGAGACTGAGTACAGAATGGAAAAAGGTGAGAACAAAGGAGGTAAGGGGAGTGGGGGAGGAATGGGATGTATTTAGGGAAGCAGTGATGGCTTGCGCAAAAGATGCTTGTGGGAGGTGGGTTGATTAGAAAAGGTAGTGAGTGGTGGGATGAAGAAGTAAGATTATTAGTGAAAGAGAAGAGAGAGGCATTTGGACGATTTTTGCAGGGAAAGAATGCAAATGAGTGGGAGAGGTATAAAAGAAAGAGGCAGGAGGTCAAGAGAAAGGTGCAAGAGGTGAAAAAGAGGGCAAATGAGAGTTGGGGTGAGAGAGTATCATTAAATTTTAGGGAGAATAAAAAGATGTTTTGGAAGGAGGTAAATACAGTGCGTAAGACAAGGGAGCAAATGGGAACTTCAGTGAAGGGGGCTAATGGGGAGGTGATAACAAGTAGTGGTGATGTGAGAAGGAGATGGAGTGAGTATTTTGAAGGTTTGTTGAATGTGTTTGATGATAGAGTGGCAGATATAGGGTGTTTTGGTCGAGGTGGTGTGCAAAGTGAGAGGGTTAGGGAAAATGATTTGGTAAATAGAGAAGAGGTAGTAAAAGCTTTACGGAAGATGAAAGCCGGCAAGGCAGCAGGTTTGGATGGTATTGCAGTTGAATTTATTAAAAAAAGGGGGTGACTGTATTGTTGACTGGTTGGTAAGGCTATTTAATGTATGTATGATTCATTGTGAGGTGTCTGAGGATTGGCGGAATGCTTGCATAGTGCCATTGTACAAAGGCAAAGGGGATAAGAGTGAGTGCTCAAATTACAGAGGTATAAGTTTGTTGAGTATTCCTGGTAAATTATATGGGAGGGTATTGATTGAGAGGGTGAAGGTATGTACAGAGCATCAGATTGGGGAAGAGCAGTGTGGTTTCAGAAGTGGTAGAGGATGTGTGGATCAGGTGTTTGCTTTGAAGAATGTATGTGAGAAATACTTAGAAAAGCAAATGAATTTGTATGTAGCATTTATGGATCTGGAGAAGGCATATGATAGAGTTGATAGAGATGCTCTATGGAAGGTTTTAAGAATATATGTTGTGGGAGGCAAGTTGTTAGAAGCAGTGAAAAGTTTTTATTGAGGATGTAAGGCATGTGTACGTGTAGGAAGAGAGGAAAGTGATTGGTTCTCAGTGAATGTAGGTTTGCGGCAGGGGTGTGTGAAGTCTCCATGGTTGTTTAATTTGTTTATGGATGGGGTTATTAGGGAGGTGAATGCAAGAGTTTTGGAAAGAGGGGCAAGTATGCAGTCTGTTGTGGATGAGAGAGCTTGGGAAGTGTCAGTTGTTCGCTGTTGATACAGCGCTGGTGGCTGATTCATGTGAGAAACTGCAGAAGCTGGTGACTGAGTTTGGTAAAGTGTGTGAAAGAAGAAAGTTAAGAGTAAATGTGAATAAGAGCAAGGTTATTAGGTACAGTAGGGTTGAGGGTCAAGTCAATTGGGAGGTAAGTTTGAATGGAGAAAAACTGGAGGAAGTAAAGTGTTTTAGATATTTGGGAGTGGATCTGGCATCGGATGTAACCATGGAAGCGGAAGTGAATCATAGGGTGGGGGAGGGGGCGAAAATTCTGGGAGCCTTGAAGAATGTTTGGAAGTTGAGAACATTATCTCGGAAAGCAAAAATGGGTATGTTTGAAGGAATAGTGGTTCCAACAATGTTGTATGGTTGCGAGGCGTGGGCTATGGATAGAGTTGTGCGCAGTAGGGTGGATGTGCTGGAAATGAGATGTTTGAGGACAATATCTGGTGTGAGGTGGTTTGATCGAGTAAGTAATGTAAGGGTAAGAGAGATGTGTGGAAATAAAAAGAGTGTGGTTGAGAGAGGAGAAGAGGGTGTTTTAAAATGGTTTGGTCACATGGAGAGAATGAGTGAGGAAAGATTGACCAAGAGGATATATGTGTCAGAGGTGGAGGGAACGAGGAGAAGTAGGAGACCAAATTGGAGGTGGAAAGATGGAGTGAAAAAGATTTTGAGTGATCGGGGCCTGAATATGCAGGAGGGTGAACGACGTGCAAGGAATAGAGTGAATTGGAACGATGTGGTATACTGGGGTTGACGTGCTGTCAATGGATTGAACCAGGGCATGTGAAGCGTCTGGGGTAAACCATGGAAAGTTCTGTGGGGCCTGGATATGGAAAGGGAACTGTGGTTTCGGTGCATTATTACATGACAGTTAGAGATTGAGTGTGAACGAATGGGGCCTTTGTTGTCTTTTCCTAGCGCTACCTCGCGCACATGAGGGGGGGAGGGTGTTGTTATTCCATGTGTGGCGGGGTGGCGATGGGAATGAATGAAGGCAGACAGTATGAATTATGTACATGTGTATATATGTATATATATATATATATATATATATATATATATATATATATATATATATATATATATATATATATATATTATGTACATTGAGATGTATAGGTATGTATATTTGCGTGTGTGGACGTGTATGTATATACATGTGTATGTGGGTGGGTTGGGCCATTCTTTCGTCTGTTTCCTTGCACTACCTCGCTAACGTGGGAGACAGCGACAAAGCAAAATAAATGAATATATATATATATATATATATATATATATATATATATATATATATATATATATATATATATATATATATATATATAATTTACCATGAATACTCAACAAACTTATACCTCTGTAATTTGAGCACTCACTCTTATCCCCTTTGCCTTTGTACAATGGCACTATGCACGCATTCCGCCAATCCTCAGGCACCTCACCGTGAGTCATACGTACATTAAATAACCTTACCAACCAGTCAACAATACAGTCACCCCCTTTTTTTAATAAATTCCACTGCAATACCATCCAAACCTGCTGCCTTGCCGGCTTTCATCTTCCGCAAAGCTTTTACTACCTCATCTCTGTTTACCAAATCATTTTCCCTAACCCTCTCACTTTGCACACCACCTCGACCAAAACACCCTATATCTGCCACTCTATCATCAAACACATTCAACAAACCTTCAAAATACTCACTCCATCTCCTTCTCACATCACCACTACTTGTTATCACCTCCCCATTTGCGCCCTTCACTGAAGTTCCCATTTGCTCCCTTGTCTTACGCACTTTATTTACCTCCTTCCAGAACATCTTTTTATTCTCCCTAAAATTTAATGATACTCTCTCACCCCAACTCTCATTTGCCCTTTTTTCACCTCTTGCACCTTTCTCTTGACCTCCTGTCTCTTTCTTTTATACGTCTCCCACTCAACTGCATTTTTTCCCTGCAAAAATCGTCCAAATGCCTCTCTCTTCTCTTTCACTAATACTCTTACTTCTTCATCCCACCACTCACTACCCTTTCTAATCAACCCACCTCCCACTCTTCTCATGCCACAAGCATCTTTTGCGCAATCCATCACTGATTCCCTAAATACATCCCATTCCTCCCCCACTCCCCTTACTTCCATTGTTCTCACCTTTTTCCATTCTTTACTCAGTCTCTCCTGGTACTTCCTCACAGAAGTCTCCTTCCCAAGCTCACTTACTCTCACCACCCTCTTCACCCCAACATTCACTCTTTTTTTCTGAAAACCCATACAAATCTTCACCTTAGCCTCCACAAGATAATGATCAGACATCCCTCCAGTTGCACCTCTCAGCACATTAACATCCAAAAGTCTCTCTTTCGCGCGCCTGGTAAATTATATGGGAGGGTATTGATTGAGAGGGTGAAGGCATGTACAGAGCATCAGATTGGGGAAGAGCAGTGTGGTTTCATAAGTGGTAGAGGATGTGTGGATCAGGTGTTTACTTTGAAGAATGTATGTGAGAAATACTTAGAAAAGCAAATGGATTTGTATGTAGCATTTATGGATCTGGAGAAGGCATATGATAGAGTTGATAGAGATGCTCTGTGGAAGGTATTAAGAATATATGGTGTGGGAGGCAAGTTGTTAGAAGCAGTGAAAAGTTTTTATCGAGGATGTAAGGCATGTGTACGTGTAGGAAGAGAGGAAAGTGATTGGTTCTCAGTGAATGTAGGTTTGCGGCAGGGGTGTGTGATGTCTCCATGGTTGCTTAATTTGTTTATGGATGGGGTTGTTAGGGAGGTGAATGCAAGAGTTTTGGAAAGAGGGGCAAGTATGAAGTCTGTTGGGGATGAGAGAGGTTGGGAAGTGAGTCAGTTGTTGTTCGCTGATGATACAGCGCTGGTGGCTGATTCATGTGAGAAACTGCAGAAGCTGGTGACTGAGTTTGGTAAAGTGTGTGAAAGAAGAAATTTAAGAGTAAATGTGAATAAGAGGAAGGTTATTAGGTACAGTAGGGTTGAGGGTCAAGTCAATTGGGAGGTGAGTTTGAATGGAGAAAAACTGGAGGAAGTGGAGTGTTTTAGATATCTGGGAGTGGATCTGGCAGCGGATGGAACCATGGAAGCGGAAGTGGATCATAGGGTGGGGGAGGGGGCGAAAATTCTGGGAGCCTTGAAGAATGTGTGGAAGTCGAGAACATTATCTCGGAAAGCAAAAATGGGTATGTTTGAAGGCATAGTGGTTCCAACAATGTTGTATGGTTGCGAGGCGTGGGCTATGGATAGAGTTGTGCGCAGGAGGATGGCTGTGCTGGAAATGAGATGTTTGAGGACAATGTGTGGTGTGAGGTGATTTGATCGAGTAAGTAACGTAAGGGTAAGAGAGATGTGTGGAAATAAAAAGAGCGTGGTTGAGAGAGCAGAAGAGGGTGTTTTGAAATGGTTTGGGCACATGGAGAGAATGAGTGAGGAAAGATTGACCAAGAGGATATATGTGTCGGAGGTGGAGGGAACGAGGAGAAGAGGGAGACCAAATTGGAGGTGGAAAGATGGAGTGAAAATGATTTTGTGTGATCGGGGCCTGAACATGCAGGAGGGTGAAAGGAGGGCAAGGAATAGAGTGAATTGGAGCGATGTGGTATACCGGGGTTGACGTGCTGTCAGTGGATTGAATCGGGGCATGTGAAGCGTCTGGGGTAAACCATGGAAAGCTGTGTAGGTATGTATATTTTGCGTGTGTGGACGTATGTATATACATGTGTATGGGGGTGGGTTGGGCCATTTCTTTCGTTTGTTTCCTTGCGCTACCTCGCAAACGCGGGAGACAGCGACAAAGCAAAAAAAAAAAAAAAAAATTATATATATATATATATATATATATATATATATATATATATATATATATATATGTCAAAAAGTTCGGTCAATTCACGTAATTTTATTTGATGTTTTTGCTATGAAATACTGTTAAACTAATGCAAGTCATTTTTTTTCCCAGGCTGACTGTAGAACATGACTTACTGGAGAAAGGCGAGTAGTAAGGTAAGGATGCACCCGTCCAAGCACTCGCATACTGAAGAGAATGACTCATGTTTACCTTTATCGTAGTGCTAAATGTCGAATAAAAAATGAGCAATGTTTACCTTTAGCCTAGTGGAGCACCGTGTACCTTTCATCTACTCTAATCTCCGTTTAGAAACCAAAAGATACAACATACATAAGTGTATACACTCAGTTTGCCAGGGGGAATATATAGAAGGCACCATAAACACGCTTCTAAAAAATCAGCCGCATGCATCCCCCCAAAAAAACTTACACCATAAGCCTGTACACATTTCAGTCTTTTCCATTTCAAAATGTCTTGCCCACCGTCCCACCTCATATTCCTCTCCTCTAACCACCGTTTCAAATTTAGAAGAAAACCCCTCCTGATTGGTGGCTGCCAACCAGAGAGAGAGACCAGGCCAAAATAAACTTTCGTTTTAAAACTGAAATATAACATAATGAACCGCTTTTATACTTCAAATAATGATGGAAATTATCTCACAATGCCTCCTAAAAAAAAAGAAGCAAAGTATGCATTAAACACGAAGCCAATGTCAGAATCATCTAAATGAGTAACCATCTAAATATATAATTAAAGCAATAAATAACAGGAAAACAAAACATCAATCCCACATTCGTATTCAACATGAAAAATAGTTCTTATAGAGAGGTTTGGAAGAAAATCTATTACCCTCGGAAAATACCAAAAATTGCAAGTAATAGTTCAGGGTATTTTTTGGCCCAGAAATCTATTTGTTTTGTAACAAATATAACATAATGAAACGCTTCTATACCTGAAAATTATCAAGGAAGATATCTCATAATGTTTCCCACAGTAAAGAGATACATTTTAAATAAAAAGCCTATATTACAGAATTCTAAAGGGTAACCATTCAAATACTTGATTGTAGACCTTAATGACATCTATTTAATGTTTCATAATCAGATTCATAGTCAGATGAAAAACACTTTTCATACTAAGGGTATGGGAAAAATATATTACCCTTAGAAAAATATGAAGAAAATGCAGGTATTAATCAGTTCAAGTTATTTCTTACCATAAAAAAAGTCTTTAAACTGAAATATACCATCATGAAACGTTTCTATACTTGAATTAATCCTGCGAAATTGCTCATAATGCTTCCCCGGGGCCTGAGGTGAAATGAACAGGCCTTTGTGATGGGCACAACTTGAGTGACCATTCGGCGTGGAGAGAGAGAGAGAGAGAGAGAGAGAGAGAGAGAGAGAGAGAGAGAGAGAGAGAGAGAGAGAGAGAGAGAGAGAGAGAGAGAGAGAGAGAGAGATATTCCAGCCCACGTGGGAGCAGCTGAGGAATCTGTTGCACCCCAGTTACCATGTGGCCTAAATATGACATACATTTTCTACAGCATAAGACACAACGAACACAGGTCCGTAACAATATATATATATATATATATATATATATATATATATATATATATATATATATATATATATATATATATATATTTTTTTTTTATTTTTTTTTTTTTTCATTTCATACTATTCGCCATTTTCCGCGATAGCGAGGTAGCGTTAAGAGCAGAGGACTGGGCCTTCGAGGGAATATCCTCACCTGGCCCCCTTCTCTGTTCCTTCTTTTGGAAAATAAAAAGGGAAGGGAGCGGGGGGCTGGAAATCCTCCCCTCTCGTTTTTTTTTTTTTTAATTTTCCAAATGAAGGAAGGAATATATATATATATATATATATATATATATATATATATATATATATATATATATATATATATATATATATATATATATATGAGAGGGTTAGGGAAAATGATTTGGTAAACAGAGAAGAGGTAGTAAAAGCATTGCGGAAGATGAAAGCCGGCAAGGCAGCAGGTTTGGATGGTATTGCAGTGGAATTTATTAAAAAAGGGGGTGACTGTATTATTGACTGGTTGGTAAGGTTATTTAATGTATGTATGACTCATGGTGAGGTGCCTGAGGATTGGCGGAATGCGTGCATAGTGCCATTGTACAAAGGCAAAGGGGATAAGAGTGAGTGCTCAAATTACAGAGGTATAAGTTTGTTGAGTATTCCTGGTAAATTATATGGGAGGGTATTGATTGAGAGGGTGAAGGCATGTACAGAGCATCAGATTGGGGAAGAGCAGTGTGGTTTCAGAAGTGGTAGAGGATGTGTGGATCAGGTGTTTGCTTTGAAGAATGTATGTGAGAAATACTTAGAAAAGCAAATGGATTTGTATGTAGCACTTATGGATCTGGAGAAGGCATATGATAGAGTTGATAGAGATGCTCTGTGGAAGGTATTAAGAATATATGGTGTAGGAGGCAAGTTGTTAGAAGCAGTGAAAAGTTTTTATCGAGGATGTAAGGCATGTGTACGTGTAGGAAGAGAGGAAAGTGATTGGTTCTCAAGTGAATGTAGGTTTGCGGCAGGGGTGTGTGATGTCTCCATTGTTGTTTAATTTGTTTATGGATGGGGTTGTTAGGGAGGTGAATGCAAGAGTTTTGGAAAGAGGGGCAAGTATGAAGTCTGTTGTGGATGAGAGAGCTTGGGAAGTGAGTCAGTTGTTGTTCGCTGATGATACAGCGCTGGTGGCTGATTCATGTGAGAAACTGCAGAAGCTGGTGACTGAGTTTGGTAAAGTGTGTGAAAGAAAAAATTTAAGAGTAAATGTGAATAAGAGCAAGGTTATTAGGTACAGTAGGGTTGAGGGTCAAGTCAATTGGGAGGTAAGTTTGAATGGAGAAAAACTGGAGGAAGTAAAGTGTTTTAGATATCTGGGAGTGGATCTGGCAGCGGATGGAACCATGGAAGCGGAAGTGGATCATAGGGTGGGGGAGGGGGCGAAAATCCTGGGAGCCTTGAAGAATGTGTGGAAGTCGAGAACATTATCTCGGAAAGCAAAAATGGGTATGTTTGAAGGAATAGTGGTTCCAACAATGTTGTATGGTTGCGAGGCGTGGGCTATGGATAGAGTTGTGCGCAGGAGGATGGATGTGCTGGAAATGAGATGTTTGAGGACAATGTGTGGTGTGAGGTGGTTTGATCGAGTAAGTAACGTAAGGGTAAGAGAGATGTGTGGAAATAAAAAGAGCGTGGTTGAGAGAGCAGAAGAGGGTGTTTTGAAATGGTTTGGGCACATGGAGAGAATGAGTGAGGAAAGAATGACCAAGAGGATATATGTGTCGGAGGTGTAGGGAACGAGGAGAAGTGGGAGACCAAATTGGAGGTGGAAAGATGGAGTGAAAAAGATTTTGTGTGATTGGGGCCTGAACATGCAGGAGGGTGAAAGGAGGGCAAGGAATAGTGTGAATTGGATCGATGTGGTATACCGGGGTTGACATGCTGTCAGTGGATTGTATCAGGGCATGTGAAGCGTCTGGGGTAAACCATGGAAAGCTGTGTAGGTATGTATATTTGTGTGTGTGGAAGTATGTATATACATGTGTATGGGGGTGGTTTGGGCCATTTCTTTCGTCTGTTTCCTTGCGCTACCTCGCAAATGCGGGAGAGCGCAACAAAGCAAAAAAAAAAAAAAAATATATATATGTATATACATATATATATATATATATATATATATATATATATATATATATATATATATATATATATATATATTGTTTTTTTTCATACGATTCGCCATTTCCCGCGTTTGCGAGGTAGCGTTAAGAACAGAGGACTGGGCCTTAGAGGGAAAATCCTCACCTGGACCCCTTCTCTGTTCCTTCTTTTGGAAAATTAAAAAAAAAAAAAAGAGAGGGGAGGATTTCCAGCCACCTGCTCCCTCCCCCTTTAGTCGCCTTCTACGACACGCAGGGAATACGTGGGAAGTATTCTTTCTCCCCTATCCCCAGGGATAATATATATATATATATATATATATATATATATATATATATATATATATATATATATATATATATATATATATATATATATATATATATTTTTTTTCTTTTTTTTTTTTTCAACTATTCGCCATTTCCCGCGATAGCGAGGTAGCGTTAAGAACAGAGGACTGGGCCTTTGAGGGAATATCCTCACCTGGCCCTCTTCTCTGTTCCCTCTTTTGAAAAAAAAAAAAGAAAGAAAAAAAAAAAAAAAAACGAGAGGGGAGGATTTCCAGCCCCCCGCTCCCTTCCCTTTTAGTCGCCTTCTACGACACGCAGGGAATACGTGGGAAGTATTCTTTCTCCCCTATATATATATATATATATATATATATATATATATATATATATATATATATATATATATATATTTTTTTTTATACTTTGTCGCTGTCTCCCGCGTTTGCGAGGTAGCGCAAGGAAAGAGATGAAAGAAATGGCCCAACCCACCCCCATACACATGTATATACATACGTCCACACACGCAAATATACATACCTACACAGCTTTCCATGGTTTACCCCAGACGCTTCACATGCCTTGAATCAATCCACTGACAGCACGTCAACCCCGGTATACCACATCGCTCCAATTCACTCTATTCCTTGCCCTCCTTTCACCCTCCTGCATGTTCAGGCCCCGATCACACAAAATCTTTTTCACTCCATCTTTCCACCTCCAATTTGGTCTCCCTCTTCTCCTCGTTCCCTCCACCTCCGACACATATATTCTCTTGGTCAATCTTTCCTCACTCATTCTCTCCATGTGCCCAAACCATTTCAAAACACCCTCTTCTGCTCTCTCAACCACGCTCTTTTTATTTCCACACATCTCTCTTACCCTTACGTTACTTACTCGATCAAACCACCTCACACCACACATTGTCCTCAAACATCTCATTTCCAGCACATCCATCCTCCTGCGCACAACTCTATCCATAGCCGACGACTCGCAACCATACAACATTGTTGGAACCACTATTCCTTCAAACATACCCATTTTTGCTTTCCGAGATAATGTTCTCGACTTCCACACATTCTTCAAGGCTCCCAGAATTTTCGCCCCCTCCCCCACCCTATGATTCACTTCCGCTTCCATGGTTCCATCTGCTGCCAGATCCACTCCCAGATATCTAAAACACTTTACTTCCTCTAGTTTTTCTCCATTCAAACTTACCTCCCAATTGACTTGACCCTCAACCCTACTGTACCTAATAACCTTGCTCTTATTCACATTTACTCTTAACTTTCTTCTTTCACACTCTTTACCAAACTCAGTCACCAGCTTCTGCAGTTTCTCACATGAATCAGCCACCAGCGCTGTATCATCAGCGAACAACAACTGACTCACTTCCCAAGCTCTCTCATCCACAACAGACTGCATACTTGCCCCTCTTTCCAAAACTCTTGCATTCACCTCCCTAACAACCCCATCCATAAATAAATTAAACAACCATGGAGACATCACACACCCCTGCCTACATTCACTGAGAAACAATCACTTTCCTCTCTTCCTACACGTACACTTGCCTTACATCCTCGATAAAAACTTTTCACTGCTTCTAACAACTTGCCTTCCACACCATATATTCTTAGTACCTTCCACAGAGCATCTCTATCAACTCTATCATATGCCTTCTCCAGATCCATAAATGCTACATACAAATCCATTTGCTTTTCTAAGTATTTCTCACATACATTCTTCAAAGCAAACACCTGATCCACACATCCTCTACCACTTCTGAAACCACACTGCTCTTCCCCAATCTAATGCTCTGTACATGCCTTCACCCTCTCAATCAATACCCTCCCATATAATTTACCAGGAATACTCAACAAACTTATACCTCTGTAATTTGAGCACTCACTCTTATCCCCTTTGCCTTTGTACAATGGCACTATGCAAGCATTCCGCAAATCCTCAGGCACCTCACCATGAATCATACATACATTAAATAACCTTACCAACCAGTCAACAATACAGTCACCCCCTTTTTTAATAAATTCCACTGCAACACCATCCAAACCTGCTGCCTTGCCGGCTTTCATCTTCCTCAAAGCTTTTACTACCTCTTCTCTGTTCACCAAATCATTTTCCCTACCCTCTCACTTTGCACACCACCTCGACCAAAACACCCTATATCTGCCACTCTATCATCAAACACATTCAACAAACCTTCAAAATACTCTCTCCATCTCCTTCTCACATCACCACTACTTGTTATCACCTCCCCATTTGCCCCCTTCACTTTAGTTCCCATTTGCTCCCTTGTCTTATGCACTTTATTTACCTCCTTCCAAAACATCTTTTTATTCTCCCTAAAATTTAATGATACTCTCTCACCCCAACTCTCATTTGCCCTCTTTTTCACCTCTTGCACCTTTCTCTTGACCTCTGCCTCTATCTTTTATACATCTCCCACTCATTTGCATTTTTTCCCTGCAAAAATCGTCCAAATGCCTCTCTCTTCTCTTTCACTAATAATCTTACTTCTTCATCCCACCACTCACTACCCTTTCTAATCAACCCACCTCCCACGCTTCTCATGCCACAAGCATCTTTTGCGCAAGCCATCACTGCTACCCTAAATACATCCCATTCCTCCCCCACTCCCCTTACCTCCTTTGTTCTCACCTTTTTCCATTCTGTACTCAGTCTCTCCTGGTACTTCATCACACAAGCTCACTTACTCTCACCACCCTCTTCACCCCAACATTCTCTCTTCTTTTCTGAAAACCCCTACAAATCTTCACCTTCGCCTCCACAAGATAATGATCAGATATCCCTCCAGTTGCACCTCTCAGCACATTAACATCCAAAAGTCTCTCTTTCGCGCGCTTGTCAATTAACACGTAATCCAATAACGCTCTCTAGCCATCTCTCCTACTTACATACGTATACTTATGTATATCTCGCGTTTTAAACCAGGTATTCCCAATCATCAGTCCTTTTTCAGTACATAAATCTACAAGCTCTTCACCATTTCCATTTACAACACTGAACACCCCATGTATACCAATTATTCCCTCAACTGCCACATTACTCACCTTTGCATTCAAATCACCCATCACTATATCCCATTCTTGTGCATCTAAACCACTAACACACTCATTCAGCTGCTCCCAAAACACTTGCCTCTCATGATCTTTCTTCTCATGCCCAGGTGCATATGCACCAATAATCACACATCTCTCCACCAACTTACAGTTTTACCCATATTAATCTAGAATTTACTTTCTTACATTCTATCACATACTCCCACAACTCCTGTTTCAGGAGTACTGCTACTCCTTCCCTTGCTCTTGTCCTCTCACTAACCCCTGACTTTACTCCCAAGACATTCCCAAACCACTCTTCCCCTTTACCCTTGAGCTTCGTTTCACTCAGAGCCAAAACATCCAGGATCCTTTCCTCAAACATACTACCTCTCTTTTTTCTCATCTTGGTTACATCCACACACGTTTAGACACCCCAATCTGAGCCTTCGAGGAGGATGAGCACTCCCCGCGTGACTCCTTCTGTTTCCCATTTTAGAAAGTTAAAATACAAGGATATATATATATATATATATATATATATATATATATATATATATAAATATATATGGAAGCGGAAGTGAATCATAGGGTGGGGGAGGGGGCGAAAATCCTGGGAGCCTTGAAGAATGTCTGGAAGTCGAGAACATTATCTCGGAAAGCAAAAATGGGTATTTTTGAAGGAATAGTGGTTCCAACAATGTTGTATGTTGCGAGGCGTGGGCTATGGATAGAGTTGTGTGCAAGAGGGTGGATGTACTGGAAATGAGATGTTTGAGGACAATGTGTGGTGTGAGGTGGTTTGATCGAGTAAGTAATGTAAGGGTTAGAGAGATGTGTAGAAATAAAAAGAGCGTGGTTGAGAGAGCAGAAGAGGGTGTTTTGAAATGGTTTGGGCACATGGAGAGAATGAGTGAGGAAAGATTGACCAAGAAGATATATGTGTCGGAGGTGGAGGGAACGAGGAGAAGTGGGAGACTAAATTGGAGGTGGAAAGATGGAGTGAAAAAGATTTTGAGTGATCGGGGCCTGAACATGCAGGAGGGTGAAAGGCGGGCAAGGAATAGAGTGAATTGGATCGATGTGGTATACCGGGGTTGACGTGCTGTCAGTGGATTTAATCAGGGCATGTGTAGCGTCTGGGGTAAACCATGGAAAGCTGTGTGGGGCCTGGATGTGGAAAGGGAGCTGTGGTTTCGGGCATTATTGCATGACAGCTAGAGACTGAGTGTGAACGAATGGGGCCTTTGTTGTCTTTTCCTAGCGCTACCCCGCACACATGAGGGGGGAGGGGGATGGTATTCCATGTGTGGCGAGGTGGCGATGGGAATGAATAAAGGCAGACAGTGTGAATTGTGTGCATGGGTATATATGCATGTGTCTGTGTGTGTATATATATGTGTACATTGAGATATATAGGTATGTATATTTGTGTGTGTGGACGTGTGTGTATATACATGTGTATGGGGGTGGGTTGGGCCATTTCTTTCGTCTGTTTCCTTGCGCTACCTCGCAAACGCGGGAGACAGCGACAAAGCAAAATATATATATATATATATATATATATATATATATATATATATATATATATATATATATATACATATATATATATATATATATATATATATATATATATATATATATATATATATATATATATATATATATATATATATATGTATCTTTTTTTCTTCCTTTCAAACTATTCGCCATTTCCCGTGTTTGCGAGGTAGTGTTAAGAATAGAGGACTGGGCCTTTGAGGGAATATTCTCACCTGGCCCCTTCTCTGTTCCTCCTTTTGGAGAAAAAAAAAATAAAACGAGGATTTGCAGCTCCCCACTCCCTCCCCTTATAGTCGCCTTGTACAACACGCAGGGAATATGTGGGAAGAATTCTTTCTCCCCTGTCCCTTATATATATATATATATATATATATATATATATATATATATATATATATATATATATATATATATATATATATACATATATATATATATATATATATATATATATATATATATATATATATATATATATATATATATATATATATATTACCTCGGGAAAGAGGAGAAAGAATACTTCTCATGCATTCCTCACGTGTCATAGAAGGAGACTAAAGGGGACAGGAGTGGGTGGCTAGAAACCCTCCACTTCTTGTATTTTAAGTTTCTACAAGGGGAAACAGAAGAAGGGGTCACGTGGGGAGTGCTCATCCACCTCGATGGCTCAGATTGGGGTGTCTAAATGTGTGTGGATGTAACCAAGATGAGAAAATAGGAGAGATAGGTAGTATGTTTGAGGAAAGGAACCTGGATCCTTCGGCTCTGAGTGAAACAAAGCTCAAGTAAAGGGGAAGAGTGGTTTGGGAATGTTTTGGAAGTAAAGTCGGGGTTGGTGAGAGGACAAAAGCAAGGGAAGGAGTAGCACTACACCTGAAACAGGAATGGTGGGAGTATGTGACAGAGTGTAAGAAAGTAAACTCTAGACTGATATGGGTAAACTGAAAGTTGATGGAGAGAGATGGGTGATTATTGGTGCATAATGCACCTTGGCAT
Organism: Panulirus ornatus; assembly: GCF_036320965.1. NCBI lineage: Eukaryota > Metazoa > Arthropoda > Malacostraca > Decapoda > Palinuridae > Panulirus > Panulirus ornatus. The sequence continues at coordinate 26,536,711 of NC_092240.1, forward strand.
GAGAAGAAAGATCAGGAGAGGCAAGTGTTTTGGGAGCAGCTGTGTGAGTGTGTTAGTAGTTTTGATGCACTAGACCGTGTTATAGTGATGGGGGATTTGAATGCAAAGGTGAGTAATGTGGCAGTTGAGGGAATAATTGGTGTACATGGGGTGTTCAGTGTTGCAAATGGAAATGGTGAAGAGCTTGTAGATTTATGTGCTGGAAAAGGATTGGTGATTGGGAATACCTGGTTTAAAAAGAGAGATATACATAAGTATACATATATGTAAGTAGGAGAGATGGCTAGAGAGCGTTATTGGATTACGTGTTAATTGATAGGCGCGTGAAAGAGAGACTTTTGGATGTTAATGTGCTGAGGGGTGCAACTGGAAGGATGTCTGATCATTATCTTGTGGAGACGAAGGTGAAGATATGTAGAGGTTTTCAGAAAAGAAGAGAGACTGTTGGGGTGAAGAGAGTAATGAGAGTAAGTGAGCTTGGGAAGGAGACTTGTGTGAGGAAGTACCAGGAGAGGCTGAGTACAGAATGGAAAAAGGTGAGAACAAAGGACGTAAGGGGAGAGGGGGAGGAATGAGATGTATTTAGGGAAGCAGTGATGGCTTGCTGTGGCATGAGAAGTGTGGGAGGTGGGGAGATTAGAAAGGGTAGTGAGTGGTGGGATGAAGAAGTAAGATTATTAGTGAAAGAGAAGAGAGAGGCATTTGGACGATTTTTGCGGGGAAATTATGCAAATGAGTGGGAGATGTATAAAAGAAAAAGAGGCAGGAGGTCAAGAGAAAGGTGCAAGAGGTGAAAAAAAGGGCAAATGAGAGTTGGGGTGAGAGAGTATCATTAAATTTTAGGGAGAATAAAAAGATGTTTTAGAAGGAGGTAAATAAAGTGCGTAAGACAAAGGAGCAAATGGGAACATCAGTGAAGGGGGCTAATGGGGAGGTGATAACAAGTAGTGGTGATGTGAGGAGATGGAGTGAGTATTTTGAAGGTTTGTTGAATGTGTTTGATGATAGAGTGGCAGATATAGGGTGTTTTGGTTGAGGTGATGTGCAAAGTGAGAGGGTTAGGGAGAATGATTTGGTAAACAGAGAAGAGGTAGTAAAAGCTTTGCAGAAGATGAAAGCCGGCAAGGCAGCAGGTTTGGATGGTATTGCAGTGGAATTTACCAACTTTATTGTTGACTGGTTGGTGAAGTTATCTAATGTATGTATGACTCATGGTGAGGTGCCCGAGAATTGGCAGAATGCTTGCATAGTGCCATTGTACAAAGGCAAAGGGGATAAAAGTGAGTGCTCACATTACAGACCCCACAAAACTTTCCATGGTTTACCCCAGACGCTTCACATGCCCTGGTTCAACCCATTGACAGCACGTCGACCCCGGTAAACCACATCGTTCAAATTCACTCTATTCCTTGCACGCCTTTCGCCCTCTTTCATGTTCAGGACCCGATCACTCAAAATCTTTTTCACTCCATCATTCCACCTCCAATTGGGTCTCCCACTTCTCCTCATTCCGTCCACCTCTGAAACATGTATCCTCTTTGTCAATCTTTCCTCACTCATTGTCTTTATGTGACCAAACCATTTCAATACACCCTCTTCTGCTCTCTCATCCACACTCTTTTTATTACCACACATCTCTCTTACCCATTCATTACTTACTCGATCAAACCTCCTCACACCACATATTGTCCTGAAACATCTCATTTCCAATACATCCACCCTCTTATAGACCACGGCTCGCAACCATATAAAATTGTTGGAGCCACTATTCCTTCAAACATAACCATTTTTGCTTTCCAAGATAAAGGCGAGAAAACCATTTTTGCTTTCCAAGATAATGTTCTCGCCTTCCACACATTTTTAAACTCTCCCAGAACTTTCGCCCGCTCCCCCACCCTTTGAATCACTTCTGCTTCCATATTACCATCTGCTGCCAAATCCTCGCCTAGATATCTAAAACACTTCACTTCCTCCAGTTTTTTTCCATTCAAACTTACCTCCAAATTGACTTGTCCCTCAACCCTCTTGTACCTAATAATCTTGCTCTTATTCAGATTTACTGTCAGCTTTCTTCCTGTCACACACTTTCCCAAACTCAGTCACTAGCTTTTGCAGTTTCTCACCCGAATCAGCCAGCAGCACTTTATCATCAGTCAACAGCAACTGACTCACTTCTTAAGCCCTCTCATCCACAACAGACTGCATACTTGCCCCTCTCTCCAAAACTCTAGCATTCACTTCCCTAACAACCCCATCCAGAAACAAATTAAACAACCATGGAGACGTCACACACCCCTGCCGCAAATCGACATTCAATGAGGACCAATCATTTTCCTCTATTCCTTTACCTACACATGCCTTACATCCTCGATAAAAACTTTTCAACCCCTTTAGGAACGTGTCCCCCACACCATATACTTTTAATACCTTCCACAGAGCATCTCTATTAATTCTATCATATGCCTTCTCAAGATCCATAAATGCTACATGCAAATCCATTTGTTTTTCTAAGTATTTCTCACATACATTCTTCAAAGCAAACACCTGATCCGCACATCCTCTACCACTTCTGAAACCACACTACTCTTCCCCAATCTGATGTTCCGTATATGCCTTCACCCTCTCAATGAATACCCTCGCATATAATTTCCCAGGAATACTCAACAAACATATACCTCTGTAATTTGAACACTTACCTTTATCCCCCTTGCCTTTGTACAATGGCACTATGCATGCATTTTGCCAGTCCTCAGGCATTTCACCATGAGCCATACATACATTGAATATCCTCACCAACTAGTCAACAACACAGTCACCCCTTTTTAGTAAATTCCACTGCGATACCATCCTTGCCAGTTTTCATCTTCCGCAAAGCTTTTACTACCTCTTCTCTGTTTACCAAATCATTCTCCCTGACCCACCTTATTTTGCACACCACCTCAACCAAAACACCCTATATCTGCTACTCTATCATCTAACACAGTCAACAAACCTTCAACATACGCACTTCATCTCCTTCGTACATCACCACTAATTGTTATTACCTCCTCATTAGCCCCCTTCATCGATGTTCCCATTTGTTCTCTTGTCTTACGCACTTTATTTTCCTCCTTCCAAAACCTCTTTTTATCGTACCTAAAATTTAATGATACTCTCACCTCAACTCTCATTTGCCCTCTTTTTCACCTCTTGCACCTTTCTCTTGACCTCCTGCCTCCTTATTTGATACATCTCCCAGTTATTTGGACTATTTCCCAGCAAAAATCGTCCAAATGCCCCTCCCTTCTCTTTCACTAATAATCTTACTTCTTCCTCCCACCACTCATTACCTTTTCTAATCTGCCCACCTCCCTCGCTTCTAATGCCACAAACATCACTGCTTCCCTTAATACATCCCATTCCTCCCCCCACTCCCCTTATGTCCTTTTCTCTCACGTTTTTCCATTTTGCACTGAGTCTCTCCTGGTACTTCCTCACACAAGTCTTCTTCCCAGGTTCACTTACTCTCATCACTCTCTTCACCCCAACAGTCTCTCTTCTTTTCTGAAAACCTCTACAAATCTTCATCTTAGCCTCCACAAGATAATGATCAGACATCCCTCCAGTTGCACCTCTCAGCACATTAACATTTAAAAGTCTCTCTTCCACACATGTATCAATTAACACATAATCCAATAACGCTCTCTGGCCATCTCTCCTACTTACATACATATACTTATGTATATCTCTCTTTTTGAACCAAGTTTTCCCAATCACCAGTGCTTTTTCAGCACACAAATCTACAAGCTCTTCACCATTTCCATTTACAGCATTGGACACCCCATGTACACCAATTAGTCCCTCAACTGCCACATTACTTACCTTTGCATTCAAATCACCCATCACTATAACCCGGCCTCGTGCATCAAAATTGCTAACACACTCACTCAACTGCTCCCAAAAACTAGCGTCTCATGATTTTTCTTCTCATGCCCAGGTGTAGGGGGATGTTGGATGGAAGAGTAGGCAGCTACTAATATGCAAGGGTATATATTGTGATTGTCCCAGACCCATACAGAAATAGTTTCTTTGGAAATCTGACAGCTGAAAATTTCACAAGCCATTTTACTTATGGTCAATTTTCTTATGATGAAAAGGAAAATTGAAATCTAAATATACAAACGAAGAAACTAGGATACCTTTGTTCTACTTTAGTTTCAATATGGCTTGCTGTCTACAGTTCTCTTGTATTACAATAGCATTCCTCAGGTTGAAATGTTATAATCCCTTCCTGACCTGCAGCATGTTATAACCCTTTCCTGAACCGCAGAATGTTGTAACTCCTTCCTGAACCACAGAAAGTTATAAACCCTTCCTGACCTGAAGAATGTTATAGCCCCTTCCTGAACTGCAGAATGTTATAACCCCTTCCTGAACTGCAGAATGTTGTAACCCCCTCCTGAACTGCAGAATGTTGTAACCCCTTCCTGACCTGCAGAATGTTATAACCCCTTCCTGACCTGCAGAATGTTATAAATCCCTTCCCATCTCTAGAATCTTATAACCCTTTCCTGACCTGCAGAATGTTATAACCCCTTCCTGACCCGCAGAATGCCAAATGGAGGAGCCGCTTGGCGACTTCGAGAGGAGGCTACTCAAGGGGCCGGTACCAGTTATGGTCCAACAAGGTATGATTCGCAAATCATGTTTATTACCAAAACTGGGTGGCGTAGGAGGCCTGAGTTAGCCATGGTCAGCCATGACCATGGACGGGCTGTAACATGCTTGTCACAGAAGCAGGCAGCAATAGTACTTACTGCAAATGACATGTTCTTATTAACAAAGAATTTTCCAAGCTTTACACAAACTTTGTGTATACAGATGCCCTAGTTAGTCAGCCAGCAGTTAGTGACACTGTCATGTGCCAGAATTTACAATGAACAATAGAGGATAAAGAAAGGGTCATTCTGAGGATTTCAATCTCCCAGAAATCAACAGGCAAACTATCTCAGTTGCAGAAGGTGAATCTGCTAGACTTATCAGCTTTGTCTGAGACAATTTTCGATAGTGAACCGCCATAGAGCTGACAAGGAATGCTAATATATTTGGTGAGCATCTAGGCACTTGTGACCATGACACGTTTAGCTTCGATGTAAAAATCAAAACCGAGACCCCTAAGATCAGTATTATTACCCCTGATTTTGAAAGAGTCTCACCCTTTTTGGTCCATACCCAGAAGAATTATGGGCCAGTTTTAAGCATCAGTTTATGCACCAAAACATTCATTCCCATGCACGAAAGAAACAATAAAACTAACAGCAGGTCTGAATGGTACTCCTTAGATATTGCACGAGCTATACAGTGCAATGATAAACTCTACAAGCTTTAAGAAGTCAGATAATGACCCATATATTGCAAAGCAATAAAACAGTTAGGCGAGACGTGAAAAGACTTATCAAGCAAGCAAAGAGAGAAACTGAAGCGTGTACTGCACCAGATGGTGACATAGATCCTAAAAGATTTTGTAGATATATAAATAATAAAAAACATATATGGTAACTTTAGTAAACGAAGATGAGGAACCTATTGTGGATGTTAAAAGCATAGTAACAATCCTGAAATTTTTTTGTTTTTGTTTTCACACTAGCAAGGAGCGACACTGTTAGAGAAGTACTAACTCTGACAAGTTGAGGTCTTATAATAAAGTCCAGGGTTTGATTGACTTTATCCTTTATTCAAAAATGTCAAACATGAAAATGCCGAACTATATTTTCATTAATTCTCCCCAGGATGGAATAATTCCGCAGGACTGGAAAGTGGTAACGTCACTCCTATATTCAAAAAGGGAAGACGTGAAATGCCTGGCAATTACCATCCTATTCACCTCACATCAGTTACATATGAAAACTTCTGAAGTCGATTATCAGATAAAAGCAAAGCCTAGTTAGAACAAAACTACACAGTATGGTTTTAGAAGGCACACACCATGCCACAAATTTCATCATGAGCTAATCAGTACTCACGGCAGGACAAAAGCAATAGATTATATATTTCTGGACTTCCAAAAAGCATTCGACAAAGTCCCCCATGTTGAACTGATGCATAAAGGCTGGGCCTTGGGGATTACTGGTTGCATAAGAAGCTTGATAGAATCCTTTTAACATTATAGGAGGCACAGAGTTGCAATGAATGGTGAATCATTACTTGGATCACCTGTTACTTAACATTAGAGTTTCCCAGGGATCAGTCCTTTAGCCTATATATTTCATCATTTACAGTGATGATATTAATTTTTTCCATACTATTTGCCATTTCCCACAATAGTGAGGTAGTATTAAGAACAGAAGACTGAGCCTTTGAGGGAATATCTTCACTTGGCCCCTTTCTCTGTTCCTCTTTTAAATTGAAAAAAAAAAAAAGAGAGGGAAGGATTTCCAGCTCCCTGCTCCCTCCCCTTTTAGTTGCCTTCTATGACATGCAGGGAAAACATGGGAGGCATTCTTTCTGCCCTATCCCCAGGGATAATTTTGAGTGATTGGGGCCTGAACATACAAGAGTGTGAAAGGCGTGCAAGGGATAAAGTGAATTGGAACAATGTGGTATACTGGGGTCAACATGCTGTCAATGGATTGAACCAGGGCACGCAAAGCGTCTGGGGTAAAACATGGAAAGCTCTGCGGGGCCGGGACGTGGAAAGGGAGCTGCGGCTTCGGCGCACCACACATGACAGCTAGAGTGTCTTGTCCCTTCCTAGCGCTACCTCGCACGCACGCGGGGGGAAGGGGGTGTCATTTCATGTGTAGCGGGTGGTGGAGGGAATGGATGAAGGCAGCATGTATGAATATGTGCATGTATATATATGTATATGTCTGTGTATATATATGTACATGTTGAAATATATAGGTACATATATGTGCGTGTGTGGGCACCTATGATATTGATGTAAGGCTGAATAACTCAGTGTCCAAATTTGCAAATGAAACAAAGATCAGCAATGAAGAAGATAGAGTAGAATTAAAAGGGAATTTAGACAAAATCGCTGAACGGCCTAGAGAGTGGCAAATGCCATTTAACGTCAATAAATGTCAGATGTTACAAGTAGGAAACCTCAACAAAAAATGCTATGAACCAATGGGTCACAAGATAAAGGATACCACTTGTGTGAGGTATGGGTCACTGTCTCCACAACTCCAAATTCTCCCACCATTGTAATGAAGCTGCCAAGAAAGCAGATAGAATGTTAGGATTTATTAACAGAAGTCTTGCATATAAAAGCAAAGGTTGTAATATTGCCATTATACCAATGCCCAGTTAGACCATACCTAAAATATGTGGTCGAACAGTGCAGCGAAGATCAACTAAACTGATTCCTTCCTTGCATAACAAAACATGCAAGCACTAATTGCAAGAAATAAGCAGGCATCTGAGGTAAATTAGGGAATGTTTTGATATTTTAAAGGATTCAACAATGACGACGTCATAAGTTTCCTTACGAGAGCACCAAAACTTAAGAGGTCACCAAGTTAATCTGGACTGTACAAAATATTCAACGAAACAGCAGCAATCAAATGTACAGCCACTTGAAAACTGCCTTCAATACTGAGCTTTAGCGTAAAATCTAGTCCAGATTCTGAAGTACATACACACAAATATGGGGCTTCTGTGCTGTGGTTCTGCCACAAAAAAAAGAGAAAACAATAATGCAAACACACAAAGAGTTGATATATATATATATATATATATATATATATATATATATAACAAGTAGTGGTGATGTGAGAAGGAGATGGAGTGAGTATTTTGAAGGTTTGTTGAATGTGTATGATGATAGAGTGGCAGATATAGGGTGTTTTGGTCGAGGTGGTGTGCAAAGTGAGAGGGTTAGGGAAAATGATTTGGTAAACAGAGAAGAGGTAGTGAAAGCTTTGCGGAAGATGAAAGCCGGCAAGGCAGCAGGTTTGGATGGTATTGCAGTGGAATTTATTAAAAAAGGGGGTGACTGTATTGTTGACTGGTTGGTAAGGTTATTTAATGTATGTATGACTCATGGTGAGGTGCCTGAGGATTGGCGGAATGCGTGCATAGTGCCATTGTACAAAGGCAAAGGGGATAAGAGTGAGTGCTCAAATTACAGAGGTATAAGTTTGTTGAGTATTCCTGGTAAATTATATGGGAGGGTATTGATTGAGAGGGTGAAGGCATGTACAGAGCATCAGATTGGGGAAGAGCAGTGTGGTTTCAGAAGTGGTAGAGGATGTGTGGATCAGGTGTTTGCTTTGAAGAATGTATGTGAGAAATACTTAGAAAAGCAAATGGATTTGTATGTAGCATTTATGGATCTGGAGAAGGCATATGATAGAGTTGATAGAGATGCTCTGTGGAAGGTATTAAGAATATATGGTGTGGGAGGAAAGTTGTTAGAAGCAGTGAAAAGTTTTTATCGAGGATGTAAGGCATGTGTACGTGTAGGAAGAGAGGAAAGTGATTGGTTCTCAGTGAATGTAGGTTTGCGGCAGGGGTGTGTGATGTCTCCATGGTTGTTTAATTTGTTTATGGATGGGGTTGTTAGGGAGGTAAATGCAAGAGTTTTGGAAAGAGGGGCAAGTATGAAGTCTGTTGGGGATCAGAGAGCTTGGGAAGTGAGTCAGTTGTTGTTCGCTGATGATACAGCGCCTCCCACACCATATATTCTTAATACCTTCCACAGAGCATCTCTATCAACTCTATCATATGCCTTCTCCAGATCCATAAATGCTACATACAAATCCATTTGCTTTTCTAAGTATTTCTCACATACATTCTTCAAAGCAAACACCTGATCCACACATCCTCTACCACTTCTGAAACCACACTGCTCTTCCCCAATCTGATGCTCTGTACATGCCTTCACCCTCTCATTCAATATCCTCCCATATAATTTACCAGGAATACTCAACAAACTTATACCTCTGTAATTTGAGCACTCACTCTTATCCCCTTTGCCTTTGTACAATGGCACTATGCACGCATTCCGCCAATCCTCAGGCACCTCACCATGAGTCATACATACATTAAATAACCTTACCAACCAGTCAACAATACAGTCACCCCCTTTTTTAATAAATTCCACTGCAATACCATCCAAACCTGCTGCCTTGCCGGCTTTCATCTTCCGCAAAGCTTTTACTACCTCTTCTCTGTTTACCAAATCATTTTCCCTAACCCTCTCACTTTGCACACCACCTCGACCAAAACACCCTAGATCTGCCACTCTATCATGAAACACATTCAACAAACCTTCAAAATACTCACTCCATCTCCTTCTCACATCACCACTACTTGTTATCACCTCCCCATTTGCGCCCTTCACTGAAGTTCCCATTTGCTCCCTTGTCTTACGCACTTTATTTACCTCCTTCCAGAACATCTTTTTATTCTCCCCAAAATTTAATGATACTCTCTCACCCCAACTCTCATTTGCCCTCTTTTTCACCTCTTGCACCTCTTTCACCTATATATATATATATATATATATATATATATATATATATATATATATATATATATATATATATATTACATATATATATTTTTTTTTTCATACTATTCGCCATTTCCCGCGTTTGCGAGGTAGCGTTAAGAACAGAGGACTGGGCCTCAGAAGGAAAATCCCCACCTGGCCCCCCTCTCCGTTCCTTCCTTTGGAAAATAAAAAAAAAAACGAGAGGGAAGGATTTCCAGCCACCCACTCCCTCCCCTTTTAGTCGCCTGCTATGACACGCAGGGAATACATGGGAAGCATTCTTTCTCCCCTATCCCCAGGGATAATATATATATATATATATATATCCTCGATAAGGCATGTGTACGTGTAGGAAGAGAGGAAAGTGATTGGTTCTCAGTGAATGTAGGTTTGCGGCAGGGGTGTGTGATGTCTCCATGGTTGTTTAATTTGTTTATGGATGGGGTTGTTAGGGAGGTAAATGCAAGAGTTTTGGAAAGAGGGGCAAGTATGAAGTCTGTTGGGGATGAGAGAGCTTGGGAAGTGAGTCAGTTGTTGTTCGCTGATGATACAGCGCTGGTGGCTGATTCATGTGAGAAACTGCAGAAGCTGGTGACTGAGTTTGGTAAAGTGTGTGGAAGAAGAAAGTTAAGAGTAAATGTGAATAAGAGCAAGGTTATTAGGTACAGTAGGGTTGAAGGTCAAGTCAATTGGGAGGTAAGTTTGAATGGAGAAAAACTGGAGGAAGTAAAGTGTTTTAGATATCTGGGAGTGAATCTGGCAGCGGATGGAACCATGGAAGCGGAAGTGGATCATAGGGTGGGGGAGGGGGCGAAAATTCTGGGGGCCTTGAAGAATGTGTGGAAGTCGAGAACATTATCTCGGAAAGCAAAAATGGGTATGTTTGAAGGAATAGTGGTTCCAACAATGTTGTATGGTTGCGAGGCGTGGGCTATGGATAGAGTTGTGCGCAGGAGGATGGATGTGCTGGAAATGAGATGTTTGAGGACAATGTGTGGTGTGAGGTGGTTTGATCGAGTGAGTAACGTAAGGGTAAGAGAGATGTGTGTAAATAAAAAGAGCGTGGTTGAGAGAGCAGAAGAGGGTGTTTTGAAGTGGTTTGGGCACATGGAGAGAATGAGTGAGGAAAGATTGACCAAGAGGATATATGTGTCGGAGGTGGAGGGAACGAGGAGAAGAGGGAGACCAAATTGGAGGTGGAAAGATGGAGTGAAAAAGATTTTGTGTGATCAGGGCCTGAACATGCAGGAGGGTGAAAGGAGGGCAAGGAATAGAGTGAATTGGAGCGATGTGGTATACCGGGGTTGACGTGCTGTCAGTGGATTGAATCAAGGCATGTGAAGCGTCTGGGGTAAACCATGGAAAGCTGTGTAGGTATGTATATTTGCGTGTGTGGATGTATGTATATACATGTGTATGGGGGGGGTTGGGCCATTTCTTTCGTCTGTTTCCTTGCGCTACCTCGCAAACGCGGGAGACAGCGACAAAGTATAAAAAAAAAAAAAAAAATATATATATATATATATATATATATATATATATATATTATTTATATTATATATATTATATATATATAATTCCCTGGGGATAGGGGAGAAAGAATACTTCCCACGTATTCCCTGCGTGTCGTAGAAGGCGACTAAAAGGGAAGGGAGCGGGGGGCTGGAAATCCTCCCCTCTCGTTTTTTTTTTTCTTTTTTTTTCCAAAAGAAGGAACAGAGACGAGGGCCAGGTGAGGATATTCCCTCAAAGGCCCAGTCCTCTGTTCTTAACGCTACCTCGCTATCGCGGGAAATGGCGAATAGTATGAAAAAAAAAAATATATATATATATATATATATATATATATATATATATATATATATATATATATATATATATATATATATATAAATAAATAAATAAATAGATATAAATATATATAGGGGAGAAAAAATACTTCCCACGTATTCCCTGCATGTCGTAGAAGGCGACTAAAAGGGAAGGGAGCGGGGGGCTGGAAATCCTCCCCTCTCATTTTTTTTTTAAATTTTCGAAAAGAAGGAACAGAGAAGGGGGCCATATGAGGATATTCCCTCAAAGGCCCAGTCCTCTGTTCTTAACGCTACCTCGCTAATGCGGGAAATGGCGAATAGTATGAAAAAAAAAAAAAAAATATATATATACATATATATATATATATATATATATATATATATATATATATATTCTTTCTTTTCTTTTGTACTATTCGCCATTTCCCGCAATAGCGAGGTAGCGTTAAGAACAGAGGACTGGTCCTTTGAGAGAATATCCTCACCTGGCCCCCTTCTCTGTTCCTTCTTTTGGAAAATTGAAAAAAAAACGAGAGGGGAGGATTTCCAGCAACCCGCTCCCTCCCCTTTTAGTCGCCTTCTACGACACGCAGGGAATACGTGGGAAGCATTCTTTCTCCCCTATCCCCAGGGATATATATATATATATATATATATATATATATATATATATATATATATATATTTTATCTATTTATTTATTTTGCTTTGTCGCTGTCTCCCGCGTTTGCGAGGTGGTGCAATGAAACAGACGAAAGAAAATGGCCCAACCCACCCCCATACCCATGTATATACATACATGTCCACCCACACAAATATACATACCTATACATCTCAATATATATATATATATATATATATATATATATATATATATATATATATATATATATATATATATATATATATATATCTTACTTCTTCATTTCACCACTCACTACCTTTTCTAATCAACCCACCTCCCACTCTTCTCATGCCACAAGCATCTTTTGCGCAATCCATCTCTGATTCCCTAAATACATCCCATTCCTCCCCCACTCCCCTTACTTCCATTGTTCTCACCTTTTTCCATTCTGTACTCAGTCTCTCCTGGTACTTCCTCACACAAGTCTCCTTCCCAAGCTCACTTACTCTCACCACCCTCTCCCCCCCAACATTCACTCTTCTTTTCTGAAAACCCATACAAATCTTCACCTTAGCCTCCACAAGATAATGATCAGACATCCCTCCAGTTGCACCTCTCAGCACATTAACATCCAAAAGTCTCTCTTTCGCGCACCTGTCAACTAACACGCAATCCAATAACGCTCTCTGGCCATCTCTCCTACTTACATACGTATACTTATGTATATCTCGTTTTTTAAACCAGGTATTCCCAATCACCAGTCCTTTTTCAGCACATAAATCTACAAGCTCTTCACCATTTCCATTTACAACACTGAACACTCCATGTATACCAATTATTCCCTCAACTGCCACATTACTCACATTTGCATTCAAATCACCCATCACTATAACCCGGTCTCGTGCATCAAAACCACTAACACACTCATTCAGCTGCTCCCAAAACACTTGCCTCTCATGATCTTTCTTCTCATGCCCAGGTGCATATGCACCAATAATCACCCATCTCTCTCCATCAACTTTTAGGCATTTGGACGATTTTTGCAGGGAAAAAATGCAATTGAGTGGGAGATGTATAAAAGAAAGAGACAGGAGGTCAAGAGAAAGGTGCAAGAGGTGAAAAAGAGGGCAAATGAGAGTTGGAGTGAGAGAGTATCATTAAATTTTAGGGAGAATAAAAAAAAGATGTTCTGGAAGGAGGTAAATAAAGTGCGTAAGACAAGGGAGCAAATGGGAACTTCAGTGAAGGGCACAAATGGGGAGGTGATAACAAGTAGTGGTGATGTGAGAAGGAGATGGAGTGAGTATTTTGAAGGTTTGTTGAATGTGTTTCATGATAGAGTGGCAGATATAGGGTGTTTTGGTTGAGGTGGTGTGCAAAGTGAGAGGGTTAGGGAAAATGACTTGGTAAACAGAGAAGAGGTAGTAAAAGCTTTGCGGAAGATGAAAGCCGGCAAGGCAGCAGGTTTTGGCTGGTATTGCAGTGGAATTTATTAAAAAAGGGGGTGACTGTACTGTTCACTGGTTGGTAAGGTTATTTAATGTATGTATGACTCATGGTGAGTTGCCTGAGGATTGGCGGAATGGGTGCATAGTGCCATCGTACAAAGGCAAAGGGGATAAGAGTGAGTGCTCAAATTACAGAGGTATAAGTTTGTTGAGTATTCCTGGTAAATTATATGGGAGGGTATTGACTGAGAGGGTGAAGGCATGTACAGAGCATTAGATTGGGGAAGAGCAGTGTGGTTTCAGAAGTGGTAGAGGATGTGTGGATCAGGTGTTTGCTTTGAAGAATGTATGTGAGAAATACTTAGAAAAGCAAATGGATTTGTATGTAGCATTTATGGATCTGGAGAAGGCATATGATAGAGTTGATGGAGATGCTCTGTGGAAGGTATTAATAATATATGGCGTGAGAGGCAAGTTGTTAGAAGCAGTGAAAAGTTTTTATCGAGGATGTAAGGCATGTGTACGTGTAGGAAGAGAGGAAAGTGATTGGTTCTCAGTGAATGTAGGTTTGCGGCAGGGGTGTGTGATGTCTCCATGGTTGTTTAATTTGTTTATGGATGGGGTTGTTAGGGAGGTGAATGCAAGAGTTTTGGAAAGAGAGGCAAGTATGAAGTCTGTTGTGGATGAGAGATCTTGGGAAGTGAGTCAGTTGTTGTTCGCTGATGATACAGCACTGGTGGCTGATTCATGTGAGAAACTGCAGAAGCTGGTGACTGAGTTTGGTAAAGTGTGTGAAAGAAGAAAGTTAAGAGTAAATGTGAATAAGAGCAAGGTTATTACATACAGTAGGGTTGAGGGTCAAGTCAATTGGGAGATAAGTTTGAATGGAGGAAAACTGGAGGAAGTGAAGTGTTTTAGATATCTGGGAGTGGATCTGGCAGCGGATGGAACCATGGAAGTGGAAGTGAATCATAGGGTGGGGGAGGGGGTGAAAATCCTGGGAGCCTTGAAGAATGTGTGGAAGTCGAGAACATTATCTTGGAAAGTAAAAATAGGTATGTTTGAAGGAATAGTGGTTCCAACGATGTTGTATGGTTGCGAGGCGTGGGCTATGGATAGAGTTGTGGGCAGGAGGGTGGATGTGCTGGAAATGAGATGTTTGAGGACAATGTGTGGTGTGAGGTGGTTTGATCGAGTAAGTAATGTAAGGGTAAGAGAGATGTGTGGAAATAAAAAGAGTGTGGTTAAGAGAGCAGAAGAGGGTGTTTTGAAATGGTTTGGGCACATGGAGAGAATGAGTGAGGAAAGATTGACCAAGAGGATATATGTGTCGGAGGTGGAGGGAACGAGAAGTGGGAGACCAAACTGGAGGTGGAAAGATGGAGTGAAAAAGATTTTGAGTGATCGGGTCTGAACATGCAGGAGGGTGAAAGGCGGGCAAGGAATAGAGTGAATTGGATCGATGTGGTATACCGGGGTTGACGTGCTGTCGGTGGATTGAATCAGGGCATGTGAAGCGTCTGGGGTAAACCATGGAAAGTTGTGTGGGGCCTGGATGTGGAAAGAGGGCTGTGGTTTTGGGCATTATTGCGTGACAGCTGGAGACTGAGTGTGAACGAATGGGGCCTTAGTTGTCTTTTCCTAGTGCTACCTCGCACACATGAGGGGGGAGGAGGATGGTATTCCATGTGTGGCGAGGTGGCGATGGGAATGAATAGGGGCAGGCAGTGTGAATTGTGTGCATGGGTATATATGTATGTGTCTGTGTGTGTATATATGTGTACATTGAGATGTATAGGTATGTATATTTGCTTGTGTGGGCATGTGTGTGTGTACATTGTGTATGGGGGTGTGTTGTGCCATTTCTTTCGTCTGTTTCCTTGCGCTACCTCGCAAACGCGGGAGACAGCGACAAAGCAAAATAAATAAAACAAATAATATATATATATGGATCCCTGGGGATAGGGGA
Source organism: Panulirus ornatus (assembly GCF_036320965.1). NCBI lineage: Eukaryota > Metazoa > Arthropoda > Malacostraca > Decapoda > Palinuridae > Panulirus > Panulirus ornatus. The sequence goes on from NC_092240.1 coordinate 26,552,048, forward strand.
GAAAGAATACTGCTCATGCATTCCTCACGTGTCGTAGAAGGCGACTAAAGGGGACGGGAGCGTGGGGCCAGAAACCCTCCCCTCCTTGTATTTTAACTTTCTAAAAGGGGAAACAGAAGAAGGAGTCACGCTAGGAGTGCTCATCCTCCTCGAAGGCTCAAATTGGGGTGTCTAAATGTGTGTGGATGTAACCAAGATGAGAAAAAAGGAGAGATAGGTAGTATGTTTGAGGAAAGGAACCTGGATGTTTTGGCTCTGAGTGAAACGAAGCTCAAGGGTAAAGGGGAAGAGTTGTTTGGGAATGTCTTGGGAGTAAAGTCAGGGGTTAGTGAGAGGACAAGAGCAAGGGAAGGAGTAGCACTACTCCTAAATCAGGAGTTGTGGGAGTATGTGATAGAGTGTAAGAAAGTAAATTCTAGATTGATATGGGTAAAACTGAAAGTTGATGGAGAGAGATGGGTGGATTATTGGTGCATATGCACCTGGGCATGAGAAGAAAGATCATGAGAGGCAAGTGTTTTGGGAGCAGCTGAATGAGTGTGTTAGTGGTTTTGATGCACAAGACCGGGTTATAGTGATGGGTGATTTGAATGCAAAGGTGAGTAATGTGGCAGTTGAGGGAATAATTGGTATACATGGAGTGTTCAGAGTTGTAAATGGAAATGGTGAAGAGCTTGTAGATTTATGTGCTGAAAAAGGACTGGTGATTGGGAATACCTGGTTTAAAAAGCGAGATATACATAAGTATACGTATGTAAGTAGGAGAGATGGCCAGAGAGTGTTATTGGATTACGTGTTAATTGATAGACGCACGAAAGAGAGACTTTTGGATGTTAATGTGCTGAAAGGTGCAACTGGAGGGATGTCTGATCATTATCTTGGTGAGGCGAAGGTGAAGATTTGTGGGGGTTTTCAGAAAAGAAGAGAGAATGTTGGGGTGAAGAGAGTGGTGAGAGTAAGTGAGCTTGGGAAGGAGACTTGTGTGAGGAAGTACCAGGAGAGACTGAGTACAGTATGGAAAAAGGTGAGAACAAAGGAGGTAAGGGGAGTGGGGGAGGAATGGGATGTATTCAGGGAAGCAATGATGGCTTGCGCAAAAGAAGTTTGAGGCATGAGAAGCGTGGGAGATGGGTTGATTAGAAAAGGTAGTGAGTGGTGGGATGAAGAAGTAAGATTATTAGTGAAAGAGAAGAGAGAGGCATTTGGATAATTTTAGCAGGGAAAAAATGCAAATGATTGGGAGAGGTATAAAAGAAAGAGGCAGGAAGTCAAGAGAAAGGTGCAAGAGGTGAAAAAGAGGGCAAATGAGAGTTGGGGTGAGAGAGTATCATTAAATTTTAGGGAGAATAAAAAGATGTTTTGGAAGGAGGTAAATAAAGTGCGTAAGACAAGGGAGCAAATGGGAACTTCAGTGAAGGGGGCTAATGGGGAGGTGATAACAAGTAGTGGTGATGTGAGAAGGAGATGGAGAGAGTATTTTGAAGGTTTGTTGAATGTGTTTGATGACAGAGTGGCAGATATAGGGTGTTTTGGTCGAGTGGTTTGCAAAGTGAGAGGGTTAGGGAAAATGATTTGGTAAATAGAGAAGAGGTAGTAAAAGCTTTACGGAAGATGAAAGCTGGCAAGGCAGCAGGTTTGGATGGTATTGCAGTGGAATTTATTAAAAAAGGGGGTGACTGTATTGTTGACTGGTTGGTAAGGTTATTTAATGTATATATGATTCATGGTGAGGTGCCTGAGGATTGGCGGAATGCGTGCATAGTGCCATTGTACAAAGGCAAAGGGGATAAGAGTGAGTGCTCAAATTACAGAGGTATAAGTTTGTTGAGTATTCCTGGTAAATTATATGGGAGGGTATTGATTGAGAGGGTGAAGGCATGTACAGAGCATCAGACTGGGGAAGAGCAGTGTGGTTTCAGAAGTGGTAGAGGATGTGTGGATCAGGTGTTTGCTTTGAAGAATGTATGTGAGAAATACTTAGAAAAACAAATGGATTTGTAAGTAGCATTTATGGATCTGGAGAAGGCATATGATAGAGTTGATAGAGATGCTCTGTGGAAGGTTTTAAGAATATATGGTGTGGGAGGCAAGTTGTTAGAAGCAGTGAAAAGTTTTTATCGAGGATGTAAGGCATGTGTACGTGTAGGAAGAGAGGAAAGTGATTGGTTCTCAGTGAATGTAGGTTTGCGGCAGGGGTGTGTGATGTCTCCATGGTTGTTTAATTTGTTTACGGATGGGGTTGTTAGGGAGGTGAATGCAAGAGTTTTGGAAAGAGGGGCAAGCATGCAGTCTGTTGTGGATGAGAGACCTTGGGAAGTGAGTCAGTTGCTGTTCGCTGATGATACAGTGCTGGTGGCTGATTCATGCGAGAAACTGCAGAAGCTGGTGACTGAGTTTGGTAAAGTGTGTGAAAGAAGAAAGTTAAGAGAGTAAATGTGAATAAGAGCAAGGTTATTAGGTACAGTAGTGTTGAGGGTCAAGTCAATTGGGAGGTAAGTTTGAATGGAGAAAAACTGTAGGAAGTAAAGTGTATTAGAATCTGGGAGTGGATCTGGCAGCGGATGGAACCATGGAAGCAGAAGTGAATCATAGGGTGGGGGAGGGGGCGAAAATCCTGGGAGCCTTGAAGAATGTGTGGAAGTCGAGAACATTATCTCGGAAAGGAAAAATGAGTATGTTTGAAGGAATAGTGGTTCCAACAATGTTGTATGGTTGCGAGGCGTGGGCTATGGATAGAGTTATGCGCAGGAGGGTGGATGTGCTGGAAATGAGATGTTTGAGGACAATATGTGGTGTGAGGTGGTTTGATTGAGTAAGTAATGTAAGGGTAAGAGAGATGTGTGGAAATAAAAAGAGCGTGATTGAGAGAGCAGAAGAGGGTGTTTTGCAATGGTTTGGGCACATGGAGAGAATGAGTGAGGAAAGATTGACCAAGAGGATATATGTGTCAGAGGTGGAGGGAACGAGGAGAAGTGGGAGACCAAATTGGAGGTGGAAAAATGGAGTGAAAAATATTTTGTGTGATCGGGGCCTGAACATGCAGGAGGGTGAAAGGCGTGCAAGGAATAGAGTGAATTGGAACGATGTGTTATACCGGGGTCGACATGCTGTCAATGGATTGAACCAGGGCATGTGAAGCGTCTGGGGTAAACCATGGAAAGTTGTGTGGGGCCTGGATGTGGAAAGGGAGCTGTGGTTTCGATGCATTATTACATGACAGCTAGAGACTGAGTGTGAACGAATGGGGCCTTTGGTGTCTTTTCCTATTGCTACCTTGCACACATGAGGGGGGAGGGGGTTGTTATTCTATGTATGCCGAGGTGGCGATGGGAACAAATAAAGGCAGACAGTATGAATTATGTACATGTGTATATATGTATATGTCTGTGTGTGTATATATATGTGTACATTGAGATGTATAGGTATGTATATTTGCGTGTGTGGATGTGTCTGTATATACATGTGTATGTGGGTGGGTTGGGCCATTCTTTCGTCTGTTTCCTTGCGCTACCTCGCTAACGTGGGAGACAGTGACAAAGCAAAATAGAAAAAAAAATAAAATAAATATATATATATATATATATATATATATATATATATATATATATATATATATATATATATATATATATATATATATATATATATTTTCATACTATTTGCCATTTCCCGTGATAGCGAGGTAGCGTTAAGAATAGAGGACTGAGCCTTTGAGGGAATATCCTCACCTGGCCCCCTTCTCTGTTCCTTCTTTTGGAACATGAAAGAGTGGCCCAATTCACCCACATACACATGTATATACATACACGTCCACACACGCAAATATACATACGTATACATCTCAACTTATACATATATATATACACACAGACATATATACACATGTACATAATTTATACTGTCTGCCTTTATTCATTCCCATTGCCACCTCGGCATACATAGAATAACAACCCCCTCCCCCCTCATGTGTGCAAGGTAGCAATAGGAAAAGACAACAGAGGCCACATTCATTCACACTCAGTCTCTAGCTGTCATGTAATAATGCACCAAAACCACAGCTCCCTTTCCACATCCAGTCCCCACAGAACTTGCCATGGTTTACCCCAGACGCTTCACATGCCCAGGATCAATCCATTAACAGCACATCAAACCCGGTATACCACATCATTTCAATTCACTCTATTCCTTGCACGCCTTTCACCCTCCTGCATGCTCAGGCCCCGATCACTAAAAATCTTTTTCACTCCAGCTCTCCACCTCCAATTTGGTCTCCCACTTCTCCGCGTTCCCTCCACCTCTGACACATATATCCTCTTTGTCAATCTTTCCTCACTCATTCTCTCAATGTGACCAAACCATTTCAAAACACCCTCTTCTGCTCTCTCAATCACACTCTTTTTATTACCACACATCTCTCTTACCCTATTATTACTTACTCGATCAAACCACTTCACACCACATATTGTCCTCAAACATCTCATTTCCAGCACATCCACCCTCGTACGCAAAACTCTATCCATAGCCCACGCCTCACAACCATACAACATTGTTGGAACCACTATTCCTTTTTGCTTTCCGAGATGATGTTCTCAACTTCCACACATTCTTCAAGGCTCCCAGAATTTCCGCCCCCCTACCCCACCCTAAGATTCACTTCCGCTTCCATGGTTCCATCCACTGCCAAATCCACTCCCAGATATCTAAAACACTTCACTTCTTCCAGTTTTTCTCCATTCAAACTTACCTCCCAATTGACTTGACCCTCAACCCTATTGTATCTAATAACCTTGCTCTTATTCACATTTACTCTCAACTTTCTTCTTTCACACACTTTACCAAACTCAGTCACCAGCTTCTGCAGTTTCTCACATGAATCAGCCACCAGCGCTGTATCATCAGTGAACAACAACTGACTCACTTCACAAGCTCTCTCATCCACAAGAGACTGCATACTTGCCCCTCTTTCCAAAACTCTTGCATTTACCTCCCTAACAACCCCATCCATAAACAAATTAAACAACCATGGAGGCATCACACACCCCTGCCGCAAACCTACATTCACAGAGAACCAATCACTTTCCTCTCTTCCTACACGTACACATGCCTTACATCCTCGATAAAAACTTTTCACTGCTTTTAACAACTTGCCTCCCACACCATATATTCTTAATACCTCCCACAGAGCTTCTCTATCAACTCTATCATATGCCTTCTCTAGATCCATAAATGCTACATACAAATCCATTTGCTCTTCTAAATATTTCTCACATACATTCTTCAAAGCAAACACCTGATCCACACATCCTCTACCACTTCTGAAACCACACTGCTCTACCCTAATCTGATGCTCTGTACATGCCTTCACCCTCTCAATCAATACCCTCCCATATAATTTCCCAGGAATACTCAACAAACTAATACCTCTGTAGTCTGAGCACTCACCTTTGTCCCCTTTGCCTTTGTACAATGGCACTTTGCAAGCATTCCGCCAATCCTCAGGCACCTCACCATGAATCATACATACCTTAAATAACCTTACCAACCAGTCAACAATACAATCACCCCCTTTTTTAATAAATTCCACTGCAATACCATCCAAACCTGCTGCCTTGCCAGCTTTCATCTTCCGCAAAGCCCCCACTACCTCTTCTCTGTTTACCAAATCACCCTAACCCTCTCACTTTGCACACTACCTCGACCAAAAGGCCCTATATCTGCCACTCTATCATCAAACACATTCAACAAATCTTCAAAATACTCACTCCATCTCCTTACACATCACCACTACTTGTTATCACCTCCCCATTAGCCCCCTTCACTGAAGTTCCCATTTGTTCCCTATTCTTACACACTTTATTTACCTCTTTCCAAAACATCTTTCTATTCTCCATAATATTTAATGATACTCTCTCACCCCATCTCTCATTTGCCCTCTTTTTCACCTCTTGCACCTTTCTCTTGACCTCCTGCCTCTTTCTTTTATACATTTCCCACTCATTTGCATTATTTCCTTCCAAAAATCGTCCAAACGCCTCTCTCTTCTCTTTCACTAATAATCTTACTTCTTCATCCCACAACTCACTACCCTTTCTAATCTGCCCACCTCCCACGCTTCTCATGCCTCAAGCTTCTTTTGCGCAAGCCATCATTCCTTCCCTGAATACATCCCATTCCTCCCCCACTCTCCTTATCTCCTTTGTTCTCACCTTTTTCCATTCTGTACTCAGTCTCTCCTGGTACTTCCTCACACAAGCCTGCTTCCCAAGCTCACTTACTCTCACCACTCTCTGCTTTTCTGAAAACTTCTACAAATGTTCACCTCCGCCTCCACAAGATAATGATCAGACACCCCTCCAGCTGCACCTCTCAGCATATTAACATCCAAAAGTCTCTCTTTCGCGCGCCTATCAATTAACACATAATCCAATAATGCTCTCTGGCCATCTCTCATACTTACATACGTATACTTATGTATATCTCTCCTTTTAAACCAGGTATTCCCAATCACCAGTCCTTTTTCAGCACATAAATCTACAAGCTCTTCACCATTTCCACTTACAACTCTGAACACCCCATGTATACCAATTATTTCCTCAACTGCTACATTACTCACCTTTGCATTCAAATCACCCATCACTATAACCTGGTCTCGTGCATCAAAACCACTAACACACTCATTCAGCTGCTGCCAAAACACTTGCCTTTCATGATCTTTCTTCTCATGCCCAGGTGCATATGCCCAAATAATCACCCATCTCTCTCCATCAACTTTCAGTTTTACCCATATCAATCTAGAGTTTACTTTCTTACACTCTATCACATACTCCCACCACTCCTGTTTCAGGAGTAGTGCTACTCCTTCCCTTGCTCTTGTCCTCTCACTAACCCCTGACTTTACTCCCAAGACATTCCCAAACCACTCTTCCCCTTTACCCTTGAGCTTTGTTTCACTCAGAGCCAAAACATCCAGGTTCCTTTCCTAGAACGTACTACCTATCTCTACTTTTTTCTCATCTTGGTTACATCCACACACATTTACACTTCAATCTGAGCCTTCGAGGAAGATGAGCACTCCCTAGATGACTCCTTCTTCTGTTTCCCCTTATATATATATATATATATATATATATATATATATATATATATATATATATATATATATATATATATATATATATATATTTTTTTTTTTTTTTATTATACTTTGTCGCTGTCTCCCGCGTTTGCGAGGTAGTGCAAGGAAACAGACGAAAGAAATGGCTCAACCTCCCCCATACACATGTATATACATACGTCCACACACGCAAATATACATACCTACACAGCTTTCCATGGTTTACCCCAGACGCTTCACATGCCTTGATTTAATCCACTGACAGCACGTCAACCCCGGTATACCACATCGCTCCAATTTACTCTATTCCTTGCCCTCCTTTCACCCTCCTGCATGTTCAGGCCCCGATCACACAAAATCTTTTTCACTCCATCTTTCCACCTCCAATTTGGTCTCCCTCTTCTCCTGGTTCCCTCCACCTCCGACACATATATCCTCTTGGTCAGTCTTTCCTCACTCATTCTCTCCATGTGCCCAAACCACTTCAAAACACCCTCTTCTGCTCTCTCAACCACGCTCTTTTTATTTCCACACATATCTCTTACCCTTACGTTACTCACTCGATCAAACCACCTCACACCACACATTGTCCTCAAACATCTCATTTCCAGCACATCCATCCTCCTGCACCCAACTCTATCCATAGCCCACGCCTCGCAACCATACAACATTGTTGGAACCACTATTCCTTCAAACATACCCATTTTTGCTTTCCGAGATAATGTTCTCGACTTCCACACATTTTTCAACGCTCCCAGAATTTTCGCCCCCTCCCCCACCCTATGATCCACTTCCGCTTCCATGGTTCCATCCGCTGCCAGATCCACTCCCAGATATCTAAAACACTTCACTTCCTCCAGTTTTTCTCCATTCAAACTCACCTCCCAATTGACTTGACCCTCAACCCTACTGTACCTAATGACCTTGCTCTTATTCACATTTACTCTTAACTTTCTTCTTCCACACACTTTACCAAACTCAGTCACCAGCTTCTGCAGTTTCTCACATGAATCAGCCACCAGCGCTGTATCATCAGCGAACAACAACTGACTCACTTCCCAAGCTCTCTCATCCCCAACAGACTTCATACTTGCCCCTCTTTCCAAAACTCTTATATATATATATATATATATATATATATATATATATATATATATATATATATATATTTTTTCTTTTTTTTTTTTCAAACTATTCGCCATTTCCCGCGTTAGCGAGGTAGCGTTAAGAACAGAGGACTGGGCCATTGAGGGAATATCCTCACCTGGCCCCCTTCTCTGTTCCTTCTTTTGGAAAATTAAAAAAAATTGAGAGGGGAGGATTTCCAGCCCCCCGCTCCCTCCCCTTTTAGTCGCCTTCTACGACACGCAGGGAATACGTGGGAAGTATTCTTTCTCCCCTATCCCCAGGGAAAAAATATATATATATATATATATATATATATATATATATATATATATATATATATATATATATATATATATATATATAGGGTGGCAGATATAGGGTGTTTTGGTCGAGGTGGTGTGCAAAGTGAGAGGGTTAGGGAAAATGATTTGGTAAACAGAGAAGAGGTAGTGAAAGCTTTGCGGAAGATGAAAGCCGGCAAGGCAGCGGGTTTGGATGGTATCGCAGTGGAATTTATTAAAAAAGGGGGTGACTGTATTGTTGACTGGTTGGTAAGGTTATTTAATGTATGTATGACTCATGGTGAGGTGCCTGAGGATTGGCGGAATGCGTGCATAGTGCCATTGTACAAAGGCAAAGGGGATAAGAGTGAGTGCTTAGATTACAGAGGTATAAGTTTGTTGAGTATTCCTGGTAAATTATATGGGAGGGTATTGATTGAGAGGGTGAAGGCATGTACAGAGCATCAGATTGGGGAAGAGCAGTGTGGTTTCAGAATTGGTAGAGGATGTGTGGATCAGGTGTTTGCTTTGAAGAATGTATGTGAGAAATACTTAGAAAAGCAAATGGATTTGTATGTAGCATTTATGGATCTGGAGAAGGCATATGATAGAGTTGATAGAGATGCCCTGTGGAAGGTATTAAGAATATATGGTGTGGGAGGAAAGTTGTTAGAAGCAGTGAAAAGTTTTTATCGAGGATGTAAGGCATGTGTACGTGTAGGAAGAGAGGAAAGTGATTGGTTCTCAGTGAATGTAGGTTTGCGGCAGGGGTGTGTGATGTCTCCATGGTTGTTTAATTTGTTTATGGATGGGGTTGTTAGGGAGGTAAATGCAAGAGTTTTGGAAAGAGGGGCAAGGATCAAGTCTGTTGTGGATGAGAGAGCTTGGGAAGTGAGTCAGTTGTTGTTCGCTGATGATACAGCACTGGTGGCTGATTCATGTGAGAAACTGCAGAAGCTGGTGACTGAGTTTGGAAAAGTGTGTGGAAGAAGAAAGTTAAGAGTAAATGTGAATAAGAGCAAGGTATTAGGTACAGTAGGGTTGAGGGTCAAGTCAATTGGGAGGTGAGTTTGAATGGAGAAAAACTGGAGGAAGTGAAGTGTTTTAGATATCTGGGAGTGGATCTGGCAGCGGATGGAACCATGGAAGCGGAAGTGGATCATAGGGTGGGGGAGGGGGCGAAAATCCTGGGGGCCTTGAAGAATGTGTGGAAGTCGAGAACATTATCTCGGAAAGAAAAAATGGGTATGTTTGAAGGAATAGTGGTTCCAACAATGTGTATGGTTGCGAGGCGTGGGCTATGGATAGAGTTGTGCGCAGGAGGATGGATGTGCTGGAAATGAGATGTTTGAGGACAATGTGTGGTGTGAGGTGGTTTGATCGAGTGAGTAACGTAAGGGTAAGAGAGATGTGTGGAAATAAAAAGAGCGTGGTTGAGAGAGCAGAAGAGGGTGTTTTGAAGTGGTTTGGGCACATGGAGAAGATGAGTGAGGAAAGATTGACCAAGAGGATATGTGTGTCGGAGGTGGAGGGAACAAGGAGAAGAGGGAGACCAAATTGGAGGTGGAAAGATGAAGTGAAAAAGATTTTGTGTGATCGGGGCCTGAACATGCAGGAGGGTGAAAGGAGGGCAAGGAATAGAGTGAATTGGAGCGATGTGGTATACCGGGGTTGACGTGCTGTCAGTGGATTGAAGCAGGGCATGTGAAGTGTCTGGGGTAAACCATGGAAAGCTGTGTAGGTATGTATATTTGCGTGTGTGGACGTATGTATATACATGTGTATGGGGGGGTTGGGCCATTTCTTTCGTCTGTTTCCTTGCGCTACCTCGCAAACGCGGGAGACAGCGGCAAAGTATAAAAAAATATATATATATATATATATATATATATTATTTATTTATTTATTTATTTTGCTTTGTAGCTGTCTCCCGCGTTTGCGAGGTAGCGCAAGAAAACTGATGAAAGAAAATGGCCCAATCCACCCCCATACCCATGTATATAAATACATGTCCACCCACGCAATTATACATACCTATAGATCTCAATGTACACGTATATATACACACACAGACATATACATATATACACACGTACATAATTCATACTGTCTGCCTTTATTTATTCCCATCGCCACCCTGCCACACATGGAATAACATCCCCCTCTCCCCCTCATGTGTGCGAGGTAGCGCTAGGAAAAGACAACAAAGGTACCATTTGTTCACACTCAGTCTCTAGCTGTCATGTAATAATGCCCGAAACCACAACTCCCTTTCCACATCCAGGCCCCACACAACTTTTCATGGTTTACCCCAGACGTTTCACATGCCCTGATTCGATCCATTGACAGCACATCGACCCCGGTATACCACATCAATCCAATTCACTCTATTCATTGCACGCCTTTCACCCTCCTGCATGTTCAGGCCCCGATCACTCAAAATCTTTTTCACTCTATCTTTCCACCTCCAATTTGGTCTCCCACTTCTCCTCATTGCCTCCACCTCCGATACATATATCCTCTTGGTCAATCTTTCCTCACTCATTCTCTCCATGTGACCAAACCATTGCAAAACACCCTTTTCTGCTCTCTCAACCATGCTCTTTTTATTTCCACACATCTCTCTTACCCTTACATTACTTACTCGATCAAACCACCTCACACCACATATTGTCCTCAAATATGTCATTTCCAGCACATCCACCCTCCTGCGCACAACTCTATCCATAGCCCACGCCTCGCAACCATACAACATTGTTGGAACCACTATTCCTTCAAACATACCCATTTTTGCTTTGCGAGATAATGTTCTCGACTTCCAAACATTCTTCAAGGCTCCCAGGATTTTCGCCCCCTCCCCCACCCTATGATTCACTTCCGCTTCCATGGTTCCATCCGCTGCCAGATCCACTCCCAGATATCTAAAACACTTCACTTCTTCCAGTTTTTCTCCATTCAAACTTACCTTCCAATTGACTTGACCCTCAACCCTACTGTACCTAATAACCTTGCTCTTATTCACATTTACTCTTAACTTTCTTCTTTCACACACTTTACCAAACTAAGTCACCAGCTTCTGAAGTTTCTCACATGAATCAGTCACCAGCGCTGTATCATCAGCGAACAACAACTGACTCACTTCCCAAGCTCTCTCATCCAGAACAGACTGCATACTTGCCCCTCTTTCCAAAACTCTTGCATTCACCTCCCTAAACACCCCATCCATAAACAAATTAAACAACCATGGAGACATCACACACCCCTGCCGCAAACCTACATTCACTGAGAACCAATCACTTTCCTTTCTTCCTACACGTACACATGCCTTACATCCTCGATAAAAACTTTTCACTGCTTCTAACAACTTGCCTCCCACACCATATATTCTTAGTACCCTCCACAGAGCATCTCTAAAAACTCTATCATATGCCTTCTCCAGATCCATAAATACTACATACAAATCCATTTGCTTTTCTAAGTATTTCTCACATACATTCTTCAAAGCAAACACCTGATCCACACATCCTCTACCACTTCTGAAACCACACTGCTCTTCCCCAATCTGATGCTCTGTACATGCCTTCACCCTCTCAATCAATACCCTCCCATATAATTTCCCAGGAATACTCAACAAACTTATACCTCTGTAATTTGAGCACTCACTCTTATCCCCTTTGCCTTTGTACATTGGCACTATGCAAGCATTCCGCCAATCCTCAGGCACCTCACCATGAGTCATACATACATTAAATAACCTTACCAACCAGTCAACAATACAGTCACTCCCTTTTTTAATAAATTCCACTGCAATACCATCCAAACCTGCTGCCTTGCCGGCTTTCATCTTCCGCAAAGGTTTTACTACCTCTTCTCTGTTTACCAAATCATTTTCCCTAACCCTCTCACTTTGCACACTACCTCGACCAAAACACCCTATATCTGCCACTCTATCATGAAACACATTCAACAAACCTTCAAAATACTCACTCCATCTCCTTCTCACATTACCACTACTTGTTATCACCTCCCCATTAGCCCCCTTCACTGAAGTTCCCATTTGCTCCCTTGTCTTACGCACTTTATTTACCTCCTTCTAGAACATCTTTCTATTTTCCCTAAAATATATATATATATATATATATATATATATATATATATATATATATATATATATATATATATATATATATATATATATATATATATATATATATAGGAAGTAAAAGCTTTGCGGAAGATGAAAGCTGGCAAGGCAGCAGGTTTGGATGGTATTGCGGTGGAATTTATTAAAAAAGGGGGTGAGTGTATTATTGACTGGTTGGTAAGGTTATTTAATGTATGTATGACTCATGGTGAGGTGCCTGAGGATTGGCGGAATGCATGCAGAGTGCCATTGTACAAAGGCAAAGGGGATAAGAGTGAGTGCTCAAATTACAGAGGTATAAGTTTGTTGAGTATTCCTGGTAAATTATATGGGAGGGTATTGATTGAGAGGGTGAAGGCATGTACAGAGCATCAGATTGGGGAAGAGCAGTGTGGTTTCAGAAGTGGTAGAGGATGTGTGGATCAGGTGTTTGCTTTGAAGAATGTATGCGAGAAATACTTAGAAAAAGAAATGGATTTGTATGTAGCATTTATGGATCTGGAGAAGGCATATGATAGAGTTGATAGAGATGCTCTGTGGAAGGTATTAAGAATATATGGTGTGGGAGGCAAGTTGTTAGAAGCAGTGAAAAGTTTTTATCGAGGATGTGAGGCATGTGTACGTGTAGGAAGAAAGGAAAGTGATTGGTTCTCAGTGAATGTAGGTTTGCGGCAGGGGTGTGTGATGTCTCCATGGTTGTTTAATTTGTTTATGGATGGGGTTGTTAGGGAGGTGAATGCAAGAGTTTTGGAAAGAGGGGCAAGTATGAAGTCTGTTGGGGATGAGAGAGCTTGTGAAGTGAGTCAGTTGTTGTTCGCTGATGATATAGCGCTGGTGGCTGATTCATGTGAGAAACTGCAGAAGCTGGTGACTGAGTTTGGTAAAGTGTGTGAAAGAAGAAAGTTAAGAGTAAATCTGAATAAGAGGAAGGTTATTAGGTACAGTAGGGTTGAGGGTCAAGTCAATTGGGAGGTAAGTTTGAATGGAGAAAAACTGGAGGAAGTAAAGTGTTTTAGATATCTGGGAGTGGATCTGGCAGCGGATGGAACCATGGAAGCGGAAATGGATCATAGGGTAGGGGAGGGGGCGAAAATACTGGGAGCCTTGAAGAATGTGTGGAAGTCGAGAACATTACCTTGGAAAGCAAACATGGGTATGTTTGAAGGAATAGTGGTTCCAACAATGTTGTATGGTTGCGAGGCGTGGGCTATGGATAGAGTTGTGCGCAGGAGGATGGATGTGCTGGAAATGAGATGTTTGAGGACAATGTGTGGTGTGAGGTGGTTTGATCGAGTAAGTAACGTAAGGGTAAGAGAGATGTGTGGAAATAAAAAGAGCGTGGTTGAGAGAGCAGAAGAGGGTGTTTTGAAATGGTTTGGGCACATGGAGAGATTGAGTGAGGAAAGATTGACCAAGAGGATATATGTGTCGGAGGTGGAGGGAACGAGGAGAAGTGGGAGACCAAATTGGAGGTGGAAAGATGGAGTGAAAAAGATTTTGTGTGATTGGGGCCTGAACATGCAGGAGGATGAAAGGAGGGCAAGGAATAGAGTGAATTGGAGCGATGTGGTATACCGGGGTTGACGTGTTGTCAGTGGATTGAATCAAGGCATGTGAAGCGTCTGGGGTAAACCATGGAAAGCTGTGTAGGTATGTATATTTGTGTGTGTGGACGTATGTATATACATGTGTATGGGGGGGTTGGGCCATTTCTTTCGTCTGTTTCCTTGCGCTACCTCGCAAACGCGGGAGACAGCGACAAAGTATAAAAAAAAAAAAATATATATATATATATATATATATATATATATATATATATATATATATACTCTGTTGATAACGCTACCTCACTAATGCGGGAAATGGCGAATAGTACGAAAGAAAGAACGACATATATATATATATATATATTCACCATTTCCATTGTGCTGAAAAAGGACTGGTGATTGGGAATACCTGGTTTAAAAAGCGAGATATACATAAGTATACGTATGTAAGTAGGAGAGATGGCCAGAGAGCGTTATTGGATTACGTGTTAATTGACAGGCGCGTGAGAGAGAGACTTTTGGATGTTAATGTGCTGAGAGGTGCAACTGGAGGGATGTCTGATCATTATCTTGTGGAGGCTAAGGTGAAGATTTGTATGGGTTTTCAGAAAAGAAGAGTGAATGTTGGGGTGAAGAGGGTGGTGAGAGTAAGTGAGCTTGGGAAGGAGACTTGTGTGAGGAAGTACCAGGATAGACTGAGTCAGAATGGAAAAAGGTGAGAACAATGGAAGTAAGGGGAGTGGGGGAGGAATGGGACGTATTTAGGGAATCAGTGATGGATTGCGCAAAAGATGCTTGTGGCATGAAAAGAGTGGGAGGTGGGTTGATTAGAAAGTGTAGTGAGTGGTGGGATGAAGAAGTAAGATTATTAGTGAAAGAGAAGAGAGAGGCATTTGGATGATTTTTGCAGGGAAAAAATGCAATTGAGTGGGAGATGTATAAAAGAAAGAGACAGGAGGTCAAGAGAAAGGTGCAAGAGGTTAAAAAGAGGGCAAATGAAAGTTGGGGTGAGAGAGTATCATTATATTTTAGGGAGAATAAAAAGATGTTCTGGAAGGAGGTAAATAAAGTGCGTAAGACAATGGAGCAAATGGGAACTTCAGTGAAGGGCGCAAATGGAGAGGTGATAACAAGTAGTGGTGATGTGAGGAGATGGAGTGAGTATTTTGAAGGTTTGTTGAATGTGTTTGATGATAGAGTGGCAGATATAGGGTGTTTTGGTTGAGGTGGTGTGCAAAGTAAGAGGGTTAAGGAAAATGATTTGGTAAACAGAGAAGAGGTAGTAAAACCTTTGCGGAAGATGAAAGCCGGCAAGGCAGCAGGTTTGGATGGTATTGCAGTGGAATTTATTAAAAAAGGGGGTGACTGTATTATTGACTGGTTGGTAAGGTTATCTGATGTATGTATGACTCATGGTGAGGTGCCTGAGGATTGGCGGAATGCGTGCATAGTGCCATTGTACAAAGGCAAAGGGGATAAGAGTGAGTGCTCAAATTACAGAGGTATAAGTTTGTTGAGTATTCCTGGTAAATTATATGGGAGGGTATTGATTGAGAGGGTGAAGGCATGTACAGAGCATCAGATTGGGGAAGAGCAGTGTGGTTTCAGAAGTCGGAGAGGATGTGTGGATCAGGTGTTTGCTTTGAACAATGTGTGTGAGAAATACTTAGAAAAGCAAATGGATTTGTATGTAGCATTTATGGATCTGGAGAAGGCATATGATAGAGTTGATAGAGATGCTCTGTGGAAGGTATTAAAAATATATGGTGTGGGAGGCAAGTTGTTAGAAGCAGTGAAAAGTTTTTATCGAGGATGTAAGGCATGTGTACGTGTAGGAAGAGAGGAAAGTGATTGGTTCTCAGTGAATGTAGGTTTGCGGCAGGGGTGTGTGATGTCTCCATGGTTGTTTAATTTGTTTATCAATGGGGTTGTTAGGGAGGTGAATGCAAGAGTTTCGGAAAGAGGGGCAAGTATGAAGTCTGTTGTGGATGAGAGACCTTGGGAAGTGAGTCAGTTGTTGTTCGCTGATGATACAGTGCTGGTGGCTGATTCATGTGAGAAACTGCAGAAGCTGGTGACTGAGTTTGGTAAAGTGTGTGAACGAAGAAAGTTAAGAGTAAATGTGAATAAGAGCAAGGTTATTAGGTACAGTAGGGTTGAGGGTCAAGTCAATTGGGAGGTAAGTTTGAATGGAGAAAAACTGGAGGAAGTAAAGTGTTTTAGATATCTGGGAGTGGATCTGGCAGCGGATGGAACCATGGAAGCGGAAGTGAATCATAGGGTGGGGGAGGGGGCGAAAATCCTGGGAGCCTTGAAGAATGTGTGGAAGTCGAGAACATTATCTCGGAAAGCAAAAATGGGTATGTTTGAAGGAACAGTGGTTCCAACAATGTTGTATGGTTGCGAGGCGTGGGCTATGGATAGAGTTGTGTGCAGGAGGGTGGATGGGCTGGAAATGAGATGTTTGAGGACAATGTGTGGTGTGAGGTGGTTTGATCGAGTAAGTAATGTAAGGGTAAGAGAGATGTGTGGAAATAAAAAGAGCGTGGTTGAGAGAGCAGAAGAAGGTGTTTTGAAATAGTTTGGGCACATGGAGAGAATGAGTGAGGAAAGATTGACCAAGAGGATATATGTGTCGGAGGTGGAGGGAACGAGGAAAAGTGGGAGACCAAGTTGGAGGTGAGTGAAAAAGATATTGTGTGATCGGGGCCTGAACATGCAGGAGGGTGAAAGGCGGGTAAGGAATAGAGTGAATTGGATCGATGTGGTATACTGGGTTGACGTGCTGTCAGTGGATTGAATCAGGGCATGTGAAGCGTCTGGGGTAAACCATGGAAAGTTGTGTGGGGACTGGATGTGGAAAGGAAGCTGTGGTTTCGGGCATTATTGCGTGACAGCCTGAGACTGAGTGTGAACGAATGGGGCCTTTGTTGTCTTTTCCTAATGCTACATCGCACACATGAGGGGGGAGGGGGATGGTATTCCATGTGTGGCGAGGTGGCGAAGGGTATTAATAGGGGCAGACAGTGTGAATTGTGTGAACGGGTATATACGTATGTGTCTGTGTGTGTATATATATGTGTACATTGAGATGTATACGTATGTATATTTGTGTGTGTGTGTACATTGTGTATGGGGGTGGGTTGGGCCATTTCTTTCGTCTGTTTCCTTGCGCTACCTCGCAAAGGCGGGAGACAGCGACAAAGCAAAATAAATATATATATATATATATATATATATATATATATATATAACAACCCCCTGCCTCCTCATGTTGTTATTACATGTGTGGCGGGGTGGTGATGGGAATGAATAAAGGCAGACAGTATGCATTATGTACATGTGGATATATGTATATGTCTGTGTGTGTGTGTATATATATATATATATATATATATATATATATATATATATATATATATATATATATATATATATATATATATACATATGTATACATTGAGATGTATAGGTATATATTTTTTTGCGTGTGTGGACGTGTATGTATATACATGTGTATGTGGGTGGGTTGGGCCATTCTTTCATCTGTTTCCTTGCGCTACCTCGCTAACGTGGCAAACAGTGACAAAGCAAAATAAATAAAGAAAATATATAAATAAATATATGTAAATATATATATATATATATATATATATATATATATATATATATATATATATAATATATATATATATATATATATATATACAGATGACTTACTTTTCATAGTCCTGTTACATAGTGAGTTGATATTATCAGGGTGACATATTATGAGCCCTTCCTCATCTAGAGAGTTATGACCTTTACCCTTTCCTTACTTGCAGGTTTCCCGGGGAAGCCGCACAGGAACATCTTCGAGAGGCAATGCAAGGGCCTGGTCCCAGTCAGCCTGGAAAGACGTATGTTTATAAGAGCCAAGAAAATCTAAGTCACGGTTTGAAATGAAATGTATCTGTATCTTTAAGGATTTAAGAACAGATGTAAAGCATTTGTGAAGGGAAAGCATGTAAATATATACACATATATACACATGTACATAATTCATACTTGCTGCCCTTATTCATTCCCATCGCCACCCTGCCAAACGTGACAACACCCTCCCCCACACGCACGCGAGGTAGCGCCAGGAAAAGACAAGAAAGGCCATATTCGTTCACACTCAGCCTCTAGCTGTCATATATGATGCACAGAAACCACAGCTCCCTTTCCACATCCAGGCCCCACAAAACTTTCCATGGTATACCCCAGACAGATGCTTCACATGCTGTGGTTCAATCCACTGAAAGCGCACCAACCCCATTATACAACATCGTTCCAATTCACTATATTCCTTGCAAGCCTTTCACCCTCCTACATGTTCAGGCCCCAATCGCTCAAAATCTTTTTCACTCCATCTTTCCACCTCCAATTTGGTCTCCCACTTCTTGTTCCCTCCATCTCTGACACATATATCCTCTTTGTCAATCTTTCCTCCCTCATTCTCTCCATGTGACCAAACCATTTCAAAACACCCTCTTCTGCTCTCTGAACCACTTTCTTTCTATTACCACATATCTCTCTTACCCTTTCATTACTTACTCGATCAAACCACCTCACACCACATATTGTCCGCAAACATCTCATTTCCAACACATCCACCCTCCTCCGCACAACCCTATCTACAGCCCACGCCTTGCAACTATATAACATTGTTGGAACCACAATTCCTTCAAACGTACCCACTTTTGCTCTCCGAGATAATGTTCTCACCTTCCACATATTTTTCAACACTCCCAGAACTTTCACATCCTCCCCCACCCTGTGAGCCACTTAGGTTTCCATGGTTCCACCCACTGCTAAATTCTCTCCAAGATATCTAAAACACTTCACTTCCTCCAGTTTTTCTCCATTTAAAGTTACTACCCAACTGACTTGTCCCTCAACCCTACTGTACCTAATAATCTTGCTCTTATTCACATTTACTCTTGGCTTTCTTCTTTCACACAATTTACCAAACTCAGTCACCAGCTCCTGCAGTTTCTCACCGGAATCACCCACCAGTGCTGTATCATCAGCGAACAATGAATGACTCTCTTCCCAAGCCAACGCATCCACAACAGACTGCATACTTGCCCCTCTCTCCAAAACTCTTACATTCACCTCCCTAACAACCCCATCCATAAACAAATTAAACAACCGTGGAGACATAACGCAACCCTGCCGCAAACCGACATTTACTGAGAACCAGTCACTTTACTCTCTTCCCACTCGCACACATGTCTTACATCATCGATAAAAACTTTCACTGCGTCCAGCAACTTGCCTCCCACACCATATACTCTTAATACCTTCCACAGAGCATCTCTATCAACTCTATCATATGCCATCTCCAGATTCATAAATGCTACATACAAATCTATTTGTTTTTCTAAGTATGTCTTACATACATTCTTCAAAACAAACACCTGATCCACACATCCTCCACCACTTCTGAAACCACTATGCTCTTCCCCAATATGATGCACAGTGCATGCCTTTACCTTTTCATTCAATACCCTCCCATATAATTTCCCAGGAATATTCCAGAAACTTATTTATTTATTTTTTGTCGCTGTATTTATTTTTTGTCGCTGTCTCCCGCGTTAGCGAGGTGGCGCAAGGAAACAGATCAAAGAATGGCCCAACCCACCCACGTACACATGTATATGCATACACGTTCACACATGCAAATATACATACCTATACATCTCAACGTATACATATATATACACACTCAGACATATACATATATACACATGTACATAATTCATAGAGTGCCTTTATTCATTCCCATCGCCACCCCGCCACACATGAAATAAAAAAAACCCTCCCTCTTCATGTGTGTGAGGTCGCACTAGGAAAAGACAACAAAGGCCACATTCGTTCACACTCAGTCTCTAGCTGTCATGTAATAATGCACCGAAACCACAGCTGTCTTTCCACATCCAGGCCCCACAGAACTTTCCATGGTTTACCCCAGATGCTTCACATGCCCTGGTTCAATTCATTGACAGCACGTTGACCCTGGTATACCACATCATTCCAATTCACTCTATTCCTTGCACTCCTTTCACCCTCCTGTATGTTCAGGCCCCGATTACTCAAAATCTTTTTCACTCCATCTTTCCACCTCCAATTTGGTCTCCCACTTCTTCTCGTTCCCTCCACCTCTGACACATATATCCTCTTGGTCAATCTTTCCTCACTCATTCTCTCCATGTGACCAAACCATTTCAAAACACCCTCTTCTGCTCTCTCAACCACACTCTTTTTATTACCACACATCTCTCTTACCCTATTATTACTTACTTGATCAAACCACCTCACACCACATATTGTCCTCAAACATCTCATTTCCAGCACATCCACCCTCCTCCACATAACTCCATCTATAGCCCACGCCCTGCAGCCATATAACATTGTTGGAACCACTATTCCTTCAAACACACCCACCTCCGCCCTCCAAGATAATGTTCTTGACTTCCACACATTCTTCAATGCTCCCAGAACTTTCGCCCCCTCCCCCACCCTGAAATTCACTTCTGCTTCCATGGTTCCATCCACTGCCAAATCCACTCCCAGATATCTAAAACACTTTACTTCCTCCAGTTTTTCTCCATTCAAACTTACCTCCCAATTGACTTGTCCCTCAACCCTACTGTACCTAATAACCTTGCTCTTATTCACATTTACTCTGAGCTTTCTTCTTTCAGACACTTTACCAAACTCAGTCATCAGCTTCTGCAGTTTCTCACACGAATCAGCCACCAGAGCTGTATCATCAGCAAACAACAACTGACTCACTTCCCAAGCTCTCTCGTCCACAACAGACTGCATACTTGCCCCTCTTTCCAAAACTCTAGCATTCACCTCCCTAACAACCCCATCCATAAACAACCATGGAGACATCACACGCCCCTGCTGCAAACCTACATTCACTGAGAACCAATCACTTTCCTCTCTTCCAACACATACACATGCCTTACATCCTCAATAAAAACTTTTCACTGCTTCTAACAACTTACCTCTCACACCATATATTCTTAATACCTTCCACAGAGCATCTCTATCAACTCTATGATATGTCTTCTCCAGATCCATAAATGCTACATACAAATCCATTTGCTTTTCTAAGCGTTTCTCACATACATTCTTCAAGGCAAACACCTGATCCACACATCCTCTACCACTTCTGAAACCACACTGCTCTTCCCCAATCTGATGCTCTGTACATGCCTTCACCCTCTCAATTAATACTCTCCCATATAATTTCCCAGGAATACTCAACAAACTTATACCTCTGTAATTTAAGCACTCACTTTTATCCCCTTTGCATTTGTACAATGGCACTATGCAAGCATTCTGCCAATCCTCAGGCACCTCACCATGAATCATACATACAGTGAATTACCTTACCAACCAGTCAACAATACAGTCACCCTCTTTTTAATACATTCCCCTGCAATACCTTCCAAACCCGCTACCTTGCCAGCTTTCATCTTCCGCAAAGGTTCTACTACCTCTTTTCGTTAACCAAATCATTTTCCCTAACCCTCTCAATTTGCACACCACCTCGACCAAAAGACCCTATATCTGCCACTCTATCATCAAACACATTCAACAAACCTTCAAAATACTCACTCCATCTCCTTCTCACATCACCACTACTTGTTATTACCTCCCCATTAGCCCCCTTTACAAGTTCCCATTTGTTCCCTTGTCTTACACACTTTATTTACCTCCTTCCAAAACATCTTTTTATTCTCCCTAAAATTTAATGATACTCTCTCACCCCAACTCTCATTTGCCCTTTTTTTTCACCTCTTGCACCTTTCTCTTGATCTTCTGCCTTTTACTTTTTTTTACATATACTCATTTGCATTATTTCCCTGCAAAAATCATCCAAATGCCTCTCTCTTCTCTTTCACTAACAATCTTACTTCTTCATCCCACCACTCACTACCCTTTCTAATCTGCCCACCACCCTTGCTTCTTATGCACAAGCATCTTTTGTGCAAGCCATCACTGCTTCCCTAAATACATCCCATTCCTCCTCCACTCCCCTTATGTCGTTTGTTCTCACCTTTTGCGATTCTGTACTCATTCTCTCTTGGTACTTCCTCACACAAGTCTCCTTCCCAAGTTCACATACTCTCACCACTCTCTTCACCCCAACATACTCTCTTCTTTTCTGAAACCCTCTACAAATCTTCACCTTCACCTCCACAAGATGATGATCAGACATCCCTTCAGTTGCACCTCTCAGCACATTAACATCCAAAAGTCTCTCTTTCACGCGCCTATCAATTAACATGTAATCCAATAACGCACTATGGCCATCTCTCCTACTTACATACGTATACTTATGTATATCTCTCTTTTTAAACCAGGTATTCCCAATCACCAGTCCTTTTTCAGCACATATATCTACAAGCTATTCACCATTTCCATTTACTACACTGAACACCCCATGTATACCAATTATTCCCTCAACTGCCACATTACTCACCTTTGCATTCAAATTACCCATCACTATAACCCAGTCTCGTTCATCAAAACTACTAACACACTCTTTCAGCTGCTCCCAAAACACTTGCCTCTCGTGATCTTTCTTCTCATGCCCAGGTGCATATACACCAATAATCGCCCATCTCTCTCCATTCACTTTCAGTTTTACCCATATCAATCTAGAGTTTACTTTTTTACACTCTATCACACACTCTTACCACTCCTGTTTCAGGATTAGTGCTACTCCTTTCTTGCTCTTGTCCTCTCACTAACCCCTGACTTTACTCCCAAGACATTCCCAAACCACTCTTCCCCTTTACCCTTGAGCTTTGTTTCACTCGGAGCCAAAACATCCAGGTTCTTTTCCTCAAACATACTACCTATCTCTCCTTTTTTGTCATCTTGGTTACAACGACACACATTTAGACACCCCAATCTGAGCCTTCGAGGAGGATGCGCACTCCCCACGTGCTCATGCATTCTGCCAATACTCATCCACTTCACCATGAGCCATACATACATTGATTATTCTTAAGAACCTGTCAACAACACAGTCACCTCTTTTAATAAATTCCTCTGCAATACCATCCAAACCCGCTACCTTGCCGGCTTTCATCTTCCTCAAAGCTTTCAATACCTCTTCTCTGTTTACCAAATCATTCTCCCTAATCCTCTCACTTCACTCGCCACCTCAACCAAAACACCATATATCTGCCACTCTGTCATCTAACACAAACCTTCAAAATACTCAATCCATCTCCTTTTCACATCACCAATATTTGTTATTACCTCCCGATTAGCCCCCTTCACCGATGTACCCATTTGTTTTCCTGTCTTACGCACTTTATATACCTCCTTCCAAAACATCTTATTCTCCCTAAAATTTAATGATACTCTCTCGCCCCAACTCTCATTTGCCCTCTTGTTCACTTCTTGCACCTTTCTCTTGAACCTCCTGCCTCTTTCTTTTATACATCCCCAGTCATTTGAAATACTTCCCTGCAAAAATCATCCTAATGCCTGTTTCATCTCTTTCACTAATTATCTTAATTTTTCATCCCACCACTCGCTACCCTTTCTAATCTGCCCATCTCCCATGCTTCTCATGCCACAAGCATCTTTTGCACAAGTCATAACTGCTTCCCTAAATACATCCCATTCCTCCCCCACTCCCTACTCCTGTTTCAGGAGTAGTGCTACTCCTTCCCTTGCTCTTGTCCTCTCACCAACCCCTGACTTTACTCCCAAAACATTCCCAAACCACTCTTCCCCTTTACCCTTGAGCTTCGTTCCACTCAGAGCCAAAATATCCAGGTTTCTTTCCTCACACATACTACCTATCTCTCCTTTTTTCTCATCTTGGTTACATCCACACACATTTAGACGCCCCAATCTGAGCCTTTGAGGAGGATGAACACTCTCTGCGTGACTCCTTCTTCTGTTTCCCCTTTTTGAAAGTTAAAATATAAGGAGGGGAGGGTTTCTAGCCCCCCGCTTCTGTCCCCTTCAGTCATGTTCTACAATGCATGGAGGAATGTGTGGGAAGTGTTCTTTCTCCCCTCTCCCCAGGAATAATATATATATCTTAATGCTACCTTGCTAACGTGGGAAATGGCAAATAGTATGAAAAAAAATACATACATATATATATATATATATATATATATATATATATATTCCTATGAGTCCACGGGGAAAATGAGACACGAAAAGTTCCCAACTGCTTTTTCGTGTAATAATCACATCATCACAGGGAACACAAGAGAGAAATATAACAGTCAGTTGATATACATCGAAGAGACGAAGCTAGGACCCTTGGTGGAGGAAATATATGAAGATCATTTTGTCATTCTTTGTAAGAAGGCTGAGAAAATCAATGGAATGATACTGGTAGAAATAGTGGTGAGCAAGGTATATTGACTGAAAAGTGTGGTTCTTTGGATCAGATATTTGCCCAAAGAATGAATGGAAAATATTTGAAAAAGAAAGTATGTACAGATGCCAGGGAATAATATGAATGAACTGGGATTTATTGAAAATTGGTGGAGCTGGATGCAAAACTGTTTGAGTCGGTGAAAAATTTCTATAGAAGAGTAAAGCAAGTGTCAGGACTACTGGAGGAATGAACAAGTGGTTTGAGACAAGGGTGGGGAAAAAATTGGAGTTTTACATCTCAGTGGTTGTGTTTAGTCATAGGTGAAGCTGGGATGGAGGTCATACTAGGAAATGTAGATAAGTGGAGTAAAACTGGAAACAAATGGGAGGTATAGATATTATATGCAGAAAGAACTTTAAACGAAAGAAACAGAATAGGAATAGGAGGATATAGCATGGGAGCATGCAACCAGGATAATTTTGAATGAATGCTTTATGTCACCATTTCTGTAGTTGTAAATATTTATTTTCAGATTGAAAATAAAGGTGCATTATTACATGACAGCTAGAGACAAAGTGTGAACGAATGTGGCCTCTGTAGTCTTTTCCTAGCGCTACCTTGCACACATGAAGGGGAGGGTTTTTTTTATTTCATGTGTGGTGGGGTGGTGATAGGAATGAATAAAGGCAGACAGTATGAATTATGTACATGTGTATATATGTATATGTCTGTGTGCGTATATATATATATTTGTTTTTTTTTTTTTGCTTTGTCGCTGTCTCCCGCGTTTGCGAGGTAGCGCAAGGAAACAGACGAAAGAAATGGCCCAACCCACCCCCATACACATGTATATACATACACGTCCACACACGCAAATATACATACCTACAGAGCTTTCCATGGTTTACCCCAGATGCTTCACATGCCCTGATTCAATCCATTGACAGCACATTGACCCCGGTATACCACATCGATCCAATTCACTCTATTCCTTGCCTGCCTTTCACCCTCCTGCATGTTCAGGCCCCGATCACTCAAAATCTTTTTCACTCCATCTTTCCACCTCCAATTTGGTCTCCCACTTCTTGTTCCCTCCACCTCCGACACATAGATCCTCTTGGTCAATCTTTCCTTTTTCATTCCCTCCATGTGACCAAACCATTTCAAAACACCCTCTTCTGCTCTCTCAACCACGCTCTTTTTATTTCCACACATCTCTCTTACCCTTATATTACTTACTCGATCAAACCACCTCACACCACATGTTGTCCTCAAACATCTCATTTCCAGCACATCCACCCTCCTGCGCACAACTCTATCCATAGCCCACGCCTCGCAACCATGCAACATTGTTGGAACCACTATTCCTTCAAACATACCCATTTTTGCTTTCTGAGATAATGTTCTTGACTTCCAAATGTTCTTCAAGGCTCCCAGGATTTTCGCCCCCTCCCCCACCCTATGATTCACTTCTGTTTCCATGGTTCCATCCGCTGCCAGATCCACTCCCAGATATCTAAAACACTTTACTTCCTCCAGTTTTTCTCCATTCAAACTTACCTCCCAATTGACTTGACCCTCAACTCTACTGTACCTAATAACCTTGCTCTTATTCACAGAGATGCTCTGTGGAGGGTACTAAGAATATGTGGTGTGGGAGGCAAGTTGTTAGAAGCAGTGAAAAGTTTTTATCGAGGATGTAAGGCATGTGTACATGTAGGAAGAGAGGAAAGTGATTGGTTCTCAGTGAATGTAGGTTTGCGGCAGGGGTGTGTGATGTTTCCATGGTTGTTTAATTTGTTTATGGATGGGGTTGTTAGGGAGGTAAATGCAAGAGTTTTGGAAAGAGGGGCAAGTATGCAGTCTGTTGTGGATGAGAGAGCTTGGGAAGTGAGTCAGTTGTTGTTCGCTGATGATACAGCGATGATGGCTTGCACAAAAGATGCTTGTGGCATAAGAAGCATGGGAGGTGGGCAGATTAGAAAGGGTAGTGAGTGGTGGGATGAAGAAGTAAGAGTATTAGTGAAAGAGAAGAGAGAGGCATTTGGATGAGTTTTGCAGGGAAATAATGCAAATGAGTGGGAGATGTATAAAAGAAAGAGACAGGAGGTCAAGAGGAAGTTGCAAGAAGTGATAAAGAGGGCAAATGAGAGTTGGGGTGAGAGAGTATCATAAAATTTTAAGGAGAATAAAAAGATGTTTTGGAAGGAGGTAAATAAAGTGCGTAAGACAAGGGAACAAATGGGAACATCAGTGAAGAGGGCTAATGGGGAGGTGATAACAAGTAGTGGTGATGTGAGAAGGAGATGGAGTGAGTATTTTGAAGGTTTGTTGAATGTGTTTGATGATAGAGTGGCAGATATAGGGTGTTTTGGTCGAGTTGGTGTGCAAAGTGAGAGGGTTAGGGAGAATGATTTAGTAAACAAAGAAGAGGTAATAAAAGCTTTTCGGAAGATGAAAGCTGGCAAGGCAATGGGCTTGGATGGTTTTGCAGTGGAATGTATTAAAAAAGGGGGTGACTGTATTGTTGACTGGTTGGTAAGGTAATTTAATGTATGTATGACTCATGGTTAGGTACCTGAGGATTGGCAGAATGCTTGCATAGTGCTATTGTACAAAGGCAAAGGGGATAAAGGTGAGTGCTCAAATTACAGAGGTATAACTTTGTTGAGTACTCCTGGGAAGTTATATGGAAGGGTATTGATTCAGAGGGTGAAGGCATGTACAGAGCATCAGATTGGGAAGGGCAGTGTGGTTTCAGAAGTGGTAGAGGATGTGTGGATCAGGTGTTTGCTTTGAAGAATGTATGTGAGGAATACTTAGAAAAGTAAATGGATTTGTATGTAGCATTTATGGATCTGGAAAAGGCATATGGAGTTGATAGAGATGCTCTGTGGAAGGTATTAAGATTATATGGTGTGGGATGCAAGTTGCTAGAAGCAGTGAAAAGTTGTTATCGAGGATGTAAGGCATGTGTACGAGTAGGAAGAGAGGAAAGTGATTGGTTCTCAGTGAATGTCAGTTTGCAGCAGGAGTGTGTGATGTCCCCATGGTTGTAATTTGTTTATGGATGGGGTTGTTAGGGAGGTGAATGCAAGAGTTTTGGAGAGAAGGGCAAGTATGCAGTCTGTTGTGGATGAGAGAGCTTGGGAAGTGGGTCAGTTGTTGTTTGCTGATGATACAGCACTGGTGGCTGACTCGGGTGAGAAACTGCAGAAACTGGTGACTGAGTTTGATAAAGTGTGTGAAAGAAGAAAGCTGAGAGTAAATGTGAATAAGGATGTTAGGTACAGTAGGGTTGAGGGACAAGTCAATGGAGGTACGTTTGAATGGAGAAAAACTGGAGGAAGTGAAGTGTTTTAGATATCTGGATGTGGAATTGGGAGCAGATGGAATCATGGAAGCAGAAGCGAGTCATAGGGTAGGGGAGGGGGCAAAAATTCTGACAGCGTTGAAAAATGTGTGGAAGGTGAGAATGTTATCTCGGAAAGCAAAAATGGGTATGTTTGAAGGTATAGTGGTTCCAACAAAGTTATATGGTTGTGAGGCGTGGGCTATAGATAGAATTGTGCAGAGGAGGGTGAATGTTTTGGTAATGAGATGTTGGAGGACAATATGTGGTGTGAGGTGGTTTGATCGAGTAAGTAATGAAAAGGTAAGAAATATGTGTGGTAATAAAAAGAGTGTGGTAGAGAGAGCAGAAGAGGGTGTTTTGAAATGGTTTGGTCACATGGAGAGAATGAGTGTGGAAAGATTGAGAAAGAGGATATATGTGTCAGAGACGGAGGGAACAAGAAGTGGGAGACCAAATAGGAGGTGGAAAGATGGAGTGAAAAAGATTTTCTGTGATTGGGGCCTGAACATGTGGGGGGATGAAAGGTGTGTAAGGAATAGAATGAATTGGAATGATGTGGTATACCGGGGTCGACGTGCTGTCAATTGATTGAACCAGTGCATGTGAAGCGTCTGGGGTAAACCATGGAAAGTTTTGTGGGGCCTGGATGTGGAAAGGGAGCTGTGGTCTCAGTGCATTATACATTACAGCTGGAGACTGAGAGTGAACGAATGTGGCCTTTGATGTCTTTCCCCAGCGCTTCCTCGCACACATGAGGGGGAAGGGGGTTGTTATTTTATGTGTGGCGAGGTGGTGATGGAAATGAATAAAGGCAGACAGTATGAATTATGTACATGTGTATATATGTGTATGTTTGTGTGTGTATATATATATATATATATATATATATATATATATGAATATGTTATGTAAAGGTATGTATATTTGCGTGTGTGGACGTGTATGTATATACATGTGTATGTGGGTGGGTTGGGCCATTCTTTCATCTGTTTCTCTGCGCTACCTCGCCAATGTGGGAGACAGCGACAAAGGAGAATAATAATAATAATAATAAAATATATATTTTTTTTTTTTTTCAAACTATTCGCCATTTCCCGCATTAGCGAGGTAGCGTTAAGAACAGAGGACTGGGCCTTTTTCAGAATATTCTCACCTGGCCCCCTCTGTTCCTTCTTTTGGAAAATTAAAAAAAAAAACGAGAGGGGAGGACTTCCAGGCCCCCGCTCCCTCCCCTTTTAGTCGCCTTCTACGACACGCAGGGAATACGTGGGAAGTATCCTTAATCCCCTATCCCCAGGGATAAATAATATATATATATATATATATATATATATATATATATATATATATATATATATATATATATTTTTTTTTTTTTGCTTTGTCGCTGTCTCCCGCGTTTGCAAGGTAGCGCAAGGAAACAGACGAAAGAAATGGCCCAACCCACCCCCATACACATGTATATACATACGTCCACACACGCAAATATACATACCTACACAGCTTTCCATGGTTTATCCCAGACGCTTCACATGCCTTGATTCAATCCACTGACAGCACGTCAACCCCGTTATACCACATCGCTCCAATTCACTCTATTCCTTGCCCTCCTTTCACCCTCCTGCATGTTCAGGCCCCGATCACACAAAATCTTTTTCACTCCATCTTTCCACCTCCAATTTGGTCTCCCTCTTCTCCTCGTTCCCTCCACCTCCGACACATATATTCTCTTGGTCAATCTTTCCTCACTCATTCTCTCCATGTGCCCAAACCATTTCAAAACACCCTCTTCTGCTCTCTCAACCACGCTCTTTTTATTTCCACACATCTCTCTTACCCTTACGTTACTCACTCGATCAAACCACCTCACACCACACATTGTCCTCAAACATCTCATTTCCAGCACATCCATCCTCCTGCGCACAACTCTATCCATATCCCACGCCTCACAACCACACAACATTGTTGGAACCACTATTCCTTCAAACATACCCATTTTTGCTTTCCGAGATAATGTTCTCGACTTCCACACATTCTTCAAGGCTCCCAGAATTTTCGCCCCCTCCCCCACCCTATGATCCACTTCCGCTTCCATGGTTCCATCCGCTGCCAGATCCACTCCCAGATATCTAAAACACTCCACTTCCTCCAGTTTTTCTCCATTCAAACTCACCTCCCAATTGACTTGACCCTCAACCCTACTGTACCTAATAACCTTGCTCTTATTCACATTTATTCTTAACTTTCTTCTTTCACACACTTTACCAAACTCAGTCACCAGCTTCTGCAGTTTCTCACATGAATCAGCCACCAGCGCTGTATCATCAGCGAACAACAACTGACTCACTTCCCAAGCTCTCTCATCCCCAACAGACTTCATACTTGCCCCTCTTTCCAAAACTCTTGCATTCACCTCCCTAACCACCCCATCCATAAACAAATTAAACAACCATGGAGACATCACACACCCCTGCCACAAACCTACATTCACTGAGAACCAATCACTTTCCTCTCTTCCTACACGTACACATGCCTTACATCCTCGATAAAAACTTTTCACTGCTTCTAACAACTTGCCTCCCACACCATATATTCTTAATACCTTCCACAGAGCATCTCTATCAACTCTATCATATGCCTTCTCCAGATCCATAAATGCTACATACAAATCCATTTGCTTTTCTTAGTATTTCTCACATACATTCTTCAAAGCAAACACCTGATCCACACATCCTCTACCACTTCTGAAACCACACTGCTCTTCCCCAATCTGATGCTCTGTACATGCCTTCACCCTCTCAATCAATATCCTCCCATATAATTTACCAGGAATACTCAACAAACTTATACCTCTGTAATTTGAGCACTCACTCTTATCCCCTTTGCCTTTGTACAATGGCACTATTCACGCATTCCGCCAATCCTCAGGCACCTCACCATGAGTCATACATACATTAAATAACCTTACCAACCAGTCAACAATACAGTCACCCCCTTTTTTAATAAATTCCACTGCAATACCATCCAAACCTGCTGCCTTGCTGGCTTTCATCTTCCGCAAAGCTTTTACTACCTCTTCTCTGTTTACCAAATCATTTTCCCTAACCCTCTCACTTTGCACACCACCTCGACCAAAACACCCTATATCTGCCACTCTATCATGAAACACATTCAACAAACCTTCAAAATACTCACTCCATCTCCTTCTCACATCCCCACTACTTGTTATCACCTCCCCATTTGCGCCCTTCACTGAAGTTCCCATTTGCTCCCTTGTCTTACGCACTTTATTTACCTCCTTCCAGAACATCTTTTTATTCTCCCTAAAATTTAATGATACTGTCTCACCCCAACTCTCATTATGCCCTTTTTTTCACCTCTTGCACCTTTCTCTTTACCTCCTGTCTCTTTCTTTTATACATCTCCCACTCAATTTCATTTTTTCCCTGCAAAAATCGTCCAAATGCCTCTCTCTTCTCTTTCACTAATACTCTTACTTCTTCATCCCACCACCCACTACCCTTTCTAATCAACCCACCTCCCACTCTTCTCATGCCACAAGCATCTTTTGCGCAATCCATCACTGATTCCATAAATACATCCCATTCCTCCCCCACTCCCCTTACTTCCATTGTTCTCACCTTTTTCCATTCTGTACTGTCTCTCCTGGTGCTTCCTCACACAAGTCTCCTTCCCAAGCTCACTTATTCTCACCACCCTCTTCACCCCAACATTCACTCTTCTTTTCTGAAAACCCATACAAATCTTCACCTTAGCCTCCACAAGATAATGATCAGACATCCCTCCAGTTGCACCTCTCAGCACATTAACATCCAAAAGTCTCTCTTTCGCGCGCCTGTCAATTAACAGGTAATCCAATAACGCTCTCTGGCCATCTCTCCTACTTACATAAGTATACTTATGTATATCTCGCTTTTTAAACCAGGTATTCCCAATCATCAGTCCTTTTTCAGCACATAAATCTACAAGCTCTTCACCATTTCCATTTACAACACTGAACACCCCATGTATACCAATTATTCCCTCAACTGCCACATTACTCACCTTTGCATTCAAATCACCCATCACTATAACCCGGTCTCGTGCATCAAAACCACTAACACACTCATTCAGCTGCTCCCAAAACACTTGCCTCTCATGATCTTTCTTCTCATGCCCAGGTGCATATGCACCAATAATCACCCATCTCTCTCCATCAACTTTCAGTTTTACCCATATTAATCGAGAATTTACTTTCTTACATTCTATCACATACTCCCACAAATCCTGTTTCAGGAGTATTGCTACTCCTTCCCTTGCTCTTGTCTTCTCACTAACCCCTGACTTTACTCCCAAGACATTCCCAAACCACTCTTCCCCTTTACCCTTGAGCTTCGTTTCACTCAGAGCCAAAACATCCAGGTTCCTTTCCTCAAACATACTACCTATCTCTCCTTTTTTCACATCTTGGTTACATCCACACACATTTAGGCACCCCAATCTGAGCCTTCGAGGAGGATGAGCACTCCCCGCATGACTCCTTCTTCTGTTTCCCATTTTAGAAAGTTAAAAAAAATACAAGGAGGGGAGGATTTCTGGCCCCCTGCTCCCGTCCCCTCTAGTCGCTTTCTAGGACACGCAAGGAATGCGTGGGAAGTATATATATATATATATATATATATATATATATATATATATATATATATATCCCTGGGGATAGGGATTAAGAATACTTCCCACGTATTCCTGCGTGTCGTAGAAGGCGACTAAAAGGGGAGGGAGCGGGGGGCTGGAAATCCTCCCCTCTCGTTTTTTTTTTTTTTTTTTTTTTTTTTTTCCAAAAGAAGGAACAGAGAATTGGGCCAGGTGAGGGTATTCCCTCAAAGGCCCAGTCCTCTGTTCTTAATGCTACCTCGCTAACGCGGGAAATGGCGAATAGTTTAAAAGAAAAGAAAAAGATATATATCAGTAAATTTTAGGGAGAATAAAAAAGATGTTCTGGAAGGAGGTAAATAGGGTGCGTAAGACAAGGGAGCAAATGGGAACTTCAGGGAAGGGCGCTAATGGGGAGGTGATAACAAGTAGTGGTGATGTGAGAAGGATATGGAGTGAGTATTTTGAAGGTTTGTTGAATGTGTTTGATGATAGAGTGGCAGATATAGGGTGTTTTGGTCGAGGTGGTGTGCAAAGTGAGAGGGTTAGGGAAAATGATTTGGTAAACAGAGAAGAGGTAGTAAAAGCTTTGCGGAAGATGAAAGCCAGCAAGGCAGCGGGTTTGGATGGTATTGCAGTGGAATTTATTAAGAAAGGGGGTGACTGTATTGTTGACTGGTTGGTAAGGTTATTTAATGTATGTATGACTCATGGTGAGGTTCCTGAGGATTGGCAGAATGCTTGCATAGTGCCATTGTACAAAGGCAAAGGGGATAAGAGTGAGTGCTCAAATTACAGAGGTATAAGTTTGTTGAGTGTTCCTGGTAAATTATATGGGAGGGTATTGATTGAGAGGGTGAAGGCATGTACAGAGCATCAGATTGGGGAAGAGTAGTGTGGTTTCAGAAGTGGTAGAGGATGTGTGGATCAGGTGTTTGCTTTGAAGAATGTATGTGAGAAATACTTAGAAAAGCAAATGGATTTGTATGTAGCATTTATGGATCTGGAGAAGGCATGTGATAGAGTTGATAGAGATGCTCTGTGGAAGGTATTAAGAAAATATGGTGTGGGAGGCAAGTTGTTAGAAGCAGTGAAAAGTTTTTATTGAGGATGTAAGGCATGTGTAGGTGTAGGAAGAGAAGAAAGTGATTGGTTCTCAGTGAATGTAGGTTTGTGGCAGGGGTATGTGATGTCTCCATGGTTGTTTAATTTGTTTATGGATGGGTTTGTTAGGGAGGTGAATGCAAGAGTTTTGGAAAGAGGGGCAAGTATGAAGTCTGTTGTGGATGAGAGAGCTTGGGAAGTGAGTCAGTTGTTGTTCGCTGATGATACAACGCTGGGGCTGATTCATGTGAGAAACTGCAGAAGCTGGTGACTGAGTTTGGTAAAGTGTGTGAAAGAAGAAAGTTAAGAGTAAATGTGAATAAGAGCAAGGTTATTAGGTACAGTAGGGTTGAGGGTCAAGTCAATTGGGAGATAAGTTTGAATGGAGAAAAACTGGAGGAAGTAAAGTGTTTTAGATATCTGGGAGTGGATCTGGCAGCGGATGGAACCATGGAAGCGGAAGTGAATCATAGGGTGGGGGAGGAGGCGAAAATCCTGGGAGCCTTGAAGAATGTGTGGAAGTCGAGAACATTATCTCGGAAAGCAAAAATGGGTATGTTTGAAGGAATAGTGGTTCCAAGAATGTTGTATGGTTGCAAGGCGTGGGCTATGGATAGAGTTGTGCGCAGGAGGGTGAATGTGTTGGAAATGAGATGTTTGAGGACAATGTGTGGTGTGAGGTGGTTTGATCGAGTAAGTAATGTAAGGGTAAGAGAGATGTGTGGAAATAAAAAGAGCGTG
The DNA here is from genome assembly GCF_036320965.1 of Panulirus ornatus. Classification (NCBI taxonomy): domain Eukaryota; kingdom Metazoa; phylum Arthropoda; class Malacostraca; order Decapoda; family Palinuridae; genus Panulirus; species Panulirus ornatus. Next base: position 26,586,517 of record NC_092240.1, read on the forward strand.
ATTGAGAGAGCAGAAGAGGGTGTTCTGAAATGGTTTGGGCACATGGAGAGAATGAGTGAGGAAAGATTGACCAAGAGGATATATGTGTCAGAGGTGGAGGGAACGAGGAAAAGTGGGAGACCAAGTTGGAGGTGGAAAGATGGAGTGAAAAAGATTTTGAGTGATCGGGGCCTGAACATGCAGGAGGGTGAAAGGCGTGCAAGGAATAGAGTGAATTGGAACGATGTGGTATACCGGGGTCGACATGCTGTCAATGGATTGAACCAGGGCATGTGAAGCGTCTGGGGTAAACCATGGAAAGTTGTGTGGGGCCTGGATGTGGAAAGGGAGCAGTGGTTTCGGTGCATTGTTACATGACAGCTAGAGACTTAGTGTGAACGAATGGGGCCTTTGTGTCTTTTCCTAGCACTACCTCGCACACATGAGGGGGGTGGGGGTTGTTATTCCATGTGTGGCGAGGTGGCGATGGGAACAAATAAAGGCAGACAGTATGAATTATGTACATGTGTAAATATGTATATGTCTGTGTGTGTATATATATGTGTACACTGAGATGTATAGGTATGTATATTTGCGTGTGTGGACGTGTATGTATATACATGTGTATGTGGGCGGGTTGGGCCATTCTTTCGTCTGATTCCTTGCGGTACCTCGCTAACGCGGGAGACAGCGACAAAGCAAAATAAATAAATAAAAATATATATATATATATATATATATATATATATATATATATATATATATATATATATATATATATATTTATATATGTATATATATATATATATATATATATATATATATATATATATATATATATATATATATATATATATATATCACTTTCCTCTCTTCCTACACGTACACATGCCTTACATCCTTACATCCTCGATAAAAACTTTTCACTGCTTCTAACAACTTGCCTCCCACACCATATATTCTTAATACCTTCCACAGAGCATCTCTATCAACTCTGTCATATGCCTTCTCCTGATCCATAAATGCTACATACAAATCCATTTGCTTTTCTAAGTATTTCTCACATACATTCTTCAAAGCAAACACCTGATCCACACATCCTCTACCACTTCTGAAACCACACTGCTCTTCCCCAATCTGATGCTCTGTACATGCCTTCACCCTCTCAATCAATACCCTCCTATATAATTTACCAGGAATACTCAACAAACTTATACCTCTGTAATTTGAGCACTCACTCTTATCCCCTTTGCCTTTGTACAATGGCACTATGCACGCATTCCGCCAATCCTTAGGCACCTCACCATGAGTCATACATACATTAAATAACCTTACCAACCAGTCGAGGATTAAATAACCTTACCAACCAGTCGAGGATGTAAGGCATGTGTACGTGCAGGAAGAGAGGAAAGTGATTGGTTCTCAGTGAATGTAGGTTTGCGGCAGGGGTGTGTGATGTCTCCATGGTTGTTTAATTTGTTTATGGATGGGGTTGTTAGGGAGGTAAATGGAAGAGTTTTGGAAAGAGGGGCAAGTATGAAGTCTGTTAGGGATGAGAGAGCTTGGGAAGTGAGTCAGTTGTTGTTCGCTAATGATACAGCGCTGGTGGCTGATTCATGTGAGAAACTGCAGAAGCTGGTGACTGAGTTTGGTAAAGTGTGTGAAAGAAGAAAGTTAAGAGTAAATGTGAATAAGAGCAAGGTTATTAGGTACAGTAGGGTTGAGGGTCAAGTCAATTGGGAGGTAAGTTTGAATGGAGCAAAACTGGAGGAAGTAAAGTGTTTTAGATATCTGGGAGTGGATCTGGCAGCGGATGGAACCATGGAAGTGGAAGTGGATCATAGGGTGGGGGAGGGGGCGAAAATCCTGGGAGCCTTGAAGAATGTGTGGAAGTCGAGAACATTATCTCGGAAAGCAAAAATGGGTATGTTTGAAGGAATAGTGGTTCCAACAATGTTGTATGGTTGCGAGGTGTGGGCTATGGATAGAGTTGTGCGCAGAAGGATGGATGTGCTGGAAATGAGATGTTTGAGGACAGTGTGTGGTGTGAGGTGGTTTGATCGAGTAAGTAACGTAAGGGTAAGAGAGATGTGTGGAAATAAAAAGAGCGTGGTTGAGAGAGCAGAAGAGGGTGTTTTGAAATGGTTTGGGCACATGGAGAGAATGAGTGAGGAAAGATTGACCAAGAGGATATATGTGTCGTAGGTGGAGGGAACGAGGAGAAGTGGGAGACCAAATTGGAGGTGGAAAGATGGAGTGAAAAAGATTTTGTGTGATCGGGGCCTGAACATGCAGGAGGGTGAAAGGAGGGCAAGGAATAGAGTGAATTGGATCGATGTGGTATACCGGGGTTGACGTGCTGTCAGTGGATTGAATCAGGGCATGTGAAGCGTCTGGGTTAAACCATGGAAAGCTGTGTAGGTATGTATATTTGCGTGTGTGGACGTATGTATATACATGTGTATGGGAGTGGGTTGGGCCATTTCTTTCGTCTGTTTCCTTGCGCTACCTTGCAAACACGGGAGACTGCAAAAAAAAAGAAAAAAAAAAAAATATATATCCCTGGGGACAGGAGAGAAAGAATACTTCCCATGTATTCCCTGCGTGTCGTAGAAGGCGACTAAAAGGGAAGGGAGCGGGGGGCTGGAAATCCTCCCCTCTCATTTTTTTTTTTTCCAAAAGTAGGAACAGAGAAGGGGGCCAGGTGAGGATATTCCCTCACCAGTCCTCTGTTCTTAACGCTACCTCGCTAATGTGGGAAATGGCGAATAGTATGAAAGAAAAGAAAATATATATATATTTTTTTTTTTTTTTTTTTTTTTTTTATACTTTGTCGCTGTCTCCCGCGTTTGCGAGGTAGCGCAAGGAAACAGACGAAAGAACTGGCCCAACCCCCCCCATACACATGTATATACATACGTCCACACACGCAAATATACATACCTACACAGCTTTCCATGGTTTACCCCGGATGCTTCACATACCTTGATTCAATCCACTGACAGCACGTCAACCCCGGTATACCACATCGCTCCAATTCACTCTATTCCTTGCCCTCCTTTCACCCTCCTGCATGTTCAGGCCCCGATCACACAAAATCTTTTTCACTCCATCTTTCCACCTCCAATTTGGTCTCCCTCTTCTCCTTGCTCCCTCCACCTCCGACACATATATCCTCTTGGTCAATCTTTCCTCACTCATCCTCTCCATGTGCCCAAACCACTTCAAAACACCCTCTTCTGCTCTCTCAACCACGCTCTTTTTATTTCCACACATCTCTCTTACCCTTACGTTACTTACTCGATCAAACCACCTCACACCACACATTGTCCTCAAACATCTCATTTCCAGCACATCCATCCTCCTGCGCACAACTCTATCCATAGCCGACGACTCGCAACCATACAACATTGTTGGAACCACTATTCCTTCAAACATACCCATTTTTGCTTTCCGAGATAATGTTCTCGACTTCCACACATTCTTCAAGGCCCCCAGGATTTTCGCCCCCTCCCCCACCCTATGATCCACTTCCGCTTCCATGGTTCCATCCGCTGCCAGATCCACTCCCAGATATCTAAAACACTTCACTTCCTCCAGTTTTTCTCCATTCAAACTCACCTCCCAATTGACTTGACCCTCAACCCTACTGTACCTAATAACCTTGCTCTTATTCACATTTACTCTTAACTTTCTTCTTCCACACACTTTACCAAACTCAGTCACCAGCTTCTGCAGTTTCTCACATGAATCAGCCACCAGCGCTGTATCATCAGCGAACAACAACTGACTCACTTCCCAAGCTCTCTCATCCCCAACAGACTTCATACTTGCCCCTCTTTCCAAGACTCTTGCATTTACCTCCCTAACAACCCCATCCATAAACAAATTAAACAACCATGGAGACATCACACACCCCTGCCGCAAACCTACATTCACTGAGAACCAATCACTTTCCTCTCTTCCTACACGTACACATGCCTTACATCCTCGATAAAAACTTTTCACTGCTTCTAACAACTTTCCTCCCACACCATATATTCTTAATACCTTCCACAGAGCATCTCTATCAACTCTATCATATGCCTTCTCCAGATCCATAAATGCTACATACAAATCCATTTGCTTTTCTAAGTATTTCTCACATACATTCTTCAAAGCAAACACCTGATCCACACATCCTCTACCACTTCTGAAACCACACTGCTCTTCCCCAATCTGATGCTCTGTACATGCCTTCACTCTCTCAATCAATACCCTCCCATATAATTTACCAGGAATACTCAACAAACTTATACCTCTGTAATTTGAGCATTCACTCTTATCCCCTTTGCCTTTGTACAATGGCACTATGCACGCATTCCGCCAATCCTCAGGCACCTCACCATGAGTCATACATACATTAAATAACCTTACCAACCAGTCAACAATACAATCACCCCCTTTTTTAATAAATTCCACTGCAATACCATCCAAACCTGCTGCCTTGCCGGCTTTCATCTTCCGCAAAGCTTTCACTACCTCTTCTCTGTTTACCAAATCATTTTCCCTAACCCTCTCACTTTGCACACCACCTCGACCAAAACACCCTATATCTGCCACTCTATCATCAAACACATTCAACAAACCTTCAAAATACTCACTCCATCTCCTTCTCACATCACCACTACTTGTTATCACCTCCCCATTTGCGCCCTTCACTGAAGTTCCCATTTGCTCCCTTGTCTTACGCACTTTATTTACCTCCTTCCAGAACATCTTTTTATTCTCCCTAAAATTTAATGATACTCTCTCACCCTAACTCTCATTTGCCCTTTTTTTCACCTCTTGCACCTTTCTCTTGACCTCCTGTCTCTTTCTTTTATACATCTCCCACTCAATTGCATTTTTTCCCTGCAAAAATCGTCCAAATGCCTCTCTCTTCTCTTTCACTATTACTCTTACTTCTTCATCCCACCACTCACTACCCTTTCTAATCAACCCACCTCCCACTCTTCTCATGCCACAAGCATCTTTTGTGCAATCCATCACTGATTCCCTAAATACATCCCATTCCTCCCCCACTCCCCTTGCTTCCATTGTTCTCACCTTTTTCCATTCTGTACTCAGTCTCTCCTGGTACTTCCTCACACAGGTCTCCTTCTCAAGCTCACTTACTCTCACCACCCTCTTCACCCCAACATTCACTCTTCTTTTCTGAAAACCCATACAAATCTTCACCTTAGCCTCCACAAGATAATGATCAGACATCCCTCCAGTTGCACCTCTCAGCACATTAACATCCAAAAGTCTCTCTTTCGCACGCCTGTCAATTAACACGTAATCCAATAACGCTCTCTGGCCATCTCTCCTACTTACATAAGTATACTTATGTATATCTCGCTTTTTAAACCAGGTATTCCCAATCATCAGTCCTTTTTCAGCACATAAATCTACAAGCTCTTCACCATTTCCATTTACAACACTGAACACCCCATGTATACCAATTATTCCCTCAACTGCCACATTACTCACCCTTACATTCAAATCACCCATCACTATAACCCGGTCTCGTGCATCAAAACCACTAACACACTCATTCAGCTGCTCCCAAAACACTTGCCTCTCTTGATCTTTCTTCTCATGCCCAGGTGCATATGCACCAATAATCACCCACCTCTCTCCATCAACCTTCAGTTTTACCCATATTAATCGAGAATTTACTTTCTTACACTCTATCACATACTCCCACAACTCCTGTTTCAGGAGTATTGCTACTCCTTCCCTTGCTCTTGTCCTCTCACTAACCCCTGACTTTACTCCCCAGACATTCCCAAACCACTCTTCCCCTTTACCCTTGAGCTTCGTTTCACTCAGAGCCAAAACATCCAGGTTCCTTTCCTCAAACATACTACCTATCTCTCCTTTTTTCACATCTTGGTTACATCCACACACATTTAGGCACCCCACTCTGAGCCTTCGAGGAGGATGAGCACTCCCCGCGTGACTCCTTCTTCTGTTTCCCATTTTAGAAAGTTAATACAAGGAGGGGAGGATTTCTGGCCCCCCGCTCCCGTCCCCTCTAGTCGCTTTCTACGACACGCGAGGAATACGTGGGAAGTATTCTTTCACCCCTATCCCCAGGGATAATATACACATATATATACATATACACACACACACACATACACATACATATGCACATATACACACACACACACATACATATATATACATATGAAAAATGTAAGAAACAATTTAGAAAACTGAAACTTCTAGCTTGAAATGAATGAAAAAAATGAATGTCACATAATGGTTCAACCTCTGGCTATGGAAAAAAGGAAATGTATAATTTATATATATATATATATATATAATTTTCTTTTTCTTTTAAACTATTCGCCATTTCCCGCGTTAGCAAGGTAGCGTTAGGAACAGAGGACTGGGCCTTTTTTGGAATATCCTCACCTGGCCCCCTCTGTTCCTTCTTTAAAAAAAAAAAAAAAAAAAAAAAAAAAAAAAAGAGGGGAGGATATATATATATATATATATATATATATATATATATATATATATATATATATATATATATATATATACATATATATATATATAACAAGTAGTGGTGATGTGAGAAGGAGATGGAATGAGTATTTTGAAGGTTTGTTGAATGTGTTTGATGATAGAGTGGCAGATATAGGGTGTTTTGGTCGAGGTGGTGTGCAAAGTGAGAGGGTTAGGGAAAATGATTTGGTAAACAGAGAAGAGGTAGTGAAAGCTCTGCGGAAGATGAAAGCCGGCAAGGCAGCAGGTTTGGATGGTATTGCAGTGGAATTTATTAAAAAAGGGGGTGACTGTATTGTTGACTGGTTGGTAAGGTTATTTAATGTATGTATGACTCATGGTGAGGTGCCTGAGGATTGGCGGAATGTGTGCATAGTGCCATTGTACAAAGGCAAAGGGGATAAGAGTGAGTGCTCAAATTACAGAGGTATAAGTTTGTTGAGTATTCCTGGTAAATTATATGGGAGGGTATTGATTGAGAGGTTGAAGGCATGTACAGAGCATCAGATTGGGGAAGAGCAGTGTGGTTTCAGAAGTGGTAGAGGATGTGTGGATCAGGTGTTTGCTTTGAAGAATGTATGTGAGAAATACTTAGAAAAGCAAATGGATTTGTATGTAGCATTTATGGATCTGGAGAAGGCATATGATAGAGTTGATAGAGATGCTCTGTGGAAGGTATTAAGAATATATGGTGTGGGAGGAAAGTTGTTAGAAGCAGTGAAAATTTTTATCGAGGATGTAAGGCATGTGTACGTGTGGGAAGAGAGGAAAGTGATTGGTTCTCAGTGAATGTAGGTTTGCGGCAGGGGTGTGTGATGTCTCCATGGTTGTTTAATTTGTTTATGGATGGGGTTGTTAGGGAGGTAAATGCAAGAGTTTTGGAAAGAGGGGCAAGTATGAAGTCTGTTGGGGATGAGAGAGCTTGGGAAGTGAGTCAGTTGTTGTTCGCTGATGATACAGCACTGGTGGCTGATTCATGTGAGAAACTGCAGAAGCTGGTGAATGAGTTTGGTAAAGTGTGTGGAAGAAGAAAGTTAAGAGTAAATGTGAATAAGAGCAAGGTTATTAGGTACAGTAGGGTTGAGGGTCAAGTCAATTGGGAGGTGAGTTTGAATGGAGAAAAACTGGAGGAAGTGAAGTGTTTTAGATATCTGGGAGTGGATCTGGCAGCGGATGGAACCATGGAAGCGGAAGTGGATCATAGGGTGGGGGAGGGGGCGAAAATTCTGGGGGCCTTGAAGAATGTGTGGAAGTCGAGAACATTATCTCGGAAAGCAAAAATGGGTATGTTTGAAGGAATAGTGGTTCCAACAATGTTGTATGGTTGCGAGGCGTGGGCTATGGATAGAGTAGTGCGCAGGAGGATGGATGTGCTGGAAATGAGATGTTTGAGGACAATGTGTGGTGTGAGGTGGTTTGATCGAGTGAGTAACGTAAGGGTAAGAGAGATGTGTGGAAATAAAAAGAGTGTGGTTGAGAGAGCAGAAGAGGGTGTTTTGAAGTGGTTTGGGCACATGGAGAGAATGAGTGAGGAAAGATTGACCAAGAGGATATATGTGTCGGAGGTGGAGGGAACGAGGAGAAGAGGGAGACCAAATTGGAGGTGGAAAGATGGAGTGAAAAAGATTTTGTGTGATCGGGGCCTGAACATGCAGGAGGGTGAAAGGAGGGCAAGGAATAGAGTGAATTGGAGCGATGTGGTATACCGGGGTTGACGTGCTGTCAGTGGATTGAATCAAGGCATGTGAAGCGTCTGGGGTAAACCATGGAAAGCTGTGTAGGTGTGTATATTTGTGTGTGTGGACGTATGTATATACATGTGTATGGGGGGGGTTGGGCCATTTCTTTCGTCTGTTTCCTTGCGCTACCTCGCAAACGCGGGAGACAGCGACAAAGTATAATAAAAAAAAAAATATATATATATGCATATATATATATTAATATGTATATATGTATATATATATATATATATATATATTAAAAAAGGGGGTGACTGTATTGTTGACTGGCTGGTAAGGTTATCTAATGTATGTATGACTCATGGTGAGGTGCCTGAGGATTGGTGGAATGCGTGCATAGTGCCATTGTACAAAGGCAAAGGGGATAAGAGTGAGTGCTCAAATTACAGAGGTATAAGTTTGTTGAGTATTCCTGGTAAATTATATGGGAGGGTATTGATTGAGAGGGTGAAGGCATGTACAGAGCATCAGATTGGGGAAGAGCAGTGTGGTTTCAGAAGTGGTAGAGGATGTGTGGATCAGGTGTTTGCTTTGAAGAATGTATGTGAGAAATACTTAGAAAAGCAAATGGATTTGTATGTAGCATTTATGGATCTGGAGAAGGCATATGATAGAGTTGATAGAGATGCTCTGTGGAAGGTATTAAGAATATATGGTGTGGGAGGCAAGTTGTTAGAAGCAGTGAAAAGTTTTTATCGAGGATGTAAGGCATGTGTACGTGTAGGAAGAGAGGAAAGTGATTGGTTCTCAGTGAATGTAGGTTTGCGGCAGGGGTGTGTGATGTCTCCATGGTTGTTTAATTTGTTTATGGATGGGGTTGTTAGGGAGGTGAATGCAAGAGTTTTGGAAATAGGGGCAAGTATGAAGTCTGTTGGGGATGAGAGAGCTTGGGAAGTGAGTCAGTTGTTGTTCGCTGATGATACAGCGCTGGTGGCTGATTCATGTGAGAAACTGCAGAAGCTGGTGACTGAGTTTGGTAAAGTGTGTGAAAGAAGAAAGTTAAGAGTAAATGTGAATAAGAGCAAGGTTATTAGGTACAGTAGGGTTGAGGGTCAAGTCAATTGGGAGGTGAGTTTGAATGGAGAAAAACTGGAGGAAGTGAAGTGTTTTAGATATCTGGGAGTGGATCTGGCAGCGGATGGAACCATGGAAGCGGAAGTGGATCATAGGGTGGGGGAGGGGGCGAAAATTCTGGGAGGCTTGAAGAATGTGCAGGAGGGTGAAAGGAGGGCAAGGAATAGAGTGAATTGGAGCGATGTGGTATACCGGGGTTGACGTGCTGTCAGTGGATTGAATCAAGGCATGTGAAGCATTTGGGGTAAACCATGGAAAGCTGTGTAGGTATGTATATTTGCGTGTGTGGATGTATGTATATACATGTGTATGGGGGTGGGTTGGGCCATTTCTTTCGTCTGTTTCCTTGCGCTACCTCGCAAACGCGGGAGACCGCAAAAAAAAAAATATATATATATATATATATATATATATATATATATATATATATATATATATATATATGGGTGAGTGTTCAGATTACGGATTCATAATTTTTTTGAGTGTTCAGATTACGGAGTCATAATTTTTTTGAGTGTTCCTGGGAAATTGTATGGGAGGGTATTGATTGAAAGGGTGATAGCCATGTACAGAGCATCAGCATGGGGAAGGGCAGTGAGGTTTCATAAGAGGTAGAGGATGTGTGGATCAGGTGTTTGCTTTGAAGAATATGTGAGAAATACTTAGTAAAACTTTGGATGGTATTGGATGGTTTGGATGGTATTGCCGTGGAATTTCTTAAAAAATGGGGTGACTGCATTGTTGAAATTGGTAAGGTTATTTAATGTATGTGTGACTCATGGTTATCCCTGGGAATAGGGGAGAAAGAATTCTTCCCACGTATTCCCTGTGTGTCGTTGAAGGTGACTAAAAGGGAAGGGAGTGGGGGGCTGGAAATCCTCCCCTCTCGTTTTTCATTTTCCAAAAGAAGGAACAGAGAAGGGGGCCAAGTGAGGATGTTCCCTCAACGGCTCAGTCCTCTGTTCTTAACGCTACCCGGCTAATGCAGGAAATAGCAAATAGTAAAAAAAAAAAAAAAAAAAAAAAAAAAAATATATATATATATATATATATATATATATATATATATATATATATATATATATATATATATATATATATTCTTTTTTTTTCATACTATTCGCCATATATATATGATATACCCCTAAATCATCAATTATACAGCATAATGACATATTCATAACATTACCCTCTTCCCATCTGAAGGTCAATAAATTTAAGGTCATGCTGCAATCAAATCACTACCAAAATATCAAATGACTTACAAGTGAAGACACCTTGATTGAAAATTTTCACTACTGAAACAATCATGTCTTGTATCATCTGACAGGTTTGTATTGTGGACCACAACTTTGGCATTCAATCAGAGAATCATTTTAAGTAATATCACACTTACCAAGCAACTTTGTGACTTTGCGTGTTCCTCTTTTCTAACAAGAATTTATTACCTGATGTTTAAAGATGTCCCGCTTTTTCTGGGAGAAAAATGAGCTTACCGTATGTGGGTTATTCACATTATAAATACTGTAAACACTTCTTACAAACAGAAACTTTGCAAATTTAAAAAAAAAAAAGAAAAAAAATCAGGAAGAGCATTGTTTCAGTTAAGAACAAAAGATGATGAAATAATAGTTTCTCTTTATATCTAATAGAATCCTAAGTGATGGGGATAATGGAACATGTTCATAATGCTTAAAGGGGCAAACTAGAATGAATCTAAAGACAAATAAATAATATAGTTATAAAAAGAAAACAATGCAGCAAAAACATTCTTGAAGACTGTGATTCTAGCTGAAACCCACAAGAACAATGATTCACTGAAATTATGCCAGCTAATAAAAATCTGTCACAGATGTACAGCTTATCAACTACCAATCATAACTAACATTAATTTTCAAGTTTTTCTGTATATCATCCCCAAGTGAAACTGTTTCATGTTCTATTTTATTTATTTATTTTGCTTTGTCGCTGTCTCCCGCGTTTGCGAGGTAGCGCAATATATATATATATATATATATATATATATATATATATATATATATATATATATATATATATATATATATATCCCTGGGGATAGGGGAGAAAGAATACTTCCCACGCATTCCTCACATGTCGTAAAAGGCGACTAAAGGGGACGGGAGCGGGGGACCAGAAACCCTCCCCTCCTTGTATTTTAACTTTCTAAAAGGGGAAAGAGAAGAAAGAGTCACGCGAGGAGTGCTCATCCTCCTCGAAGGCTCAGATTGGGGTGTCAAAATGTGTGTGGATGTAACCAAGATGAGATAGGTAGTATGTTTGAGGAAAGGAACCTGGATATTTTGGCTCTGAGTGAAACGAAGCTAAAGGGTAAAGGGGAAGAGTGGTTTGTGAATGTCTAGGGAGTAAAGTCAGGGGTTAGTGAGAGGACAAGAGCAAGGGAAGGAGTAGCACTACTCCTGAATCAGGAGTTGTGAGAGTATGTGATAGAGTGTAAGAAAGTAAATTCTAGATTGATATGGGTAAAACTGAAAGTTGATGGAGAGAGATGGGTGATTATTGGTGCATATGCACCTGGGCATGAGAAGAAAGATCATGAGAGGCAAGTGTTTTGGGAGCAGCTGAATGAGTGTGTTAGTGGTTTTGATGCACGAGACCGGGTTATAGTGATGGGTGATTTGAATGCAAAGGTGAGTAATGTGGCAGTTGAGGGAATAATTGGAATACATGGAGTGTTCAGTGTTGTAAATGGAAACGGTGAAGAGCTTGTAGATTTATGTGCTGAAAAAGGACTGGTAATTGGGAATACCTGGTTTAAAAAGCGAGATATACATAAGTATACGTATGTAAGTAGGAGAGATGGCCAGAGAGCGTTATTGCATTACGTGTTAATTGATAGGCGCATGAAAGAGAGACTTTTGGATGTTAATGTGCTGAGAGGTGCAACTGGAGGGATGTCTGATCATTATCTTGTGGAGGCGAAGGTGAAGATTTGTGGGGGTTTTCAGAAAAGAAGAGAGAATGTTGGGGTGAAGAGAATGGTGAGAGTAAGTGAGCTTGGGAAGGAGACTTGTGTGAGGAAGTACCAGGAGAGACTGAGTACAGAATGGAAAGAGGTGAGAACAAAGGAGGTAAGGGGAGTGGGGGAGGAATGGGATGTATTTAGGGAAGCAATGATGGCTTGCGCAAAAGATGCTTGTGGCATGAGAAGTGTGGGAGGTGGGTGGATTAGAAAAGGTAGTGAGTGGTGGGATGAAGAAGTAAGATTATTAATGAAAGAGAAGAGAGAGAGACATTTGAACGATTTTTGCAGGGAAAAAATGCAAATGAGTGGGAGAGGTATAAAAGAAAGAGGCAGGAGGTCAAGAGAAAGGTGCAAGAGGTGAAAAAGAGGGCAAATGAGAGTTGGGGTGAGAGAGTATCATTAAATTTCAGGGAGAATAAAAAGATGTTTTGGAAGGAGGTAAATAAAGTGCATAAGACAAGGGAGCAAATGGGAACTAAGTGAAGGGGGCTAATGGGGAGGTGATAACAAGTAGTGGTGATGTGAGAAGGAGATGGAGTGAGTATTTTGAAGGTTTGTTGAATGTGTTTGATGATAGAGTGGTAGATGTAGGGTGTTTTGGTTGAGGTGGTGTGCAAAGTGAGAGGGTTAGGGAAAATGATTTGGTAAATAGAGAAGAGGTAGTAAAAGCTTTACAGAAGATGAAAGCCGGCAAAGCAGCAGGTTTGGATGGTATTGCAGTGGAATTTATTAAAAAAGGGGGTGACTGTATTGTTGACTGGTTGGTAAGGTTATTTAATGTATGTATGATTCATGGTGACGTGCCTGAGGATTGGCGGAATGCTTGCATAGTGCCATTGTACAAAGGCAAAGGGGATAAGAGTGAGTGCTCAAATTACAGAGGTATAAGTTTGTTGAGTATTCCTGGTAAATTATATGGGAGGGTATTGATTGAGAGGGTGAAGGCGTGTACAGAGCACCAGATTGGGGAAGAGCAGTGTGGTTTCAGAAGTGGTAGAGGATGTGTGGATCAGGTGTTTGCTTTGAAGAATGTGAGAAATACTTAGAAAAACAAATGGATTTGTATGTAGCATTTATGGATCTGCAGAAGGCATATGATAGAGTTGATAGAGATGCTCTGTGGAAGGTTTTAAGAATATATGGTGTGGGAGGCAAGTTGTTAGAAGCAGTGAAAAGTTTTTATCGAGGATGTAAGGCATGTGTACGTGTAGGAAGAGAGGAAAGTGATTGGTTCTCAGTGAATGTAGGTTTTCGGCAGGGGTGTGTGATGTCTCCATGGTTGTTTAATTTGTTTATGGATGGGGTTGTTAGGGAGGTGAATGTAAGAGTTTTGGAAAGAGGGGCAAGTATGAAGTCTGTTGTGGATGAGAGAGCTTGGGAAGTGAGTCAGTTGTTGTTCGCTGATGATACAGCGCTGGTGGCTGATTCATGTCAGAAACTGCAGAAGCTGGTGACTGAGTTTGGTAAAGTGTGTGAAAGAAGAAAGTTAAGTGTAAATGTGAATAAGAGCAAGGTTATTAGGTACAGTAGGGTTGAGGGTCAAGTCAATTGGGAGGTAAGTTTGAATGGAGAAAAACTGGAGGAAGTAAAGTGTTTTAGATATCTGGGAGTGGATCTGTCAGCGGATGGAACCATGGAAGCGGAAGTGAATCATAGGGTGGGGGAGGGGGCGAAAATCCTGGGAGCCTTGAAGAATGTTTGGAAGTCGAGAACATTATCTCGGAAAGCAAAAATGGGTATGTTTGAAGGAATAGTGGTTCCAAGAATGTTGTATGGTTGCGAGGCGTGGGCTATGGATAGAGTTGTGCACAGGAGGGTGGATGTGCTGGAAATGAAATGTCTGAGGACAATATGTGGTGTGAGGTGGTTTGATTGAGTAAGTAATGTAAGGGTGAGAGAGATGTGTGGAAATAAAAAGAGTGTGGTTGAGAGGGCAGAAGAGGGTGTTTTGAAATGGTTTGGTCACATGGAGAGAATGAATGGGGAAAGATTGACCAAGAGGATATATGTGTCAGAGGTGGAGGGAACGAGGAGAAGTGGGAGACCAAATTGGAGGTGGAAAGATGGAGTGAAAAAGATTTTGAGTGATCGGGGCCTGAACATGCAGGAGGGTGAAAGGCGTGCAAGGAATAGAGTGAATTGGAACGATGTGGTATACTGGGGTTGACGTGCTGTCAATGGATTGAACCAGGGCATGTGAAGCGTCTGGGGTAAACCATGGAAAGTGTGTGGGGCCTGGATGTGGAAAGGGAGCTGTGGTTTCGGTGCATTATTACATGACAGCTAGAGACTGAGTGTGAACGAATGGGGCCTTTGATGTCTTTCCTAGCGCTACCTCGCACACATGAGGGGGGAGGGGGTTGTTATTCCATGTGTGGCGAGGTGGCGATGGGAACAAATAAAGGCAGACAGTATGAATTATGTGCATGTGTATATATGTATATGTCTGTGTGTGTATGTATATGTGTACATTGAGATGTATAGGTATGTATATTTGCGTGTGTGGACGTGTATGTATATACATGTGTATGTGGGTGGGTTGGGCCATTCTTTCATCTGTTTCCTTCCGCTACCTCGCTAATGCGGGAGACAGCGACAAAGCAAAATAATAAAAAAAAAAATATATATATCCCTGGGGATAGAAGAGAATTAATACTTCCCACGTATTCCCTCCATGTTGTAGAAGGCGACTAAAAGGGGAGGGAGCGTGGGGCTGGAAATCCTCCCCTCTTTTTTTTTTTTAATTTTCAAAAAGAAGGAACAGAGAAGGGGGCCAGGTGAGGATATTCCCTCAAAGGCCCGGTCCTTTGTTCTTAACGCTACCTTGCTAATGCGGGAAATGGCGAATAGTTTGAAAGAAAGTAAAAGATATATATATATCCCTGGGGTTGGGTAGAAAGAATTCTACCTCAAAAGAAATGTAAGGAGAATGAGCCTGAGATGCAAAATAAGCTACTCGATAAGGCTATGTTGTAGGAAGGGAAGACGCGTGGTAACACTTTATCCCTTTATTACCTGTAGATGGAGCCATGATGATACTAACAAAAACATTTCTTTGACAATGGAAGTAATTCCTTAATGAGAGGTCAGGTATGAAAACTGTAGTAAGAAAGTGCAGAGGTATTTCTTCATAAACAAGCCAAGTGTAGATAAAGTAAATGTAAGTTTAAGAGTTTGGGAACCTCGGAATGTGGATTTCCCTCACTATATAAAGATATTATGTAGAAAATCTCCCCACCCTACTTCATCAATACAAGAAGGTTCGGAGTTGAGATGGTCAGGTCAGTGTAATGTGCTGTCTTTTATGCAGATGGAACATGGTGGATGTGTGTGTTCTTGGGCTTAACAGAAGTGGTGTAGAGAGAGAGAGAGAGGCAACTCCCTATATATGTTATATATATATTTTTTGTGGGCAATTTGAAGGCGATGAAATTAAAAGAAAATGCTGTCCTTAAAATAACTGAATGTGAAATTAAACGATGTTCTCATGGTAGTGTGTGCAGCTTAATTAGATTTGTGATGCAAAGATAATAACGTTATTGAAAGATATATATGTTTGTCATGAGAGAATATGAACTCTCTGCTTTGAAGATTTTGGTACATTTTCTATTTAGGATTATTTCTCTACAGCAAAGACTTTTCAATGCAGCAGAGAAGGGGGACCTGGATATATTGCGTAAATTAACGGCTGATGAGTACAAGAAAAAGAAACCTAAAATCCGGTGGACACTCCTCCATTATGCTGCATATGGAAATCAAGCAGCTGCTGCTCAACTTCTGCTGGAGAAAATTGATCCTAATGAAACCAACGCTTACAGCCAGACTGCTGCCCACCAGGCTGCTTTACAGGGAAATACTGAGGTCCTTGATGTCCTGCTGAGCAACGCCAAACTCAATAAGGATAAACGAGATAAATGGAAATGCAAGTATAACGACTGGGTACGTAGACTTCTAAATCTCAAAATCTTTTGAATCAATGCACAAACACACTCACACACACATACACTATCTGCTGACAAGTATCAGAATAGCCATCAAATATACTGACAAGGAAATATTTAGAAAGCTGTTCAAGGTCCTCCGTGCTGAAGCAGCCAGCGTTCCTGGTTGTGACAGTTGCTCCACAGTCAACCCAGCAGTTTGTCTACCACAAGGGGGTTGGTGGATAAAATGGGTACTTGGCTTAGGCTAGCATATAGGATGTGGAAGTTAAGCTGTTAGAAGCAGAGAAGTTTTTTTTATCAAGGGTGTAATGCATGTGTACGAGTAGGAAGAGAGGAGTGATTGGTTCCCAGTGAAGGTCTGTTGAAGGCAGGGGTGTGTAATGTCCTCATGGTTTTTAATATGTTTATGGATAGGGTGGTTAGATAAATGCAAGTTTTGGAGTGAGGGGTGAGTATGCAGTCTGTTGGGGACGAGAGGGCCTGGGAAGCGAGTCAATTGTTGTTCACCAATGATACAGCACTGTTGGCTGATTAGAGTGAAAAACTGCTGAAGTTGGTGACTGATTTTGGAAAAGTCTGTGAAAGGAGAAAGTTGAGAATAAATGCTAACCAGAGCAAGGTTATTAGGTTCAGCATGGTTGAGGGACAAAGTATTGGGATGTAAGTTTGAATGGAGAAAAATTAGAGGAAATGGAGTGTTTCAGATATCTGGGAGTGGCCTTGGCAGCAAATGGAACCATGGAAATGGAAGCAAGTCATAGGGCGGGGAAGGGGGTGAAGGTTCTGGGAGGGATAAAGAATGTGTGGAAAGAGAGGACTTTATCTCGGAGAACAAAAATGGGTAAGTTTAAAGGAATTGTAGTTCCAACACTATCATTTGGTTCCAAGGCATGGGCTGTAGATAGGGATGTATGGAGGAAGGTGGATGTATCAGAAATGAAATATTTAGGGACAATATGTGGTGTGCAGTAGTTTAATAGAGTAAGAAATGAAAGGGTAAGAGAGACGTGTGGTAATAAAAAGAGTGTGGTTAAGAGAGCAGAAGAGGGTGTGCTGAAATGGTTTGGATATAAGGAGAGAATGAATGAAGAAAGACTGACAAAGAGGATATATGTATCAGAGATGGAGGGAACAAGGAAAAGCGGGAGACCAAGTTGGAGATGGAAGGATGGAGTGAAAAAGATTTTGAGTGATGAAGGCCTGAACATGCTGAAGGGTGAAAGGCATGCACGGAATAGAGTGAATTGGAATGATGTGGCATACTGGGGTTGTCGTGCTGTCAATGAACTGAACCACAACATGTAAGACATCTAGGGTAAACCATGGAAAAGTGTATGATACGGTAAAGTGGTGTATATATATATATATATATATATATATATATATATATATATATATATATATATATATATATATACATATATATATATATATATATTTTTTTTTTTTTTTTTTTTATACTTTGTCGCTGTCTCCCGCGTTTGCGAGGTAGCGCAAGGAAACAGACGAAAGAAATGGCCCAACCCACCCCCATACACATGTATATACATACGTCCACACACGCAAATATACATACCTACACAGCTTTCCATGGTTTACCCCAGACGCTTCACATGCCTTGATTCAATCCACTGACAGCACGTCTACCCCGGTATACCACATCGCTCCAATTCACTCTATTCCTTGCCCTCCTTTCACCCTCCTGCATGTTCAGGCCCCGATCACACAAAATCTTTTTCACTCCATCTTTCCACCTCCAATTTGGTCTCCCTCTTCTCCTCGTTCCCTCCACCTCAGACACATATATCCTCTTGGTCAATCTTTCCTCACTCATTCTCTCCATGTGCCCAAACCATTTCAAAACACCCTCTTCTGCTCTCTCAACCATGCTCTTTTTATTTCCACACATCTCTCTTACCCTTACGTTACTTACTCGATCAAACCACCTCACACCACACATTGTCCTCAAACATCTCATTTCCAGAACATCCATCCTCCTGCGCACAACTCTATCCATAGCCCACGCCTCGCAACCATACAACATTGTTGGAACCACTATTCCCTCAAACACACCCATTTTTGCTTTCCGAGATAATGTTCTCGACTTCCACACATTCTTCAAGGCTCCCAGAATTTTCGCCCCCTCCCCCACCCTATGATCCACTTCCGCTTCCATGGTTCCATCCGCTGCCAGATCCACTCCCAGATATCTAAAACACTTCACTTCCTCCAGTTTTTCTCCATTCAAACTCACCTCCCAATTGACTTGACCCTCAACCCTACTGTACCTAATAACCTTGCTCTTATTCACATTTACTCTTAACTTTCTTCTTTCACACACTTTACCAAACTCAGTCACCAGCTTCTGCAGTTTCTCACATGAATCAGCCACCAGCGCTGTATCATCAGCGAACAACAACTGACTCACTTCCCAAGCTCTCTCATCCCCAACAGACTTCATACTTGCCCCTATATATATATAAATATTTTATTATTTTCATTTTGTTTTGTCGCTGTCTCCCACGTTTGCGAGGTAGCACAAGGAGACAGACGAAAGAAATGGCCCAACCCACCCCCATACACATGTATATATATATATATATATATATATATATTAGGTTATTAGGTACAGTAGGGTTGAGGGTCAATTCAATTGGGAGGTGAGTTTGAATGGAGAAAAACTGGAGGAAGTGAAGTGTTTTAGATATCTGGGAGTGGATCTGGCAGCGGATGGAACCATGATAGCGGAAGTGGATCATAGGGTGGGGGAGGGGGCGAAAATTCTGGGAGCCTTGAAGAATGTGTGGAAGTCGAGAACATTATCTCGGAAAGCAAAAATGGGTATGTTTGAAGGAATAGTGGTTCCAACAATGTTGTATGGTTGCGAGGCGTGGACTATGGATAGAGTTGTGCGCAGGAGGATGGATGTGCTGGAAATGAGATGTATGAGGACAATGTATGGTGTGAGGTGGTTTGATCGAGTAAGTAACGTAAGGGTAAGAGAGATGTGTGGAAATAAAAAGAGCGTGGTTGAGAGAGCAGAAGAGGGTGTTTTGAAATGGTTTGGTCACATGGAGAGAATGAGTGAGGAAAGATTGACCAAGAGGATATATGTGTCAGAGGTGGAGGGAACGAGGAGAAGAGGGAGACCAAATTGGAGGTGGAAAGATGGAGTGAAAAAGATTTTGTGTGATCGGGGCCTGAACATGCAGGAGGGTGAAAGGAGGGCAAAGAATAGAGTGAATTGGAGCGATGTGGTATACCGGGGTTGACGTGCTGTCAGTGGATTGAATCAAGGCATGTGTATGGGGGTGGGTTGGGCGATTTCTTTCGTCTGTTTCCTTGCGCTACCTCGCAAACGCGGGAGACAGCGACAAAGCAAAAAAAAAAGAAAAAAAAAATATGTGTGGAAGTCGAGAACATTATCTCGGAAAGCAAATATGGGTTTGTTTGAAGGAATAGTGGTTCCAACAATGTTGTAGGGTTGCGAGGCGTGGGCTATGGATAGAGTGGTGCGCAGGAGGAAGGATGTGCTGGAAGTGAGATGTTTGAGGACAATGTGTGGTGTGAGGTGGTTTGATCGAGTAAGTAACGTAAGGGTAAGAGAGATGTGTGGAAATAAAAAGAGCGTGGTTGAGAGAGCAGAAGAGGGTGTTTTGAAATGGTTTGGGCACATGGAGAGAATGAGTGAGGAAAGATTGACCAAGAGGATATATGTGTCGGAGGTGGAGGGAACGAGGAGAAGAGGGAGACCAAATTGGAGGTGGAAAGATGGAGTGAAAAAGATTTTGTGTGATCGGGGCCTGAACATGCAGGAGGGTGAAAGGAGGGCAAGGAATAGAGTGAATTGGAGAGATGTGGTATACCGGGGTTGACGTGCTGTCAGTGGATTGAATCAGGGCATGTGAAGCGTCTGGGGTAAACCATGGAAAGCTGTGTAGGTATGTATATTTGCGTGTGTAGACGTATGTATATACATGTGTATGGGGGTGGGTTGGGCCATTTCTTTCGTCTGTTTCCTTGCGCTACCTCGCAAACGCGGGAGACAGCGACAAAGTATAAAAAAAAAAAATATATATATATATATATATATATATATATATATATATATATATATATAAACATATATTATATTATATTATTTATCTATTTATTTATTCATTTTGCTTTGTCGCTGTCTCCCGCGTTAACGGGGTAGTGCAAGGAAACAGACGAAAGAATGGCCCAACCCACCCACATACACATGTATATAAATACACGTCCACACACAAATATACATACCTAAACATCTCAATGTACACATATATATATACACACACAGACATATACATATATACACATGTACATAAATCATACTGTCTGCCTTTATTTATTCCCATCGCCACCTCGCCACACATGGAATAACAACCCCCTCCCCCCTCATGTGTGCGAGGTAGTGCTAGGAAAAGACAACAAAGGCCCCATTCGTTCACACTCAGTCTCTAGCTGTCATGTAATAATGCACCAAAACCACAGCTCCCTTTCCACATCCAGGCCCCACAGAACTTTCCATGGTTTACCCCAGATGCATCACATGCCCTGGTTCAATCCATTGACAGCACGTCGACCCCAGTATACCACATCGATCCAATTCACTCTATTCCTTGCACGCCTTTCACCCTCCTGCATGGTCAGGTCCCAAACACTCAAAATCTTTTTCACTTCATCTTTCCACCTCCAATTTGGTCTCCCACTTCTCGTTCCCTCTACCTCTGACACATATATCCTCTTGGTCAATCTTTCCTCACTCATTCTCTCCATGTGACCAAACCATTTCAAAACACCCTCTTCTGCTCTCTCAACCACACTCTTTTTATTTCCACACATCTCTCTTATCCTTACATTACTTACTCAATCAAACCACCTCACACCACATATTGTCCTCAAACATCTCATTTCCAGTACATCCACCCTCCTGCGCACAACTCTATCCATAGCCCATGCCTCGCAACCATACAACATTGTTGGAACCACTATTCCTTCAAACATACCCATTTTTGCTTTCCGAGATAATGTTCTCGACTTCCAAACATTCTTCAAGACTCCCAGAATTTTCGCCCCCTCCCCCACCCTATGATTCACTTCCGCTTCCATGGTTCCATCCGCTGCCAGATCCACTCCCAGATATCTAAAACACTTTACTTCCTCCAGTTTTTCTCCATTCAAACTTACCTCCCCATTGACTTGACTCTCAACCCTACTGTACCTAATAACCTCGCTCTTATTCATATTTACTCTTAACTTTCTTCTTTCACACACTACCAAACTCAGTGACCAGCTTCTGCAGTTTCTGACATGAATCAGCCACCAGCGCTGTATCATCAGCGAACAACAACTGACTCACTTCCCAAGCTCTCTCATCCACAACAGACTGCATACTTGCCCCTCTTTCCAAAACTCTTGCATTCACCTCCCTAACAACCCCATCCATAAACAAATTAAACAACCATGGAGACATCACACACCCCTGCCGCAAACCTACATTCACTGAGAACCAATCACTTTCCTCTCTTCCTACACGTACACATGCCTTACATCCTCGATAAAAACTTTTCACTGCTTCTAACAACTTGCCTCCCACACCATATATTCTTAGTACCTTCCACAGAGCATCTCTATCAACTCTATCATATGCCTTCTCCAGATCCATAAATGCTACATACAAATCCATTTGCTTTTCTAAGTATTTCTCACATACATTCTTCAAAGCAAACACCTGATCCACACATCCTCTGCCACTTCTGAAACCACACTGCTCTTCCCCAATCTGATGTTCTGTACTTGCCTTCACCCTCTCAATCAATACCCTCCCATATAATTTACCAGGAATACTCAACAAACTTATACCTCTGTAATTTGAGCACTCACTCTTATCCCCTTTGCTTTTGTACAATGGCACTATGCAAGCATTCTGCCAATCCTCAGGCACCTCACCATGAGTCATACATACATTAAATAACCTTACCAACCAGTCAACAATACAGTCACCCCCTTTTTTAATAAATTCCACTGCAATACCATCCAAACCTGCTGCCTTGCCGGCTTTCATCTTCCGCAAAGGTTTTACTACCTCTTCTCTGTTTACTAAATCATTCTCCCTAACCCTCTCACTTTGCACACCACCTCGACCAAAAGACCCTATATCTGCCACTCTATCATCAAACACATTCAACAAGCCTTGAAAATACTCACTCCATCTCTTTCTCACATCACCACTACTTGTTATCATCTCCCCATTAGCCCCCTTCACTGAAGTTCCCATTTGTTCCCTTGTCTTACGCACTTTATTTACCTCCTTCCAAAACATCTTTTTATTCTCCCTAAAATTTAATGATACTCTCTCACCCCAACTCTCATTTGCCCTCTTTTTCACCTCTTGCATCTTTCTCTTGACCTCCTGCCTCTTTCTTTTATACATCTCCCAGTCATTTGAATTATTTCCCTGTAAAAATTGTCTAAATGCCTCTCTCTTTTCTTTCACTAATAATCTTACTTCTTCATCCCACCACTCACTACCCTTTCTAATCTGCACACCTCCCACGCTTCTCATGCCACAAGCATCTTTTGCGCAAGCCATCACTGCTTCCCTAAATACATCCCATTCCTCCCGTACTCTCCTTATGTCCTTTGTTCTCATCTTTTTCCACTCTGTACTCAGTCTCTCCTGGTACTTCCTCACACAAGCCTCCTTACCAAGCTCACTTACTCTCACCACTCTCTTCACCCCAAACATTCTTTTGTTCTTCTTTTGTGAAAACCTCTACAAATCTTCACCTTCGCCTCCACAAGATAATGATCAGACATCCCTCCAGTTGTGCCTCTCAGCACATTAACATCCAAAAGTCTCTCTTTTCTGTGCCTATCAATTAACACATAATCCAATAACGCTCTTTGGCCATCTCTCCTACTTACATATGTATACTTATATATATCTCTTTTTAAACCAGGTATTCCCAATCACCAGTCCTTTTTCAGAACATAAACCTACAAGCTCTTCACCATTTCCATTTACAACACTGAACACCCCATGTACACCATTTATTCCCTCAACTGCCTCATTACTCACCTTTGCATTCAAATCACCCATCACTATAACCCAGTCTCGTGCATCAAAACTACTAACACACTCACTCAGCTGCTCCCAAAACACTTGCCTCTCATGATCTTTCTTCTCATGTCCTGGTGCATATGCACGAATAATCACCCATCTCTCTGCATCCACTTTCAGTTTTACCCATATCAATCTAGAGTTTACTTTCTTACACTCTATCACATACTCTAACCACTCCAGTTTCAGGAGTAGTGCTACTCCTTCCCTTGCTCTTGTCCTCTCACAAACCCCTGACTTTACTCCCAAGACATTCCCAAACCACTCTTTCCCTTTACCCTTGAGCTTCGTTTCACTCAGAGCCAAAACATCCAGGTTCGTATCCTCAAACAAACTACCTATCTCTCCTTTTTTCTCATCTTTGTTACATCCACACACATTTAGACACTTCAATCTGATCCTTCGAGGAGGATGAGCACTCCCTGTGTGACTCCTGTTTCCCCTTTTAGAAAGTTAAAATACAAGGAGGGGAGGGTTTCCAGTCCCCCACTCCCATTCCCTTTAGTCACCTTCTACGACACGTGAGGAATGCGTGGGAAGTATTCTTTCTCCCATATCCCCAGGGAAATATATGTATTCATACTTATATATTTCTGCTTATACATTTATATTTCAAACGCATTCCCCGTGTGTCATAGAAGGTGACTAAAGGGAATGGGAGTGGGGGACTAGAAATCCTCCCGGCTTTGTATTTTAACTTTCTAAAGGGGGAATAGAAGAAGGAGTCATGTGGGGAGTACTCATCCTCCTCGGAGGCTCAGAGTGGGGTGTCTAAATGTGTGTGGATGTAACTAAGATGAGAAAATAGGAAAGATAGTATGTTGGAGGAGAGGAACCTTGATGTATGGCTCTGAGTGAAAAGAAGTTCAAGGGTAAAGGGGAAGAGTGGGAATGTCTTGGGATTAAAGTCAGGGGTTGGTGAGTGGACAAGGGTGAGGGAAGGAGTAGCAGCACTCCTGAAGCAGGAGTTGTGGGAGTATGTGATACAGTGTAAGAAAATAAACTCAAGATTGATATGGATAAAACTGAAAGTGGATGGAGAGAGATGGGTGATTATTGGTGCCTATGCATCTGGTCATAAGAAGAAAGATCAAGAGAGGCAAGTGCCTTGAGAGTAGCTGAGTGAGTATTTTAGCAGCTTTGATTGACGACACCAAGTTATAGTGTTGGGTGATTTGATTGCAAAGGTGAGTAATGTGGCAGTTGAGGGTATAATTGGTGTACATAGGGTGTTCAGTGTTGAAGAGGTTGCAAGTTTATGTGTTGAAAAAGGACTGGTGACTGGAAATTCTTGATATAAAAAGAGAGATATACATAAGTATACGTATGTAAGTAGGAGAGATGGCCAGAAAGCATTACTGGATTACATATTAATTGATAGACGTGTGAAAGAGAGCCTTTTGGATGTTAATGTGCTGAGAGGGGCAACTGAAGGGATGTCTGATCATTATCTTGTGGAGGCGAAGGTGAAGATTTGTTGATGTTTTCACAAAAGAAGAGAGAATGTTGCGGAAGAGAGTGGTGAGAATAAGTGAGCTTGGTAAGGAGACTTGTGTGAGGAAGTACCAGGAGAAATTGAGAGCAGAATGGAAAAAGGTGAGAGCAAATGACATAAGGGGAGTGGGGGACAAATGGGATGTGTCTAGGGAAGTAGTGATGGCTTGCAGAAAAGATGCCTGTGGCATGAGATAGGTGGGAGGTGGGCAGATTAGAAAGGATAGTGAGTGGTGGGATGAAGAAGTAAGATTGTTAGTGAAAGAGAAGAGAGACGCGTTTGGATGATTTTTGTTGGGAAGTAGTGCATATAACTGGGAGATGTAGAAAAGAAAGAGAGAGGAGATAAAGAGAAAGGTGCAAAAGGTGAAAAAGAGGGCATATGAGAGTAGGGGAGAGTGAGTATCAATAAATTTTAGGGAGGATAAAAAGATGCTTTGGAAGGAGGTAAATAAAGTGTGTAAGACAAGAGAACAAATGGGAACATCAGTGAAGGGGGCAAATGGGTAGGTAATAACAGGTAGTGGTGATGTGAGAAGGAGATGGAGTGAGTATTTTGAAGGTTTATTGAATGTGTTTGATGATAGAGTGGCAGATATAGGGTGTTTTGGTTGAGGTGGTGTGTGAAGTGAGAGGGTCAGGGAGAATGGTTTGGTAAACAAAGAAGTAGTGAAAGCTTTGCAGAAGATGAAAGCTGGCAAGGCAGTGGGTTTGGATGGTATTGCAGTGGAATTTATTAAAAAAGGGGGTGACTGTGTTGTTGACTGGTTGGTAAGGACATTCAATGTATGTATGGTTCATGCTGAAATGCCTGAGGATTGGCGGAATGCGTGCATAGTGCCATTGTACATAGGCAAAGGGGATAAATGTGAGTGTCCAAATTACAGAGGTATAAGTTTGTTGAGTATTCCTGGGAAAGAATATGTGAGGGTATTGATTGAGAGGGTAAAGGCATGCACAGAGCTTCAGATTGGGAAAGTGCAGTGTTGTTTCAGAAGTGGTAGAGGATGTGTGGATGAGAAGTTTGCTTTGAAGAATATATGTGAGCAGTACTTAGAAAATAGATGGGTTTGTATGTAGCATTTATGGATTTGGAGAAGGCATATGGTAGAGTTGATAGAGATGCTTTGTGGAAAGTATTAAGAGTATAATGGTATGGGAGGTAAGTTGCTAGAAGTTTTCATCAAGGATGTAAAGCATGTGTAAGAGTAGGAAGAGAGAAAAGTGATTGCCTCCCAGAGAATGTCTGTTTGCGGCAGGGGTGCGTGATGTCTCCATGGTTGTTTGCTTTGTTTATGGATGGGTTGTTAGGGAGGTGAATGCAAGAGTTTTGGAGAGAGGGGCAAGTATGCAGTCCATCATGAATGAAGTGTGTCAGTTGTTGTTCACTGATGATACAGCGTAGTGGCTAATTCAGGAGAGAAACTGCAAAAGTTGATGACTGAGTTTGGTAAATAAAGTGTGTGAAAGAAGAAAGCTGAGAGTAAATGTGAATAAAAGCAAGGTTATTATGTCTAGTAAGGTTGAGGGACAAGTTAATTGGGAGGTAAGTTTGAATGACGAAAAAATGAAGGAGGTGAAGTGTTTTAGATACCTGGGAGTGGATTTAGCTGAGGATGGAACCGTGGAAGCAGATGTGAGTGACTAGAGTGGGGGAGGCGGCAAAGGTTCTGGGAGCACTGAAGAGTTTGTGGAAGGCAAGAACCTTATCTCATAGAGAAAACATGGGTATGTTTGAAGGAATAGTGGTTCCAACAATGTAATAGGGATGTGCAGAGGAGTACGGATTTGTTGGAAATGAAGTGTTTGACGACAATATGTGGTGTAAGGTGGTTTGATCGAGTGAGTAATGAAAGGGTAAGAGATGTGTGGAATAAAAAGTGTGGTTGAGAGAGAACAGGGTGTACTGAAATGGTTTCGTCACAGGGAGAGAATGAGTGAGGAAAGATTGACAAAGAGGATATATGTGTCAGAGGTGGAGGGAACGAGGAGGAGTGGGAGACCTAATTGGAGGTGGAAGGATGGAGTGAAAAAGATTTTGAGCAGTCGGGACCTGAACATACAGTAGGGTGAAAGGCATGCAAGGAATAGAGTGAATTGGAACAATGTGGTATACTGGGGTCGACATGCTGTCAGTGGATTGAACCAAGTTTATTTGTAGATTTTCTGTAAACCTTAATTTTCAAGATAGCTGTATCCCTGATAACTTTATCCCTTAGTCAAAGAACAGATTTTGCTTTGCTTTATTTCTTACACTCAGAATCTTGTTCATTTCTATCAAGGCTGTTCCTGCTGCACTCTGACATGCAGATTAAATTTGTGTAGTCCTTTTTTATTATTTAAATATCTTATCAGAAGCTGGTGACTGAGTTTGGTAAAGTGTGTGGAAGAAGAAAGTTAAGAGTAAATGTGAATAAGAGCAAGGTTATTAGGTACAGTAGGGTTGAGGGTCAAGTCAATTGGGAGGTGAGTTTGAATGGAGAAAAACTGGAGGAAGTGAAGTGTTTTAGATATCTGGGAGTGGATCTGGCAGCGGATGGAACCATGGAAGCGGAAGTGGATCATAGGGTGGGGGAGGGGGCGAAAATTCTGGGAGCCTTGAAGGATGTGTGGAAGTCGAGAACATTATCTCGGAAAGCAAAAATGGGTATGTTTGAAGGAATAGTGGTTCCAACAATGTTGTATGGTTGCGAGGCGTGGGATATGGATAGAGTTGTGCGCAGGAGGATGGATGTGCTGGAAATGAGATGTTTGAGGACAATGTGTGGTGTGAGGTGGTTTGATCGAGTAAGTAACGTAAGGGTAAGAGAGGTGTGGAAATAAAAAGAGCGTGGTTGAGAGAGCAGAAGAGGGTGTTTTGAAATGGTTTGGGCACATGGAGAGAATGAGTGAGGAAAGATTGACCAAGAGGATATATGTGTCGGAGGTGGAGGGAACGAGGAGAAGAGGGAGACCAAATTGGAGGTGGAAAGATGGAGTGAAAAAGATTTTGTGTGATCGGGGCCTGAACATGCAGGAGGGTGAAAGGAGGGCAAGGAATAGAGTGAATTGGAGCGATGTGGTATACCGGGGTTGACGTGCTGTCAGTGGATTGAATCAAGGCATGTGAAGCGTCTGGGGTAAACCATGGAAAGCTGTGTAGGTATGTATATTTGCGTGTGTGGACGTATGTATATACATGTGTATGGGGGTGGGTTGGGCCATTTCTTTCGTCTGTTTCCTTGCGCTACCTCGCAAACGCGGGAGACAGCGACAAAGCAAAAAAAAAAAAAAAAAAAAAAAAAATCTTATCAGTTTATACATGTGGATGGGTAAAAGCCCTTACTAAAGTAGTCCTTTTCCATACAAAGGTTTTATAAATTCAGACTTTCTGAGCATGTATCACGGGGAGGTCTGGGAAACTTAAGTGACATCATTCAATGCTTCCACATGTTCTGCTTTCAGTTTCATTATCATGTTTGTGGCACATTGGTATAGACCCAGGCTAAACAAGTTCTTGTGTTGTTGCAGCTGGCTGTGCATCTGTATGAGGCTGTTGAGTCACAGGACAAGCAATACATCATGAAACTGCTTCAACTCAAAGCAAATCCAGACTACGTTGCTCTGAAGTTGCATGATGGCTGGCCCACGAGTGTTCGCCTCCCTATGAGTGCTCGACAGCTGGCTAAGAAGCTGAATAATAAAACACTCTCATTATTCAAAAAGGTAAATATTTGTTGATTAATGCTTTAGACTCCAAGAAAGATAAGTAACACTTTAAAACGTAGTCCTATTGGGCAACATTCAGAAGCATATCCGTGAGTGCATTAGAACAATGGTTGCCAACTTTTTCCAATAGTGTACCATTAGACTATCTTTCCTGCCAATGGCATCGTGGACATCACCTTAACTTAGTACAATGTCTTGAAATTGAGTAAATCATACAGTTCTGACATCATCTAACATAGACTGATATGGTCTTTGTAGATATATATCATCAATTTCTTTTACTAATACTTGAATTACTGAAACAAACACCACAAGCTGTTTCAATTGCTTTCATGTGTGTGTGTGTGTGTGTATCTCTCTATCTATCTATCTATATATTTTTTTTTACTATTATACTTTGTCGCTGTCTCGCGCGATAGCGAGGTTGTGCAAGGAAAAAGACAAAAGAATGGCTCAACCCACCCACATGCATATATATATTCCTAAGAGTCCATGGGGAAAATGAAATACGATAAGTTCCCAAGTGCACTTTTGTGTAATAATCACATCATAAGGCGAGACAAGAGAGAGAAATATAACAGTCAGTTGATATACAATGAAGAGACATAGCGAGGACGCCATTTGGTAAACATGCAATTTGTATAAACCATCACTAACATTAACATTATAATTCTTTCTGTATTTAATAATAGAAGATTCAGTGATATTTCTCGTGGTAATAAAGTTAATAACTGAGATGGCATTACTCCAGTCAATACAATGATCATAATTTTTAATGTGATTAAACAAGGCATTTGATTGTTGTCCCATTCTTATACTATATTTATGTTCCTTAAGTCTAACAGAAAGATCCTAACCAGTCTGCCCAACATAAAACTTTTCACAATTTCTACATGCTCAAAAATTTGGTATGGCAATGGGTAACCCTCTTTCACATGTACTATGTTATCTTTATATGGAATTTTTTTAAACAAAACTACTAAAGGATATCTTACCTTCTAATGCAATTTGGTTTAGGTATGTAGATGATGTTCTTTGTGTTTGGCCAACAAATGAAAATTTACAAATATCTTTTCCCTTACTCATCAATTTACTACCTTCCATCAGATTTACTGTAGAAAATGAAAATAATGGTAAGTTACCATTTTTAGATTGCATGATCCATTGGCAAAGAAACAAGTTTAAGTTTAGCATATATAGAAAACCCACCAATGTATGCTCATATATCCATTATTACTCATCTCAACATGACAGTTAAATTATCATCATTTCAATGTATGTTCCTTAGGGCATTACGTATTTGCAGTCCAGAGTATATTGATGATGAGTTTGAGAAGATATATTCAATTGGATTGATGTTAAAGTACCCTAGATCTTTCATTGATAAATCCCATAAGTTAGCATAGAAATCATTTTATAGAGTTGAGCACAAACCTCCCATTAACACCAAGAATCTTTTAGTTCTCCCTTTTAACAATAATTTTACTTTACTTCCCATGTTGCTTAAATCCTTTAATGTAAATGTTGCCTTCAGCAACAATAATACTATAAAAAATATCTTAATCAGGAATTCACCAGAAAATTCTCCTGGGTGCATCTATAAAGTGCTATGTAGAAATTGTGATAAGGTTTATGTTGGGCAGACTGGTAAGGATCTTTCTGTTAGATTTAAGCAACATAAATATAGTATAAGAACGGGACAAGAATCAAATGCCTTGTCTAATCACATAAAAAACTATGATCATTGTATTGACTGGAGTAATGCCATCTCACTTATTAACTATAACTCTATTACCACTAGAAATATCATTGAATCTTCTAATATTAAATACACAAAGAATTATGATCTTAATATTAGTGATGGTCTTTACAAATTGGATAACTTTATTGTTGATAAAATTTGTAAAATAATAAGTTTATGATACGCTCCTTGTCTGTCTTGGACAATCACATGTTTACCAAATGGCATCCTAGCTACGTCTCTTCGTTGTATAACAACTGACAGTTATATTTTTCTCGTGTCTCCCCTGATGATGTGATTATTACACGAAAGTGCACTTGGAAACTTATTGTGTTTCATTTTCCCCGTGGACTCTTAGGAATATACTTGATCATGCACAAAATTGCAATCCTTTCCAATACATATATATATACATATTGTGTAACTGAGTTTGGTAAAGTGTGAAAAAGAAGAAAGCGGAGAGTAAAGGTGAATAAGAGCAAGGTTATTAGGTACAGTAGGGTTGAGGGGCAAGTCAATTGGGATGTAAGTTTGAATGGAGAAAAACTGGAGGAAGTGAAGTGTTTTAGATATCTGGGAGTGGATTTGGCAGTGGATGGAACCATGGAAGCGGAAGTGAATCATAGGGTGGGAAGGGAGCGAAAGTTCTAGGAGCGCTGAAGAATGTGTGGAGGTCGAGAACATTATCTCGGAAAGCAAAAATGGGTATGTTTGAAGGAAAAGTGGTTCCAACAATGTTATATGGTTGCAAGGAGTGGGCTATAGATAGAGCTGTGTGGAGGAGGGTGGATGTGCTGGAAATGAGATGTTTGAGGACAATATGTGGTGTGAGGTGGTTTGATCGAGTAAGTAATGAAAAGGTAAGATAGATGTGTGGTAATAAAAAGAGTGTGGTTGAGAGAGCAGAAGAGGGTATTTTGAAATGGTTTGGTCACATGAAGAGATTGAGTGACAAAGAGGATATATGTGTCAGAGGTGGAGGGAATGAGGAGAAGTGGGAGACCAAATTGGAGGTGGAAAGATGGAGTGAAAAAGATTTTGAATGATCGGGGCCTGAACATGCAGGAGGGTGAAAGGCGTGCAAGGAATAGACTGAATTGGAACGATGTGGTATATTGGGGTCAATGTGCTGTCAATGTATTGAATCAGGGCATTTGAAGAGTCTGGGGTAAACCATGGAAATTTTTGTGGGGCCTGGATGTGGAAAGGGAGCAGTGGTTTCGATGCATTATCCCCCACCGTATGATTCACTTCCACTTCCATGGTTCCATCCGCTGCCAAATCCACTCCCAGATATCTAAAACACTTCACTTCCTCCAGTTTACCTCCCACTTGACTAGTCTCTCAACCCTACTGTACCTGATAATTACCTTGCTCTAATTCACATTTACTCCCAGCTTTCTTCTTACACACACGTTACCAAACTCAGTCACCAGCTTCTGCAGTTTCATGCCCGAATCAGCCAACAGCGCTGTATCATCAGTGAACAAAAACTGACTCACTTCCCAAGCACTCTCATCCACACCAGACTGCATACTTGCCCCTCTTTCCAATTGATACACGTGTGGGAGATTGTTTGTGAAAGAGAAGAGTGAGGCATTTGGATGATTTTTGTAGGAAAATAATGCAAATGACAAGGAGATGTGTAAAAGAATGAGGCAGGACATCAAGAGAAAGGTGCAAGAGGCAAAAAAAAAAAGGGCAAATGAGAGTTGGGGTGAGAGAGTATCACTAAATTTTAGGGAGATTAAAAAGATGTTTTGGAAAGAGGTAAATAAAGTGTGTAAGACAAGGGAACAAATGGGAACATCAGTGAAGGGGGCAAATGGGGAAGTGATAACAAGTAGTGGTGATGTGAGAAGGAGATGGAGTGAGTATTTTGAAGGTTTGTTGAATGTGTTTGATAACAGAGTGGCAGACATAGGGTGTTTTGGTCAAGGTGATGTGCAAAGTGAGAGGGTTAGGGAGAATGATTCAGTAAACAGAGAAGAGGTAGTAAAAGCTTTGCGGAAGATGAAAGCCGGCAAGGCAGCGGGTTTGGATGGGATTGCAGTGGAATTTATTAAAAAGGGGGTGAATGTATTGTTGACTGGTTGGTAAGGATATTTAATGTATGCATGACTCATGGTGAGGTACCTGAAGACTGGCAGAATGCTTGCATAGTGCCATTGTACAAAGGCAAAGGGGATAAGAGTGAGTGCTCAAATTACTGAGGTATAAGTTTGTTGAGTATTCCTGGGAAATTATATAGGAGGGTATTGATTG
Source organism: Panulirus ornatus (assembly GCF_036320965.1). Lineage (NCBI taxonomy): Eukaryota > Metazoa > Arthropoda > Malacostraca > Decapoda > Palinuridae > Panulirus > Panulirus ornatus. The sequence continues at coordinate 26,619,155 of NC_092240.1, forward strand.
AGAGGGTGAAGGCATGTACAGAGCATTAGATTGGGGAAGAGCAGTGTGGTTTCAGAAGTGGTAGAGCATGTGTGGAACAGGTGTTTGCTTTGAAGAATGTATGTGAGAAATACTTAGACAAGCAAATGGATTTGCATGTAGCATTTATGGATCTGGAGAAGGCATATGATAGGAGTTGATAGAGATGTTCTGTGGAAGGTATTAAGAATACATGGTGTGGGAGGAAAGTTGTTAGAAGCGGTGAAAAGTTTTTATCGAGGATGTGAGGCATGTGTATGTGTAGGAAGAGCGGAAAGTGATTGGTTCTCAGTGAATGATGGTTTGCAGCAGGGGTGGATGATGTCTCCATGGCTGTTTGTTTATGGATGGGGTTGTTAGGGAGGTGAATGCAAGGGTTTTGGAAAGAGGGGCAAGTATCCAGTCTGGTGTGGATGAGAGTGCTTGGGAAGTGAGTCAGTTTTTGGTCACTGATGATACAGCGCTGTTGGCTGATTCGGGCATGAAACTGCAGAAGCTGGTGACTGAGTTTGGTAACATGTATGTAAGAAGAAAGCTGGGAGTAAATGTGAATTAGAGCAAGGTAATTATCAGGTACAGTAGGGTTGAAAGACAAGTCAAGTGGGAGGTAAGCTTGAATGAAGAAAAACTGGAGGAAGTGAAGTGTTTTAGATATCTGGGAGTGAATCTGGCAGCGGATGGAACCATGGAAGCGGAAGTGAATCATAGGATGGGGGAAGGGACGAAAGTTCTGGGAGCGTTGAAAAATGTGTGGAAGTCGAGAACATTATCTCGGAAAGCAAAAATGGGTCTGCTTGTAGGAATAGGGGTTCCAACAAAGTTATATGGTTGCGAGGCATGGGCTATAGAAAGAGGTGTGCGGAGGAGGGTGGATGTGCTGGAAATGAGATGTTTGAGGACAATATGTGGTGTAAGGTGGTTTGATTGAGTAAGCACTGAAAGGGTAAGAGAGATGCCTGGTAATACAAAGAGTGTGGTTGAGAGAGCAGAAGAGGGTGTTTTAAAATGGTTTGGTCACATAGAGAATGAGCGAGGAAAGATTGACAAATAGGATATATGTCTCAGTGGTGGAGGGAATGAGGAGAAGTGGGAGACCAAATCGGAGGTGGAAAGATGGAGTGAAAAAGATTTTGAGTGATCGGGGCCTGAACATGCATGAGGGTGAAAGGCGTGCAAGGAATAGAGTGAACTGGAACGATGTGGTATACCGGGGTCGACGTGCTGTCAATGGATTGAACCAGGGCACGTGAAGCGTCTGGGGTAAACCATGGAAAGTTCTGTGGGGCTTGGATGTGGAAAGGGAGCTATGGTTTCGGTGCATTATACATGACGGCTGAGTGTGAACGAATGTGGCCTTTGTTGTCTTTTCCTAGCGCTACCTCGCACATATGCGGGGGGAGGGGGTTGTTATTTCATGTGTGGCAGGGTGTCGATGGGAAATAATAAAGGCAGACTATGAATTATGTACATTTTTTTTTTTTTTTCAATCTATTTGCCATTTCCCGCGTTAGCGAGGTAGCGTTAAGAACAGAGAACTGGGCCTTAGAGGGAATATCCTCACCTGACCCCCTTCTCTGTTCCTTCTTTTGGAAAATTAAAAAAAAACAAGAAAGGGGAGGATTTCTGGCCACCCGCTCCCTCCCCTTTTAGTCGCCTTCTACGACACGCAGGGAATACGTGGGAAGTATTCTTTCTCCCCTATCCCCAGGGATAGTATGAATTATGTACATGTGTATATATATATATATATGTGTGTATATGTTCTGTGTGCGTATATATATGTATACGTTGAGATGTATAGGTATGTATATGTGCATGTGTGGACGTGTATGTATATACATGTGTATGTGGGTGGGTTGGACCATTCTTTCTTGTGTTTCCTTACGCTACCTTGCTAACACGGGAAACAGCGACAAAGTATAATAAGAAAAGTATTTATTTATATTATTTTGCTTTGTCGCTGTCTCCCACGTTAGCGAGGTAGCGCAAGGAAACAGACTAAAGAATGGCCCAACCCATCCACATACACATGTATATACATACACGTCCACACATGCAAATATACATACCTATACATCTCAATGTATACATATACATACACACACAGACATATACATATATACACATGTCCATAATTCATACTGTCTGCCTTTATTCATTCCCATCGCCACCCCGCCACACATGAAATAATAATATAATAATATAATATAGTAAAAATAATATATATTTATTATATTTATTTATTTTGCTTTGTCGCTGTCTCCCGCGTTAGCGAGGTAGCGCAAGGAAACAGACGAAAGAATGGCCCAACCCGTCCACATACACATGTATATACATACACGTCCACACACGCAAATATACATACCTATACATCTCAATGTACACATATATAAACACACAGATGCATACATATATACCCATGCACACAATTCACACTGTCTGCCTTTATTCATTCCCATCGCCACCTCGCCACACATGGAATACCATCCCCCTCCCCCCTCATGTGTGCGAGGTAGCGCTAGGAAAAGACAACAAAGGCCCCATTCGTTCACACTCAGTCTCTAGTTGTTATGCAATAATGCCGGAAACCACAGCTCCCTTTCCACATCCAGGCCCCACACAACTTTCCATGGTTTACCCCAGACGCTTCACATGCCCTGATTCAATCCAGTGACAGCACGTCAACCCCGGTATACCACATCGATCCAATTCACTCTATTCCTTGCCCGCCTTTCACCCTCCTGCATGTTCAGGCCCCTATCACTCAAAATCTTTTTCACTCTATCTTTCCACCTCCAATTTGGTCTCCCACTTCTTGTTCCCTCCTCCTCCGACACATATATCCTCTTGGTCAATCTTTCCTCACTCATTCTCTCCATGTGCCCAAACCATTTCAAAACACCCTCTTCTGCTCTCTTAACCACGCTCTTTTTATTTCCACACAGCTCTCTTACCCTTACATTACTTACTCGATCAAACCACCTCACACCTCACATTGTCCTCAAACATCTCATTTCCAGCACATCCACCCTCCTGCGCACAACTCTATCCATAGCCCACGCCTCGCAACCATACAGCATTGTTGGAACCACTGTTCCTTCAAACATACCCATTTTTGCTTTCCGAGATAATGTTCTCGACTTCCACACATTCTTCAAGGCTCCCAGAATTTTCGCCCCCTCCCCCACCCTATGATTCACTTCCACTTCCATGGTTCCATCCGCTGCCAGATCCACTCCCAGATATCTAAAACACTTTACTTCCTCCAGTTTTTCTCCATTCAAACTTACCTCCCAATTGACTTGACCCTCAACCCTACTGTACCTAATATCCTTGCTCTTATTCACATTTACTCTTAACTTTCTTCTTTCACACACTTTACCAAACTCAGTCACCAGCTTCTGCTGTTTCTCACATGAATAAGCCACCAGCGCTGTATCATCAGCGAGCAACAACTGACTCACTTCCCAAGCTCTCTCAACCACAACAGACTTCATACTTGCCCCTCTTTCCAAAACTCTTGCATTCACCTCCCTGAGAACCCTATCCATAAACAAATTAAACATGTACACATGCCTTACATCCTCGATAAAAACTTTTCACTGCTTCTAACAACTTGCCTCCCACACTATATATTCTTAATACCTTCCACAGAGCATCTCTATCAACTCTATCATATGCCTTCTCCAGATCCATAAATGCTACATACAAATCCATTTGCTTTTCTAAGTATTTCTCACATACATTCTTCAAAGCAAACACCTGATCCACACATCCTCTACCACTTCTGAAACCACACTGCTCTTCCCCAATCTGATGCTCTGTACATGCCTTCACCCTCTCAATCAATACCCTCCCATATAATTTACCAGGAATACTCAACAAACTTATACCTCTGTAATTGGAGCACTCACTCTTATCCCCTTTGCCTTTGTACAATGGCACTATGCACGCATTCCGCCAATCCTCAGGCACCTCACCATGAGTCATACATACATTAAATAACCTTACCAACCAGTCAACAATACAGTCACCCCTTTTTTAATAGATTCCACTGCAATACCATCCAAACCTGCTGCCTTGCCTGCTTTCATCTTCCGCAAAGCTTTTACTACCTCTTCTCTGTTTACCAACTCACTTTCCCAAACCCTCTCTCTCTGCACACCATCTCGACCAAAACACCCTATATCTGCCACTCTATCATCAAACACATTCAACAAACCTTCAAAATACTCACTCCATCTCCTTCTCACATCACTACTACTTGTTATCACCTCCCCATTTGCGCCCTTCACTGAAGTTCCCATTTGCTCCCTTGTCTTATGCACTTTATTTACCTCCTTCCAGAACATCTTTTTATTCTCCCTAAATTTTAATGATACTCTCTCACCCTAACTCTCATTTGCTGCCCTCTTTTTCACCTCCTGCACCTTTCTCTTGACCTCCTATCTCTTTCTTTTATACATCTCCCACTCAATTGCATTTTTTCCCTGCAAAAATTGTCCAAATGCCTCTCTCTTCTCTTTCACTAATAATCTTACTTCTTCATCCCACCACTCACTACCCTTTCTAATCAACCCACCTCCCACGCTTCTCATGCCACAAGCATCTTTTGCGCACTCCATCACTGATTCCCTAAATACATCCCATTCCTCCCCCACTCCCCTTACTTCCATTGTTCTCACCTTTTTCCATTCTGTACTCAGTCTCTCCTGGTACTTCCTCACACAAGTCTCCTTCCCAAGCTCACTTACTCTCACCACCCTCTTCACTCCAACATTCACTCTTCTTTTCTGAAAACCCATACAAATCTTCACCTTAGCCTCCACAAGATAATGATCAGTCATCCCTCCAGTTGCACCTCTCAGCACATTAACATCGAAAAGTCTCTCTTTCGCGCGCCTGTCAATTAACACGTAATCTAATAACGCTCTCTGGCCATCTCTCCTCCTTACATACGTATACTTATGTATATCTCGCTTTTTAAACCAGCTATTCCCAATCACCAGTCTTTTTTCAGCACATAAATGTACAAGCTCTTCACCATTTCCATTTACAACACTGAACACCCCATGTATACCAATTATTCCCTCAACTGCCACATTACTCACCTTTGCATTCAAATCACCCATCACTATAACCCGGTCTTGTGCATCAAAACCACTAACACACTGATTCAGTTGTTCCCAAAACACTTGCCTCTCATGATCTTTCTTCTCATGCCCAGGTGCATATGCACCAATAATCACCCATCTCTCTCCATCAACTTTTAGTTTTACCCATATTAATCAAGAATTTACTTTCTTACATTCTATCACATACTCCCACAACTCCAGTTTCAGGAGTACTGCTACTCCTTCCCTTGCTCTTGTCCTCTCACTAACCCCTGACTTTACTCCCAAGACATTCCCAAACCACTCTTCCCCTTTACCCTTGAGCTTCGTTTCCCTCAGAGCCAAAACATCCAGGTTCCTTTCCTCAAACATACTACCTATCTCTCCTTTTTTCACATCTTGGTTACATCCACACACATTTAGATACCCCAATCTGAGTCTATGAGGAGGATGAGCACTCCCCGCGTGACTCCTTCTGTTTCCCATTTTTTGAAAGTTAAAATACAAGGAGGGGAGGATTTCTGGCCCCCCGCTCCCGTCCCCTTTAGTCGCCTTCTACGACACGTGAGGAATGCGTGGGAAGTATTCTTTCACCCCTATCCCAAGGGATCTTGGGATAGGGGTAAGGGGATAGAGGTAATCCCTGGGGATAGGGGTGAAAGATAATACATACTGTCTGCCTTTATTTGTTCCCATCACCACCTCGCCACACATGGAATAACAACCCCCTCCCCCCTCATGTGTGCGAGGTAGTGCTAGGAAAAGACACCAAAGGCCCCATTCGTTGACAGTCTCTAGCTGTCATGTAATAATGCATCCCTGGGGATAGGGGAGAAAGAATACTTCCCACGCATTCCTCACGTGTCGTAGAAGGCGACTAAAGGCGACGGGAGCAGGGGGCCAGAAACCCTCCCCTCCTTGTATTTTAACTTTCTAAAAGGGGAAAAATAATATATATAATATGAATATATTATATATATATCATATTTATTTCGTAAACAGAAAAGAGGTAGTGAAAGCTTTGCGGAAGATGAAAGCCAGCAAAGCAGCGCGTTTGGATGGTATTGCAGTGGAACTTATTAAAAAAGGGGGGTACTGTGTTGTTGACTAGTTGGTAAGGATATTCAGTGTATGAATGGCTCATGGTGAAGTGCCTGAGGATCAGCAGAATGCATGCATAGTGCCATTGTACAAAGGCAAAGGGGATAAAGGTGAGTGTTCAAATTACAGAGGTATAAGTTGATATTCTTGGGAAATTATATGGGAGGGTATTGATTGAGAGGATGAAGGCATGTACAGAGCATCCGATTGGGGAATAGCAGTGTAGGTTCAGAAGTGGTAGAGGATGTGTGGATCAGGTGAGTGTTCAAATTACAGAGGTATAAGTTGATATTCCTGGGAAATTATATGGTAGGGTATTGATTGAGAGGGTAAAGGCATGTATACAGCATTAGATTGGGGAAGAGCAGTGTGGTTTCAGAAGTGTAGAGGATGTGAAGATCAGTTTTTTGCTTTGAAGAATGTATGTGAGAAATACTTAGAAAAATAAATGCTGTATGTAGCTTTTATGGATCTGGAGAAGGCAAATGATAGAGCATTAGATTGGGGAAGAGCAGTGTGGTTTCAGAAGTGGTAGAGGATGTGAAGGTCAGTTGTTTGCTTTGAAGAATGTATGTGAGAAATACTTAGAAAAACAAATGCTGTATGTAGCTTTTATGGATCTGGAGAAAGCATATGATAGAGTTAACAGAGATGCTCTGTGAAAGGTATTAAGAATATATGGTGTGGGAGGGAAGTTGCTAGAAGCAGTGAAGAGTTTTTATCGAGGATGTAAGGCATGTGTACGAGCAGGAAGAGAAGAAAGTGATTGATTCTCAGTGAATGTAGGTTTTTGGCAGGGGTTCGTGATGTCTCCATGGCTGTTTAATTTGCCTATGGATGGGGTTCTTAGGGAGGTGAAGGCAAGGGCTTTGGAGAGAGGTGCAAGTTTGCCGTCTGTTGTGGATGAGAGGGCTTGAGAAGTGATTCAGTTGCTGTTTGCTGATGATACAGCGTTGGTGGCTGATTCAGGTGAGAAACTGCAGAAGCTGGTGACTGAGTCTGGTAAAGTATGTGAAAGAAGAAAGCTAAAAGTAAATGTGAATAAGAGCAAGATTATTAGGTACAGTAGGTTTGAGGGACAAGTCAACTGTTTGAATGGAGAAAAACTGGAGGAAGTGAAGTGTTTTAGATACCTGGGAGTGGATTTGGCAGCTGATGGAACCATGGAAGCGGCAGTGAGTCACAGGGTGGGAGAGGGGACGAAAGTTCTGGGAGCGTTGAAAAATAAGTGGAAGGCGAGAACATTATCTCGGAGAACAAAAATTGGTATGTATGAAGGAATAGTGGTCCCAACAATGTTTTGTGGATGCGAGGCATGGGCTATGGATAGGGTTGTGCGGAGGAGGGTGGATGTGTTGGAAATGAAATGTACGAGGACAATATGTGGTGTGAGGGGGTTTGATCGAGTAAGTAATGAAAGGGTAAAAGGGATGTGTGGTAATAAAAAGAGGGTGGTTAAGAGAGCAGAAGAAGGTATTTTGAAATGATGTGGTCACATGGAGAGAATGAGTAAGGAAAGATTGACAAAGAGGATATATTTGTCAGAGGTGGAGGGAACAAGATGTGTGAGACCAAATTGGAGGCGGAAGGATGGAGTGAAAAATATTTTGAGTGATTGGGGTCTGAACATGTAGGAGGGTGAAAGGAGTGCAAGGAATAGAGTGAATTGGAACGATGTGGTGTACCGGGGTTGACATGCTGTCAGTGGATTGAACCAGAGCATATGAAGCATCTGGGGTGAACCAGCTAAAGTTTTGTGGGGCCTGGATGAGGACAGGGAGCTGTGGTTTCAGTGCATTATACATGACAGCTAGAGACTGAGTGTGAATGAACGTGGCCTTTGCTGTCTTTTGCTAACGCTACCTTGTGCGCTTGCGGGGGAGGTGGTTGTCATTTCATGTGTGGCAGGGTGGCGATGAGAATGAATAAAGGCAGCAAGTATGAAATATGTAGATGTGTATATAAGTTAATGTCTGTGTATGTATATGTATACGTTGAAATGTAGAGGTATGTATATGTGTGTGTGTGGACGTGTATGTATATACATGTGTATGCGGGTGGGTTAGGCCATTCTTTCGTTTGTTTCCTAGCGCTACCTCGCTAACGCGGGAGACAACAACAAAGTATAACAAAGTATAATAGATAAATGTTATTTTATATATATATATATATATATATATATATATATATATATATATATATATATATATATATATATATATATATATATATATGTGCTGGAAATGAGATGTTTGAGGACAATGTGTGGTGTGAGGTGTGACGTGGTTTGATCGAGTAACGTAAGGGTAAGAGAGATGTGTGGAAATAAAAAGAGCGTGGTTGAGAGAGCAGAAGAGGGTGTTTTGAAATGGTTTGGGCACATGGAGAGAATGAGTGAGGAAAGATTGACCAAGAGGATATATGTGTCGGAGGTGGAGGGAATGAGGAGAAGTGGGAGACCAAATTGGAGGTGGAAAGATGGAGTGAAAAAGATTTTGTGTGATCGGGGCCTGAACATGCACGAGGGTGAAAGGAGGGCAAGGAATAGAGTGAATTGGATCGATGTGGTATACCGGGGTTGACGTGCTGTCAGTGGATTGAATCAGGGCATGTGAAGCGTCTGGGGTAAACCATGGAAAGCTGTGTAGGTCTGTATATTTGCGTGTGTGGACGTATGTATATACATGTGTATGGGGGTGGGTTGGGCCATTTCTTTCGTCTGTTTCCTTGCGCTACCTCGCAAACGTGGGAGACAGCGACAAAGCAAAAAAAAAAAAAAAGAAAAAAAATATTTATATTTATCTTATTTTGCTTTGTCGCTGTCTCCCGCGTTTGCGAGGTAGCGCACGGAAACAGACGAAAGAAATGGCCCAACCCACCCCCATACACAATGTATACACACACACGTCCACACACGCAAATATACATACCTATACATCTCAATGTACACATATATATACATACACAGACACATATATATATACCCATGCACACAATTCACACTGTCTGCCCCCATTCACTCCCATCGCCACCTCGCCACACATGGAATACCTTCCCCCTCCCCCCTCATGTGTGCGAGGTAGCACTAGGAAAAGACAACAAAGGCCCCATTCGTTCACACTCAGTCTCTAGCTGCCACACAATAATGCCTGAAACCACAGCTCCCTTTCCACATCCAGGCCCCACACAACTTTCCATGGTTTACCCCAGACGCTTCACATGCCCTGATTCAATCCAGTGACAGCACGTCAACCCCGGTATACCACATCAATCCAATTCACTCTATTCCTTGCCCTCCTTTCACCCTCCTGCATGTTCAGGCCTCGATCACACAAAATCTTTTTCACTCCATCTTTCCACCTCCAATTTGGTCTCCCACTTCTCGTTCCCTCCACTTCCGACACATATATCCTCTTGTTGAGTATCCCTGGTAAATTATATGGGAGGGTATTGATTGAGAGGGTGAAGGCATGTACAGAGCATCAGATTGGGGAAGAGCAGTGTGGTTTCAGAAGTGGTAGAGGATGTTTGGATCAGGTGTTTGCTTTGAAGAATGTATGTGAGAAATACTTAGAAAAGCAAATGGATTTGTATGTAGCATTTATGGATCTGGAGAAGGCATATGATAGAGTTGATAGAGATGCTCTGTGGAAGGTATTAAGAATATATGGTGTGGGAGGTAAGTTGTTAGAAGCAGTGAAAAGTTTTTATCGAGGATATAAGGCATGTGTACGTGTAGGAAGAGAGGAAAGTGATTGGTTCTCAGTGAATGTAGGTTTGCGGCAGGGGTGTGTGATGTCTCCATGGTTGTTTAATTTGTTTATGGATGGGGTTGTTAGGGAGGTGAATGCAAGAGTTTTGGAAAGAGGGGCAAGTATGAAGTCTGTTGTGGATGAGAGAGCTTGGGAAGTGAGTCAGTTGTTGTTCGCTGATGATACAGCGCTGGTGGCTGATTCATGTGAGAAACTGCAGAAGCTGGTGGCTGAGTTTGCTAAAGTGTGTGAAAGAAGAAAGTTAAGAGTAAATGTGAATAAGAGCAAGGTTATTAGGTACAGTAGGGTTGAGGGTCAAGTCAATTGGGAGGTAAGTTTGAATGGTGAAAAACTGGAGGAAGTAAAGTGTTTTAGATATCTGGGAGTGGATCTAGCAGCGGATGGAACCATGGAAGCGGAAGTGGATCATAGGGTGGGGGAGGGGGCGAAAATCCTGGGAGCCTTGAAGAAAGTGTGGAAGTCGAGAACATTATCTCGGAAAGCAAAAATGGGTATGTTTGAAGGAATAGTGGTTCCAACAATTTTGTATGGTTGCGAGGCGTGGGCTATGGATAGAGTTGTTCGCAGGAGGGTGGATGTGCTGGAAATGAGATGTTTGAGGACAATGTGTGGTGTGAGGTGGTTTGATCGAGTAAGTAAAGTAAGGGTAAGAGAGATGTGTGGAAATAAAAAGAGCGTGGTTGAGAGAGCAGAAGAGGGTGTTTTGAAATGGTTTGGGCACATGGAGAGAACGAGTGAGGAAAGATTGACAAAGAGGATATATGTGTCGGAGGTGGAGGGAACGAGGAGAAGTGGGAGACCAAATTGGAGGTGGAAAGATGGAGTGAAAAAGATTTTGTGTGATCGGGGCCTGAACATGCAGGAGGGTGAAAGGCGGGCAAGGAATAGAGTGAATTGGATCGATGTGGTATACCGGGGTTGACGTGCTGTCACTGGATTGAATCAGGGCATGTGAAGCGCCTGGGGTAAACCATGGAAAGTTGTGTGGGGCCTGGATGTGGAAAGGGAGCTGTGGTTTCGGGCATTATTGCATGACAGCTAGAGACTGAGTGTGAACGAATGGGGCCTTTGTTGTCTTTACCTAGCGCTACCTCGCACACATGAGGGGGGAGGGGGATTGTATTCCATGTGTGGCGAAGTGGCGATGGGAATGAATAAAGGCAGACAGTGTGAACTGTGTGCATGGGTATATATGTATGTGTCTGTGTGTGTATATATATGTGTACATTGAGATGTATAGGTATGTATATTTGCGTGTGTGGACGTGTATGTATATACATGTGTATGGGGGTGGGGTGGGCCATTTCGTTCTTCTGTTTCCTTGCGCTACCTCGCAAACGCGGGAGACAGCGACAAAGCAAAATAAATAAATAAATAAATAAATATATATATATATATATATATATATATATATATATATATATATTTTTTTTTTTTTTTTTTGCCGCTGTCTCCCGCGTTTGCGAGGTAGCGCAAGGAAACAGACGAAAGAAATGGCCCAACCCACCCCCTTACATATGTATATACATACATCCACACACGCAAATATACATACCTACACCGCTTTCCATGGTTTACCCCAGACGCTTCACATGCCCTGATTCAATCCACTGACAGCACGTCAACTCCGGTATACCATATCGATCCAATTCACTCTATTCCTTGCCCTCCTTTCACCCTCCTGCACGTTCAGGCCCCGATCACACAAAATATTTTTCACTCCATCTTTCTACCTCCAATTTGGTCTCCCACTTCTCCTCGTTCCCTCCACCTCCGACACATATATCCTCTTGGTCAATCTTTCCTCACTCATTCTCTCCATGTGCCCAAACCATTTCAAAACACCCTCTTCTGCTCTCTCAACCACGCTCTTTTTATTTCCACACATCTCTCTTACCCTTACGTTACTTACTCGATCAAATCACCTCACACCACACATTGTCCTCAAACATCTCATTTCCAGCACATCCATCCTCCTGTGCACAACTCTATCCATAGCCCACGCCTCGCAACCATACAACATTGTTGGAACCACTATTCCTTCAAACATACCCATTTTTGCTTTCCGAGATAATGTTCTCGACTTCCACACATTCTTCAAGGCTTCCAGGATTTTCGCCCCCTCCCCCACCCTATGATCCACGTCCGCTTCCATGGTTCCATCCGCTGCCAGATCCATTCCCAGATATCTAAAACACTTTACTTCCTCCAGTTTTTCTCCATTCAAACTTACCTCCCAACTGACATGAGCCTCAACCCTACTGTACTTAATAACCTTGCTCTTATTCACATTTACTCTTAACTTTCTTCTATCACACATTTTACCAAACTCAGTCACCAGCTTCTGGAGTTTCTCACATGAATCAGCCACCAGCGCTGTATCATCAGCGAACAACAACTGACTCACTTCCCAAGCTCTCTCATCCACAACAGACTTCATACTTGCCCCTCTTTCCAAAACTCTTGCATTCACCTCCCTAACAACCCCATCCATAAACAAATTAAACAACCATGGAGACATCACACACCCCTGCCGCAAACCTACATTCACTGAGAACCAATCACTTTCCTCTCTTCCTACACGTTCACATGCCTTACATCCTCGATAAAAACTTTTCACTGCTTCTAACAACTTGCCTCCCACACCATATATTCTTAATACCTTCCACAGAGCATCTCTATCAACTCTATCACATGCCTTCTCCAGATCCATAAATGCTACATACAAATCCATTTGCTTTTCTAAGTATTTCTCACATACATTCTTCAAAGCAAACACCTGATCCACACATCCTCTACCACTTCTGAAACCACACTGCTCTTCCCCAATCTGATGCTCTGTACATGCCTTCACCCTCTCAATCAATACCCTCCCATATAATTTACCAGGAATACTCAACAAACTTATGTCTCCGTAGCTTGAAGACTCGCCTTCATCCCTTTTGCCTTTGTACAGTGGCACTATGCATGCATTCCGCTAATCCTCAGGCACTTCCCCATGATCCATATGTACAATGAATATCCTTACCAACCAATCAACAGCACAGTCATCCCCTTTTTGTAATATATTCCAGTGCAATACTATCCAAACCTGCTGGCTTGCCGACTTTCATCGTAGCAGTGGATGGATTGTAGTTCCAACAATGTTGTATGGATACGAGGCATGGGCTATAGATAGGGTTGTACTGAGGAGGGTGGTTGTGTTGGAAATGAAATGTTTGAGGACAATATGAAGTGTAAAGTGGTTTGATCGAGTAAGTAATGAAAGGGCAAGAGAGATGTGTGGAAATAAAAAGAGTCTGGTTGAAAGAGCAGAAGAGGGTGTTGAAATGGTTTGGACACATAGAGAATGAGAGAGGAAAGATTGACAAAGAGGATATATGTATCAGAGGTGGAGGGAACAAGGAGAAGCAGATCAAATTGGAGGCAGAAGGATGGAGTAAAAAAGATTCTGAGCGATCAGGGATCAGGGCCTGAACATACAGGAGGGTGAGAGGCGTGCAAGGAATAGAGTTAATTGGAATGATGTGGTATAATGGGGTCAACATGTTGTCAATGGACTGAATATCTGAGGTAAACCATGGAAAGTTCCGTGGGGCCTGGATGTGGATAGGGAGCTGTGGTTTTAGTGCATTACACATGACAGCTAGAGACTGAGTGTGAATGAATGTGGCCCGTTTTGTCTCTTTTCCTGGCACTACATTGCTGAAACAGGGGATAGCGATGCTATTTCCTGTGAGGTGGGGTAATGACAGGAGTGGATGAAAACAAGCAAGAACGAATATGTTGATGTGTCTATATGTATATATCTGAAGAGAGTGGTGAGAGTCAGTGAAGGGAAGCATTGATGGCTTGCGCAAAAGGTGCTTGTGGTATTAGAAAGGTGGGAGGTAGGCAGATTAGAAAGGGTAGTGAGTGGTGAGATAAAGAAGTAAGATTGTTAGTGAAAGAAAAGAGAGTGGCATCTGGATGATTTTTGCAGGGAAGCAGTACAAATGACTGGGAGATGTGTAAAAGGAAGAGGCAGGAGGTCAAGAGAAAGGTGCAAGAGGTGAAAAAGAGGGCAAATGAGAGTTGGAGTGAGAGAGTATGATCAAATTTATGGAGGATAAAAAGATGGTTTGGAAGGAGGTAAATAAAGCGCATAAGACAAGAGAACAAATGGGAATATCAGAAGGGGGCTAATGGTAAGGTGATAACAAGTAGTGGCAAATTAAGAAGGAGATGGAGTGAGGATTTTGAAGGTTTGTTGAATGTGTTTGATGATAGAGTGGCAGATATAGGGTGTTTTGATCAAGGTGATGTGCGAAGTGAGGGAGTCAGGGAGAATGGTTTGGTAAACAGAGAAGAGGTAGTGAAAGCTTTGGAGAAGATGAAAGCCGGCAAGGCAGTGGGTTTAGATGGTATTGCAGTGGAATTTATTAAAAAAGGGGATGACTGTGATGTTGACTGGTTGGTAAGTATATTCATTGTATGTATGGATCATGTTGAAGTGCCTGAGGATTGGCGAAATGCATGCATAGTGCCATTGTACAAAGGCAAAGGCGATAAAGATGAACGTTCAAACTGTTGAGAATCCTTGGGAAATTATATGAAAGGGTATTGATTGAGAGGGTAAAGGCATGTACAAAGCATCAGATTGGGGAAGAGAACTGTAGTTTCAGAAGCGTTAGAGGATGTGTGGATCAGGTTTTTGCTCTGAAGAAATTTTGTGAGAAATACTTAGAAAACAGATGTATTTGTATGTAGCATCATGGATCTGGAGAAGGCATATGAGAGTTGATAGAGATGCTTTGTGGAAGGTATTAAGAGTATATGGTGTGGAGGTAAGTTGCTAGAAGCAGTGAAAAGTTTTATCAAGGATGTAAGGCATGTGTATGAGTAGGAAGAGAGGAAAGTGATTGGTTCTCAGTGAATGTTGGTTTTTGGCAGGGGTTCGTGATGTCTCCCTGGTACCTTAATTTGTTCATGGACTGGGTTGTTAAGGAGGTAAATGCAAGAGTTTTGGAGAGTGGGGCAAGTATGCTGTCTATTGTGGATGAGAGGGCTTGGGAAGTGAGTCAATTGTTGTTTGCTCATGATAAAGCGCTGGTGGTGATTCGGGTGAGAAACTGGAGAAATTGGTGACTGAGTTTGGTAAAGTGTGTGAAAGAAGACAGCTGACAGTGAATGTGAATAACAGGAAGGTTCAGTAGGGTTGAAGGACAAGTTATTTGGGAGGTTAGTATGAATGGAGAGAAGCTGGAGGAAGTGAGGTGTTATAGATATCCGGGAGTGGATTTAGCAGGGGAGGGAACCATGGAAGCGGAAGTGAGTTACAGGGTGGGGGAGGGACTGAAGGTTCTGCGATCAGGGCCTGAACATACACGAGGGTGAAAAGTGTGCAATGAATAGAGTGAATTGGAACAATGTGGTATACTCGGATGGAAGTGCTGTCATTGGAGTGAACCAGGGCATGTGAAGCATATGGGGTAAACTATGGAAAGTTTTGCGGGGCCTGAAAGTGGAAAGGGAGCTGTGGTTTCAGTGCATTACACATGACAGCTAGAGACTGAGTGTGTATGAATGTGGCCTTTGTTGTCTTTTTCTAGCGCTACCTCGCGCATGTGCGGGTGGAGGGGGTGCTATTTTATGTGTGGTGGGGTGGTGACGGGAATGAATGAAGGAAGGCAGCAAGTTTGAATATGTACATGTGTATATGTCTGTGTATGTATATGTATGTATCTGCTGAAATGTATAGGTATGTATATGTGCGTGAGTGGGCATTTATGTGCATAAATGTGTATGTGGGTGGGTTGGGCCATTTCTTTCATCTGTCTTCTTGCGCTACCTCGCTAACATGGGAGACAGCGACAAAGTATAATAAATATAAGTAAAATATATATATGTGTGTGTGTGTGTGCGTGTGTGGACATGTATGTACATACATTTTTATGTGGATGGGATGGGCCATTCTTTCATCTGTCACCTTTCGCTACTTCACTAATGCAGGAGACAGCAACAATGTATAATAAATGAATATATATATTTATTTTTTTTATTATCATACTTTGTCGCTGTCTCCCGCGTTAGTGAGGTAGCGCAAGGAAACAGACAAAAGAATGGCCAAACCCACCCACATACAAATGTATATACATACACATCCACATACGCACATACACATATCTATACATCTCAACGTATACATATATATACACACACAGACATATACATATATACACATGTACATAATTCATACTGTCTGCCCTTATTCATTCCCTTTGCCACCCCGCCACACATGAAATGGCGACCCCCTCCCCCCATATGTGCGCGAGGTAGTGCTAGGAAAAGACAACAAAGGCCACATTTTTTCACTCTTAGTCTCCAGCTGTCATGTATAATGAATCGAAACCACAGCTCCCTTTCCACATCCAGGCTCCACACAACTTTCCATGGTTTACCCCAGATGCTTCACATGCCCTGGTTCAATCCACTGACAGCATGTCGACCCCAGTATACCACATCGTTCCAATTCACTCTTGCACGCCTTTCACCCTCCTGCATGTTCAGGCCCGGATCACTCAAAATCTTTTTCAGCTCCAATTTGGTCTCTCACTTCTCCTCGTTCCTCCACTTTTGACACATATATCCTCTTTGTCAATCTTTCCTCACTCATTCTCTCCATGTGACCAAACCATTTCAAAACACCCTCTTCTGCTCTCTCAACTACACTCTTCTCATTACCACACATCTCTCTTACCCTTTCATTACTTTCTTGATCAAACCACCTCACACCACATATTGTCCTCAAACATCTCATTTCCAGCACATCCACCCTTCTCCGCACGCCTCGCAACCATATAACATTGTTGGAACCACTATTCCTTCAAACATATCCATTTTTGCTTTCCAAGATAACATTCTCGACTTCCACACATTTTTCAATGCTCCCTCCCCCACCCTATGATTCACTTCCACTTCCATGGTTCCATCCACTGCCAAACCCACTCCAGGATATCTAAAACACTTTACTTCCTCCGGTTTTCCCCATTCAAACTTACCTTCCAATTGACTTGTCCCTCAACCCTACTGTACCTAATAACCTTGCTCTTATTCACATTTACTCTCAGCTTTCTTCTTTCACACACTTTACCAAACTCAGTCACCAGCTTCTGCAGTTTCTCACCCGAATCAGCCACCAGCGCTGTATCATCAGCGAACAACAACTGACTCACTTCCCAAGCTCTCTCATCCACAACAGACTGCATACTTGCCCCTCTTTCCAAAACTCTTGCATTCACCTCCCTAAGAACCCCATCCATAAAGAAATTAAACAACCATGGAGACATCACACACCCCTGCCGTAAACCAACATTCACTGAGAACCAATCACTTTCCTCTCTTCCTATTTGTACACATGCCTTACATCCTCGATAAAAACTTTTCACTGCTTCAAACAACTTGCCTCCCACACCATATATTCTTAATACCTTCCGTAGAGCATCTCTATCAACTCTTATCATATGCCTTCTCCAGATTCATACATGCTACATACAAATCCATTTGCTTTTCTAAGTATTTCTCACATACACTCTTCAAAGCAAACACCTGATCCACACATCCTCTACCACGTCTGAAACCACACTGCTCTTCCCCTATCTGATGCTCTGTACGTGCCTTCACCCTCTCAATCAATACCCTCCCATATAATTTCCCAGGAATACTCAACAAACTTATACCTCTGTAATTTGAGCACTCACTCTTATCCCCTTTGCCTTTGTACAATGGCACTATGCAAGCATTCCACCAATCCTCAGGCACCTCACCATGAGTCATACATACATTAAATAACCTTACCAACCAGTCAACATTAATCACCCCCTTTTTTAATAAATTCCACAGCAATACCATCCAAACCTGCTGCCTTGCCGGCTTTCATCTTCCGCAAAGCTTTTATTCGTCTTCTCTGTGTACCAAATCATTCTCCCTAACCCTCTCACTTTGCACACCACCTCGACCAAAACACCCTATATCTGCCATTCTATCGTCAAACACATTCAACAAACCTTCAAAATACTCACTCCATCTCCTTCTCACATCACCACTACTTGTCATCACCTCCCCCCTTCACTGAAGTTCCCATTTGTTCCCTTGTCCTACGCACTTTATTTACCTCCTTCCAAAACATCTTTTTATTCTCACTAAAATTTAATGATACTCTCTTACCCCAACTCATTTGCCCTCTTTTTCACCTCTTGCACCTTTCTCTTGACCTTCTGCCTCTTTCTTTTATACGTCTCCCAGTAATTTGCATTATTTCCTTGCAAAAATCTTCACAAATGCCTCTCTCTTCTCTTTCACTAACAATCTTATTTCTTCATCCCACCACTCACTACCCTTTCTAATCTGCCCACCTCCCACGCTTCTCATGCCACAAGCACCTTATGCGCAAGCCATCACTGCTTCCCTAAATACATCCCATTCCTCCCCCACTCCCCTTACGTCCTTTGTTCTCACCTTTTCCCATTCTGTACTCAGTCTCTCCTGGTACTTCCTCACACAAGTCTCCTTCCCAAGCTCACTTACTCTCACCACTCTTTTCACCCCAACATTCTCTCTTCTTTTCTGAAAACCTCCACAAATCTTCACCTTCGCCTCCACAAGATAATGATCAGACATCCCTCCAGTTGCACCTCTCAGCACATTAACATCCAAAAGTCTCTCTCTTTCACGCCTATCAATTAACATGTAATCCAATAATGCTCTCTGACCATCCCTCCTACTTACATACGGATACTTATGTATATCTCTCTTTTTAAACCAGGTATTCCCAATCACCAGTCCTTTTTTGGCACATAAATCTACAAGCTCTTCACCATTTCCATTTACAACACTGTACACCAATTATCCCCTCAACTGCCACATTACTCACCTTTGCATTCAAATCACCCATCACTATAACCCGGTCTCGTGCATCAAAACTACTAACACTCTCACCCAGCTGCTCCCAAAACACTCGCCTCTCATGATCTTTCTTCTCATGCCTAGGTGCATATGTACCAGTAATCACCTATCTCTCTCCATCTTTTACTTTCTTAAATTCCATCACATACTCCCACCACTCCTGTTTCAGGAATAGTGTACGGTACACCACCAATTACTTATGTGTGAACTTTGCTCAAATGTTTATATTCTTTTCCCCCAACCAGAATAATGATGATGAGGATCATAGAAGTCTAAGCTGGGCACCTGAGGAAATAACCCTGTACCAAAAAATACTAGATTCCTCCTTCAGTGAGATAATTCTTCTAAATCTATCCAGACATGAACAAAACTGTGGTTTCCATAGTTTCTTCTGTTTAATGATGTGGGTCCTGTAGGTTTCAGTTTGCTTTTGTCATACTTATTAGCTGTCTCCCGTGTTAGTGAGGCTGCGCAAGGAAACAAACGAAAGAATGGCCCAACCCACACACATAGACATGTATATACATGAATGCCCACACAGGCACATATACATGAATATACATTTCAACGTATACATACATATACATACACAGACATATACATATATACACTTGTACATATTCATACTTGCTGCCTTCATCCATTTCCGTTGCCACCCCACAACACATGAAATGGCACCCCCAACCCTTCCCCCATGTGTGTGCGAGATAGCACTAGGAAAAAACAACAAGGCCACACTCGTTCACACTCAGTCTGTAGCTGTCATGTGTAATGCACCAAAACCACAGCTTCCTTTCCACATCCAGGCCCCACAAAACTCATTGTTTACCCCAGACGCTTCACATGCCCTGGTTCAATCCACTGACAGCATGTCTACCCTGGTATACCACATCATTCCAATTCACTCTGTTCCTCGCATGCCTTTTGCATGCCCCAATCGCTCAAAATCTTTTTCACTCCATCCTTCCACCTCCAATTTGGTCTCCCACCTCTCCTCGTGTCCTCCACCTTTGAACATATATCCTCTTTGTTAATCTTTCCTCACTCATTTTAATACAACCTCTTCTGCTCTCTCAACCACACTCTTTGTGTTATCACACATCTCTCTTACCCGTTCATTATGTACTTAATTAAACCACCTCACGTCACAAATTGTCCTCAAACATTTCAATTGCAACACATCCACCCTCCGCACAACCCTATGTATAGCCTATGCCTCGCTACCATATAACATTGTTGGAACCACTATTCCTTGAAACATACCCATTTTTGCTCTTCGAGATAACATTCTCGCCTTCCACACATTCTTCAACACTCCGAGAAACCTTGCCTCCTCCCCTACTCTGTGACTCACTTCCACTTCCATGGTTCCATCCGCTGCTAAATCCACTCCCAGATATCTAAAACCATTTACGTCCTCCAGTTTTTCTCCATTCAAACGTACCTCCATAATAACTTGTCCCTCAACCCTACTGAAACTAATAACCTTGCTCTTATTCACATTTACTTTCAGCTTCCTTCTTTCACACACTTTACCAAACTCAGTCTCAAACCTCTGCAGTTTCTCACCCAAATCAGCCTCCAGCGGTGTATCATCAGCGAACAATTGATTCACTTCCCAGGCCCTCTCATCCTTAACAGACTGCATACTTGCCCCTATCTCCAAAACTCTTGCATTCACCTCCCTAACAACCCCACCCATAAACAAATTAAACAACCATGGAGACATCACGCACCCCTGCCACAAACCGACATTCACTGGGAACCAATCACTTTCCTCTCTTCCTGCTTGTATACATGCCTTACATCCTTGATAAAATCTTTTCACTGCTTCTAGCAACTTACCTCCTACACCATATACTCTTAATACCTTTCATATGTGGCGGGGTGGCGGCGGGGTGAATGAAGGCAACATGTATGAATATGTGCATATGTATATGTCTGTGTATGTATATGTATGTATACGTTGAAATCTATAGGTATGTATATGTCCGTGTGTAGGCGTTTATGTATATACATGTGTATGTTGGTGGGTTGGTCCATTCTTTCGTGTGTTTCCTTGCGCGAACACGGAAAACAGCGACAAAGTATAATAATAAAAAAAATAACCTTCAGCAAAGTATCTCTATCAACTGTTATCATATTCCTTCTCCAGATCCATAAATGCTGCATACAAATCCCTCTGTTTTTCTAAGTATTTCTCACATACAATCTTCAAAGCAAACACCTGCTCGAGACATCCTGTACCA
Organism: Panulirus ornatus; assembly: GCF_036320965.1. Taxonomy (NCBI): domain Eukaryota; kingdom Metazoa; phylum Arthropoda; class Malacostraca; order Decapoda; family Palinuridae; genus Panulirus; species Panulirus ornatus. The sequence continues at coordinate 26,640,353 of NC_092240.1, forward strand.
CTTCTGGTATCACACGGCTCTTCCCTAATCTGAGTCCAGTAAATGGAGTAAACTACGGAAAGTTTTCTGAGGCCTGGATGTGGAAAGAGAGCTGTGGTTTCGGTGCATTACACATGACAGCTAGAGATTGAGTGTGAACGAGGTAAGGCGAGTGGGGGAGGAATGGGATGTACTTAGGGAAGCAGTGATGGCTTGCGCAAAAGATGCTTGTGGCATGAGAAGCGTGGAAGGTGGGTTGATTAGAAAGGGTAGTGAGTGGTGGGATGAAGAAGTAAGATTATTTGAGAAAGAGAAGAGAGAGGCATTTGGATGATTTTTGCAGGGAGAAAATGCAAATGAGTGGGAGATGTATAAAAGAAAGAGGCAGGAGGTCAAGAGAAAGGTGCAAGAGGTGAAAAAGAGGGCAAATGAGAGTTGGGGTGAGAGAGTATCATTAAATTTTAGGGAGAATAAAAAGATGTTTTGGAAGGAGGTAAATAAAGTGCGTAAGACAAGGGAGCAAATGGGAACTTCAGTGAAGGTGGCAAATGGGGAGGTGATAACAAGTAGTGGTGATGTGAGAAGGAGATGGAGTGAGTATTTTGAAGGTTTGTTGAATGTGTTTGATGATAGAGTGGCAGATATAGGGTGTTTTGGTCGAAGTGGTCTGCAAAGTGAGAGGGTTACGGAAAATGATTTGGTAAACAGAGAAGAGGTAGTAAAAGCTTTACGGAAGATGAAAGCCGGCAAGGCAGCAGGTTTGGATGGTATTGCAATGGAATTTATTAAAAAAGGGGGTGACCGTATTGTTGACTGGTTGGTAAGGTTATCTAATATTATGTATGATTCATGGTGAGGTGCCTGAGGATTGGCGGAATGCTTGCATAGTGCCATTGTACAAAGGCAAAGGGGATAAGAGTGAGTGCTCAAATTACAGAGGTATAAGTTTCTTGAGTATTCCTGGTAAATTATATGGGAGGGTATTGATTGAGAGGGTGAAGGCATGTACAGAGCATCAGATTGGGGAAGAGCAGTGTGGTTTCAGAAGTGGTAGAGGATGTATGGATCAGGTGTTTGCTTTGAAGAATGTATGTGAGAAATACTTAGAAAAGCATATGGATATGTATGTAGCGTTTATGGATCTGGAGAAGGCATATGATAGAGTTGATAGAGATGCTCTGTGGAGGGTACTAAGAATATATGGTGTGGGAGGCAAGTTGTTAGAAGCAGTGAAAAGTTTTTATCGAGGATGTAAGGCATGTGTACGTGTAGGAAGAGAAGAAAGTGATTGGTTCTCAGTGAATGTAGGTTAGCGGCAGGGGTGTGTGATGTCTCCATGGTTGTTTAATTTGTTTATGGATGAGGTTGTTAGGGAGGTGAATGCAAGAGTTTTGGAAAGAGGGGCAAGTATGCAGTCTGTTGTGGATGAGAGAGCTTGGGAAGTGAGTCAGTTGTTGTTCGTTGATGATACAGCGCTGGTGGCTGATTCATGTGAGAAACTTCAGAAGCTGGTGACTGAGTTTGGTAAAGTGTGAAAGAAGAAAGTTAAGAGTAAATGTGAATAAGAGTAAAGTTATTAGGTACAGTAGGGTTGAGGGTCAAGTCAATTGGGAGGTAAGTTTGAATGGAGAAAAACTGGAGGAAGTAAAGTGTTTTAGATATCTGGGAGTGGATCTGGCAGCGGATGGAACCATGGAAGCGGAAGTGAATCATAGGGTGGGGGAGGGGGCGAAAATCCTGGGAGCCTTGAGGAATGTTTGGAAGTCGAGAACATTATCTTGGAAAGCAAAAATGGGTATGTTTGAAGGAATAGTGGTTCCAACAATGTTGTATGGTTGCAAGGCGTGGGCTATGGATAGAGTTGTGCGCAGGAGGGTGGATGTGCTGGAAATAAGATGTTTGAGGACAATATGTGGTGTGAGGTGGTTTGATCGAGTAAGTAAAGTAAGGGTAAGAGAGATGTGTGGAAATAAAAAGAGCGCGGTTGAGAGAACAGAAGAGGGTGTTTTGAAATGGTTTGGTCACATGGAGAGAATGAGTGAAGAAAGATTGACCAAGAGGATATATGTGTCGGAGGTGGAGGGAACGAGAGAAGTGGGAAACCAAATTGGAGGTGGAAAGATGGAGTGAAAAAGATTTTGAGTGATTGGGGCCTGAACATGCAGGAGGGTGAAAGGCGGGCAAGGAATAGTGTGAATTGGAACGATGTGGTACACCGGGGTCGACGTGCTGTCAATGGATTGAATCAGGGCATGTGAAGCGTCTGGGGTAAACCATGGAGAGTTGTTTTCGGGCCTGGATGTGGAAAGGGAGCTATGGTTTCGGGCATTATTACATGACAGCTAGAGACTGAGTGTGAACGAATGGGGCCTTTGTTGTATTTTCCTAGCGCTACCTCGCAGACATGAGGGGGGAGGGGGATGTTCTTCCATGTGTGGCGAGGTGGCGATGGGAATAAATAAAGGCAGACATTATGAATTATGTACATGTGTATATATGAATATGTCTGTGTGTGTATATATATGTGTACATTGAGATGTATAGGCATGTATATTTCCGTGGGTGGACGTGTATGTATATACATGGGTATGGGGGTGGGTTGGGCCATTTTCTTTTGTCTGTTTCCTTGCGCTACCTCACAAACGCGGTAGACAGCGACAAAGCAAAATATATAAATAATATATATATATATATATATATATATATATATATATATATATATATATATATATATATATATATATATATATATTCTTTTTTCCTTTCTTTCAAACTATTCGCCTTTTCCCACGTTAGCGAGGTGGCGTTAAGAACAGAGAACTGGGCCTTTGAGGGAATATCCTCACCTGGCCCCCATCTCTGCTCCTTTTGGAAAATTAAAAAAGAATAATGAGAGGGGAGGATTTCCAGCCCCCCGCTCCCTCCCCTTTTAGTCGCCTTCTACGACACGCAGGGAATACGTGGGAAGTATTCTTTCTCCCCTATTCCCAGGGGATAGGTATGCCTATATAGGTATATATAGGTATGTATATTTGCGTGTGTGGACATGTATGTATATACATGTGTATGTGGGTGGGTTGGGCCATTCTTTTGTCTGTTTCCTTGCACTACCTCGCTAACGCGGGAGACAGCGACAAAGCAAAATAAAAGAAATATACATTTATTTATTTATTTATTTATTTTTGCTTTGTCGCTGTCTCTCGTATTAGCGAGGTAGCACAAGGAAACAGACGAAAGAATGGCCCAACCCACCCACATACACATGTATATACGTACACGTCCACACATGCAAATATACATACCTGTACATTTTAATGTATACATATATATACACACACAGACATATACATATATACACATGTACATAATTCATACTGTTTGCCTTTATTCATTCCCATCGCCAAGCCCGCCACACATGGAATAACAACCCCCTCCCCCCTCATGTGTGCGAGGTAGCGCTAGGAAAAGACAACAAAGGCCCCATTCGTTCACACTCAGTCTGTAGCTGTCATGTAATAATGCACCGAAACCACAGCTCCCTTTCCACATCTAGGCCCCACAGAACTTTCCATGGTTTACCCCAGACACTTCACATGCCCTGGTTCAATCTATTGATAGCACGTTGACCCCGATATACCACATCGTTACAATTCACTCTATTACTTGCACGCCTTTCACCCTCCTACATGTTCAGGCCCCGATCACTCAAAATCTTTTTCACTCCATCTTTCCACCTCCAATTTGGTCTCCCACTTCTCCTTGTTCCCTCCACCTCTGGCACATTTATCCTCTTGGTCAATCTTTCCTCACTCATTCTCTCCATGTGACCAAACCGTTTCAAAACACCCTCTTCTGCTCTCTCAACCACACTCTTTTTATTACCACACATCTCTCTTACCCTATTAATACTCACTTGATCAAACCACATCACACCACATATTGTCCTCAAACATCTCATTTCCAGCACATCCACCCTCTTCCACACAACTCTATCTATAGCTCACACCTAGCAACCATATAACATTGTTGGAACCACTATTCCTTCAAACATACCCATTTTTGCCTTCCGAGATAATGTTCTCGACTTCCACACATTCTTCAGCGCTCCCAGAACTTTTGCTCCCTTCCCACTGTATGATTCACTTCCTCTTCTATGGTTCCATCTGCTGCCAAATCCACTCCCAGATATCTAAAACACTTCACTTCTTCCAGTTTTTCTCCATTGAAACTTACCTCCCAGCTGACTTGTCCCTCAACCCTACTATACCAAATAACCTTGCTCTTATTCACATTTACTCTCAGCTTTCTTCTTTTACACACTTTACCAAACTCAGTCACCAGCTTCTGCAGTTTCTCACCCGAATCAGCCACCAGTGCTGTCTCATCAGCGAACAACAACTGACTCGCTTCCCAAGCACTCTCATCCACAACAGACAGCGTACTTGCCCACCTTATCAAAACTCTTGCATTCACCTCCCTATCAACCCCATCCACAAAGAAATTAAACAACCATGGAGACATCACACACCCCTGCCGCAAACCTACAATCACTGAGAACCAATCACTTTCCTCTCTTCCTACAATTACACATGCCTTACATCCTCAATAAAAACTTTTCACTGCTTCTAACAACTTACCTTCCACACCATATATTCTTAATACCTTCCACAGAGCATCTCTATCAACTCTATCATATGCCTTCTCCAGATCCATAAATGCTACATACAAATCCATTTGCTTTTTTAAGTATTTCTCACATACATTCATCAAAGCAAACACCTGATCCACACATCCTCTACCACTTCTGAAACCACACTGCTCTTCCCCAATCTGATGCTCTGTACATGCCTTCACCCTCTGAATCAATACCCTCCTGTATAATTTCCCAGGAATACTCAACAAACTTATACCTCTGTAATTTGAGCACTCACTTTTATCCCCTTTGCCTTTGTACAATGGCACTATGCAAGCATTTCGCCAATCCTCAGGAACCTCACCATGAGTTATACGTACATTAAATAACCTTACCAACCAGTCAACAATACAGTCACCCCCTCACATGAGTCATACGTACATTAAATAACCTTACCAACCAGTCAACAATACAGTCACCCCCTTTTTTAATAAATTGCACTTCATTACCATCCAAACCCGCTGCCTTGCTGGCTTTCATCTTCCGCAAAGCTTTTACTACCTCTTCTCTGTTTACCAAATTATTTTCCTTAACCCTCTCACTTTGCACACCACCATGACCAAAACACCCTATATCTGCCACTCTATCAGCAAACACATTCAACAAATGTTCAAAATACTCACTCCATCTCCTTCTCACATCACTACTATTTGTCAGCACCTCCCCATTAGCCCCCTTCACTGAAGTTCCCATTTGTTTCCATGTCTTATGAACTTTATTTACCTCCTTCCAAAACATCTTTTTATTCTTCCTAAGATTTAATGATACTCTCTCACCCCAACTCTCATCTGCCCTCTTTTTCACCTCTTGCACCTTTCTCTTGATCTCCTGCCTCTTTCTTTTATACATCTCCCACTCATTTGCATTATTTCCCTGCAGAAATCGTCCAAATGCCTCTCTCTTCTCTTTCACTAGTAATCTTACTTCTTCATCCCACCACTCACTACCCTTTCTAATCTGCCCACCTCCCACGCTTCTCATGTCACAAGCATCTTTTGCTCAAGCCGTCACTGCTTCCCTAAATACATCCCATTCCTCCCCCACTCCCCTTACGTCGTCTGTTCTCACCTTTTTCCATTCTATACTCAGTGTCTCCTGGTCCTTCCTCACACAAGTGTCCTTCCCAAGCTCACTTACTCTCACCACTGTTTTCACCCCAACATTCTCTCTTCTTTTGTGAAAAGCTCTACAAATCTCTACGTTCGCCTCCACAAGATAATGATTAGACATCCCTCCAATTGCACCTCTCAGCACATTAACATCCAAAAGTCTCTCTTTTGCGTGCCTATCAATTAACACATAATCCAATAATGATCTCTGGTCATCTCTTCTACTTAAAAACGCTTACTTATGCATATCTCTCTTTTCTAACCAGGTATTCCCAATCACCAGTCCTTTTTCAGCACATAAATCTACAAGCTCTTTACCATTTCCATATACGACACTGAACAACCTATGTACACCAATTATTCCCTCAACTGTCACAATACTCACCTTTGCATTCAAATCACCCATCACTATAACTCGGTCTTGTGCTTCAAAACTACTAACACACTCATTCAGCTGCTCCCAAAACACTTGGCTCTCATTATCTTTCTTCTCCTTCCCAGATGCATATGCACCAATAATCACCCATCTCTCTCCATCCATTTTCAGTTTTACCCATATCAATCTAGAGTTTACTTTCTTACACTCTATCACATACTCCCACCACTCCTGTTTCAGAATTAGTGCTATGCCTTCACTTGCAGTAGCAGTGAAAAGTTTTTATCAAGGTTGTAAGGCATGTGTACGAGTAGGAAGAGAGGAAAGTGACTGGTTGTCAGTGAATGTTGGTTTGCGGCAGGGATGCGTGATGTCTCCATGGCTGTTTAATTTGTTTATGGATGGGGTTGTTAGGGAGGTGAATGCAAGAGTTTTGGAAAGAGGGGCAAGTATGCAGTCTGTTGTGGATGAGAGAGTTAGGGAAGTGAGTCAGTTGTTGCTCGCTGATGATACAGCGCTGGTGGATGATTCGGGTGAGAAACTGTAGAGGCTGGTGAATGAGTTTGGTAAAGTGTGTAAAAGAAGAAAACTGAGAGTAAATGTGAATAGGAGCAAGGTTATTAGGTACAGTAGGGTTGAAGGACAAGTCAATTGGGAGGTAAGTTTGAATGGAGAAAAACTGGAGGAAGTGAAGTGTTTTAGATATCTTGGAGTGGATTTGGCAGCGGATGGAACCATGGAAGCAGAAGTGAATCATAGGATAGGGGAGGAGGCGAAAGTTCTGGGAGCGTTGAAACATGTTGAAGTCGAGAATGTTATCTTGGAAAGCAAAAATGGGTATGTTTGAAGGAATAGTGGTTCCAACAATGTTGTATGGTTGCGAGGCGTGGGCTATGGATAGAGTTGTGAGGAGGAGGGTGGCTGTGCTGGAAATGAGATGTTTGAGGACAATATGTGGTGAGATGGTTTGATCGAGTAAGTAATGAAAGGATGAGAGAGATGTGTGGTAATAAAAAGAGTGTGGTTGAGACAGCAGAATAGGGTGTTTTGAAATTGTTTAGTTACATGGAGAGAATGAGTGAGGAGAAGTGGGAGACCTAATTAGAGGTGGAAAGATGTAGTGAAAAAGATTTTGAGTGATCGGGGCCTGAACATGCAGGAGGGTGAAAGGCGTGCAAAGAATAGAGTGAGTTGGAACGATGTGGTATATCGGGGTGGACGTGCTGTCAATGGATTGAACCAGGGCATGTGAAGCGTCTGAGGTAAACCATGGAAAGTTCTGTGGGGCCTAGATGTGGAAAGGGAGCTGTGGTTTCAGTGCATTATGACATGACAGCTAGAGACTGAGTGTGAACGAATGTGGGCTTTGTTGTCTTTTCCTAGCGCAACCTCGCGCACATTTGGGGGGAGGGGGTTGTTCTTTCATGTGTGGCGGGGTGGCGACGTGAATGAATAAAGGCAGACAGTACGAATTATGTACATGTGTATATATGTACATGTCTGTGTGTGTATATATATGTATACGTTGAGATGTATAGGTATGTATATTTGTATGTGTGGACGTGTATGTATATACATGTGTATGTGGGTGGGTTGGGCCATTTCTTTCGTCTGTTTCCTTACACTACCTCGCTAACGTGGGAGACAGCGACCAAGCAAAGTAAATAAAATATATAAATAAATATATGTCTGTGTACGTACATGTATGTGTACGTTGAAATGTATAAGTATGTGTATGTGCGTGTGTGGACGTGTATGTATATACATGTGTATATGGGTGGGTTGGGCCATTCTTTCGTCTGTTTCCTTGCACTACCTCGCCAACGCGGGAGAGAGCGACAGTATAATAAATAAATAAATAAAATATATATGTATTTTTTTTCATACTATTCGCCATTTCCTGCATTAGTGAGGTAGCGTCAAGAACAGAGGACTGGGCCTTAGAGGGAATATCCTCACCTGACCCCCTTCTCTGTTCCTTCTTTTGGGGAAAAAAAAAAAAAAAACGAGAGGGGAGGATTTCCAGCCCCACGCTCCCTTCCCTTTTAGTCGCCTTCTACGACACGCAGCGAATATGTGGGAAGTATTCTTTCTCCCATATCCCCAGCGATATATATTTCTTTCTTTCATACTATTCACCATTTCCCGCATTAGCGAGATAGCGCTGAGAACAGATGACTGGGCCTTTCAGGGAATATTCTCACCTGGCCCCCTTCTCTATTCCCTCTTTTGGAAAATAAAAAAAAAAAAAAAAGCGAGAGGGGAGGATTTCCAGTCCCCCGCTCCCTCCCCTTTTAGTCGCCTTCTACGACACGCAGGGAATACCTGGGAAGTATTCTTTCTCCCCTATCCCCAGGGATAAGGGATATATATATATATATATATATATATATATATATATATATATATATATATATATATATATATATATATATATATATATATATATATATGTGTGTGTGAAAGAAGAAACTTAAGAGTAAATGTGAATAAGAGCAAGGTTATTAGGTACAGTAGGGTTGAGGGTCAAGTCAATTGGGAGGTAAGTTTGAATGGAGAAAAACTGGAGGAAGTAAAGTGTTTTAGATATCTGGGAGTGGATCTGGCAGCAGATGGAACCATGGAAGCGGAAGTGGACCATAGGGTGGGGGAGGGGGCGAAAATCCTGGGAGCCTTGAAGAATGTGTGGAAGTCGAGAACATTATCTCGGAAAGCAAAAATGGATATGTTTGAAGGAATAGTGGTTCCAACAATGTTGTATGATTGCGAGGCGTGGGCTATGGATAGAGTTGTTAGCAGGAGGATGGATGTGCTGGAAATGAGATGTTTGAGGACAATGTGTGGTGTGAGGTGGTTTGATCGAGTAAGTAACGTAAGGGTAAGAGAGATGTGTGGAAATAAAAAGAGCGTGGTTGAGAGAGCAGAAGAGGGTGTTTTGAAATGGTTTGGGCACATGGAGAGAATGAGTGAGGAAAGATTGACCAAGAGGATATATGTGTGTATATATATGTACACATATATATACACACACAGACACACACATATATATCCATGCACACACTTCACACTGTCTGCCTTTATTCATTCCCATCGCACCTCACCACACATGAAATACCATCCCCCTCCCTCCTCATGTGTGCGAGGTAGCGCTAGGAAAATACAACAAAGGCCCCATTCGTTCACACTCAGTCTCTAGCTGTCATGCAATAATGCCTAAAACCACAGCTCCCTTTCCACATCCAGGCCCCACACAACTTTCCATGGTTTACCCCAGACGCTTCACATGCCCTGATTCAATCCACTGACAGCACGTCAACCCCGGTAAACCACATCGACCCAATTCACTCTATTCCTTGCCCGCCTATCACCCTCCTGCATGTTCAGACCCCGATCACTCAAAATCTTTTTCACTCCATCTTTCCACCTCCAATTTGGTCTCCCACTTCTCCTCGTTCCCTCCACCTCCGACACATACATCCTCTTGGTCAATCTTTCCTCACTCATTCTCTCCATGTGCCCAAACCATTTCAAAACACCCTCTTCTGCTCTCTCAACCACGCTCTTTTTATTTCCACACATCTCTCTTACCCTTACATTACTTACTCGATCAAACCACCTCACACCACACATATATATATATATACACATATATATATATATATACAGTAAGGGGAGTGGGGGAGGAATGGGATGTATTTAGGGAATCAGTGATGGAGTGCTCAAAAGATGCTTGTGGCATGAGAAGCGTGGTAGGTGGGTTGATTAGAAAGGGTAGTGAGTGGTGGGATGAAGAAGTAAGAGTGGTGGGATGAAGAAGTAAGATTATTAGTGAAAGAGAAGAGAGAGGCATTTGGACGATTTTTGCAGGGAAAAAATGCAATTGAGTGGGAGATGTATAAAAGAGACAGGAGGTCAAGAGAAAGGTGCAAGAAGTAAAAAAGAGGGCAAATGAGAGTTGGAGTGAGAGAGTATCATTAAATTTTAGGGAGAATAAAAAGATGTTCTGGAAGGAGGTAAATAAAGTGCGTAAGACAAGGGAGCAAATGGGAACTTCAGTGAAGGGCGCAAATGGGGAGGTGATAACAAGTAGTGGTGATGTGAGAAGGAGATGGAGTGAGTATTTTGAAGGTTTGTTGAATGTGTTTGATGATAGAGTGGCAGATATAGGGTGTTTTGGTCGAGGTGGTGTGCAAAGTGAGAGGGTTAGGGAAAATGATTTGGTAAACAGAGAAGAGGTAGTAAAAGCTTTGCGGAAGATGAAAGCCGGCAAGGCAGCAGGTTTGGATGGTATTGGAGTGGAATTTATTAAAAAAGGGGGTGACTGTATTATTGTCTGGTTGGTAAGGTTATTTAATGTATGTATGACTCATGGTGAGGTGTCTGAGGATTGGCGGAATGCGTGTATAGTGCCATTGTACAAAGGCAAAGGGGATAAGAGTGAGTGCTCAAATTACAGAGGTATAAGTTTGTTGAGTATTCCTGGTAAATTATATGGGAGGGTATTGATTGAGAGGGTGAAGGCATGTACAGAGCATCAGATTGGGGAAGAGCAGTATGGTTTCAGAAGTGGTAGAGGATGTGTGGATCAGGTGTTTGCTTTGAAGAATGTATGTGAGAAATACTTAGAAAAGCAAATGGATTTGTATGTAGCATTTATGGATCTGGAGAAGGCATATGATAGAGCTGATTGAGATGCTCTGTGGAAGGTATTAAGAATATATGGTGTGGGAGGCAAGTTGTCAGAAGCAGTGAAAAGTTTTTATCGAGGATGTAAGGCATGTGTACGTGTAGGAAGAGAGGAAAGTGATTGGTTCTCAGTGAATGTAGGTTTGCGGCAGGGGTGTGTGATGTCTCCATGGTTGTTTAATTTGTTTATGGCTGGGGTTGTTAGGGAGGTGAATGCAAGAGTTTTGGAAAGAGGGGCAAGTATGAAGTCTGTTGTGGATGAGAGAGCTTGGGAAGTGAGTCAGTTGTTGTTCGCTGATGATACAGCGCTGGTGGCTGAGAAACTTCAGAAGCTGGTGACTGAGTTTGGTAAAGTGTGTGAAAGAAGAAAGTTAAGATTAAATGTGAATAAGAGCAATGTTATTAGGTACAGTAGGGTTGAGGGTCAAGTCAATTGGGAGGTAAGTTTGAATGGAGAAAAACTGGAGGAAGTAAAGTGTTTTAGATATCTGGGAGTGGATCTGGCAGCGGATGGAAAAATGGAAGCGGAAGTGGATCATAGGGTGGGGGAGGGGGCGAAAATTCTGGGAGCCTTGAAGAATGTGTGGAAGTCGAGAACATTATCTCGGAAAGCAAAAATGGGTATGTTTGAAGGAATAGTGGTTCCAACAATGTTGTATGGTTGCGAGGCGTGGGCTATGGATAGAGTTGTGCGCAGGAGGATGGATGTGCTGGAAATGAGATGTTTGAGGACAATGTGTGGTGTGAGGTGGTTTGATCGAGTAAGGAACGTAAGGGTAAGAGAGATGTGTGGAAATAAAAAGAGCGTGGTTGAGAGAGCAGAAGAGGGTCTTTTGAAATGGTTTGGGCACATGGAGAGAATGAGTGAGGAAAGATTGACCAAGAGGATATATGTGTCGGAGGTGGAGGGAAGGAGGAGAAGTGGGAGACCAAATTGGAGGTGGAAAGATGGAGTGAAAAAGATTTTGTGTGATCGGGGCCTGAACATGCAGGAGGGTGAAAGGAGGGCAAGGAATAGAGTGAATTGGAGCGATGTGGTATACCGGGGTTGACGTGCTGTCAGTGGATTGAATCAGGGCATGTGAAGCGTCTGGGGTAAACCATGGAAAGCTGTGTAGGTCTGTATATTTGCGTGTGTGGACGTATGTATATACATGTGTATGGGGGTGGGTTGGGCCATTTCTTTCGTCTGTTTCCTTGCGCTACTTCGTAAACGCGGGAGACAGCGACAAAGCAAAAAAAAAAAAATATATATATTATATTTTATTTATTTCATTTTGCTTTGTCGCTGTCTCCCGCGTTTGGGAGGTAGCGCAAGAAAAAGACGAAAGAAATGGCACAACCCACCCCCATACACAATGTACACACACACGCCCACACACACAAATATACATACCTATACATCTCAATGTACATATATATATACACACACAGAGACATATATATATACCCGTGCACACAATTCACACTGTCTGCCCCTATTCATTCCCATCGCCACCTCGCCACACATGGAATACCATCCCCCTCCTCCCTCATGTGTGCGAGGTAGCACTAGGAAAAGACAACAAAGGCCCCATTCGTTCACACTCAGTCTCCAGCTGTCACGCAATAATGCTCGAAACCACAGCTCCCTTTCCACATCCAGGCTCCACGCAACTTTCCATGGTTTACCCCAGACGCTTCACATGCCCTGATTCAATCCACTGACAGTACGTCAACCCCGGTATGCCACATCGATCCAATTCACTCTATTCCTTGCCCGCCTTTCACCCTCCTGCATGTTCAGGCCCCGATCACACAAAATCTTTTTCACTCCATCTTTCCACCTCCAATTTGGTCTCCCACTTCTCCTCGTTCCCTCCACCTCCGACACATATATCCTATTGGTCAATCTTTCCTCACTCATTCTCTCCATGTGCCCAAACCATTTCAAAACACCCTTCTTTGCTCTCTCAACCACGCTCTTTTTATTTCCACACGTCTCTCTTACCCTTACATTACTTTCTCGATCAAACCACCTCACACCACACATTGTCCTCAAACATCTCATTTCCAGCACATCCACCCTCCTGCGCACAACTCTATCCATAGCCCACGCTTCGCAACCATACAACATTGTTGGGACCACTATTCCCTCAAACATACCCATTTTTGCTTTCCGAGATAATGTTCTCGACTTCCACACATTCTTCAAGGCTCCCAGGATTTACGCCCCCTCCCCCACCCTATGATTCACTTCCGCTTCCATGGTTCCATCCGCTGCCAGATCCACTCCCAGATATCTTAAACACTTTACTTCCTCCAGTTTTTCTCCATTCAAACTTACCTCCCAATTGACTTGACCCTCAACCCTACTGTACCTAATAACCTTGCTCTTATTCACATTTAATCTTAACTTTCTTCTTTCACACACTTTACCAAACTCAGTCACCAGCTTCTGCAGTTTCTCACATGAATCAACCACCAGCGCTGTATCATCAGCGAACAACAACTGACTCATTTCCCAAGCTCTCTCATCCACAACAGACTTCATACTTGCCCCTCTTTCCAAAACTCTTGCATTCACCTCCCTAACAACCCCATCCATAAACAAATTAAACAACCATGGAGACATCACACACCCCTGCCGCAAACCTACGTTCACTGAGAACCAATATATATATATATATATATATATATATATATATATATATATATATATATATATATATATATATATATATGCGTCAGTTGTTTTAGCCTGCAAATGATGACGTCGTGAGTGTAGTTACCATCGATAAGGTTGTATTATTATTATTAGCGAACAGAAAAGATTGGAGCATAGCCTCGTACAGTACGTAGATACTCTATAGGAGCTCGCTCCCCTCGCTTGCTTCGTTGTGGAGAGTAGCCTTGAAACAGCAGCAGGAGTCCAGTAAATGGGGCAACTTCAGTTAGATAATATTAATGATGATAATAATAAAGTGTGTGAAAGAAGAAAGTTAAGAGTAAATGTGAATAAGAGCAAGGTTATTAGGTACAGTAGGGTTGAGGGTCAATTCAATTGGGAGGTGAGTTTAAATGGAGAAAAACTGGAGGAAGTGAAGTGTTTTAGATATCTGGGAGTGGATCTGGCAGCGGATGGAACCATGGAAGCGGAAGTGGATCATAGGGTGGGGGAGGGGGCGAAAATTCTGGCAGCCTTGAAGAATGTGTGGAAGTCGAGAACATTATCTCGGAAAGCAAAAATGGGTATGTTTGAAGGAATAGTGGTTCCAACAATGTTGTATGGTTGCGAGGCGTGGACTATGGATAGAGTTGTGCGCAGGAGGATGGATGTGCTGGAAATGAGATGTTTGAGGACAATGTGTGGTGTGAGGTGGTTTGATCGAGTAAGTAACGTAAGGGTAAGAGAGATGTGTGGAAATAAAAAGAGCGTGGTTGAGAGAGCAGAAGAGGGTGTTTTGAAATGGTCTGGGCACATGGAGAGAATGAGTGAGGAAAGATTGACCAAGAGGATATATGTGTCGGAGGTGGAGGGAACGAGGAGAAGAGGGAGACCAAATTGGAGGTGGAAAGATGGAGTGAAAAAGATTTTGTGTGATCGGGGCCTGAACATGCAGGAGGGTGAAAGGAGGGCAAAGAAAAGAGTGAATTGGATCGATGTGGTATACCGGGGTTGACGTGCTGTCAGTGGGTTGAATCAAGGCATGTGTATGGGGGTTGGTTGGGCTATCTCTTTCGTCTGTTTCCTTGCGCTACCTCGCAAACGCGGGAGACAGCGACAAATCAAAAAAAAAAAAAAAAAAAAATAATAATAATAATAATGATAACAATAATAATAACTATACAAACACGTCTGGCAGGTTCCCACTTTATGGTTAACAAATTAGTGAGTCTTTGGTTGACCCTTTCTCTGTATTTGTAATTAAGAATCAGGCTAGTTTTTCAAGTTTGGTCCTATGTTATTAGCCTCAGAGGAAAGCCAATTGATTGAGAACTTGTTTTAAGTACACGATTGATTACTTATGTATGAACTTTGCTCAAATGTTTTCTTTTATCATTATATTTTCCCCCAACCAGGATAATGATGATGAGGATCCTGATGGCAGTCACGATGGTGACGGTTCTGATGGGAGTGATGATTCTTCACTTTATGCATTAGTAAGTAATTAGTATCATAGAAGTCTAAGTTGGGTACCTGAGGAAATAACCCCGTACCAAAAAATACTACAGATTCCTCCTTCAGTGATTCGGTGAGATAATTCTTCTAAATCTATCCAGACATGAACAAAACTGTGGTTTCTATAGTTTCTTCTGTTTAATGGTGTGGGCCCTGTAGGTTTCAGGTTTCACTATATTCTTGTGACTGTCACTATAATGGTTGTTTATCTATCACAAGGGCATTCCAAAGGCAGCTTTCTCTCAGGGTTGTATGAGATATCGGAAATCATAAGTTCTCTCACCGTCTGAAATGTTGTAGTACAACACATCAACCACAATGTCAGATCGTCTGCATACATATTATGAACCTGATATTACGATGAAAAGTCCACTTGGTCTTGAAAGGAATATATTATGCTTAACATTATTCCCATTACTTCCCCCCCCCAAAAAAAAAAAATATTAAAAAAAAATACCTTTCAGTGTTGTGGGGTGGCGGCGGGATGAATGAAGCCAGCATGTATGAATATGTGCATGTGTAGATATGTATATGTCTGTGTATGTATATGTATGTATGCATTGAAATCTATAGGTATGTATATGTGCGTGTGTAGGCGTTTATGTATATACATGTGTATGTAGGTGGGTTAGGGCCATTCTTTTGTGTGTTTCCTTGCGCTACCACACTAACGTAGGAGACAGAGACAAAGTATAATGATAAAAAAAATAACTTTCCACAAAGTATCTCTATCAACTCAACATATTCCTTCTTCAGATCCATAAATGCTGCTTACAAATCCCTCTGTTTTTCTAAGTATTTCTCACATACAATCTTCAAAGCAAACACCTGATAGAGACATCCTGCACCACTTCTGAAATCACATTGCTCTTCCCCAATCCGAGTCCAGTAAATGAAGTAAACCACGGAAAGTTTTGTGGGTCCTGGATGTGCAAAGGGAGCTGTGGTTTCGGTGCATTACACATGACAGCTAAAGATTGAGTGTGAACGAATATATATATATATATATATATATATATATATATATATATATATATATATATATATATATATATATATATATATCCCTGGGGATAGGGGAAAAAGAATACTTCCCACGCATCCCTCACGTGTCGCAGAACGCGACAAAAGGGACGAGAGCGGCGGGCTGGAAACCCTCCCCTCCTTATATTTTAACTTTCTAAAAGGGGAAACAGAAGAAGGAGTCACGCGGGGAGTGCTCATCATCCTCGAAGGCTCACATTGAGGTGTCTAAATGTGTGTGGATGCAACAAAGATGAGAAAAAAGGAGAGACAGGTAGTATGTTTGAGGAGAGGAACCTGGGTGTTTTGGCTCTGAGTGAAACGAAGCTCAAGGGTAAAGGGGAAGAGTGGTTTGGGGATGTCTTGGGAGTAAAGTCAGGGGTTAGTGAGAGGACAAGAGAGAGGGAAGGAGTAGCACTACTCCTGAAACAGGAGTGGTGGGAGTATGTGATAGACTGTAAGGAAACTCTAGATTGATATGGGTAAAACTGAAAGTGTATGGAGAGAGATGGGTGATTATTGGTGCATATGCACCTGGGCATCTGGATGTTTTGGCTCTGAGTGAAACGAAGCTCAAGGTTAAAGGGGAAGAGTGGTTTGGGAATGTCTTGGGAGTAAAGTCAGGGGTTAGTGAGAGGACAAGAGCAAGGGAAGGAGTAGCACTACTCCTGAAACAGGAGTGGTGGGAGTATGTGATAGAGTGTAAGAAAGTAAACTCTAGACTGATATGGGTTAAACTGAAAGTGGATGGAGAGAGATGGGTGATTATTGCTGCATATGCACCTGGGCATGAGAAGAAAGATCATGAGAGGCAAGTGTTTTGGGAGCAGCTGAGTGAGTGTGTTAGTAGTTTTGATGCACGAGACCGGGTTATAGTGATGGGTGATTTGAATATTCAGCAAAGGTGAGTAATGTGGCAGTTGAGGGAATAATTGGTGTACATGGGGTGCTCAGTGTTGTAAATGGAAATGGTGAAGAGCTTGTAGATTTATGTGCTGAAAAAGGACTGGTGATTGGGAATACCTGGTTTAAAAGAGAGATACAGAAGTATACGTATGTAAGTAGGAGAGATGGCCAGAGAGCGTTATTGCATTACGTGTTAATTGATAGGCGCGCGAAAGAGACTTTTGGATGTTAATGTGCTGAGAGGTGCAACTGGAGGGATGTCTGATCATTATCTTGTGGAGGCGAAGGTGAAGATTTGTAGAGGTTTTCACAAAAGAAGAGAGAATGTTGGGGTGAAAAGAGTGGTGAGAGTAAGTGAGCTTGGGAAGGAGACTTGTTTGAGGAAGTATCAGGAGAGACTGAGTACAGAATGGAAAAAGGTGAGAACAAAGGATGTAAGGGGAGTGGGGGAGGAATGGGATGTATTTAGGGAAGTAGTGACGGCTTGCGCAAAAGATGCTTGTGGCATGAGAAGCGTGGGAGGTGGGCAGGTTAGATAGAGTAGTGAGTGGTGGGATGAAGAAGTAAGAGTATTAGTGAAAGAGAAGAGAGAGACATTTGGACGATTTTTGCAGGGAAATAATGCAAATGAGCGGGAGATGTAGGAAGGGAAGATGTATAAAAGAAAGAGGCAGGAGGTCTAGAGAAAGATGCAAAAGGTGAAAAAGAGGGCAAATGAGAGTTGGGGTGAGAGAGTATCATTAAATCTTAGGGAGAATAAAACGATGTTTTGGATGGAGGTAAATAAAGTGCGTAAGACAAGGGAGCAAATGGGAACTTCAGTGAAGGGGGCTCATGGGGAGATGATAACAAGTAGTGGTGATGTGAGAAGGAGATGGAGTGAGTATTTTGAAGGTTTGTTGAATGTGTTTGATGATAGAGTGGCAGATATAGGTTGTTTTGGTCAAGGTGGTGTGCAAAGTAAGAGGGGAAAATGATTTGGTAAACAGAGAAGAGGTAGTAAAAGCTTTGCAGAAGATTAAAGACGGCAAGGCAGCGGGTTTGGATGGGATTGCAGTGGAATATATTAGAAAAGGGGGTGACTATTGTTGACTGGTTGGTAATGTTATTTAATGTATGTATGACTCATGGTGAGGTTCCTGATGATTTGTGGAATGCTTGCATAGTGCCATTGTACAAAGGCAAAGGGGATAAAAGTGAGTGCTCAAATTGCAAAGGTACAAGTTTGTTGAGTATTCCTGGGAAATTATATGGGAGGGTATTGATTGAGAGGGTGAAGGCATGTACAGAGCATAAGATTGGGGAAGAGCAGTGTGGTTTCAGAAGTGGTAGAGGATGTGTAGATCAGATGTTTGCTTTAAAGAATGTATGTGAGAAATACTTAGAAAAGCAAATGGATTTGTATGTAGCATTTATGGATCTGGAGAAGGCATATGATAGAGTTGATAGAGATGCTCTGTGGAAGGTATTAAGAATATATGGTGTGGGAGGCAAGTTGTTAGAAGCAGTGAAAAGTTCTTATCGAGGATGTAAGGCATGTGTAAGTGTAGGAAGATAGGAAAGTGATTGGTTCTCAGTGAATTTAGGTTTGCGGACGGGGTGTGTGATGTCCCCATGGTTGTTTAATTTGTTTATGGATGGGGTTGTTAGGGAGGCGAATGCAAGAGTTTTAGAAAGAGGGGCAAGTATGCAGTCTGTTGTGGATGAAAGCACTTGTGAGGCGAGTCAGTTGTTGTTCGCTGATGATACAGTGCTGGTGGTTGATTCATGTGAGGAACTGCAGAAGCTGGTGACTTAGTTTGGTAAATTGTGTGAATGAAGAAAGCTGAGTAAATGTGAATAAGAGCAAGGGTAGTAGGTACAGTAGGGTTGAGGGACAAGTCATCTGGGAAGTAAGTTTGAATGGAGAAAAACTGGAGGAAGTGAAGTGTTTTAGATATCTGGGAGTGGATTTGGCAGTGGATGGAACCATGGAAGCGGAAATGAATCATAGGGTGGGGGAGGGGGCGAAAATCCTGGGAGCGTGGGAGCGTTGAAGAATGTTGGTTGCGAGGCATAGGCTATGGATAGAGTTGTGTGGAGGAGGGTGGATGTACTGGAAATGAGATTTTTTGGGACAATATGTGGCGTGAGTTGGTTTGATCGAGTAAGTAATAATAAGGTAAGAGAGATGTGTGGTAATAAAAAGAGTGTGGTTGAGAGAGCAGAAGAGGGTGTTTTGAAATGGTTTTGTTGCTTGGAGAGAATGAGTGAGGAAAGATTGACCAAGAGAATATGTGTCAAAGGTGGAGGGAGCAAGAAGTAGGAGACGAAATTGGAAGTGGAAAGATAGAGTGAAAAGATTTTGAATGATCGGGGCCTGAAAATGCAGGAGGGTGAAAGGTGTGCAAGGAATGGAGTGAATTGGAACGATGTGGTATACTGGGGTCGACGTGCTGTCAATGGATTGAAGCAGGGCATGTGAAGCATCTGGGGTAAACCATGGAAAGTTCTGGGGGGCCTGGATGTGGAAGGACAGCTGTGGTTTCGGTGTATTATCACATGACAGCTAGAGACTGAGTGTGAACGAATGTGGCCTTTGTTGTCTTTTCCTAGCGCTACCTCGCGCACATGAGGGGGAGGGGGTTGTTATTTCATGTGTCGCGTTGTGGCGATGGGAATAATAAAGGCAGACAGTATGAATTATGTACATGTCTATATATGTATATGTCTGTGTGTGTGTATAAATGTATACGTTGAGATGTATAGGTATGTATATGTGTATGTGTGGACGTGTATGTATGTACATGTGTATGTGGGATTTTAGGGCCATTCTTTCATCTGTTTCCTTGCGCTACCTCGCTAACGCGAGAGACAGCGACAAAGCAAAATAAATATTTTTTTATTTTTATTTATTTATTTTGCTTTGTCGCTGTCTCCCGCGTTTGCGATGTAGCGCAAGGAAACAGACGAAAGAAATGGCACAACCCACCCCCATACACAATGTACACACACACACGTCCCACACACGCAAATATACATACCTATACATCTCAATGTACACATATATATACACACACAGACACATACATATATACCCATGCACACAATTCACACTGTCTGCCCCTATTCATTCCCATCGCCACCTCGCCACACATGGAATACCATCCCCCTCCCCCCTCATGTGTGCGAGGTAGCACAAGGAAAAGACAACAAAGACCCCATTCGTTCACACTCAGTCTCCAGCTGTCACGCAATAATGCCCGAAACCACAGCTCCCTTTCCACATCCAGGCCCCACACAACTTTCCATGGTTTACCGTAGACGCTTCACATGCCCTGATGCAATCCACTGACAGCACGTCAACCCCGGTATACCACATCGATCCAATTCACTCTATTCCTTGCCCTCCTTTCACCCTCCTGCATGTTCAGGCCCCGATCACACAAAGTCTTTTTCACTCCATCTTTCCACCTCCAATTTGGTCTCCCACTTCTCCTCGTTCCCTCCACCTCCGACACATATATCCTCTTGGTCAATCTTTCCTCACTCATTCTCTCCATGTGCCCAAACCATTTCAAAACACCCTCTTCTGCTCTCTCAACCACGCTCTTTTTATTTCCACACATCTCTTTTACCCTTACATTACTTACTCGATCAAACCACCTCACACCACACACTGTCCTCAAACATCTCATTTCCAGCACATCCACCCTCCTGCGCACAACTCTATCCATGGCCCACGCCTCGCAACCATACAACATTGTTGGAACCACTATTTCTTCAAACATACCCATTTTTGCTTTCCGAGATAATGTTCTCGACTTCCACACATTCTTCAAGGCTCCCAGGATTTTCGCCCCCTCCCCCACCCTATGATCCACTTCCGCTTCCATGGTTCCATCCGCTGCCAGATCCACTCCCAGATATCTAAAACACTTTACTTCCTCCAGTTTTTCTCCATTCAAACTTACCTCCCAATTGACGTGACCCTCAACCCTACTGTACCTAATAACCTTGCTCTTATTCACATTTATTCTTAACTTTCTTCTTTCACACACTTTACCAAACTCAGTCACCAGCTTCTGCAGTTTCTCACATGAATCAGCCACCAGCGCTGTATCATCAGCGAACAACAATTGACTCACTTCCCAAGCTCTCTCATCCACAACAGACTTCATACTTGCCCCTTTTTCCAAAACTCTTGCATTCACCTCCCTAACAACCCCATCCATAAACAAATTAAACAATCATGGAGACATCACACACCCCTGCCGCAAACCTAAATTCACTGAGAACCAATCACTTTCCTCTCTTCCTACACGTACACATGCCTTACATCCTCGATAAAAACTTTTCACTGCTTCTAACAACTTGCCTCCCACACCATATATTCTTAATACCTTCCACAGAGCATCTCTATCAACTCTATCATATGCCTTCTCCAGATCCATAAATGCTACATACAAATCCATTTGCTTTTCTAAGTATTACTCACATACATTCTTCAAAGCAAACACCTGATCCACACATCCTCTACAACTCCTGAAACCACACTGCTCTTCCCCAATCTGATGCTCTGTACATGCCTTCACCCTCTCAATCAATACCCTCTCATATAATTTACCAGGAATACTCAACAAACTTATACCTCTGTAATTGGAGCACTTACTCTTATCCCCTTTGCCTTTGTACAATGGCAGTATGCACGCATTCCGCCAATCCTCAGGCACCTCACCATGAGTCATACATACATTAAATAACCTTACCAACCAGTCAACAATAAATTCCACTGCAATACCATCCAAACCTGCTGCCTTGCCGGCTTTCATCTACCGCAAAGCTTTTAATACCTCTTCTCTGTTTACCAAATCATTTTCCCTAACCCTCTCACTTTGGACACCACATCGACCAAAACACCCTATATCTGCCACTCTATCATCAATCACATTCAACAAACCTTCAAAATACTCACTCCATCTCCTTCTCACATCACCCCTACTTGTTATCACCTCCCCATTTGCTCCCTTGTCTTACGCACTTTATTTACCTCCTTCCAGAACATCTTTTTATTCTCCCTAAAATTTAATGATACTCTCTCACCCCAACTCTCAATATATATATATATATATATATATATATATATATATATATATATATATATATATATATATATATATATAATAGTGGTTCCAACAATGTTGTATGGTTGCGAGGCGTGGGCTATGGATAGAGTTGTGCGCAGGAGGATGGATGTGCTGGAAATGAGATGTTTGAGGACAATGTGTGGTGTGAGGTGGTTTGATCGAGTAAGTAACGTAAGGGGAAGAGAGATGTGTGGAAATAAAAAGAGCGTGGTTGAGAGAGCAGAAGAGGGTGTTTTGAAATGGTTTGGGCACATGGAGAGAATGAGTGAGGAAAGATTGACCAAGAGGATATATGTGTCGGAGGTGGAGGGAACGAGGAGAAGAGGGAGACCAAATTGGAGGTGGAAAGATGGAGTGAAAAAGATTTTGTGTGATCGGGGCCTCAACATGCAGGAGGGTGAAAGGAGGGCAAGGAATAGAGTGAACTGGAGCGATGTGGTATACCGGGGTTGTCGTGCTGTCAGTGGATTGAATCAGGGCATGTGAAGCGTCTGGGGTAAACCATGGAAAGCTGTGTAGGTATGTATATTTGCGTGTGTGGACGTATGTATTTACATGTGTATGGGGGTGGGTTGGGCCATTTCTTTCGTCTGTTTCCTTGCGCTACCTCGCAAACGCGGGAGACAGCTACAAAGCAAAAAAAAAAAAAATATATATATATATATATATATATATATATATATATATATATATATATATATATATATATATATATATACATATATATATATATATATGTATATATATATATATATATATATATATATATATATATATATATATATATATATATATATATATATATATATTTCGGGCATTATTGCGTGGCAGCTAGAGACTGAGTGTGAACGAATGGGGCCTTTGTTGTCTTTTCCTAGTGCTACCAGGCACACATGAGGAGGGAGGGGGAAGGTATTCCATGTGTGGCGAGGTGGCGATGGGAGTGAATGGGGGCAGTGTGAATTGTGTGCATGGGTATATATGTATGTGTCTGTGTATGTATATATATGTGTACATTGAGATGTATAGGTATGTATATTTGCGTGTGTGGACGTGTGTGTGTATACATTGTGTATGGGGGTGGGTTGGGCCATTTCTTTCGTCTGTTTCCTTGCGCTACCTCGCAAACGCGGGAGACAGCGACAAAGCAAAATAAATAAATAATATATATATATATATATATATATATATATATATATATATATATATATATATATATATATTTTTTTTTTTTTTTCTTTTAAACTATTCGCCATTTCCCGCGTTAGCGAGGTAGCGTTAAGAACAGAGGACTGGGCCTTTGTGGAATATCCTCACCTGGCCCCCCTGTGTTCCTTCTTTTGGAAAAATTAAAAAAAAACGAGAGGGGAGGATTTCTAGCCCCCCGCTCCCTCCCCTTTTAGTCGCCTTCTACGACACGCAGGGAATACGTGGGAAGTATTCTTAATCCCCTATCCCCAGGGATAATATATATATATATATATATATATATATATATATATATATATATATATATATATATATATATATATACTTCCCACGTATACCCTGCGTGTCGTAGAAGGCGACTAAAAGTAGAGGGAGCGGGGGGGCTGGAAATCCTCCTCTCTTTTTTTTTTTTTTTAACTTTCCAAGAGAAGGAACAGAGAAGGGGGCCAGGTGAGGATATTTCCTTAGAGGCCCAGTCCTCTGTTCTTAACGCTACCTCGCAAAAGCGGGAAATGGCGAATAGTTTGAAAGAAAGAAAGAAAGATTCTATATATATATATATATATATATATATATATATATATATATATATATATATATATATATATTATTTTTTTTATTATTTTGCTTTGTCGCTGTCTCCCGCGTTAGCGAGGTTGCGCAAGGAAACAGACGAAAGAATGGCCCAACCCGCCCAAATACACATGTATATACATACATGTCCACACACGCACAATATACATACCTATACATCTCAATGTACACATATATATACACACACAGACATATACATATATACACATGTACATAATTCATAATGTCGGCCTTTATTTCTTCCCATCGCCACCTCGCCTCACATGGAATAACAACCCCCTCCCCCCTCATGTGTGCGAGGTACCGCTAGGAAAAACACCAAAGGCCCCATTCGTTCACACTCAGTCTCTAGCTGTCATGTAATAATGCTCCGAAACCACAACTCCCTTTCCACATCCAGGCCCCAAACACTTTGCATGGTTTACCCCACACGCTTCACATGCCCTGGTTCAATCCAATGACAGCACGTCGACCCCGGTATACCACATCGTTTCAATTCACTCTATTCCTTGCACGCCTTTCGCCCTCCTGCATGTTCAGGCCCCGATCACTCAAAATCTTTTTCGCTCCATCTTTCCACCTCCAATTTGGTCTCCCACTTCTCCTCGTTCCCTCCACCTCTGACACATATATCCTCTTGGTTAATCTTTCCCCACTCATTCTCTCCATGTGTCCAAACCATTTCAAAACACCCTCTTCTTCTGTCTCAACCACACTCTTTTTATTTCCACACATCTCTCTCACCCTTACATTTCTTACTCGATCAAACCACCTCACACCACACATTGTCCTCAAACATCTCATTTGCAGCACATCCACCCTCCTGCGCACAACTCTATCCACAGCCCACGCCTCGCAACCATACGACATTGTTGGAACCACTATTCCTTCAAACATACCCATTTTTGCTTTCCGAGATAATGTTCTCGACTTCCAAACATTCTTCAAGGCTCCCAGAATTTTCGCCCCCTCCCCCACCCTATGATTCACTTCCGCTTCCATGGTTCCATCCGCTGCCAGATCCACTCCCAGATATCTAAAACACTTCACTTCCTCCAGCTTTTCTCCATTCAAACTTACCTCCCAATTGACTTGACCCTTAACCCTACATTTACTCTTAACTTTCTTCTTTCACACACTTTACGAAACTCAATCACCAGCTTCTGCAGTTTCTTACATGAATTAGCCACCAACGCTGTATCATCAGCGAACAACAACTGACTCATATATATATATATATATATATATATATATATATATATATATATATATATATATATATATATATATATATATATTTTTTTTTTTTTTTTGCTTTGTCGCTGTCTCCCGCGTTTGCGAGGTAGCGTAAGGAAACAGACGAAAGAAATGGCCCAACCCACCCCCATACACATGTATATACATACACGTCCACACACGCAAATATACACACCTACACAGCTTTCCATGGTTTACCCCAGACGCTTCACATGCCCTGATTCAATCCACTGACAGCACGTCAACCCCGGTATACCACATCGCTCCAATTCACTCTATTCCTTGCCCTCCTTTCACCCTCCTGCATGTTCAGGCCCCGATCACACAAAATCTTTTTCACTCCATCTTTCCACCTCCAATTTGGTCTCCCTCTTCTCCTCGTTCCCTCCACCTCCGACACATATATCCTCTTGGTCAATCTTTCCTCACTCATTCTCTCCATGTGCCCAAACCATTTCAAAACACCCTCTTCTGCTCTCTCAACCACGCTCTTTCTATTTCCACACATCTCTCTCACCCTTACGTTACTTACTCGATCAAACCACCTCACACCACACATTGTCCTCAAACATCTCATTTCCAGCACATCCATCCTCCTGCGCACAACTCTATCCATAGCCCACGCCTCGCAACCATACAACATTGTTGGAACCACTATTCCTTCAAACATACCCATTTTTGCTTTCCGAGATAATGTTCTCGACTTCCACACATTCTTCAAGGCTCCCAGAATTTTCGCCCCCTCCCCCACCCTATGATCCACTTCCGCTTCCATGGTTCCATCCGCTGCCAGATCCACTCCCAGATATCTAAAACACTTCACTTCCTCCAGTTTTTTCCATTCAAACTCACCTCCCAATTGACATGACCCTCAACCCTACTGTACCTAATAACCTTGCTCTTATTCACATTTACTCTTAACTTTCTTCTTTCACACTCTTTACCAAACTCAGTCACCAGCTTCTGCAGTTTCTCACATGAATCAGCCACCAGCGCTGTATCATCAGCGAACAACAACTGACTCACTTCCCAAGCTCTCTCATCCCCAACAGACCTCATACTTCCCCCTCTTTCCAAAACTCTTGCATTCACCTCCCTAACAACCCCATCCATAAACAAATTAAACAACCATGGAGACATCACACACCCCTGCCGCAAACCTACATATATATATATATATATATATATATATATATATATATATATATATATATATATATATATATATGGGATAGGGGAGAAAGAATACTTCCCACGCATTCCTCACGTGTCGTAGAAGGCGACTAAAGGGGACGGGAGCGGGGGACCAGAAACCCTCCCCTCCTTGTATTTTAACTTTCTAAAAGGGGAAACAAAAGAAGGAGTCTCGCGGGGAGTGCTCATCCTCCTCGAAGGCTCAGATTGGGGAGTCTAAATGTGTGTGGATGTAACCAAGATGAGAAAAACGAGAGATAGGTGGTATGTTTGAGGAGAGGAACCTGGATGTTTTGGCTCTGAGTGAAACGAAGCTCAAGGGTAAAGGGGAAGAGTGGTTTGGGAAAGTCTTGGGAGTAAAGTCAGGGGTTAGTGAGAGGACAAGAGCAAGGGAAGGAGTAGCACTCCTCCTAAAACAGGAGTTGTGGGAGTATGTGATAGAGTGTAAGAAAGTAAACTCTAGATTGATATGGGTAAAACTGAAAGTTGATGGAGAGAGATGGGCGATTATTGGTGCATATGCACCTGGGCATGAGAAGAAAGATCATGAGAGGCAAGTGTTTTGGGAGCAGCTGAATGAGTGTGTCAGTGGTTTTGATGCACAAGACCGGGTTATAGTGATGGGTGATTTGAATGCAAAGGTGAGTAATGTGGCAGTTGAGGGAATGATTGGTATACATGGGGTAGTTCAGTGTTGTGAATTGAAATGGTGAAGAATGGTGATTGGGAATACCTGGTTTAAAAAGCGAGATATACATAAGTATACGTATGTAAGTAGGAAAGATGGCCAGAGAGCGTTATTGGGTTACGTGTTAATTGATAGGCGCGCGAAAGAGAGACTTTTGGATGTTAATGTGCTGAGAGGTGCATCTGGAGGGATGTCTGATCATTATCTTGTGGAGGCGAAGGTGAAGATTTGTAGGGGTTTTCAGAAAAGAAGAGAGAATGTTGGGGTGAAGAGAGTGGTGAGAGTAAGTGAGCTTGGGAAGGAGACTTGTGTGAGGAAGTACCAGGAGAGACTGAGTACAGAATGGAAAAAGGTGAGAACAAAGGAGGTAAGGGGAGTGGGGGAGGAATGGGATGTATTTAGGGAAACAGTGATGTCTTGCGCAAAAGATGCTTGTGGCATGAAAAGCGTGGGAGGTGGGTTGATTAGAAAGGGTAGTAAGTGGTGGGATGAAGAAGTAAGATTATTAGTAACATCCAAGAGAGATGCATTTGGACGATTTTTGCAGGGAAAAAATGCAAATGAGTGGGAGATGTATAAAAGAAAGAGGCAGGAGGTGAAGAGAAAGGTGCAAGAGGTGAAAAAGAGGGCAAATGAGAGTTGGGGTGAGAGAGTATCATTAAATCTTAGGAGAATAAAAAGATGTTTTGGAAGGAGGTAAATAAAGTGCGTAAGACAAGGGAGCAAATGGGAACTTCAGTGAAGGGGGCTAATGGGGAGGTGATAACAAGTAGGGGTGATGTGAGAAGGAGATGGAGTGAGTATTTTGAAGGTTTGTTGAATGTGTTTGATGATAGAGTGGCAGATATAGGGTGTTTTGGTCGAGGTGGTGTGCAAAGTGAGAGGGTTAGGGAAAATGATTCGATAAACAGAGAAGGGGTAGTAAAAGCTTAGCGGAAGATGAAAGCCGGCAAGGCAGCGTGTTTGGATGGTATTGCAGTGGAATTTATTAAAAAAGGGGGTGACTGTATTGTTGACTGGTTGGTAAGGTTATTTAATGTATGTATGATTCATGGTGAGGTGCCTGAGGATTGGCAGAATGCTTGAATAGTGCCATTGTACAAAGGCAAAGGGGATAAGAGTGAGTGCTCAAATTACAGAGGTATAAGTTTGTTGAGTATTCCTGGTAGATTATATGGAAGGGTATTGATTGAGAGGGTGAAGGCATGTACAGAGCATCAGATTGGGGAGAGCAGTGTGGTTTCAGAAGTGACAGAGGATGTGTGGATCTGGTGTTTGCTTTGAAGAATGTATGTGAGAAATACTTAGAAAAGCAAATGGATTTGTATGTAGCATTCATGGATCTGGAGAAGGCATTTGATAAGAGTTGATAGAGATGCTCTGTGGAAGGTATTAAGAATATATGGTGTGGGAGGCAAGTTGTTAGAAGCAGTGAAAAGTTTTTATTGAGGCTGTAAGGCATGTGTACGTGTAGGAAGAGAGGAAAGTGATTGGTTCTCAGTGAATATAGGTTTGCGGCAGGGGTGTGTGATGTCTCCATGGTTGTTTAATTTGTTTATGGATGGGGTTGTTAGGGAGGTGAATGCAAGAGTTTTGGAAAGAGGGGCAAGTATGCAGTCTGTTGTGGATGAGAGAGCTTGGGAAGTGAGTCAGTTGTTGTTCGCTGATGATACAGCGCTGGTGGCTGATTCATGTGAGAAACTGCAGAAGCTGGTGACTGAGTTTGGTAAAGTGTGTGAGAGAAGAAAGTTAAGATTAAATGTGAATAAGAGCAAGGTTATTAGGTACAGTAGGGTTGAGGGTCAAGTCAATTGGAAGGTAAGTTTGAATGGAGAAAAACTGGAGGAAGTAAAGTGTTTTAGATATCTGAGAGTGGGTTTGGCAGCGGATGGAACCATGGAAGCGAAAGTGAATCATAGGGTGGGGGAGGGGGCGAAAATTCTGGGAGCCATGAAGAATGTTTGGAAGTCGAGAACATTATTTCGGAAAGCAAAAATGGGTATGTTTGAAGGAATAGTGGTTCCAACAATGTTGTATGGCTGCGAGGTGTAGGCTATGGATAGAGTTGTGCGCTGGAGGGTGTATGTGCCGGAAATGAGATGTTTGAGTAGAATATGTGGTGTGAGGTGTTTTGATCGAGTAAGTAATGTAAGGGTAAGAGAGGTGTGTGGAAATAAAAAGAGTGTGGTTGAGAGAGCAGAAGAGGGTGTTTTGAAATGGTTTGGTCACATGGAGAGAATGAGTCAAGAAAGATTGACAAAGAGGATATATGTGTCAGAGGTGGAGGGAACGAGGAGAAGTGGGAGACCAAATTGGAGGTCGAAAGATGGAGTGAAAAAGATTTTGAGTGATCGGGGCCTGAACATGCAGGAGGGTGAAAGGCGTGCAAGGAATAGAGTGAATTGGAACGATGTGGTATACCGGGGTCGACGTGCTGTCAATGGATTTAACCAGGGCATGTGAAGCGTCTGGGGTAAGCCATGGAAAGTTCTGTGGGGCCTGGATGTGGAAAGGGAGCTGTGGTTTCGGTGCATTATTACATGACAACTAGAGACTGAGTGTGAACGAATGGGGCCTTTGGTGTCTTTTCCTAGCGGTACCTCGCACACATGAGGGGGGAGGGGGTTGTTATTCCATGTGTGGCGAGGTGGCGATGGGAACAAATAAAGGCAGACAGTATGAATTATGTACATGTGTATATATGTATATGTCTGTGTGTGTATATGTATGTGTACATTGAGATGTATAGGTATGTATATTTGCGTGTGTGGACGTGTATGTATATACATGTATATGTGGGCGGGTTGGGTCATTTTTTCGTCTGTTTCCTTGCGCTACCTCGCTAACGCGGGAGACAGCGACATAGCAAAATAAAAATAAATAAATAATAACTATACAAACATGTCTGGGAGATTCAAACTTTATGGTTAACAAATTAGTGAGTCTTTGGTTGACCCTTTCTCTATTTGTAATTAAGAATCAGGCTAGTTTTTCAAGTTTGGTCCTATGTTATTAGCCTCAGAGGAAAGCCAATTGATTGAGAACTTGTTTTAAGTACACGATTGATTACTTATGTATGAACTTTGCTCAAATGTTTTCTTTTATCATTATATTTTCCCCCAACCAGGATAATGATGATGAGGATCCTGATGGCAGTCACGATGGTGACGGTTCTGATGGGAGTGATGATTCTTCACTTTATGCATTAGTAAGTAATTAGTATCATAGAAGTCTAAGCTGGGTACCTGAGGAAATAACCCCGTACCAAAAAATACTACAGATTTCTCCTTCAGTGATTCGGTGAGATAATTCTTCTAAATCTATCCAGACATGAACAAAACTCTGGTTTCTATAGTTTCTTCTGTTTAATGGTGTGGGTCCTGTAGGTTTCAGGTTTCACCATATTTTTGTGACTGTCACTATAATGGTTGTTTATCTATCACAAAGGCAGCTTTCTCTCAAGGTTGTATCGGAAATTAGAAGTTCTCCCACCGTCTGAA
Organism: Panulirus ornatus; assembly: GCF_036320965.1. Classification (NCBI taxonomy): domain Eukaryota; kingdom Metazoa; phylum Arthropoda; class Malacostraca; order Decapoda; family Palinuridae; genus Panulirus; species Panulirus ornatus. The sequence goes on from NC_092240.1 coordinate 26,670,855, forward strand.
ACGTTGTAGTACATCGTCAACCACAATGTCAGATCGTCTGCATACATGTTAGGAACCGGATATTACGATGAAAAGTCCACTTGGTCTTGAAAGGAATATATTATGCTTAACATTATTCCCATTGCTCCCCCCCCCCCCAAAAAAAAATAAAATAAAATAAAATAAATAAAATAAAAAAAATAAATAAAACAATCACAGACAGAAATGCCTAGTTTGTGCTACTATTTTCATATTTCTTACAGGATGCTCCTCAAAAGATGAACGTCATTACAACCACGAAGATAAACAGAGGACCGAATATATACAAGATGGACACCGTCCCCCGAGGTTACGTCAGCATCATCAACTACAAAAATTTTCATGACCCTCCGCTGACACGCAATGGCTCCGAGCAAGATGTCAAAAACCTTAAGAGGTTATTCACTCAAATGGGTTACAAAGTAGGTCAAAAGACGGATTTAACAGAAGATGAGACTATGCATTACCTCCGATCTCTAAGAAGGAACCGTGATCTTGAGTCACTAGGCTGCCTGGTTATGTTTATTATGAGTCACGGCATCGGAAAAGAAACATTTATCACCAAAGACATGAGGCATGTGTCAACCCAGAATATAATAAGTCTTTTCCATAATGATGAGTGTCCTATGCTCAAAGGTAAACCCAAGCTTTTTTTTTTCCATTTCTGTCGAGGTGACTATCATGAGCAGCAAGAGAGTCCGAAAGTCAAGCGACCCCGTCGTACGGAAGCTGAAATCCAGACTGAATTCGTGTTGAAAAAGACGCCTCCAAGAGATATCTGGTGTGTTTACTCAACAACCGATGGATTTTATGCCTTAAGACACCAAAAGTTCGGATCGCCCTTTTCTGTGGCTTGGTACCATACACTATCACAGCATGCACATGAGAACGATCTAGGCAAATTAGAGACTCTCTTTTGTGATATAAGCAATAAAACCCATTGTACGACCGTCTCCGAATTTAAGAAATTTGATTTTAAAGAGTTTTACTTCAATCCAACGGATACTCTTTAAAAGAAAAATCATTAAGAAAGGATACCCACCCGATTTCTGTATTTGATACTGAAATTCTTTCATTTAGTCCATAAGTACTTCTAGCATCCCAAGGCACAACATGCCTATGAAATGTTACTACAACAGAGGAAAGGGAAAATATGCTGGAGGTATTTGCTGAGAGACGGATTCTGAACGTCATTTCTTTAGAGATTCCTAGAACAGTCTTAATGAAGTGAAGAAAAAAAATCTTACGTTATATTTATATTGTTAGTATAAATCTGCAAGGCCTATTGCAAAAAGAAAATCACAATCAATGACAAATACAATAAGCAGAGGGGGTTGGGGGAAAGTGAATATGCAAATTATTAAACTAATTGATCAGGGCATCTGAGTGCCATTGGAACTCTTCCATGAAATGGGCAGGGTGAAGGCAGAAGTGCCCGAGAGGGATATCTCGGTTAGTCCTGGTGTGACGTCGAGTCAGTTAACAGAGTGCTCCTGCCACCAGCCTCTGAAATCCTTGCCTAGCCCGAGGAGCGGAAGGACAGACATCCATGGTAATCCCGGTGAGTCCTGCATTGTGGTGTTAAGAAAGAACGTGCTTGGTGAGGCGAGGCTCCTTCTCTGTAGGTAGGCTGTAACTAGTAGGTAGGGTGTCAAAAAAGGGGATACTGATGACCTATACTTTAACAGGGTCTTTGTTATGGTGAAATACTTTCAGTAAGGGGTGCCAGTGACATACTGAGGACGTGCATGACCTGGCGGGTGTAGTAGTCAGCTAGGGAAAGTAACATACAACATTACGTAGACAAACCTCCACCAGATGAACACTGGGACACGGATAGTCCAGACGAGTTGATAGCGTTCAACGAAGTTATACGCCATGAAATAACCTGCCATAGTAACCTCTCATATGCTATGAAGTAACCTCTCACACCAGAGGCCTATAATATGTAGGTTAGCATATCATTATCATGCTGTGTGCCTTGAGTGATTGTATACTGGTTAAGGACTACCCCACTCTAATCTTTAATTGCTTTTCGTATCTTTCCTATGTTTCTTCTCTCATCCAGTCACTTTTATACCGTAAGGCTAACCTCACTGGTTCTTACTGGAAGTATTGATGTCTTTAGTATATTTCATTAGTTTTAGTGGAATTTATTAAAAAAGGGGGTGACTGTATTATTGACTGGTTGGTAAGGTTATTTAATGCATGTATGACTCATGGTGAGGTGCCTGAGGATTGGCGGAATGCGTGCATAGTGCCATTGTACAAAGGCAAAGGGGATAAGAGTGAGTGCTCAAATTACAGAGGTATAAGTTTGTTGAGTATTCCTGGTAAATTATATGGGAGGATATTGATTGAGAGGGTGAAGGCATGTACAGAGCATCAGATTGGGGAAGAGCAGTGTGGTTTCAGAAGTGGTAGAGGATGTGTGGATCAGGTGTTTGCTTTGAAGAATGTATGTGAGTAATACGTAGAAAAGCAAATGGATTTGTATGTAGCATTTATGGATCTGGAGAAGGCATATGATGAGTTGATAGAGATGCTCTGTGGAAGGTATTAAGAATATATGGTGTGGGAGGCAAGTTGTTAGAAGCAGTGAAAAGTTTTTATCGAGGATGTAAGGCATGTGTACGTGTAGGAAGAGAGGAAAGTGATTGGTTCTCAGTGAATGTAGGTTTGCGGCAGGGGTGTGTGATGTCTCCATGGTTGTTTAATTTGTTTATGGATGGGGTTGTTAGGGAGGTGAATGTAAGAGTTTTGGAAAGAGGGGCAAGTATGAAGTCTGTTGGGGATGAGAGAGCTTGGGAAGTGAGTCAGTTGTTGTTCGCTGATGATACAGCGCTGGTGGCTGATTCATGTGAGAAACTGCAGAAGCTGGTGACTGAGTTTGGTAAAGTGTGTGAAAGAAGAAAGTTAAGATTAAATGTGAATAAGAGCAAGGTAATTAGGTACAGTAGGGTTGAGGGTCAAGTCAATTGGGAGGTAAGTTTAAATGGAGAAAAACTGGAGGAAGTAAAGTGTTTTAGATATCTGGGAGTGGATCTGGCAGCGGGTGGAACCATGGAAGCGGAAGTGGATCATAGGGTGGGAGAGGGGGCGAAAATCCTGGGAGCCTTGAAGAATGTGTGGAAGTCGAGAACATTATCTCGGAAAGCAAAAATGGGTATGTTTGAAGGAATAGTGGTTCCAACAATGTTGTATGGTTGCGAGGCGTGGGCTATGGATAGAGTTGTGCGCAGGAGGATGGATGTGCTGGGAATGAGATGTTTGAGGACAATGTGTGGTGTGAGGTGGTTTGATCGAGTAAGTAACGTAAGGGTAAGAGAGACGTGTGGGAATAAAAAGAGCGTGGTTGAGAGAGCAGAAGAGGGTGTTTTGAAATGGTTTGGGCACATGGAGAGAATGAGTGAGGAAAGATTGACCAAGAGGATATATGTGTCGGAGGTGGAGGGAACGAGGAGAAGTGGGAGACCAAATTGGAGGTGGAAAGATGGAGTGAAAAAGATTTTGTGTGATCGGGGCCTGAACATGCAGGAGGGTGAAAGGAGGGAAAGGAACAGAGTGAATTGGAGCGATGTGGTATACCGGGGTTGACGTGCTGTCAGTGGATTGAATTAGGGCATGTGAAGCGTCTGGGGTAAACCATGGAAAGCTGTGTAGGTATGTATATTTGCGTGTGTGGACGAATGTATATACATGTGTATGGGGGTGGGTTGGGCCATTTCTTTCGTCTGTTTCCTTGCGCTACCTCGCAAACGCGGGAGACAGCGACAAAGCAAGAAAAAAAAAATTAGTTTTATCCACGTATACTTATAAGGATGATTATACTGTATGACCAGCCTCTTTGGTTCCTACTGGCGGTATGGTGACCATTTATGTTCCGAGTATGGAAAATTACTCTTATCCATGTATCATGATTCGGTATGATTACTGTATTTACATAGACATTAAATGTTCTAGAGAATGTATGTGGCCTTTCCCTAGCCTACTGGGAGGGAGTGCTTCTCAACCCTGAGAATTCTCAGACCAATTGGGTCATCATTATATATATATATATATATATATATATATATATATATATATATATATATATATATATATCCCTGAGGATAGGGGATTAAGAATACTTCCCACGTATTCCCTGCGTGTCGTAGAAGGCGACTAAAAGGGGAGGGAGCGGGGGGCTGGAAATCCTCCCCTCTCGTTTTTTTTTTAATTTTCCAAAAGAAGGAACAGAGGGGGCCAGGTGAGGATATTCCAAAAAAGGCCCAGTCCTCTGTTCTTAGCGCTACCTCGCAAACACGGGAAATAGCGAATAGTTTAAAAGAAAAAAGAAGATATATATATTTATATATATATATATATATATATATATATATATATATATATATATATATATATATATATATATATATTCATTTTATTTATTTTGCTTTTTCGCTGTCTCCCGCGTTTTCGAGGTAGCGCAAGGAAACAGACGAAAGAAATGGCCAAACCCACCCCCATACACATGTATATACATACACGTCCACACACGCAAATATACATACCTATACATCTCAATGTACACATATATATAAACACACAGACGCATACTTATATACCCATGCACACAATTCACAGTCTGCCTTTATTCATTCCCATCGCCACCTCGCCACACATGGAATACCATCCCCCTCCCCCCTCATGTGTGCGAGGTAGCGCTAGGAAAAGACAACAAAGGCCCCATTCGTTCACACTCAGTCTCTAGCTGTCATGCAATAATATATATATATATATATATATATATATATATATATATATATATATATATATATATATATATATATATATATATTTTTTTTTTTTTTTCTTTTTTTTTTTACTAAGGCTATGAGCCCCCTTGTTTTGAGGGTTTGATTGGCTAGAGTCCATTTGCCAATAATTATTGGTTCTATTGCTATCTAGTTAGCTTGAGTTTAGACTCTTTTTTCCTCTTCATTTTTCCGTCCCTTGCACTCTCTCTCTCTCCCTCTCGTCTGCCACCAGTGCTGTGTCATCGGCAAAAAGAAACTAACACTTACCAGGCTCTCTCACCCCTTACAAACTGAATACTCGCCCTTCTCTCCTAGACCCTTTCATTTTCTTCCATCACCACCCCTTCCACAAACAAATTAAAAGGCCATGATAATATCACATACCCCTGTTACAGACCCAACTTCACAGGGAGCCACAGCCTCCTCTCTTTCTACTACTCTACACTTATGATAAAGACTGCTTGTAGCAGCTTTCCTCCCACACCACATATTCGTTATATTTGTAAGACCTTCCACGAAGCATCTCTATCAACCTTATCATTTATGTTTGTAAGACCTTCCACAAAGCTTCTCCATCACCCTTATCATAAGCTTTCTCCAGATTCATAAATGCCATGTATACATCATGTTAAAGTATTTCTTACATTCTTTAAAGCAAACACCTGATTCACACATCCTCTACCACTCCTAAAACCACACTGTTCCACCCTAGTGTGATACTTTGTACATTTCACCCTCTCAATCACCACTCTTCCATACAACTTGAAAAGTTCGTACAATCAAAAAACTTATACCTCTGCCTTTCGAAGAAGCTCCTATGTCATTCTCGCTTTTATACTGTGACACTAATTGCATTTCGCCAATCCTCAGGCACGTAACACTGAAAATCCTAACTAACCAATGAAAACTCGAGTCACCCCCATCGCTTTAAAAATTCAACTGCATTACCATCCACTCCAGCCGCCATGCCACATTTCATATTACGCAAGTCTTTCACCACATCGCCTCTCTTCAGCAAACCACTTTCCAAGACTCTCTCACTTCACATACCTCCAAGACCCAAACACTCTACATATGCCACCCTTTCATCAAATTCTACAATCCTTCAAAATACTGTATTTCCTCCTCACTATCTGTTAGCACTATCATTTGCCCCCTTCACCGATGTTCTCATTTGTATCTTGTTTTTCCTCACGTTATTAACCTCCTTTAAAACATTTTTGTTTTCTCCCAGAGTTTGCTCATACTCACTTATCCCACTCTCAATTCCCCTAGTTCTTCAGCCTCTGCACCTTCCTCTTGACTTCTTGCCTATGCCCTTGTACATCTCCCAAACATTCGCACTCAATCACATAAGTCATATGAATAGTTTGCAGGTCTTTTTCTTTGAATCATCCATATGTCTTTCAACTCCTTCCACACAAATCTGTGAATCTCAGATATCATCCACTATTATAACCAGCCTCGAAGGAACCTAATAGTCTGTTGCTGTTCGTATTCCTCTCTACATAAAGTCAGTAATCAACAAGAAAAATCTATCAGTACGATTCAAAACGGCTCAGTTATCGATACAGTTACCACCAACAGATCAACAATTCACAATCCCTGCTGTTACTGCAGCGCAGGCGGTGACAGATGCAACATGAAACAGTTCCTAAAATAAGGTATTACGCCTGAGCGTCATTATCGTGCGAGTTTGAACTGCCAAGTCTCCAGTAGTTGCACTACCAGCAGCAGTAGTCTACTAGATCGAGTACCTTTTCGACCAATGGTGCTGGAGAGTGTCCCTTAAAGAAAAGGTGTATAGTGTTCTTATTCTGTTCTTCAAACCTCTGTGGCTCCAATGTGACAAAGACCTCAGTAGCTTCACGTTGATAAAGGCCTTTCTAGCTCCACTGTGACAAAGGCCTTTATACCTCTACTGATACTGAACATGAGCTCCACTGTGATAAAGTCTTCTAAAGCTCTTCTGTGATATAGACCTCTGTAGCTCCACTATGATAAAGACTTCTGTAGCTCCACTGTGATAATAACGTCTGCAGCTCCAATGTGATAGAGATATCATACAGAACTCTGCAGCTTCTCTGTGATAAAGATCTCTGTAGCTCCATTGTGATAAAGACCTCTAGCTCCACTGTGACAAAAACCTATGAAGCTCCATTGTGATAAAAATCATCTTTAGCTTTACTGTGATAAACATATCTGCACCTCTATTGTGATAAAGACCGATGTATCTTCGCTGTGAAAAAGACCTCTGTAGCTCCACTGTGATAAAGGATGCTGTGGCTCCACTGTGATAATGATCTCTGTAACTCCACAATGAAGACACTTCTGCAGCTCTACTGTGATGAAGACCTTAGTAACCAATAAGATAAAGATAACTTTAGCTTTACTGTGATAAAGACCTATCTAGCTTCACAATGATAAAGGTATCTGTAGCTCCACTCTGGAAAAAGATCTCCGTAGCCCACTGCAATAAAGCCCCTTGTGATAAAGACCTCTGTGGCTCCAAATTGATAAAGCTTTCTGTGTCTCCACTTTGGGAAAGACCTCTGTAGCCTACTGTTATAAAGACTTCTGTAGCTCCGCTGTGATAAAAAAAAAAAAAAACCTCTATAACTACGCTGTGATAAAGACCTATATAGCCCAGTGAGAAAGACCTCTCTAGCTCCAGTGTGATAAACACCACCATAGCTCCACTGTGAAAAAGAGCACATTATCTCCACTGTGATAGAGACCTCTAACGCCACAGTAATAAGGACCTCTGTTGCTCCATTTTACTAATGAACTCTTATCTCAACTGCGATAAAGATTCCATAGCTCCATCGTGATGAAGATATCTGTAGCTCTCCTGTGATAAGGATTTCTGTAGCTCCACCGTAATAAAGACATTTGCAGCTCCACTGTCGTAAAGATCTCTGTAGCTCCACTGTCATAAAGACCACTACAGCTCCACCTTGATAAAGACCTTTGTTGCTCCGCTGCGATGAAAACCCTGTAGCTCTACTTTGATAAAAGACCTTTGTGCTTTACTGTGATAAATGCCTCTGTAGCTCCACTGTGGTAAAGATCTTTGTAGCTCTATCATGATAAAGACCTTAGTAACCCCACTATGTTAAAGACTATTGTAGCTCCACTGTGATGAAGACCACTGTAGCTCTACTGTGACGAAGAACACTGTAGCTTCACTTTGATGAAGACCAATGTAGCTCCACTGTGATGAAGACTAGCTCCACTTTGATGAAGACCACTGTAGCTCCACTATGGAGACCACTGTAGCTTCACTGTGAAGAAGACCAGTGTAGCTCCACTTTGATGAAGACCACTGTAGCTCCAATGCGAAGACCATTGTAGCTTTATTGTGATGAAGACCCCTGTAGCTCCACTGTGATAAAGACTACTGTAGCTCCACTGTAATGAAAACCACTGTAGCTCCACTGTGATAAAGACTACTGTAGCTCCACTGTAACTCCACTGTGATGAAGACCACTAAATCCACTGTGATGAAGACCACTGCAACTCCACTTTGATGAAGACCACTGCAGCTCCACTGGGATGAAGACCACTGCAGCTCCACTGTGATGAAGACTACTGTAGCTCCACTGTAATGAAGACCACTGTAGCTCCACTGTGATGAAGACCACTGTAACTGTAGCTCCACTGTGATGAAGACCACTGTAGCTCCACTGAGATGAAGGCCACTGCAGCTCCACTGAGATGAAGGCCACTGCAGCTCCACTGTGATGAAGACCACTATTGCTCCACTGTGATGAAGACCCCTGCAGCTCCACTGTGATGAAGACCACTGTAGCTCCAGTGAGATAAAGATCTCTTGGGTTCTACTGTGACACATGAAGACGTTGATTTCCACCTCTTGGACGCATGTATGTGTACGTCACGAGAACACGACGTTGCGACCCTTGAGCACGACATAACGACCCTTAGGTATTATGGGAGTGGCCTTGTTCTCTAGCGTCGTGCTACCGTATTCAAGCGGAGGAGGTTAATAGCGTTGGCCGCGGTTCTTCGTCTCTTCTTATATTCACAGTCCGGATAATGGTTCGGGAACCCTTTCCTCTGGTCTCTAAAACTGGTGTCATCCAAAGAGTCTGCTCAAGGAGGCTCTCCTCCTAAGAGAGCATCCACGTGCCGGGGTCTCCCGAAGACTGCTCCCAAAGCTTCGTACCCTCGAGTCTGGTCAGCTGGGAGCTCTGTGGTGGCCCTCTGCCACAGAGGATGGGGCTTACTCTCTCTCTCTCTCTCTCTCTCTCTCTCTCTCTCGAGAGAGAGAGAGAGAGAGAGAGAGAGAGAGAGAGAGAGAGAGTTGGCGAAGTTGGGAAGGATGTAGATGAGAATGAATACACTGGTCATGGGAGAAAAGATAAACGATGATGGAAGCTGTGGGTGGGAGGCTTTGTGCCGGAGCACAGCAGTACAGGAACAGGAGGGTAGCATGCCAGCAAACCAGAACAGCCGAGTTAGAGGTTTGCGTCCGGACAGTTCTTACGAACGATGTGAAACATTCGGGAGTCGCGAGAGTCTCCCGTGACCGGAGACGATGCTACAGCGTGGAGTAGGCGAGGTCCGGTAACACCTCAGGGATATAACCCCATTGGAACTAAGCAAGGAAAGGTAATCCGCTGGCCTGAGACATGTCCGTTAAAGGTCTTTATCATTCGCAGCGGGACGTTGCACTCCTCTCCCGAATGAAAAGAAGGAAGCTTTCTGTTTCTCCCGAAATATGTTTCATGACAGGTACAGTCTAATCTGACGCTTCTGAAGTAAACTGATAAAGCTAATCAATAGCTTAGGTTGACCAGAGCCCACGCCGCAGTAGGGCCAACTCTGCTCCATTACCGTCGAGACGAAAAGAATGCCGGCCGGTCAGCGCTAGAGACAAGGACAATAACAGTATGGGAGTCTGAGAGCGGGGTCAGCAGAGAACGAGTGCTGGTAAGAGAAGCGACAACCGTCAGGCCAGCAGGTTATCTAACCCCAAATGACCGCTGACACCCATCGCAGGTTCTCAATAACAGGTCCGGTAAGGCGAGACCTCCTCCAGTATCACAGTAACTCCATACAGGTTAACAAGAGTGAGTTCCAGTCTTCATATGGTCACACATGCTATGGTGTTAGGGCTCTCTCTCTCTCTCTCTCTCTCTCTCTCTCTCTACATACTTGGTCGCCCTTTACCGCGTTAGAGAGGTAGCGCTAGGAACAAACGGAGAATGGCTTCATTCCCCATTATCCATTCTCTAGCTGTCATGTGTAATGCAAAATAACCACAGCTCCTTATCCCGTGGTTTCCCCTGGCTGCTTCATAGCAATGCCATGGTTCATTCCACTGATGATAGCAAGTCGCTCCCTGTTTACCACTTCGCTCCAATGACCTCAGAACAGGGACGGTTGAACCGTAGACTGTATGAAGAATCAGTCATGGAGTAAATGGGGATAAATGCTTCCATTTCCACAACAATAACCTCTGCTATGCGGTTGGCGAAGACAAAAGCATCATCACATAAGAGACAGTAATCTACACTCGCAAAGTCAGAGAAGTTACCAAAGTTATTCCAGTCAGCTTTGTTCAGGTGCCAGTATTTACGCTTAGAAGGGGCTGCTGGAGGGGTAGGTGCCGTTAGAATAAATACATTTATGAAAGTGTGATCAAATGAAGCAACTGAGAGCGAGACTGTGTATTCACAGCGATGTGGATCAGAGGTGAAAAACAAATCCAGAATATTAGGAGAGTGGTCACAGCGGTCAGATATATGGGTAGTGTGGGAGATAATTTGCTCTAAATCATTGAGAATGGAGAACGTGAGGGTTTCGATCCCTCCACCATCCGTATGGGAGGAGTTCAACCCCTCCCTATGGTGAACTTTGAAATGCCTGAGGTAGAGGATCTCGGCTTGCAGGTGAGAGGATGTCACAGTCTCATGTCAGGAGTTTAGATAGTCGAAGAAGGATATAAAGATATAAAATTTTTAGAATTAGGAGAGTAACAGGCGAAAGAGGAAAAGTGTGGTAGTAGGAAGACAGACCTTGAGCCACAAAAAATTCATATATATATATATATATATATATATATATATATATATATATATATATATATATATATATATATATATAGTGTTTGTCTTATAATCGTGCCTCAGGAATCTCTTGTATCTTTACGGAGCTCCCGTATCGCTCAGGAAGCCAGTTACGTCCAGTGGACGGGACCATTGGTCATATAATGTATTGAGTGTGTGTGTATGTGTGTGTGTGTGTGTGTGCCTCAGTGTCTGTGTGGAGAGAGAGAGAGAGAGAGAGAGAGAGTGCTGGTCAAATGAGCAATAGGTGTTCAGTAATTATTATTGCAGTTGCATCGCAAGCATGAAAGGTCCTCAGATATGATGAATAGATGTGTGTAAAATCGCTGCGATGGGTAGAAGCTGAGAGGAGACATTGTAATCTTATATGTCTGGGTAGTGTGGTTTCAAATGGTTGTATGTCTGATGGTGGAGTGGTGTTGAAGACTGACTTGTCGGGTTATTTCTGTCCGAGTGTTTCGTCAAGATTGTGTTCAATGTGTGTGTGGCTGGAGGTCTGTTAATGTAGGATGCTGAAGTGTGAGGTGAGGCCAGTGCAAGCTCATATTTCTACCTAAGGATAGTGGTTGGTTATTCAAGGTGCTGTTTGGATGGGAGGAGGTGCTGCAGAGATATGAATGCTTAGTATACTGAGGCACAAGTCTATCTGGAAAATCTTCGTTTCACTGTGTAGGTGTTGTTTCGTTGGCTTACCTCGAAAATTCCAAAGTTCTATGTTGGAGTTCCTCGGGAACCTGCTCTTTCTGCAACACTTTTAAATCTCTCCCTGCAAGACCTCACAGTCCCATCACACAGACGACAGACTTGGCAGTCCTCACAACATACAGACGACCTCACAGTCACAAGTAACACTACATAACGCTGCTAGAAATCTGGCTCGCATGAAGAGGAAAGTCTGCATCACCAAAGAAGTCTGTCATCCCCCTTTTGACCCAACAGATATGAATCCATCTTGCCTCGCTCCGATCATCCAGTATGGTCAACCACTTCCACTCGACAGAACCCCAGCCATACTGGACACTACATAAGAAACACGTGACATTCACTCTCCATGACCAAATCATCGACGCAAAGACCACAAACTAATCAGACGCCTTCACAGCATACAGTGGTACCACTTTTTGACAAGGAAAAGAATCCCTTCGTAACCTCAGGTGACGATTCATCCGCTCAGCAACCTAAACTGCGCCTAATCTACTTGGTCATGCAACACATCAAGGGGAATTATATCATAACAAAGAACGTAAAACAGATAACTCAGAAGTCACCGGCTGATTCTCAACCAAAAGGTTCATCACATGTACAGAAAAAAAAAAAAGGAATCCAGTGCAATTTCACCTCAGTATGCTCAGCACTCACTACTTTGCACCAGCATTAGTTCTTTCTCCTCCAAACTGCCCCATAACTAACCGCCAATTCCAGAATAAAAACAGAGGGAGCATACCCCCCCCTCCCCCTAGAGGGAGGAGGAAAATCCCCCCCCCCCCCCTCGCTCATAACACTTCACAAACATATCCTCACACATTCCATCTTCCCCCACATCACGATACAGACAAAACACATAACACACCTTAATGACCCGACAGGAACTGAACATCCTCCCTCCCAGCTCAGCATGACACAGTTCCCCACTAACTATACGCCCCGTGTGTGAGATATAAGAGTAAGCCTTTGTCGTTCTTGTGTTCTGGTCACCACGCACACTTCACTGCATGATCACGAATCCATGCAGTTTACCACGCCTCACGATCCCTCAACTTCAGGATACAACGTCAACACAGAAGACTCCACCGCTCTCCTGTGCCTTTCTCGACAGAAATCCACACACACACACACACACACACACACACACACACACACACAAACACACACACACACACACACCATCGCACTTTTTAACCTGTGGTCTCACCTGATGAAGGTAGGGTTAGCTTTGTGAGAGCAGCGGCAGAGCCCCCCCCCCCTCCCCAATAGCGGAGGGGGCAGTCAGCAAGGGGGGGAGGGGGGCGAAGGTAGAGGTGGTGTCAGAACCGATTCCAACTCTGCGGAGCGACGATGCTAGCAGTAGCAACAGCAGCATCCAAACCTACACCAGAATTCGATTTCCTCGTAAGAATATAGTCTTTCCCTGCAGACGTCAGTCCCCCCCAGGCACGGGACTACTAGATCCATGCATGGAAAAACAGGATTGTTCACGTACAAAATACGTCTAGCTATTGTTTCCGAGAAGAAAGGTAGGACCAGCCGGTGAGGGGTAAAGAATGAACCAAGTCAGCCTCTGCCTGGGCTGTTTCCACCGCCTTCTTTTGTCCCTGTTCCATTTAAGCAACTGCCTCCCCCTCCCCCCCCCCGCAACCTACGACAATTCCTTTACAAGATAAAACAAAAAGCTGTGCTCTTACTTTTCCGATGTTGGTCACCGGCAAAAGTTCAAGCCATATTCCCACACTGCCTGGCAAAGATCATCATCGCAATCACGTTCCCTTCTCAAGGCAACCTTCGATCGCAGTCTGGAACCGTGCATTAGTAAAAGACATTACAGCATCATGATACCTTACTGAAGTAGTGGTAAGGGGGGGGGGGGAACGTCTCGTGTTGGGAGTCAGGCGACATTTCAATCTGAGTGAGGTCGTCTCTCGACATTTGCGTTCAAGCAGTTCGTAGCAACGCCGCCTCAAGAAATACTGTAGCTTGAGAGATGACTTGACTCTAACTAGATCTTTCATTGGCAGTCGAGTCACTAGACTAAGGGAAGACCTGAGGGATGTCTTTATAGAATAAGAAAACAAAAAATGAAGGAGAGAAAAGAAGACAATCATAATCAATCAGGAGCTTTCAGAGATATCAGGTTTTTACCCGGATGAAGGACAAACAAGTATGAATATCTACATATGTATATGTCTATGTATGCACATGTTGATATGTACATGTATATGGGCATGAATGGGCATTTATATCTATATATACGTATATGAGTGGATGGGCCATTCTTCGTCTGTTGCCTGGCGCTACTTCGCTGACGCGGGATACGGCGATTATGATAATAAAATAATGATAATACTAACACACACACACACACACACACACACACACACACACACATATATATATATATATATATATATATATATATCATACTTTGTCGCTGTCTCCCATGTTAGCGAGGTAGCGCAAGGAAACACGAAAGAATGGCCCAACCCACCCACATACACATCCACCCACGCACATATACATACCTATACATTTCAACGTATATATATATATATATATATATATATATATATATATATATATATATATATATATATATATATATATATATATATGCAAAATTCATACTTTCTGCCTTTATTCATTCCCGTCGCCATCCCGCCACACATGAAAAGACAACCCCCTACCCCCGCACGCGCGCGATGTAGCGCAAGGAAAAGACAACAAAGGCCACATTCGTTCACACTCAGTCTCTAGCTGTCATGTATAATGCACCGAAACCACACCTCCCTTTCCACATCCAGCCCCCACAAAACTTTCCATGGTTCACCCAAGACGCTTCACATGACCTGGTTCAATTAACTGACAGCACGTCGACCCCCGTATACCACATCGTGCCAATTCACTCTATTCCTTGCACGCTTTTCACCCTCCTGCATGTTCAGGCCCCGATCACTCAAAATCTTTTTCACTCCATCCTTCCACCTACAATTTGGTCTCCCACTTCTCTTCCCTCCACCTCTGACACATATATCCTCTTTATCAATCTTTCCTCACTCATTCTCTCCATGTGACCAAACCATTTCAATACACCCTCTTCTGCTCTCTCAACCATACTCTTTTTATGAACACACATCTCTCATGCCCTTTCATTACTTGCTCGATCAAACCATATTACACCACATATTGTCCTCAAAACATCTCATTTCCAACACATCCGCCCTCCTCCGCACAATCCTATCTATAGCCCACGCCTCGCAACCATATAACATTGTTGCAACCACTATTCCTTCAAACATACCCATTTTTGCTTTAATAGATGATGCTCTCGCCTTCCACACAATTTTCAACGCTCCCAGAACTTTCGACCCCTCCCCCACCCTGTGACTCACTTCCGCTTCCATGGTTCTATCCGCTGCCAAATCCACTCCCAGATATCTAAAACACTTCACTTCCTCCAGTTTTTTTTTTCCATTCAAACTTACCTCCCAGTTAACTTGTCCCTCAACTCTAGTTATCTAATAACCTTGCTCTTATTCACATTTACTCTCAGCTTTCTTCTTTCACTCACTTTACCAAACTCAGTCACCAGCTTCTGTAGTTTCTCACCCGAATCAGCCACCAGCGCTGTATCATCAGCGAACAACAACTGACTCACTTCCCAAGCCCTTTCATCCACAACAGACTGCATACATGCCCCTCTCTCCAAAACTCTTGCCTTCACCTCCCTGTCAACCCCATCCACAAACAAATTAAACAACCATGGAGACATCGCGCACCCTGCCGCAAACCGATATTCACTGAGAACCAATCACTTTCCTCTCTTCCTATTTGTACACATGCCTTACATCCTCGATAAAAACTTTTCACTGCTTCCAGTAACTTGCCTCCCACACCATATACTCTTAATACCTTACACAGAGCATCTCTATCAACTCCACCATATGCCTTCTCCAGGTCCATAAATCCTACATACAAATCCATTTGTTTTTCTAAGTATTTCTCAAATACATTCTTCAATGCAAACACCTGATCCACACATCCTCTACCACTTCTGAAACCACACTGCTCTTCCCCAATCTGATGCTCTGTACATGTCTTTACCCTCTCAATCAATACCCTCCCATATAATTTCCCAGGAATACTCAATAAACTTATACCTCTGTAATTTGAACATTCACCTTTATCCCCTTTGCCTTTGTACAATGGCACTATGCATGCATTCCGCCAATCTTCAGGCATTTCACCATACATTCAATATCCTTACCAACTAATCAACATACACAGTCACCCCATTTTTTAATGAATTCCACTACAATACCATCCAAACCCACCGCCTTGCCGGCTTTCAACTTCCTCAAAGCTTTCACTACCTCTTCTCTGTTTACCAAACCATTCTCCTTGAACCTCTCACTTCGCACACCACCCGACCAAAACACCCTATATTTGCCACTCTATCATCAAACACATTCAACATACCTTCTGCCCCTTCACCGATGTTCCCATTTGTTCCCTTGTCTTACGCACTTTATTTTCCTCCTTCCAAAATATCTTTTATTCTCCATAGAATTTAATGATACTCTCTCACCCCAACTCTAATTTGCCCTTTTTTTCAACTCTTGCATCTTTCTCTTTACCTCCTGCCACTTTGTTTTGTACATCTCCCAGTCTTTTGCACTACTTCCCTGCAAAAATCATCCAAACGCCTCTCTCTTCTATTTCATTAACAACCTTACTTCATCCCGTAACTCACTACCCTTTCTAATCTGCTCACTTCCTATCTTTCTGTTGCCACATGTGTGGAAGGCTGCATACTTGTCCCTCTCTCCAAAACTATTGCATTCACCTCCATAACTACCCCATCCATAAACAAATTAAACAACCATGGAGACATAACGCACCCCTGCCGCAAACAGACATTCACTGGGAACCAATCACTTTCCTTTCTTCCTACTCGTACACATGCCTTATATCCTTGGCAGAAACTTTTCGCTGCTTCTAGCTACTTACCTAGCACACCAGATACTCTCAAACCCTTCCACAACGCATCTCTATCAACTCTATCATATGCCTTCTCTAGATCCATAAATGCTACACACAAATCTATCTGTTTTTCTAAGTATTTCTCTCACACATTCTTCAAAGCAAACACCTGATCCACACATCCTCTACCACTTCTGAAACCACACTGCTCTTCCTCAATCTGATGCTCTGTACATACCTTCACCCTCTCAATTAATACCCTCCCAGAATTTCCCGTGAATACTCAATAAACTTATGCCTCCGTAATTAGAACACTAACCTTTATCCCCTTTGCCTTTGTATAATGACACTATGCATGCATTCCGCCAATCCTCAGGCACTTCACCATGATCCATATATACAATGAATATCCTTACCAACCAATCAACAACACAGTCACCCCCGTTTTT
Organism: Panulirus ornatus; assembly: GCF_036320965.1. Lineage (NCBI taxonomy): Eukaryota > Metazoa > Arthropoda > Malacostraca > Decapoda > Palinuridae > Panulirus > Panulirus ornatus. The sequence goes on from NC_092240.1 coordinate 26,687,907, forward strand.
AAAATAAAGTCCACGACAACACCATCCAAACCCGCCCTCTTGCCGGCTTTCATCTTCCGCAAAGCATTTACTACCTCGTCTCTGTTTACGAAACCATTTTCCCTAACCCTCTCACATCTCACACCAACCCGACCAAAACACCCTATATCTGCCACTCTATCATCAAAAACACATTCAACAAACCTTCAAAATACTCACTCCATCTCCTTCTCACTTCATCACTACTTGTCATGACCTCCCCATTTGCCCCCTTCACCGATGTTCCCATTTGTTCTCTTGTCTTACGCACGTTATCTACCTTCTTCCAAAACAACTTTTTATTCTCCCTAAAATTTAATAATATTCTCTAACCCCAACTCTCATTTGCCCTCTTTTTCACCTCTTGCACCTTTCTCGACCTCCTGCTGCTTTCTTTTATACATCTCCCAGTCGTTTGCACTACGTCCCTGCAAGAATCTTCCAAATGCCTCTCTCTTTTGCTTTACTAATAACTTTACTTCTTCATCCCACCACTCACTTCCCTTTCTAATCTGCCCATCTCCCACCCTTCTCATGACACAAGTATCTTTTGCGCAAGCCATCACCGCTTCCCTAAATACATCTCATTCCTCCCGCATTCCCCTTACGTCATCTGCTCTCACTTTTTTCCATTCTACACTCAATCTCTCCTGGTACTTCCTCACACCAGTTTCCTTTCCAAGCCCACTTGCTCTCACCACTCTCTTCACCCCAACATTCTCTCTTCTTTTCTGAAAACCTCTACAAATCTTCACCTTCGTCTCCACAAGATAGTGATCAGACATCCCTCCAGCTGGCCCTCTCAGCACATTAACATCCAAAAGTCTCTCTTTTACACGCCTATCAATTAAAACGTAATCCAATAACGCTCTTTGGCCATCTCTCTTACTCACACTCGTGTACTTATGTATATCTCTTTTTAAACCAGATATTCCCAATCACCGATCCTTTTTCAGCACACAAATACACAAGCTCTTCACCATTTTCATTTACATCACTGAACACCCAATGTACACCAATCATATCCTCAACTGCTACATTACTCACCTTTGCATTAAAATCACCCATCACTGTAACCCGGTCTCGTGCATCAAAGCTGCTAACACACTCACTCAGCTGCTCCCAAAACACTTGCCTCTCATGATCCTTCTTCTCATGACCAGGTGCATAGGCACAAGTAATCACCCATCTCTCTCCATCCACTTTCAGCTTTACCCATATCAATCTCGAGTTTGCTTTCTTACACTCTATCACATATTTCCACAACTCCTGCTTCAGGAGTAGTGCTACTCCTTCCTTTGATCTTCTCCTCACCAACCCTTGACTTTACTCCCAAGACTTTCCCAAACCACTCTTCCCCTTTACCCTTGAGCTTCGTTTCACTCAGAGCCAAAACATCTAGGTTCCTTTCCTCAAACATACTACCTAGCTCTCCTTTCTTCTCATCTTGGTTACATCCACACACATTCAGACACCCCAGTCTGGGTCTTCGAGGAGGATGATTACTACCCGCTTGACTCCTTCTGTTACCCTTTTTATAAATTTAAATACAAGGAGTGGGGATGGTGGGGAGGGTCCAGCCACCCAGTCCCGCCTGCTTTAGCCACCGTCTATGACAGGCAGGGAATACATGGGAAGTATTCTTTCTCCCCTATTCCCAGGGATATATATATATATATATATATATATATATATATATATATATATATATATATATATATATATATATATTCATACATATTCGCCATTTTCCGCGTTAGCGAGTTAGCATTAAGAACAGAGGACTGAATCTTTGGGGAAATATCCTCACTTGGCCCCCTTCTCTGTTCCTTCTTTTGGAAAATTTAAAACGGGGGGGGGGGGGGATTTCCAGCCCCCCCCCCCCCCCCCCCGCTCCCTTCCCTTTTAGTCGCCTTCTACGACACGCAGGGAATACGTGGGATGTATTCTTTTCCCCTATCCCCTATGACTACCAGGGTGGCGTTGGCCTCTGATGCGAATGATACGGGCACACAAGAACACTACCCGACTCAGATGCGCTTCACCAGGTCTAGTGGCAGAATGAAGACTTTACACAGAACTGGGTAACGTATGTCTACCTCCCATTTACTAGTTTACAACCCCCAGTTCTCAGTGTGTGTGCCTCCCATTTACGAGTGTACAGCTCCCAGTTCTCAGTGTGTGTGTGTGTGTGTGTGTGTGTGTGTACTTCCCATTTACCAGTGTACAGCTCCCAGTTCTCAGTGTGTGTGTGTGTGTGTGTGTACTTCCCATTTACCAGTGTACAGCTCCCAGTGTGCGTGTACCTCCCAGTTACCTAAATACAGCTCCCAGTTTCCAGTGTGTGTGTACTTCCCATTTACCGGTGTACAACTCCCAATTCTCAGTGACTGTACCTTCCAGTTACCAGGATGCATCACCTAGTTCCCCTCCCAGCGACACTGTGTTACATTACTCTCATCTGAACAAACAAGTTTTCCAATACTGTCGCAGGATCTCATAAGAAGCGACTGTCCTTCACGCATCCCTGGCGTCAACAAAATATTTGTCAAATAAGGAACTTTTGCAACATAATCATTTTCATTGAAACGTTTCGGAAATTAATTTTTTTCCCCTCCTACCAAATAAGTCTTCAGGTAATTAGTTTCAATGAAGAAAGTTGTAAAGAGATGATTTTCGGATATTAATGTATATACGGAAAAAAATCTGCTGGAGAGGAGGTCCAGGACTCTGTTTTAATTAGTGGTCGGCTCTTTGAGCGGCGTCTGTAGAAGGGTATCATATTAGAACTAATGAATGCGTTGTACGGCTGACAAAATCTCTCTCTCTCTCTCTCTCTCTCTCTCTCTCTCTCTCTCTCTCTCTCTCTCTCTCTCTCTCTCTCTCTCTCTCTCTCTCATTTAAAATAAATTTCCTGGCAGAAACTAATGATACGAGAAAGCCTGTGTACAGACGTTTAGAGAATAAAGAGTCGTTCATCCAGCTATGTCATGACACTACTTGTTCTGAATAAGAATTGTCCTCAAGAGGATAAATCGAGGCAAATGGGGAGGTAATAACAAGTAGTGATGAAGTGAGAAGGAGATGGAGTGAGTATTTTGAAGGTTTGTTAAATGTGTTTGATGATAGAGTGGCAGAAATACGGTGTTTTGGTCGGGGTGGAGTGCAAAGTGAAAGTGTCAGGGAGAATGGTTTGGTGAACAGAGAAGTAGTGAAAGCTTTGCGGAAGATGAAAGCCGGCAAGGCAGCGGGTATGGATGGCATCGCCGTAGAATTCATAAAGAAAGGGGGTGACTGTGTTGTTGATTGGTTAAGGATATTCAATGTATGTATGGATCATGATGAAATGCATGAGGATTAGCGGAATGCATGCATAGTGCCACTGTACAAAGGCAAAAGGAATAAAGGTAAGTTTTCAAATTACATAGGTATAAGTTTGTTGAGTATTCTTGGGAAATTATGTGGGAGGGTATGAATTGAAAGGGTAAAGGCATGTACAGAACATCAGATTGGGGAAAAGCATTGTGGTTTCAGAAGTGGTAGAGAATGTGTGGACCAGGTGTTTGCTTCAAAAAATGTATGTGAGAAATACTTCGAAAAACAGATGAATTTGTACGTAGCATTTATGGATGATCTGGTGAAGGCATATGACAGGGTGGATAGAGATGCTTTGTGGAAGGTCTTAAGAGTATATGGTGTGGGAAGTAAATTGCTAGAAGCAGTGAAAAGTTTTTACCAAGGATGTAAGGCATGTGTACGTGTAGGAAGAGAGGAAAGTGAATGTCTGTTTGCGGCAGGGGTGCGTGATGTCTCCATGGTTGTTTAATTTGTTTATGGATGGGGTGGTTAGGGAGGTGAATGCAAGAATTTTGGAGAGAGGGGCAAGTATACAGTCTGTTCTGGATGAGAGGGCATGGGAAATGAGTCAGTTGTTGTTCGCTGATGATACAGCGCTGGTGGCTGATTCGGGTGAGAAACTGCAGAAGTTGGAGACTCAGTTTGGCAAAGTGTGTGAAAGAAGAAAGTTGAGAGTAAATGTGAATAAGAGCAAGGTTATTAGGTTCAGTAGGGCAGATGGACATGTAAATTGGGAGGTAAGTTCGAATGGAGAAGAAGTGGAGGAAGCGAAGTGTTTAAGATATCTGGGAGTGGACTTAGCAGCGGATGGAACCATGGAAGTGGAAGCGAGTCACTGGGTGGGGGAGGGGGCGAAGGTTTTGGTCGCGTTGAAGGATGTGTGGAAGGCGAAAACGTTATCTCGGAAAGCAAAAATGGGTATGTTTGAAGGAATAGTGGTTCCATCAATGTTATACGGTTGTGAGGCATGGGCTAAAGATAGGGTTGTCCGGAGGAGGGTAGATGTGCTGGAAATGAAATGTTTGAGGACAATACGTGGTGTGAGGTGGTCTGATCGACTCTTTCATTACTTACTCGATCAAATCACCTCACACTACATATTCTCCTCCAACATCACATTTCCAACACATCCACCCTCCTCCGCACGACTCTATCTATAGCCCACGCCTATCTATAGCCCACGCCTATCTATAGCCCAACCAAATAACATTGTTGGAACCACTATTCCTTCAAACATACCCATTTTTGCTTTCCGAGATAATGTTCTCGCCTTCCACACATTTTTCAATGCTCCCAGGACTTTCGCCCCCTCCCCCACCCTGTGACTCACTTCCGCTTCCATGATTCCATCCGCTGCCAAATCCATTCCCAGATATCTAAAACACTTCACTTCCTCCAGTTTTTCTCCATTCAAACTTACCTCCCAATTGACCTGTCCCTTAACCATACTGTACCTAATAACCTTGCTCTTATTCACATTTACTCTCAGCTTTCTTCTTTCACACACTTTACCAAACTCAGTCACCAGCTTCGGCAGTTTCTCACATGAATCAGCCACCAGCGCTGTATAATCAGCGAACAACAACTGACTCACTTCCCAAGCCCTTTCATCCACAACATACTGCATACTTGCCCCTTTCCAAAACTTTTGCATTCACCTCCCTAACAACCCCATCCATAAACAAATTAAACAACAATGGAGACATCACGCACCCCTGCCGCAAACCGACATTCACTGAGAACCAATTACTTTCCTCTCTTCCTACACATACACATGCCTTACATCCTTGAAAAAACTTTTCACTGCTTCAAGCAACTTGCCTCCCACACCATATATTCTTAATACCTTCCAAAGAGCATCTCTATCAACTCTATCATATGCCTTCTCCAGATCCATAAATGCTACATACAAATCCATTTGCTTTTCTAAGCATTTCTCACATACATTCTTCAGAGCAAACACCTGATCCACACATCCTCTACCACTTCTGAAACTACACTGCTCTTCCCCAATCTGATGCTCTGTACATGCTTTCACTCTCCCAATCAATACCCTGCCACATAATTTCCCTAGAATACTCAACAAACTTATACCTCTGTAATTTGAGCACTCACCTTTATCCCCTTTGCCTACGTACAATGGTACTATGCATGCATTCCGCCAATCCTCAGGCACCTCACCATGAGTCATACATACATTAAATATCCTTAGCAACCAGTCAACAACACAGTCACCCCCTTTTTGTTTTTTTAAATGAATTCCACCGCAATACCATCCAAATCCGCTGCCTTGCCGGCTTTCATCTTCCGCAAAGCTTTTTCTACCTCTTCTCTGTTTACCAAATCATTCTCCCTAACCCTTTCAGTTTGCACACCACCTCGACCAAAGAACCCTATATCTGCCACTCTGTCGTCTAACACATCACCACTACTTGTTATTACCTCCCCATTAGCCCCTTCACCGATGTTCCCATTTGTTTTCTTGCCTTACGCACTTTATTTAACTCCTTCCAAAACATCTTTTTATGCTCCCTAAAATTTAATGATACTCTCTCACCCCAACTCTCAATTGCCCTCTTTTTCACCTCTTGCACCTTGTTCTTGACATCCTGCCTCTGTCTTTTATACATCTCCCAGTCATTTGCACTATTTCCCTGCAAAAATCTCCCAAATACCTCTCTCTTCTCTTTCACTAATAATCTTACTTCTTCATCCCACCACTCACTACCTTTTCTAATCTGCCCACTCCCACGCCTCTCATGCCACAAGCATCTTTTGCACAAGTCATCACTGCCTCCCTAAATACATCCCATTCCTCCCCCACTCCCCTTATGTCCATTGCTCTCACCTTTTTCCATTCTGCACTCAGTCTCTCCTGGTACTTCCTGACACAAGTCTCCTTTCCAAGCTCACTTACTCTCACCACTCTCTTCACCCCAACATTCTCTCTTCTTTTCTTAAAACCTCTACAAATCTTCACCTTCGCCTTCACAAGATTACGATCAGACATCCCCCCCAGTTGCACCTCTCAGCGCATCAACATCCAAAAGTCTCTCTTTCATGCGCCTATCAATTAACACGTAATCCAATAACGCTCTCTGGCCATCTCTCTTACTTAACATACGTATACTTATGTATATCTCTTTTTAAACCAGGTATTCCCAATCACCAGTCCTTTTTCAGCACACAAATCTACAAGCTCTTCACCACTTTCATTTACAACACTGAACAGCCCATGTACACCAATTATTCCCTTAACTGCCACATTACTCACCTTTACATTCAAATCACCAATCACTATAACCCGGTCTCGTGCATCAAAACTACTAACACACTCATTCAGCTGCTCCCAAAACACTTGCCTCTCATGATCTTCTCATGACCAAGTGCACAGGCACCAATAATCACCCATAATATATATATATATATATATATATATATATATATATATATATATATATATATATATTTATATATATATATATATATATATATATATATATATATATATATATATATATATATATATATATATATATATATACCTGGAAGGTATCGTAAAATCAAGGATGTTCTGAAAACACATTTCACCAGACCCTTTTGGCTCGGGTCAAGGGTCATAGGTCATGAGTGGTGTCCACCAACCTACACCGCTGTCCTTTGACCTGATCCGTAAAGGCCCCTCCCAAAACACCAATAAACAGGAGTTTGACCTATACGTAACGGATGATAAGTGCCAATAACATTGGAAGTAGACCACCGAATATCGGAAGTCAAGAGAAACATGTAGGAAACAGTACGTCCCCAAGCACGTGGGGAGAGAGAGAGAGAGAGAGAGAGAGAGAGAGAGAGAGAGAGAGAGAGAGAGAGAGAGAGAGAGAGAATATGGTCGTCATCAAGGTGATGCACACCTTCAGCTGTAAGTATCTGTACGTCCCACACGTGACAATCACACCAACAAACTGCCTCGCATTAATCCTACTCGACCACTACAAGTGGACTGTACGTGCGTCAGATCACCCCCCCCCCCCCCCCCCAATGTGTGCGGGTAAGTCCCGGATGAGCCACTCTCCCTGATCGCAGAAGCAACGTGGTCCGCTAATGGTTGACTTTACTGAACCAAGTCAGACGTGAAGTTTTCTGATGGCCGGATCCATCTGGGGGACGTCCAGGTCTTGCCCGGCAAAACCGCGCTCGCACGCACGCATGATACAGAGGATGGCACCAAGATGAGGGATAGGCAGCTGAGGGGAGTGCGGGAGCTGCGGGCAGGCGGGGACGAGCGCATGGGAGAAAGACGAAGTGGAAGGCGGCGTAAGGGAGGAGAGAGAGAGAGAGAGAGAGAGAGAGAGAGAGAGAGAGAGAGAGAGAGAGAGAGAGAGAGAGAGAGAGAGAGATGGCAGGGAGCAGTGGTTGGAGACGGTGGAGGAGGAGGAGGAGGAGGAGTACAGCACACACAGCTGTGATATGCAAATACTTCCCGATCCTTCACCCATAAGAGGCAGATCTAAATGCAACTCGTTTTCTTTTTTTTTTTTCCAGAAGTACGACTCACCTCAAATGTGATCCAATTTCCTACATGAGGGGAAAAGAAACAGTCAACGGTACTCTAGTTAAAGTTCTTGCTGGTAGCGTACTGCCTAAGAGGAGGGGGAGGACGGCAGGCCGTACTGCGCCTCGTACCGTTATCCTCCTACAGGAAAAATGACGAAGAAAAGAGTGGAAACGAGTCTCTGAGTTCATCTATCAGCTCACCCATGGTCCGTCGGGCCGGGCTGCCGACGCTCGGATGGAAAAGAAGAGAGAGAGAGAGAGAGAGAGAGAGAGAGAGAGAGAGAGAGAGAGAGAGAGAGAGAGAGAGAGAGAGAAATGGCTTTGAGAAGAAATTGCTCTATGGTGGATGGAGTTCCTATTGGCAAGGAAGGGGATATCTGTTTGTGGGATGGGGGTCAATGGGAGGGCTGGAGAATGGGAAGGTTAGCTGAGGAGTCCACCGAGACCTGCAGTTGGAGGGAGGTTTTTGAGGTAAAGTGCAGGACAGCAGATGAAGCTGACATGGAGAAATATCGTCTCGTGTGAGGGAGACACGCGAACATGCTTCTGCCAGGTGAGTGTTTTCAAAAGGAGACAGACACAGAGGGAACGTAACGTGATGTTAAGTAAGAGCGCGGGTCATGTAATGGTGCTGAGGCAGAAGGTACTGGTAAACATATGCTAAAGTATATATATATATATATTTTTTTTTTCTTTATTTTGCTTTGTCGCTGTCTCCCGCGTTTGCGAGGTAGCGCAAGGAAACAGACGAAAGAAATGGCCCAACCCACCCCCATACACAATGTATACACACACACGTCCACACACGCAAATATACATACCTATACATCTCAATGTACACATATGTATACATACACAGACATATATACCCATGTACACAATTCACACTGTCCGCCCCCATTCACTCCCATCGCCACCTCGCCACACATGAATACCTTCCCCCTCCCCCCTCATGTGTGCGAGGTAGCACTAGGAAAAGACAACAAAGGCCACATTCGTTCACACTCAGTCTCTAGCTGCCACGCGATAATGCCCGAAACCATAGCTCCCTTTCCACATCCAGGCCCCACACAACTTTCCATGGTTTACCCCAGACGCTTCACATGCCCTGATTCAATCCACTGACAGCACGTCAACCCCCGTATACCACATCGATCCAATTCACTCTATTCCTTGCCTTCCTTTCACCCTCCTGCATGTTCAGGCCCCGATCACACAAAATCTTTTTCACTCCATCTTTCCACCTCCAAATTGGTCTCCCACTTCTCCTCGTTCCCTCCACCTCCGACACATATATCCTCTTGGTCAATCTTTCCTCACTCATTCTCTCCATGTGCCCAAACCATTTCAAAACACCCTCTTCTGCTCTCTCAACCACGTTCTTTTTATTTCCACACATCCCTCTTACCCTTACGTTACTTACTCGATCAAACCACCTCACACCACACATTGTCCTCAAACATCTCATTTCCAGCACATCCACCCTCCTGCGCACAACTCTATCCATAGTCCACGCCTCGCAACCATACAAAATTGTTGGAACCACTATTCCTTCAAACATACCCATTTTTGCTTTACGAGATAATGTTCTCGACTTCCACACATTCTTCAAGGCTCCCAGGATTTTCGCCCCCTCCCCACCCTATGATCCACTTCCGCTTCCATGGTTCCATCCGCTGCCAGATCCACTCCCAGATATCTGAAACACTTTACTTCCTCCAGTTTTTCTCCATTCAAACTTACCTCCAATTGACTTGACCCTCAACCCTACTGTACCTAATAACCTTGCTCTTATTCACATTTACTCTTAACTTTCTTCTTTCACACACTTTACCAAACTCAGTCACCAGCTTCTGCAGTTTCTCACATGAATCAGCCACCAGCGCTGTATCATCAGCGAACAACAACTGACTCACTTCCCAAGCTCTCTCATCCACAACAGACTTCATACTTGCCCCTCTTTCCAAAACTCTTGCATTCACCTCCCTAACAACCCCATCCATAAACAAATTAAACAACCATGGAGACATCACACACCCCTGCCGCAAACCTACATTCACTGAGAACTAATCACTTTCCTCTCTTCCTACACGTACACATGCCTTACATCCTCGATAAAAACTTTTCACTGCTTCTAACAACTTGCCTCCCACACCGTATATTCTTAATATCATCATCTCAAGCGCTACACTCATCATGCGGGAGATCAACATCCGCACTCCCTATACCCAACCTCACCGCCATCTGCTGCTGGACCGCCGAGAAGACAGGTGTAAGGATAATTCCAAGACCACATACATGAGAAGATAAAGGAGCCATGGTCACAGCTTAAGCGTCGCGTCATGAGAAGAACCATCATAATGGAGTTGCACGGACTGTGATCCTCGCTGTGGTTACAAGAATGTTCTTCCGCCCACCAGTGATGCTACTACGTTTGTGAATCAAGAACCATTGCAACACAAACCTCGCCAGGTGGTAGAGTGTCCCGCAGTGTATCGAGACAGACTTCCCCAGAACTTTTTTAAAGGGGAAGTAAATGTTTACAGTTGTGTTACTGGAGTGATAGTTTTCATACATGGTGCTCTGACAAGAAAATAGTGAAATTTGGAAAAAAATGTAGCTTAGACATTGAAGCTTATTCTTTTTTTTTTTTTCAAAGTGATAGAGATGGAAAGCAAAAAGGTGTTTTTCATGAATGTACTGGAAAAGTTGAGGTCCATATAAATTTTTGGTCTGTCAAGGCTTTATTATGGCGGATGACCAACTACCTACCCTCATGTATCCAAGATATGGTTGTACTTTGTGTAATGAAGAAAATTGAGAAACATCATAAGCCAATATCCCTGTTTCATGATAAGAGAAGTGGACCAGGCAGTATGATACAGTGGTTAAATTGATGAAAACTACTATTGACGTTTGTGTAAATAAATTATACATTTCCCTTTTCCATAGCCAGAGGTTGAACCATTATGTGACATTCATTTTTTTCATTTCATTTCAAGCTAGAAGTTTCAGTTTTCTAAATTATTTCTTACATTTTTCATATGTATATATATGTATATGTGTGTATGTGTGTATATGTGCGTATGTATGTGTATATGTATATATATATGCATATATATGTATATTATCCCTGGGGATAGGGGTGAAAGAATACTTCCCACGCATTCCTCGCGTGTCGTAGAAGGCGACTAGGCGGGACGGTAGCGGGGGGCTAGAAATCCTCCCCTCCTTGTATTTTTTAACTTTCTAAAATGGGAATATATATATATATATATATATATATATATATATATATATATATATATATATATATATATATATATATATTATTATATTATATTTTGCTTTGTCGCTGTCTCCCGCGTTTGCGAGGTAGCGCAAGAAAACAGACGAAAGAAATGGCCAAACCCACCCCTATACACATGTATATACATACACGTCCACACACACAAATATACATACCTATACATCTCAATGTACACATATATATACACACACAGACACATACATATATACCCAGGCACACAATTCACACTGTCTGCCTTTTTTCATTCCCGTCGCCACCTCGCCACACATGGAATACCATCCCCCTCCCCCCTCATCTGTGCGAGGTAGCGCTAGGAAAAGACAACAAAGGCCCCATTCGTTCACACTCAGTCTCTAGCTGTCATGCAATAATGCCCGAAACCACAGCTCCCTTTCCACATCCAGGCCCCACACAGCTTTCCATGGTTTACCCCAGACGCTTCACATGCCCTTATTCAATCCACTGACAGCACGTCAACCCCGGTATACCACATCGATCCAATTCACTCTATTCCTTGCCTGCCTTTCACCCTCCTGCATGTTCAGGCCCCGATCACTCAAAATCTTTTTCACTCCATCTTTCCACCTCCAATTTGGTCTCCCACTTCTCCTCGTTCCCTCCACCTCCAACACATATATCCTCTTGGTCAATCTTTCCTCACTCATTCTCTCTATGTGCCCAAACCATTTCAAAACACCCTCTTCTGCTCTCTCAACCACGATCTTTTTATTTCCACACATCTCTCTTACCCTTACATTACTCACTCGATCAAACCATCTCACACACACACACACACACACACATATATATATATATATATATATATATATATATATATATATATATATATATATATATGTTTTTTCATACACATTCGCCATTTCCCGCATTAGCGAGGTAGCGTTAAGAACAGAGGACTGAGCCTTAGAGGGAATACCCTTACTTGGCCCCCTTCTCTATTCCTTTTTGGAAAAAAGAAAATAAACGAGAGGGGAGGATTTCCAGCCCCCCGCTCCCTCCCCTTTTAGTCGCCTCTTACAACAAGCAGGGAATACGTGGGAAATATTTTTTCTCCCCTATCCCCAGGGATATATATATATATATATATATATATATATATATATATATATATATATATATATATTGACGTTTGTGTAAATAAATTATACATTTCCTTTTTTCCATAGCCAGAGGTTGAACCATTATGTGACATTCATTTTTTTCATTCATTTCAAGCTAGAAGTTTCAGTTTTCTAAATTGTTTCTTACATTTTTCATATGTATATATATGTATGTGTGTGTGTGTGTATATGTGCGTATGTATGTGTATGTGTGTGTATGTGTATATGTATGTGTATATGTATGTATATATGTATATTATCCCTGGGGATAGGGGTGAAAGAATACTTCCCACGTATTCCTCGCGTGTCGTAGAAAGCGACTAGAGGGGACGGGAGCGGGGGGCCAGAAATCCTCCCCTCCTTGTATTAACTTTCTAAAATGGGAAACAGAAGAAGGAGTCACGCGGGGAGTGCTCATCCTCCTCGAAGGCTCAGAGTGGGGTGCCTAAATGTGTGTGGATGTAACCAAGATGTGAAAAAAGGAGAGATAGGTAGTATGTTTGAGGAAAGGAACCTGGATGTTTTGGCTCTGAGTGAAACGAAGCTCAAGGGTAAAGGGGAAGAGTGGTTTGGGAATGTCTGGGGAGTAAAGTCAGGGGTTAGTGAGAGGACAAGAGCAAGGGAAGGAGTAGCAATACTCCTGAAACAGGAGTTGTGGGAGTATGTGATAGAGTGTAAGAAAGTAAATTCTCGATTAATATGGGTAAAACTGAAAGTTGATGGAGAGAGGTGGGTGATTATTGGTGCATATGCACCTGGGCATGAGAAGAAAGATCAAGAGAGGCAAGTGTTTTGGGAGCAGCTGAATGAGTGTGTTAGTGGTTTTGATGCACGAGACCGGGTTATAGTGATGGGTGATTTGAATGCAAAGGTGAGTAATGTGGCAGTTGAGGGAATAATTGGTATACATGGGGTGTTCAGTGTTGTAAATGGAAATGGTGAAGAGCTTGTAGATTTATGTGCTGAAAAAGGACTGATGATTGGGAATACCTGGTTTAAAAAGCGAGATATACATAAGTATACTTATGTAAGTAGGAGAGATGGCCAGAGAGCGTTATTGGATTACGTGTTAATTGACAGGCGTGCGAAAGAGAGACTTTTGGATGTTAATGTGCTGAGAGGTGCATCTGGAGGGATGTCTGATCATTATCTTGTGGAGGCTAAGGTGAAGATTTGTATGGGTTTTCAGAAAAGAAGAGTGAATGTTGGGGTGAAGAGGGTGGTGAGAGTAAGTGAGCTTGAGAAGGAGACCTGTGTGAGGAAGTACCAGGAGAGACTGAGTACAGAATGGAAAAAGGTGAGAACAATGGAAGCAAGGGGAGTGGGGGAGGAATGGGATGTATTTAGGGAATCAGTGATGGATTGCGCAAAAGATGCTTGTGGCATGAGAAGAGTGGGAGGTGGGTTGATTAGAAAGGGTAGTGAGTGGTGGGATGAAGAAGTAAGAGTATTAGCGAAAGAGAAGAGAGAGGCATTTGGACGATTTTTGCAGGGAAAAAATGCAATTGAGTGGGAGATGTGTAAAAGAAAGAGACAGGAGGTCAAGAGAAAGGTGCAAGAGGTGAAAAAAAGGGCAAATGAGAGTTGGGGTGAGAGAGTATCATTAAATTTTAGGGAGAATAAAAAGATGTTCTGGAAGGAGGTAAATAAAGTGCGTAAGACAAGGGAGCAAATGGGAACTTCAGTGAAGGGCGCAAATGGGGAGGTGATAACAAGTAGTGGTGATGTGAGAAGGAGATGGAGTGAGTATTTTGAAGGTTTGTTGAATGTGTTTGATGATAGAGTGGGAGATATAGGGTGTTTTGGTCGAGGTGGTGTGCAAAGTGAGAGGGTTAGGGAAAATGATTTGGTAAACAGAGAAGAGGTAGTGAAAGCTTTGCGGAAGATGAAAGCCGGCAAGGCAGCAGGTTTGGATGGTATTGCAGTGGAATTTATTAAAAAAGGGGGTGACTGTATTGTTGACTGGTTGGTAAGGTTATTTAATGTATGTATGACTCATGGTGAGGTGCCTGAGGATTGGCGGAATGCGTGCATAGTGCCATTGTACAAAGGCAAAGGGGATAAGAGTGAGTGCTCAAATTACAGAGGTATAAGTTTGTTGAGTATTCCTGGTAAATTATATGGGAGGGTATTGATTGAGAGGGTGAAGGCATGTACAGAGCATCAGATTGGGGAAGAGCAGTGTGGTTTCAGAAGTGGTAGAGGATGTGTGGATCAGGTGTTTGCTTTGAAGAATGTATGTGAGAAATACTTAGAAAAGCAAATGGATTTGTATGTAGCATTTATGGATCTGGAGAAGGCATATGATAGAGTTGATAGAGATGCTCTATGGAAGGTATTAAGAATATATGGTGTGGGAGGAAAGTTGTTAGAAGCAGTGAAAAGTTTTTATCGAGGATGTAAGGCATGTGTACGTGTAGGAAGAGAGGAAAGTGATTGGTTCTCAGTGAATGTAGGTTTGCGGCAGGGGTGTGTGATGTCTCCATGGTTGTTTAATTTGTTTATGGATGGGGTTGTTAGGGAGGTAAATGCAAGAGTTTTGGAAAGAGGGGCAAGTATGAAGTCTGTTGGGGATGAGAGAGCTTGGGAAGTGAGTCAGTTGTTGTTCGCTGATGATACAGCGCTGGTGGCTGATTCATATGAGAAACTGCAGAAGCTGGTGACTGAGTTTGGTAAAGTGTGTGGAAGAAGAAAGTTAAGAGTAAATGTGAATAAGAGCAAGGTTATTAGGTACAGTAGGGTTGAGGGTCAAGTCAATTGGGAGGTGAGTTTGAATGGAGAAAAACTGGAGGAAGTTGAAGTGTTTTAGATATCTGGGAGTGGATCTGGCAGCGGATGGAACCATGGAAGCGGAAGTGGATCATAGGGTGGGGGAGGGGGTGAAAATTCTGGGGGCCTTGAAGAATGTGTGGAAGTCGAGAACATTATCTCGGAAAGCAAAAATGGGTATGTTTGAAGGAATAGTGGTTCCAACAATGTTGTATGGTTGCGAGGCGTGGGCTATGGATAGAGTTGTGCGCAGGAGGATGGATGTGCTGGAAATGAGATGTTTGAGGACAATGTGTGGTGTGAGGTGGTTTGATCGAGTGAGTAACGTAAGGGTAAGAGAGATGTGTGGAAATAAAAAGAGCGTGGTTGAGAGAGCAGAAGAGGGTGTTTTGAAGTGGTTTGGGCACATGGAGAGGATGAGTGAGGAAAGATTGACCAAGAGGATATATGTGTCGGAGGTGGAGGGAACAAGGAGAAGAGGGAGACCAAATTGGAGGTGGAAAGATGGAGTGAAAAAGATTTTGTGTGATCGGGGCCTGAACATGCAGGAGGGTGAAAGGAGGGCAAGGAATAGAGTGAATTGGAGCGATGTGGTATACCGGGGTTGACGTGCTGTCAGTGGATTGAAGCAAGGCATGTGAAGCGTCTGGGGTAAACCATGGAAAGCTGTGTAGGTCTGTATATTTGCGTGTGTGGACGTATGTATATACATGTGTATGGGGGGGGGGGGCATTTCTTTCGTCTGTTTCCTTGCGCTACCTCGCAAACGCGGGAGACAGCGACAAAGTATAAAAAAAAAAAAAAAATATATATATATATATATATATATATATATATATATATATATATATATATATATATATATATATATATATATATATGAATCCACGGGGAAAATGAAACGCGAAAAGTTCCCAAGTGCACTTTCGTGTAATAATCACATTATCAGGGGAGACACAGGAGAGAAATATAACAGTCAGTTGATATACATCGAAGAGACGAAGCTAGGACGCCATTTGGTAAACTGTGTTTGTCCAAAACATACAACGAGCGTTCATAAACTTATCATTTTACAAATCTTATCAACAATAAAGTTATCTAATTTGTATAGACCATCACTAATATTAAGATTATAATTCTTTGTGTATTTAATAATAGAAGATTCAATGATATTTCTCTTGGTAATAGAGTTAGAGTTAATAACTGAGATGGCGTTACTCCAGTCAATACAATGATCATAGTTTTTAACATGACTAAACAAGGCATTTGATTCTTGTCCCGTTCTTATATACTATATCTATGTTGCTTAAGTCTAACAGAGAGATCCTTACCAGTCTGACCAACATAGAATTTATCACAGTTTCCACAAGGCACTTTATAGATGCAACCAAGAGAATTTTCTGGTGAATTCCTGATTAAGATATTCTTTATAGTATTATTGTTGCTAAAGTCAACATTTACATTAAAGGATTTAAGCAACATGGGAAGCAAAGTGAAATTATTATTAAAAGGGAGAACTAAAAGATTCTTGGTGTCAATGGGAGGTTTGGACTCAACTCTATAAAATGATTTCTTTGCTAACTTCAGGGATTTATCAATGAAAGATCTAGGGTACCTTTACTTAGATCCAATAGAATTTATCTTCTCAAACTCATCATCAATAAACTCTGGACTGCAAATACGTAATGCCCTAAGGAACATAGATTGAAATGATGATAATCTAACTCTGTCATGTTGAGATGAGTAATAATGGATATTTGAGCATACATTGGTGGGTTTTTTGTATATGCTAAACTTAAACTTGTTTCCTTGTCTATGGATCATGCAATCTAATAAAAATGGTAACATACCATTATTTTCATTTTCTACAGTAAATTTGATGGAAGGTACTAAATTGTTAAGTAAGAGAAGAGAAATATTTGTGAATTTTCATTTGTTGGCCAAACACAAAGAACATCATCTACATACCTAAACCAAATTGCATTAGAAGGTAAGATATCCTTTAGTAATTTTGTTTCAAAAAATTCCATATAAAGATTACTTAGTACAGGTGAAAGAGGGTTACCCATTGCCATACCAAAGTTTTGAGCATAATAATCTCCATTAAATTGAAATACAGTCTTTTATACACAATTTTATCAGTTCAATGAAATTAGACTTTGAAACAGGTAAATGAATTTCATCCAAGACATCAAATAAATATTCTAAAAGGTCATCAACTGGAACTTTAGTGAAAAGTGAGGAAACATCAAAGCTAACTAGTTTGAAATCAAAATTAATATTGACATTGTTTAGCTTGTTGACTAAATCTACATTGTTCATAATATTAGAATTTGATATCTTACCCACTAAAGGGCTTAATAAAGAAACTAACCATTTTGACAATTTATATGTGATGGAGCCTACTGAACTCACTATAGGTCTTGCTGGAAAATTCTGTTTATGTGTTTTGATAAGTCCATACATATATGGCTAATTGCCCTAAAAGATTCATAAGAGCTATTAACACCTTAAAAAAAGACAAGGATATACATATCACTAAAGCAGATAAGGCTAACACTGTTGTGATTTTAGACAAAAGTAACTATTTATCTAAAATGAATGATCTAAATGATAACACAACATATTCTATACTTAGTAAAAATCCCTCAGAAGCAGTTAATTCTCACTTTAATAAAGAACTGAAGTTGTTGTTGAAAGGTAACATTTCTCTTATCAAAAGTTTGTCATCTAACTGTCGACTAACTGCCTGGTTCTCAACTTTCCACAGATTTTACTTCACTTTTCAGCCCCTCCAAGAGTTCGCTACCAGCAAGCTCCCGCCATTAGTGAGAGGTTGTGAGAGGACTCAGCACTTGACATGCTGCGTAGCATGAGTACTCTCTGTGGCAATTGGGAAGGTGAGGGTCGATCAGATATGATGCTCACTTCTTACCCCTCTCCCTGTTCACGTCTCATTCCCAACAGCAACGAGTTGCCCTTCTTCAAATGGGAGGCCTTCCATTTCCCTATTTTTCTTCGATTATCCTCTGCCATTCCTTCTCCGTTTTCTTTTGCTAATTTCCAGTCGTTCAGACATTGGAACCTCATCAAGACGTTCTTACCCAACAACCAGCTTAGCATCACACAGATTTTGAACTAAGTAACCCGGAGACTTTCTCTGGAGACTGTTATTACACACACACACAAACACACACACACACACACAAACACACACATGCACGCACGCGCGCATCCTGTCACAGGGAGCGATCACTTAAGAGGATTCTCCAAGTGAGAGTTCAAATAATTCAAAAGCATCTGTGAATGCATTTTCCTTGGAATTGATCTACTTCATTACTTGGGGAGAATCACCCCAACTAAGGCAATAAACATGATTGCTCCCCGACCCTCCGTCTGACCCCGTGGAAAAAAAAAAATACTCCCTTGTTATGAGCAAGGAACGTCAAGGGGTCATGGGGAGTGATCCCTGTTCCCGCCCCTCCCAGTGGGCCCTGCCAGAAGAAAATTTATCTCCGTTTTCCTGAGAGAGAGAGAGAGAGAGAGAGAGAGAGAGAGAGAGAGAGAGAGAGAGAGAGAGAGAGAGAGAGAGAGAGAACAATAATGATGGGTTTGAGGGTCTGGCTGTACCAGCGGCCTCCTGGAGCTGGACACCGCTGGTCTGAGGGTCTGGCTGAACCAGCGACCTCCTGGAGCTGGACACCGCTGGTCTGAGGGTCTGGCTGTACCAGCGACCTCCTGGAGCTGGACACCTCTGGTCTGAGGGTCTGGCTGAACCAGCGACCTCCTGGAGCTGGACACCGCTGGTCTGAGGGTCTGGCTGTACCAGCGACCTCCTGGAGCTGGACACCGCTGGTCTGAGGGTCTGCTGTACCAGCGGCCTCCTGGAGCTGGACACCGCTGGTCTGAGGGTCTGGCTGTACCAGCGGCCTCCTGGAGCTGGACACCGCTGGTCTGAGGGTCTGGCTGTACCAGCGGCCTCCTGGAGGTGCAGGATCTGAGACATACTGGCCAGGATTATGCTAATGGCTTCAAGCATCACCGGTTCCTGAAATTATTTGGACGTTTGCCTGCAGGATTTTCACAGTGACTCTGGCGACCAGACTGGAACGTCCGTCGACACTGTATGACCAGACTGGAACGTCCGTCGACACTGTATGACCAGACTGGAGCGTCCGTCGACACTGTATGACCAGACTGGAACGTCCGTCGACATTGTATGACCAGACTGGAGCGTCCGTCGACACTGTATGACCAGACTGGAGCGTCCGTCGATACTGTATGACCAGACTGGAGCGTCCGTCGACACTGTATGACCAGACTGGAGCGTCCGTCGATACTGTATGACCAGACTGGAGCGTCCGTCGATACTGTATGACCAGACTGGAGCGTCCGTCGACACTGTATGACCAGACTGGAACGTCCATCTACATTGTATGACCAGACTGGAGCGTCCGTCGATACTGTATGACCAGACTGGAGCGTCCGTCGACACTGTATGACCAGACTGGAACGTCCGTCGACACTGTATGACCAAACTGGAGCGTCCATCTACATTGTATGACCAGACTGGAGCGTCCGTCGACACTGTATGACCAGACTGGAACGTCCGTCGACACTGTATGACCAGACTGGAACGTCCGTCGACACTGTATGACCAGACTGGAGCGTCCGTCGACACTGTATGACCAGACTGTGGTACTGGTGGTGGTGATCTGTACTGTGGTACTGGTGGTGGTGATCTGTACTGTGGTACTGGTGGTGGTGATCTGTACTGTGGTACTGGTGGTGGTGATCTGTACTGTGGTACTGGTGGTGGTGATCTGTACTGTGGTACTGGTGGTTTTGATCTGTACTGTGGTACTGGAGGTTTTGATCTGTACTGTGGTACTGGTGGTGGTGATCTGTACTGTGGTACTGGTGGTGATCTGTACTGTGGTACTGGAGGTTTTGATCTGTACTGTGGTACTGGTGGTGATCTGTACTGTGGTACTGGTGGTTTTGATCTGTACTGTGGTACTGGTGGTTTTGATTTGTACTGTGGTACTGGTGGTGATCTGTACTGTGGTACTGGAGGTTTTGATCTGTACTGTGGTACTGGTGGTGGTGATCTGTACTGTGGTACTGGTGGTGGAGACGAACGCGAGAAAGATGGAACACTCACATTTGGTAAAAATCACGCAGACTTGATTTTGTCAGGCAAGACGAATAAGAAAATGAAAGAGCTAAATGAGAGGGATAAAAGTGGATGATAACACAGGGGGAAAGTAGGACCAGTAAGAGAGAGAGAGAGAGAGAGAGAGAGAGAGAGAGAGAGAGAGAGAGAGTGTAAGCACGAAGAGGGATGGATGGGAAGAGGGCGAGCAGAGTCCCCAAGTGTGTGGCTGTAAGAATAAAGGCGGACGTGCGAGTAGCAGCACGGCCGAGGTACTGAGTACAGCAGGATAGACTGTAGGGAACACGATGGCGAGCAACGTTTTCCAAAGCCACTGGTAAGACGTCTCCCCAAAGAAAACGTTGGGAGCATATTCAGTCCCGTGAGGGGTAACTGGCCTCAGATGCAACTACGACCAATCATTGAGGTGGTTTTTGGACTATATTCATCTTTGAGGTACTGTACTGTATTGCTCGTTTTCTATGTCATGTTCAGCGGCTGGAGGTACTGAGGAGGTTTCCCCATGTTCTAAGCTCAGAACTAAGGCGGCTTCAGGCACACGACCTGGGGGAACAAATCTGGTTACGGTGACCTGGGACGATTACGGTGACCTGGCCCCTCAAAGGTCAGGCCATCGTAACCGTGAGGTTGCACCGTTGTAAGCAAGGTTTGTACCGTTGTACCGTCGTGTTCAAGGGTCGTTACGTGCGGGTGTGAGGTTGCTGGCGTGCGTCTGTATGGCTATTACTGACGTGAGGTTGCTGACGTGCGTCGTCAGTGACTGGCAGGTGAGGTGAGAGCGTTTGCACTAGCTGCTGTGTGGACGGTGCGGATGGGAGCGGCTCTTCCTCTCATCATATTCATGTTGGGTTCCTATGGTGCACGTCGTCGCGGCACGACTCGCAAACATCATCGGCTACACTGTCACGTCTGAGCCTCACTCCCGCTATGACACTGTCAGCGCTGACCTAATCAGACCACTGGTCAAGATGCCCCACAGTTTACGTCGTTTCATTAGACCTTGCACACGATCTGTCAGTTTATGTCTGTGCTGCTATGCCGGCCTAACATGCCCCTCGGCATTTCTGCCAACATCACTGATCCCAGCTATTGATCTGTGTCTCGGTCCGATGGGTGGTTTATGGTAATTCCTCCCTCAAGTTTTTTGACAGATCACCGGTGCGTCACCGTGGAATTAATAGTTTGCATCACCGAAATCTGAGTGTGTTTAGCGTTGTCAATATCTGGTGGAAGGGAGGCCATCACTTTTTAAAAGAAAAACTAACAAATCTAACTTTTTAATGGGTCCTACTCTCTGCCAAGTCTGCCCCGTTAACTGGCACGGTTTTTCGACATCAAAGAGCAGCAGGCAAGATGTGTTGGGCAAAGTGTTCGAAAGTTCACATTTCTTTCGTCAATTAGTATCAACCCCGCCCTCTCAGGGGGACGAGGCCGCAGTGGCTGCTGCCAGTGTCTTTACATGTTGCTCACACGCTGATGTAACACTGATGCATACATAGGTGGTTAACATGTTTGACCCGTGGGCTATGCCAGTTTTGGATATCACTGTAGGTCAAGGAGGAGGTCCTGTGAAAGACAAGAGACGTGGGAGGAGGAAAAGGAGGAGGTATCTCTGGGGCGACAAGAGGAGAGAGAGAGATAGAGAGAGAGAGAGAGAGAGAGAGAGAGAGAGAGAGAGAGAGAGAGAGAGAGAGAGAGAGAGAGAGAGAGGAGGGGGGGGGGGGAATATGGAGAAGCTGAACGCATGAAAACAAAAAGAACAGAAAGATAAATATGACTGTAGAGAACCTGAGGGAGGGGAGGTTGTCAGCCCTGAAGTTGGCCAGGGAGAAGATACAGACAGGGAGACATCTGGGCTGCGGGGTAGGCAATGAATGGAGGGATGTAAGGAAGGGGGAGCAATGAAATGGATTAACTGGAAAAGATGAAGTCTCAAAAGGTCTGAAGGAATAAGGTCGAGGTGGATGATCGCCCGTTAACACTGTACAGGACACAAGGTCACCGTCCTGCTCAGCGCAGGCTGAGAACGTGGGTCAACATACTATCACATAAGCGAAGGCTGAGGACGTGGGTCAACATACTATCACATGAGCAAAGGCTGAGGACGTGGGTCAACATACTACCACATGAGCGAAGGCTGAGGACGTGGGTCAACATACTATCACATGAGCGAAGGCTGAGGACGTGGTTCAACATACCATCACATGAGCGGAGGCTGAGGACGTGGGTCAACATACTACCACATGAGCGAAGGCTGAGGACGTGGGTCAACATACTATCACATGAGCGAAGGCTGAGGACGTGGGTCAACATACTATCACATGAGCGAAGGCTGAGGACGTGGTTCAACATACCATCACATGAGCGAAGGCTGAGGACGTGGGTCAACATACTATCACATGAGCGAAGGCTGAGGACGTGGTTCAACATACCATCACATGAGCGGAGGCTGAGGACGTGGGTCAACATACCATCACATGAGCGGAGGCTGAGGACGTGGGTCAACATACCATCACATGAGCGAAGGCTGAGGACGTGGGTCAACATACCATCACATGAGCGAAGGCTGAGGACGTGGGTCAACATACCATCACATGAGCGAAGGCTGAGGACGTAGGTCAACATACCATCACATGAGCGAAGGCTGAGGACGTGGGTCAACATACCATCACATGAGCGAAGGCTGAGGACGTGGGTCAACATACCATCACATGAGCGAAGGCTGAGGACGTGGGTCAACATACCATCACATGAGCGAAGGCTGAGGACGTGGGTTAACATACTATCACATGAGCGAAGGCTGAGGACGCTCAACATACCATCACATGAGCGAAGGCTGAGGACGTGGGTCAACATACTATCACATGAGCGAAAGCTGAGGACGTGGGTCAACATACTATCACATGAGCGAAGGCTGAGGACGTGGGTCAACATACCATCACATGAGCGAAGGCTGAGGACGTGGGTCAACATACTATCACATGAGCGAAGGCTGAGGACGTGGGTCAATCTACCATCACATGAGAGACTGTGGGTCACTCATGTTTATCTCTCAAGATAGTGAATCAAAGACAAGACGGGTTATGGTTAGGTCAACAGCAACAGAGCATGTGGGCAAATATGACACGATATTGTGGCAAAATATTTCCGAATCGCATAAGGAATGAGAATGGGACAAGGAATCAACAACTTGGATTAGGTGTGAGACAGATGACGCACAAGACTCACTATCACGTACAACATAGAATATCTTCAGCAATAATTCCATGCCCTACTTTATTCTATGTTTGTCATGATGTTTACGTAGGACTTTAATGAACATATCTACACATCAAAAAAGAAATCGGATCACTAAAATTTTTTTTTGCCTTTTAGAGTGGCTTACAATGTTGTTAAAAGAGGCACTAGTCGTATGTACAACGTCACTTCCTCGTTAAAAGAGAGGCACTAGTCTTATGTACAACGTCACTTCCTCGTTAAAAGAGAGGCACTAGTCGTATGTACAACGTCACTTCCTCGTTAAAAGAGAGGCACTAGTCTTATGTACAACGTCACTTCCTCGTTAAAAGAGAGGCACTAGTCGCATGTACAACGTCACTTCCTCGTTAAAAGAGAGGCACTAGTCTTATGTACAACGTCACTTCCTCGTTAAAAGAGAGGCACTAGTCTTATGTACAACGTCACTTCCTCGTTAAAAGAGAGGCACTAGTCTTATGTACAACGTCACTTCCTCGTCGTAATCCACATCCACAGGTCACTGCCCACAGAGAATTATCCAGAAATAAACTTTCTTCCGTATCTTCGTACGATAAGCTAATTATCAACATTCTTGTAAGTAGTTATAATGCCGCCAGACTCGACGTGCGAAAGAAAAAATACCCAAAATCGGAAGTTGTTTTTCCCTTTCGAGCAGAGTTTGCAGAGCCATTTGATAGTGAAGTTAGTATTCTCTGGCGTCAAGACTTAGGCGTTAAAGGCAAGACGCAGTATGTCTGTTCACATTCCTAAGACATCGTACTTTTCCTCCTAATATAATCTTCAAGAAATAAGGTTCTGGTGAGAGATGGAAGGTCCTGGTGAGAGATGGAAGGTCCTGGTGAGAGATGGAAGGTCCTGGTGAGAGATGTAAGGTCTTGGTGAGAGAGGTGAGGTAGTGGTGAGAGAGGTGAGGTCCTGGTGAGAGATGGAAGGTCCTGGTGAGAGATGGAAGGTCCTGGTGAGAGAGGTGAGGTCCTGGTGAGAGATGGAAGGTCCTGGTGAGAGATGGAAGGTCCTGGTGAGAGATGGCAGGTCCTGGTGAGAGATGGAAGGTCCTGGTGAGAGATGGAAGGTCCTGGTGAGAGAGGTGAGGTCCTTGTGAGAGACGTAAGGTCGTGGTGAGAGATATAACATTTCTGGTATTGAGAACAAGCCATTCGGAAGCGAAAATTGCGTCTCGAGCCGAATGACGAGTTCGCATCGCTGGCATGACATGCGCATAATGTCACCCTGTGGCAACTGACGCCAATTCATGGTAACTCCTTTCTGTTGCCCAGAATCAGTCTAACTTCTGTTCCTTACGGTTTACAAATATGGCAGAACATTCTCGGTACACAGTGACTCTCTTCTCCTGCAGGGCAAGATTTGGCTGTAGGCACTCGTAGGTAGGTGATAGGTGCAGTAAGTATTCTCTAGACAATAAGTACTATGATCCAGCAGAGGTGAACAGTACCCTGTCATACCGGGAAGCTCGAGCGTGAGGGACAGATGCCTAAAGTTAATTCATTCTTGCCACAAAAGTGGCCTGAAAAGCTCTTTTTTGCTCTTTACATTACCGTTGGTTTTCAGTGATTCTATGTGTCGGCTCTACGTGTTCCCATTTGTTCTCTTGTTTGTTTTTTCACGTTATTTACCTCCTCCAAAGCATCTTATTCTCTCTTAAGTTTACTGATACCCGCTCACACCAACACTCGTCTACCCTCTTTTTCAACAGATGGACCTTCCTCTTGACCCCTTGCCGCTTTCTCTTAAACATCGGCCAATCATTTGCACTCTTTCTTTGTAAGTCTCTTACCTCTCCTCTTTTGGCTTCCCTCCCTCACTTTGCTCCTTCTTATCTACCTTCCTCTCCTGCCCACCTATATCTGTGGTTCTTGATGGATCAGCCTCCCGCCTTTTCTCCATCAACAGCGGTGTTCCTTCAGGTTCTGTCTTGTCCCCTACACTCTTTCTTATTTTCAACGATTTCATCTCCACAAATAATCCAATGCGCTAATACGCTGAAGACTCAACATTGCCTCCATCCACATCCTTCAATTCTGCTCCTCCTCTCATTCGATTTGCATGTCGTCCTGACACAGCTTCCTCAATAAACTCAGACTTGAACAGGATATCTCGGTGAGATAGACGAAATCTAGTAAAGTGTAATGCCTCCAAGACTCAGTCGTTACCCATCTCTCTATCGAAAACTCCTTATAACTCTCGTCTGTCCTTTGACGGTTCTGTACTTCCACCTCTTGACTCAATGAACATACTTAGCATTACTGTAACATCTAACCTTTCTTGGATACCCCACATTACGGAAATAGCTAAGTCAGCATCGAAATTTCTTTTCATCTGAATAGTTGCTCCGTTTATACAAAGGACTGCCTCATCCTTGTATGGAGTACTACCCTCACATCTGTGGTGGTTCTAGCTCTGCATCCTTACTTGAAGAGTTGAGTCGAAAGTGATCCAACTTATAAACTTTCCCAGGCTAACTTCCAAACATGACCCTCTTGTCCTACGCCGCAATATTGGTTCCCTTTCCCTCTTCTATAGGTATTACTTTGGTTTTTGCTCCTGAGAGCTGGCTGCTTGTGTGCCCCCACCACTAGCCAGACCACGTCGCATGATTACTGTGTGGCCGTTGGCAACTCAAGGGTGAGCCATTTTGATAACTGATTCTTTCCCTACAACTCGAAGCTTTGGAACTCTTTACCTTCTCATGTCTTTCTCAATAACTATGACTTTACACATATCAAAAGACAGGTCCTTCACTTTCTCCAAAATTGGCAAAAACTTTCCCTTGTCTCTTCTTTTTCCCCTTCATAATCTCCTATATATTTCAAAGAAGGCCCGGCCTTGATCTGGACTTTTGTTAAGGACTGGAGCCTTCAACGGAAAAAAAGCATCTCTTTTCCCTTTCACTTACAACATTACTTCATCCCACCACTCACTACCCTTTCTAATCTGCCCACCTCCAACCTTTATTATACCACATGCATCTCCAGCACATCATCACCGCTTCCCTAAATACCTCCCATTCTTCACCCACTCCCCTTACTTCATCTACTCTCACCGTCTGCCATTCTACACTCAACCTCTCCTGGTATCTCTTCACACAAGTCTCCTTTCTAAGCTCACCTACTCTCACCAATCTCTTCTTCTCAACACTGATTCTCCTTTTTCGAAAATCTACACAAATCTTCATCCTCTCCTCCACGAGATAGCAATCAGACATCCTACCAGCTGTCCCTCTCAGCACATTTACATCCAAAAGTCTTTCCTTTACACGCCTTTCAATCAATACGTAATCCAATTATGCCCGCTGACCATCTTTCCTAATCACATACGCATACTTGCGTATATCCCTCCTTTTATACCGAGTATTCCCAATCATCAGTCGTTCTTTAGCGCACAACTCCACACGCTGTTCACCATTTTCATTTATAACACTGAATATCCCATGCCCCCTAAATATAACTGCAACAACCACTTTTCTTACCTTCACATTTAAATCACACATCACTAATACCCTGTCTCTTACATCAATATTGTTGACACACTCACTCAGTTATTCCAAAGACATTTGCATCTCATGGTCTTTCTTTTCATGGCCAGGTGCATAAACGCTAATTATCAACCACCTCTTGCTATCCACTTTCAATGGATGTGTGGATCAGGTGTTTGCTTTGAAGAATGTATATGAGAAATACTTAGAAAAACAGATGGATTTGTATGTAGCATTTATGGATCTGGAGAAGACATATGATAAGAGTGATAGAGATGCTTTGTGGAAGGTATTAAGAATATATGGTGGGGTTGGTAAGTTGCCAGAAGCAGCGAAAAGTTTTTATCGAGGATGTAAGGCATGTGTACGAGTAGGAAAAGAGGAAAGTGATTGGTTCTCAGTGAACGTCGGTTTGAGGCAGGGGTGAGTGATGTCTCCATGGTTGTTTAATCAGTTTATGGATGGGGTGATTAGCGAGGTAAATGCAAGAGTTTTGGAGAGAGGGGCAAGTATGCAGTCTGTTGTGGATGAGAGGGCTTGGGAAGTGAGTCAGTTGTTCGCTGACGATACAGCGCTGGTGGCTGATTCGAGTGATAAACTGCAGAAGTTGGTGACTGAGTTTGGTAAAGTGTGTGAAAGAAGAAAGCTGAGAGTAAATGTGAATAAGAGAAAGGTTATAAGGTTCAGTAGGGTTGAGAGATAAGTTAATTGGGAGGTAAATTTGAATGGAGAAAAACTGAAGGAAGTGAAGTGTTTCAGATATCTGGGAGTGGATTTAACAGCAGATGGAACCATGGAGGCGGAAGTGAGTCACAGGGTGAGGTAGGGGGCGAAGGTCCTGGGAGCGTTGAAGAATGTGTGGAAGGCGAGAACGTTAGGTATGTTTGAAGGAAGAGTGGTTCCAACAATGTTATGTGGTTGCGAGGCGTGGGCTATAGATAGGGTTGTGCGGCGGAGGGTGGATGTGTTGGAAATAAAATGGTGTGAGATGGTTTGATTTAGTAAGTAATGAGAGGGTATGAGAGATGTGTGGTAATAAAAAGAGTGTAGTTGTGAGAGCAGAAGAGGGTTTATTGAAAAGGTTTGGTCGTATGGAGAGAATGAGCGATGTACACATGGGTGTACATGTGTACATGTGTATATACACATATGTCTGTGTATGTTATTTGTGTATACGTTGATATATGTGTCACAGGTAGAGGGAACGAGGAGAAGCGGGAGACCAAATTGGAGGTGGAAGGAAGGAGTGAAAAGGATTTTGAGCGATCGGGGCCTGAACATACAGGAGGGTGAAAGGTGTGCAAGGAATACAGTGAATTGGAACGATGTGGTATACCGGGGTCGACACGCTGTCAATGGATTGAACCAGGGCATGTGAAGCGTCTGGGGTAAACCATGGAAGGTTTTGTGGGGCCTGGATGTGGAAAGGGAGTTGTGGTTTCGGTGCATTACACGTGACAGCTAGAGACTGAGAGTGAATGAATGTGGCCTTTTATTGTCTTTTCCTAATGCTACCTCGCGCGCGCGCGCGCGCGCGGTGTACATGTGTATATACACATATGTCTGTGTATGTTATTTGTGTATACGTTGAAATGTATAGGTATGTATATATATGTGTGTGGGCGTTTATGTATATCAATGTGTATGTGGGTGGGTTGGGCCACTCTCGTCTGTTTCCTCGGGCTACCTCACTAACGCGGGAGACGGCGATTAAGTATAATAATAATAAAAATAATATATACATATATATATATAAGAATATATCAAATGTGAAGCTCCTCCCTAAGTCTTCCCCAGACACACTGTAAACGCTACGTTGCGCACTGGAACACTGTGCGGTATTACCAAACCCGTGTTTCACCCTAAGTACAATGGAAGGTTTCTGAGACGCGGATTCTGATGGCTTCAAAAACGTCTCCGAAATTAATGTGTGGTAGCGTAATATCTGGCCCAGATTCTGAGGCACCTTCGCCTGAAGTCTGGGGCCCGTAAGTGCACAAACACATGAGGGGAAAGAAAGAAAGAAAGACCGAAAAAGAAAGAAATTACCATTCCCTAAAGCACCAGCAGCTTTCTCCCCGCCTAATTTCCCCTCCACTTATTTCCCTTCCCATTCCACTGCTTCGCATTTCCTTTTCCATTCCATTGCTCCCGCTTGCTTCTTCTCTCTCTCTCTCTCTCTCTCTCTCTCTCTCTCTCTCTCTCTCTCTCTCTCTCTCTCTCTCCACAACAAGCAGTCACCGCCTCAGTAACTTCAGCTGCAGGTAACAAGCCTGGACGTGCCACCTTCCTGGTTCTCTCGTATCAGCTTCGTCTCCTCCCTCGATCTGCTTGTCTTCACCACTCTGTTCTTCCTTCTTCATGTATTTCCTCCTCTGGAAGTATCTTTTTTTTTTTCCTCTTTTTTCTTCCCATTTATTCGTCCTCGATGTAGTTTCATCAACTGGGATATCTTTTTTTTTCTCTCTTCCTTCTCCTCGTTCTCATCTGACCGGCGGGCACCCGTCTGTCTCAGGCTGGCCCTCGGGAACCGCTCAGAGGAAATGACCGGCCGGGTGGTGTGAACGCTACCGCTGGACCCTGGGAAACGAGAAAGACCCACAGACCACACAGGACCCAAGGTCCAAGCGAGGTGGTCTGGTCCTAACAATACTATTTTTCACGTAGTGTTAAGGTCAGACCTTGGGTCTGTGTGGTCAATGTATCTATGAAATTCTATGTATCTCTCTCTCTCTCTCTCTCTCTCTCTCTCTCTCTCTCTCTCTCTCTCTCCTTCCATCATTTTCTTTTCCTTCCTTTCTCCCCCCCCCCACCCTTCCTCTCCTTCTCCGCGCCCCTTCCATCCTACTCCCTCCCACAGATTTCTCCTCCCGCTCCCTCGACCTACACCGGCTCCCTTGACCTCTTCCATCGTGCCTCCTCCTCCTGCTCCTCTTCTTCCTCCTCCTCCTCCACGTGAGGAACACCGATCCAATCAGTCCTCGCCCCCTGATCACCACGACGCAATCCCCGCTGTCCCACATAATCCGCGCCTGGCCACTGACAAAGGTTCCTTGATCACTGATGTGTATCACAGAACACTGGATCTACCTCAGGATCATGGGTCAGAGGCAGTAAGAGGGCACCACATATGGGGTTCTCGCGTCTCCTGGATCTCGAGAAGGAGAGAAGAGTTAGGAGAGAGACGATCATATCACAGTACGATCAAGGGGGGGGGGGTGGGTGTTGGGGAGGAGCTGGCTCTCAACACGCATATCTCCACCCTCCAACCAACTCACTGATTGGCTGACACTGGTTGCCTAGCACTGGCTGACTGATGCTCTGATTGGCTGACGCTCACAGGCTGACTGATGTTCTGATTGCCCGATGCTCACGAGCTGACACTGGTCGACTGATGCTCACCGGCTGACACTGACTGACTGATGGTCACCAGCTGACACTGATTAGCCGATGATCAATGGCTGACACTGACTAATTGGTGTTGATTAGCTGATGCTCATAGGCTGATCTCGATTGGTTGGCGATGACTGGTTGACACTCACTGGTGCGCACTGACTGGCTGACACTGTTTGGCTGACACTCAATGACTGGCTCATACTCAATGACTGGCGGACACTGATTGGCTGATGCTCCATGACTGGCTGATACTGACTGGCTGACACTCAGTGACTGGCGGATACTGATGGCTGACGCTCAATCCTGGCTGATACTGATTGGCTCACACTCAATGACTGGCTGATAATCATTAGCTGGCTTGAGGGGTCCACGGTCAGTAATCATACATAACAGACGTCTCTTCCAGCCAGTCCAATCACTCCCCCCCAAACACACAAAGAACACACTCAGGAAAGTGCGGGTACGGAAGGTTTTGAGGTTACCTTAATATCCACTCTTCACACCAGAGACCCATCTTCGTTGCAAAGCGGACGATCTGATGGCTGCCATATATATATATATATATATATATATATATATATATATATATATATATATATATATATATATATATATATATATATATCTTTCTAAAAGGGGAAACAGGAGTCATGCGGGGAGTGCTCATCCTCCTCGAAGGCTCAGAGTAGGGTGTCTAAATGTGTGTGGATGTAACCAAAATGAGAAAAAAGGAGAGATAGGTAGTATGTTTGCGGAAAGGAACCTGGATGTTTTGGCTCTGAGTGAAACGAAGCTCAAGGATAAATGGGAGGAGTGGTTTGGGAATATCTTGGGAGTAAATTCAGGGGTTGGTGAGAGGACAAGAGCAAAGGAAGGAGTAGCACTACTCCCGAAGCAGGAGTTGTGGGAGTACGTGATAGAGCGTAAGAAAGTAAACTGTAGATTGATATGGGTAAAACTGAAAGTGGATGGAGAGAGATGGGTGATTATTGGTGCGTATGCAACTGGTCATGAGAAGAAAGATCATGAGATGCAAGTGTTTTGGGAGCAGCTGAGTAAGTGAGTTAGCAACTTTGATGCACGAGATCGGCTTACATTGACGGGTGATTTGAATGCAAAGGTGAGTAATGTGACAGTGTAGGGAATAATTGGTCTACATGGGGTGTTCAGTGTTGTAAATGGTAATGGTGAGCTTGTAGATTTATGTGTTGAAAAAGGACTGGTGACTGGTAATGCCTGGTTTAAAAAGAGAGATATACATAAGTATATGTTTGTAAGTAGGAGAGATAGCGAGAGAGCGTTATTGGATTACGTGTTGATTGATAGGTGCATAAAAGAGAGACTTTTGGAAGTTAATGCGCTGAGAGGGGCAACTGGAGGGACGTCTGATCATTATCTTGTGGAGGCGAAGGTGAAGATTTGTAGGGGTTTTCAGAAAAGAAGAGAGAATGTTGGAGTGAAGAGAGTAGTGAGAGTAAGTGAGCTTGGGAAGAAGATTTACGTGAGGAAGTACCAGGAGAGATTGAGTGCAGAATGGAAAAAGGTGAGAGCAAACGACGTAATTGGAGTGGGGGAGGAATGAGATGTATTTAGGGAAGCAATGATGGCTTGCACAAAAGATGCCTGTGGCATGAGAAAGGTGGGAGGTGAGCAGATTAGAAAGGGTATTGAGTGGTGGGATGAAGTAAGATTGTTAGTGAAAGAGAGGAGAGAGGCATTTTGAAGATTTTTGCAGGAAAATAGTGCAAATGACTGGGAGATGTATAAAAGAAAGAGGCAGAAGGTCAAGAGAAAGGTGCAAGAGATGAAAAAGAGGGCAAATGAGAGTTGGGGTGAGAGGGTATCGATAAATTTTAGGAAGAAAAAAAAGATGTTTTGAAAGGTGAATACAGTGAGTAAGACAAGAGAACAAATGGGAACATCGGTGAAGGGAGATTATGGGGAGGTAATAGCAAGTAGTGGTGAAGTGAGGAGATAGAGTGAGTATTTTGAAGGTTTGTTGAATGTGTTTGATGATAGAGTGGCAGATATAGGGTGTTTTGGTCAAGGTGGTGTGCGAAGTGAGGGTCCGGGAGAATGGTTTGGTAAACAGAGAAGAGGTAGTGAAAGCATTGCGAAAGATGAAAGCCAGCAAGGCAGCGGGTTTGGATGGTATTGCAGTGGAATTTATTAAAAAAGGGGTGACTGTGTTGTTGACTGGTTGGTGAGGATATTCAATGCATGTATGGTGCATGGTGAAGTGCCTGAGGATTGGCGGAATGCATTAATAGTGCCAGAGTACAAAGACAAAGGGGATAAAGGTGAGTGTTCAAAGTACAGAGGTATAAGTTTGTTGAGTATTCCTGAGAAAGTTTATGGAAGGGTATTGACTGAGTGGGTGAAGGCATGCACAGAGCACCAGATTGGGGAAGAGTAGTGTGGTTTCAGAAGTGGTAGAGGATGTGTGGATCAGGTGTTTGCTTTGAAGAATGTATGTGAGAAATACTTAAAAAACAAATGAATTTGTATGTAGCATTTATAGATCTGGAGAAGGCATATGGTAAAGTTGATAGAGATGCTCTGTGGAAGGTATTACGAGTATACGGTGTGGGAGGTAAGTTGCTAGAAGCAGTGAAAAGTTTTTACCAAGGATGTAAGGCATGTGTACGAGCAGGAAGAGAGGAAAGTGAATGGTTCCCAGTGAATGTTGGTTTGCGACAGGGGTACGTGATGTCTCCATGGCTGTTTAGTCTGTCTATAGATGGGGTTGTTAGGGAGGTGAAAGTAAGACTTTTGGAGAGAGGGGCAAGTAAGCAGTCTGTTCTGGATGAGAGAGCTTGGGAAGTGAGTCATTTGTTGTTAGGTGATGATACAGCGCTGGAGGTTGATTTGGGTGAGAAACTGAAGAAGCTGGTGACTGAGTTTGGTAAAGTGTGTGAAAGAAGAAAGCTGAGAGTAAATGTGAATAAGAGCAACGTTATTAGGTTCAGTAGGGTTGAGGGACAAGTCGATTGGGAGTTAAGTTTGAATGGAGAAAAACTGAAGGAAGTGAAGTGTTTTAGATATCTGGGAGTGGCTTTGGCAGCAGATGGAACCATGAAGGCGGAAGTGAGTCACAGGGTGGGGGAGGGGGCGAAGGTTCTAGAGAACGTTAGGTATGTTTGAAGGAATAGTGGTTCCAACAATGTTATATGGTTGCTAGGCGTGGGCTATAGATAGGGTTGTGCGGAGGAGGGTGGATGTGTTGGAAATGAGATGCTTGAGAACAATATATGGTGTGAGGTGGTTTGATCGAGTAAGTAATGAAAGGGTAAGAGAGATGTGAGGTAATAAAAAGAGTGTAGTTGAGAGAGCAGAATAGGGTGTATTGAAATGGTTTGATCACATGGAGAGAATAAATGAGGAAAGATTGACAGAGGATATATGTGTCAGAGGTGGAGGGAACGAGGAGAAGTGGGAGGCCAAATTGGAGGTGGAGGGATGGAGCGAAAAAGATTTTGAGCGATTGGGGCTTGAACATACAGGAGGGTGAAAGGCGTGCAAGGAATAGCGTGAATTGGAAGTATGTCGTACACCAGGGTCGACGTGCTGTAAATGGATTCAACTAGGGCATGTGAAGCGTCTGGTGTGAACCATGAAAAGTTTTGTGGGGCCTGGATGTGAAAAGGGAGCTTTGGTTTCGGTGCATTACACATGACAGAGACTGAGTGTGAACGAATGTGGCCTTTGTTGTCTTTTCCTAGCGCTACCTCGCGCGCGCGCGGTTGGAGGGGGTGTCATTTCATGTGTGGCGGGGTGGAGACGAGAATGGATGAAGGCAGCATGTATGAATGACATGTCTATTTATGTATATGTCTGTGTATGTATATGTATGTATACGTTGAAATGTATAGGTATGTATATGTGTGTGTGTGTGAGAGTTTAAGTATATACATGTGTATGTGGGTGGGTTGGGCCATTCTTTCGTCTGTTTCCTTGCGCTACCTCGGTAACGCGGGAGACAGCTACAAAGTATAATAAATACAATACATATATAAATATATATATATATATATATATATATATATATATATATATATATATATATATATATATATATATATATATATATAAGAGAGAGAGAGAGAGAGAGAGAGAGAGAGAGAGAGAGAGAGAGAGAGAGAGCGGCATTCCAATACATGGAAAAGGAAGTACTGAGCAGGATGGTCACATCCCCTGGTAGGCCAGACCTAGAATCTGCTGCTGAAGCATCATCGACCCACTTAGAGAAGCACTCCGAACGACCAGACAAGGTCTAGAGGAACACCAGAATTAAGAGTTGAGGTACAGTTAGTGGCTAGAGGCCAGCAATCTCTCTATGCTATAAGAAAAAAAGGATAACTTGATCACGTCCTTCAAAATTCTAAACCACTCTGATCATGTTCAAGAAGATAAACCACCCCGATCATGTCAAAACTGAAAATATCTTCAAAATATCAAGAAACCAGAACAGGAAACTTGTTAGAAAACATGCAAAGACGTACTTTTACATTCCACGAGATGAAATAAGGCATGAAATCGTAAACACAGACAGGATAAAAGAACTTCAAACGTTTTACGACAGGTCGAGTTCCAGAGATATGGATAGAACTCCCTCCCTCCTCCTACCCTACAGCTCTATGAACAGGTAAGTAACCAAACATTAACAACGTGAGGACAGGCTGTTGACGGGGCCCTTGACAGGGTCTGTCCACCGATCACTTCCGGTGTGTCTTTGTGTTATGATCTTCTCCCGCCATTCCCCGGTGCACCCCGGCCCTCCCCCAGAACTCTCACTTCTCCCCAGAATACCCCGTATCTCCCTTCTTGCCTCTCCCCAGGGCATCTGCCTCTCCCCAGGGTCTCTGCCTCTCCCCAGGGCCTCTGCCTCTCCCCAGGGCCTCTGCCTCTCCCCAGGGTCTCTGCCTCCCCCAAGGTAAGAACGATCAGGGGTTCCAAACTCTGGGTCTTTATCGACCAGTTGCAATTGCAGACGAAGCGCGCAGTGGCTTGTCATCCCTGATGAGGAAGTTGTCTTGAGGGAAAGATCATGTTGAAAAGATAAAATGATAAGAATCATTAGAGGGACACACACACACACACACACACACACACACACACACACACACACGGATGGACAGTGTCGTGGAGACAAGTTGTTATAAAGTACACATGGAAAATTTCCCCTACAATAATGTCTATGGAGAGAGAGAGAGAGAGAGAGAGAGAGAGAGAGAGAGAGAGAGAGAGAGAGAGAGAGAGAGAGAGAGAGAGAGAGAGAGAGAGAGACCATCATTATTCGATATTATTCTCACACACTTTGGCACAGTGGTGGAGAATACGACACATGATACACCAGAGGGAAAAAGTGATCATTTTGTGCTCCACTTTGATTGTGTCGTAAAGGAGGATGTGTATAAAAGAAAAAACCCAGCAGAGATGAAACCAGACTTAAAGAGGAGACACAGTCGTGGAAACTATACAGAACTCAACAATCATTATGGTAATATAAACTCCGAAACGGAATTCAGTAGTACAAAACAAAGGTCCTATGGTAGAAAGTTTTTAGACCTGGATGCCATTAGCCTCACACACGGAGGCAGGGTTGAGAGAGAGAGAGAGAGAGAGAGAGAGAGAGAGAGAGAGAGAGAGAGAGAGAGAGAGAGAGAGAGAGAGAGAGAGGTGGGGGGGGGGGGGGAAATAAGTCAATAACTGTTGTAGAAAAAGTGAAGGAACTTCGTGATGTGGAGTGATGAAGAAATAGGCGGCACTCCAGCCAAGGAGCACGGAACACAACAGGAGGATGAGAAATGAGAGACAGAGAGAGACACTGAGAGGAATGATACCGTCAAAGCAGGGGAGACACTCAAACATTTTCATAAATTCATCAAGAGTAAACTGTCAGTTAAAGAGATGCCAATCAGGCTAGCGGGTTTACAGCGAAGAGCTACGGAGGATCATGTAATGGTATGCCAGGAACGGGTGATGTGAGGGTATGCCAGGAACGGGTGATGTGAGGGTATGCCAGGAACGGGTGATGTGAGGGTATGCCAGGAACGGGTGATGTGAGGGTATGCCAGGAACGGGTTATGTGAGGGTATGCCAGGAACGGGTGATGTGAGGGTATGCCAGGAACGGGTGATGTGAGGGTATGCCAGGAACGGGTGATGTGAGGGTATGCCAGGAACGGGTGATGTGAGGGTATGCCAGGAACGGGTGATGTGAGGGTATGCCAGGAACAAGTTCAAAGTCGTTTTCACAGTGCAAGTCGCTACAGTCACCAACTTCTGCAGTTTCTCACCCGAATCAGCCCCCAACGCTGTATCATCAACGAACAACTGACTCACACTTCCTAAGCCCTCTCATCCACAACAGACTGCATACTTGTCCCTCTCTCCAGAACTCTTGCATTCACCTCACTAACCACCGCATCCATAAACAAATTTAACAACCATGGAGACATCACACACCCTTGCCGCAACCGACATTTACTGGGAACCAATCACTCTCCTCTCTTCCTACTCGTACACATGCCTTACATCCTCGATAAAAACTTTTCAATGCTTCTAGCAACTTACCTCCAACACCAAGTACTCTTAATACCTTTCACAAAGCATCTCTATCCACCCCATAATATGCTCTCTCCAGATCCATGAATGCTACATACAAATCCATCTGTTTTTCTAAGTATTTCTCACATACATTCTTCAAAGCAAACACCTGATCCACATATCCTCTACCACCTCTGAAACCACACTGCTCTTCCCCAATCTGATGCTCTGTACATGCCTTTATCCTCTCAATCACTACCCTCCTATACAACTTTCCAGGAATACTCAAGAAACTTATGCCTCTTTAATTTGAACACTCACCTTTAGCCCCTTTACCTCTGTAGAATGGCACTATGCATACATTCCGCCAATCCTCAGGCACTTCACCATGATCAATACATACACTGAATATCCTTACCAACCAATCAACAACACTGTCACCCCCTTTTTTAATAAATTCAACTGCAAGTACCATCCAAACCCCCCCACCCCCACCTTGCCTGCTTTCATCTTCCGCAAAGGTTTCACTACTTTTGTTTACCAAACCATTCTCCATGACCCTCTCACTTTGCACACCACCACGACCAAAGCACCCTATATCTGCCACTCTATCACCAAACACATCCAACAACCCTTCAAAATATTTACTCCATCTCCTTACCACTTAATCATTACTTGTTATTACCTCCCCATTTGCCCCCTTCGCCGATGTTCCCATTTGTTCTCTTGTCTTACGCACTTTATTTACCTCCTTACAAGACATCTTTTTATTCTCCCTAAAATTTAATGGTACTCTCTCACCCTAACTCTCATTTGCTCTCTTTTTCACCACTTGAACTTCTTTCTTGACCTTCCTGCCGCATTCTTTTATACATCTCCCAGTCATTTGTACCACTTCCCAGCAAAAATCTCCAAACGCCTCTTTCTTCTCTTTCAATAGCAATCTTACCTCTTCATCCCACCATTCACTACCCTTTCTAATCTGCCCACCTCCCACCTTTCTCATGCCACATACATCTTTTGCGCAAGCCATCACTGATTCCCCAAATATATCCCATTCCTCCCCCACTCCCATTACGTCATTTGCTCTCACCTTTTGCCATTCTGCACTCAATCTCTCCTGACACTTCCGTCACACAAGTCTCCTTTCCAACATCACTTACTCTCACCACTCTCTTCTCCCCAACATTCTCTCTTCTTTTCTGAAAACCTCTACAAATCTTAACCTTCGCCTCCACAAGATAGTGATCAGACATCCCTCAGCTGCCCCTCTCAGCACATTAACATCCAAAAGTCTCTCTTTTACACGCCTATCAATTAACACGTAATCCAATAACGCTCTCTGGCCATCTCTCCTACTCACATTCGTATACTCATGTATATCTCTCTTTTTAAACCAGGTATTCCCAATCACCAGTCCTTTTTCAGCATACAAATCCAGAAGCTCCTCACCATTTCCATTTACAACACTGAACACCCATGCACACCAATTAAACCCTTAACTGCCACATTACTCACTTTTGCATTTATATCATATATATATATATATATATATATATATATATATATATATATATATATATATATATATATATATATTTTTTTTTTTTTTTTATACTTTGTCGCAGTCTCCCGCGTTTGCGAGGTAGCGCAAGGAAACAGACGAAAGAAATGGCCCAACCCCCCCCCCCCCCCCATACACATGTATACACACACGTCCACAAACGCAAATATACATACCTACACAGCTTTCCATGGTTTACCCCAGACGCTTCACCTGCCTTGATTCAATCCACTGACAGCACGTCAGTCCCGGTATACCACATCGCTCCAATTCACTCTATTCCTTGCCCTCCTTTCACCCTCCTGCATGTTCAGGCCCCGATCACACAAAATCTTTTTCACTCCATCTTTCCACCTCCAATTTGGTCTCCCTCTTCTCCTCGTTCCCTCCACCTCCGACACATATATCCTCTTGGTCAATCTTTCCTCACTCATTCTCTCCATGTGCCCAAACCATTTCAAAACACCCTCTTCTGCTCTCTCAACCACGCTCTTTTTATTTCCACACATCTCTCTTACCCTTACGTTACTTACTCGATCAAACCACCTCACACCACACATTGTCCTCAAACATCTCATTTCCAGCACATCCATCCTCCTGCGCACAACTCTATCCATAGCCCACGCCTCGCAACCATACAACATTGTTGGAACCACTATTCCTTCAAACATACCCATTTTTGCTTTCCGAGATAATGTTCTCGACTTCTACACATTCTTCAAGGCTCCCAGAATTTTCGCCCCCTCCCCCACCCTATGATCCACTTCCGCTTCCATGGTTCCATCCGCTGCCAGATCCCTTCCCAGATATCTAAAACACTTCACTTCCTCCAGTTTTTCTCCATTCAAACTCACCTCCCAACTGACTTGACCCTCAACCCTACTGTACCTAATAACCTTGCTCTTATTCACATTTACTCTTAACTTTCTTCTTCCACACACTTTACCAAACTCAGTCACCAGCTTCTGCAGTTTCTCACATGAATCAGCCACCAGTGCTGTATCATCAGCGAACAACAACTGACTCACTTCCCAAGCTCTCTCATCCACAGCAAACTGCATACTTGCTCCTCTTTCCAAAACTCTTGCATTCACCTCCCAAACAAACCCATCCATAAACAAATTAAACAACCATGGAGACATCACGCACCCTGCCGCAAACCTACATTCACTGAGAACCAATCACTTTCCTCTCTTCCGACACGTACACATGCCTTATATCCTCGATAAAAACTTTTCACTGCTTCTAACAACTTGCCTCCCACACCATATATCCTTAATACCTTCCACAGAGATTCTCTATCAACTCTATCATATGCCTTCTCCAGATCCATAAATGCTACTTACAAATCCATTTGCTTTTCTAAGTATTTCTCACATACATTCTTCAAAGCAAACACCTGATCCACACATCCTCTACCACTTCTGAAACCACACTGCTCTTCCCCAATCTGATGCTCTGTACATGCCTTCACCCTCTCAATCAAAACCCTCCCATATAATTTACAAGGAATACTCAACAAACCTATACCTCTGTAATTTGAGCACTCACTTTTATCCCCTTTGCCTTTGTACAATGGCACTATGCAAGCATTCCGCCAATCCTCAGGCACTTCACCATGCACCATACATACATTAAATAACCTTACCAACCAGTCAACAATACAGTCACCCCCTTTTTTAATAAATTCCACTGCAATACCATCCAAACCCGCTGCCTTGCCGGCTTTCATCTTCCGCAAAGCTTTTACTACCGCTTCTCTGTTTACTAAATCATTTTCCCTAACCCTCACACTTTGCACACCACCTCACTCCATCTCCTTCTCACATCACCACTACTTGTTATCACCTCCCCATTAGCCCCCTTCACTGATGTTCCCATTTGTTCCCTTGTCTTACGCACTTTATTTACCTCCTTCCAAAACATCTTTTTAATTCTCCCTAAAATTTAATGATAGTCTCTCACTCCAACTCTCATTTGCCCTCTTTTTCACCTCTTGCACCTTTCTCTTGACCTCCTGCCTTTCTCTTTTATACATCTCCCACTCATTTGCATTATTTCCCTGCAAAGATCGTCGAAATGCCTTTCCCTTCTCTTTCACTAATAATCTTACTTCTTCATCCCACCACTCACTACCCTTTCTAATCAACCCACCACCCACTCTTCTCATGCCACAAGCATCTTTTGCGCAATCCATCACTGATTCCCTAAATACATCCCATTCCTCCCCCACTCCCCTTACCTCCTTTGTTCTCACCTTTTTCCATTCTGTATTCAGTCTCTCCTGGTACTTCCTCACACAAGTCTCCTTCCCAAGCTCACTTACTCTCAGCACTCTCTTCACCCCAACATTCTCTCTTCTTTTCTGAAAACCTCTATAATTCTTCACCTTTGCCTCCACAAGATAATGATCAGACATCCCTCCAGTTGCACCTCTCAGCACATTAACATCCAAAAGTCTCTCTTTCGCGCGCCTATCAATTAACATGTAATGCAATAACGCTCTCTGGCCATCTCTCCTACTTATATACGTATACTTATGTATATCTCTCTTTATTCCCAATCACCAGTCCTTTTTCAACACATAAATCTACAAGCTCTTCACTATTTCCATTTACAACACTGACCACCCCATGTATACCAATCAATCCCTCAACTGTCACATTACTCACCTTTGCATTCAAATCACCCATCACTATAACCCGGACTCGTGCATCAAAACCACTAACACACTCATTCAGCTGCTCCCAAAACACTTGCCTCTCATGATCTTTCTTCTCATGCCCAGGTGCATATGCACCAATAATCACCCATCTCTCTCCATCAACTTTCAGTTTTACGCATATCAATCCAGAGTTTACTTTCTTACACTCTATCTCATACTCCCACCACTCCTGTTTCAGGAGTAGTGCTACTCCTTCCCTTGCTCTTGTCCTCTCACTAACCCCTGACTTTCTCTCACTAACCCCTGACTCCCAAGACATTCCCAAACCACTCTTCCCCTTTACCCTTGAACTTCGTTTCACTCAGAGCCAAAACATCCAGGTTTCTTTCCTCAAACACACTACCTATCTCTCCTTTTTTCTTATCTTGGTTACATCCACACTTATTTAGACACCCCAATCTGAGCCTTCGAGGAGGATGAGCACTCCCCGCGTGACTCCTTCTTCTGTGTCCCCTTTTAGAAAGTTAAAATACAAGGTGGGGAGGGTTTCTAGCCCCCCACTCCCGTCCACTTTAGTCGCCTTCTACGACACGTGAGGCATGCGTGGGAAGTATTCTTTCTCCCCTATCCCCAGGGATATATATATATATATATATATATATATATATATATATATATATATATATATATATATATATATATATATATATATAAATATATTGGATTACGTGTTAATTGACAGGCGTGCGAAAGAGAGACTTTTGGATGTTAATGTGCTGAGAGGTGCAACTGGAGGGATGTCTGATCATTATCTTGTGGAGGCTAAGGTGAAGATTAGTATGGGTTTTCAGAAAAGAAGAGTGAATGTTGGGGTGAAGAGGGTGGTGAGAGTAAGTGAGCTTGGGAAGGAGACCTGTGTGAGGAAGTACCAGGAGAGACTGAGTACAGAATGGAAAAAGGTGAGAACAATGGAAGTAAGGGGAGTGGGGGAGGAATGGGATGTATTTAGGGAATCAGTGATGGAGTGCGCAAAAGATGCTTGTGGCATGAGAAGAGTGGGAGGTGGGTTGATTAGAAAGGGTAGTGAGTGGTGGGATGAAGAAGTAAGAGTATTATTGAAAGAGAAGAGAGAGGCATTTGGACGATTTTTGCAGGGAAAAAATGCAATTGAGTGGGAGATGTATAAAAGAAAGAGACAGGAGGTCAAGAGAAAGGTGCAAGAGGTGAAAAAAAGGGCAAATGAGAGTTGGGGTGAGAGAGTATCATTAAATTTTAGGGAGAATAAAAAGATGTTCTGGAAGGAGGTAAATAAAGTGCGTAAGACAAGGGAGCAAATGGGAACTTCAGTGAAGGGCGCAAATGGGGAGGTGATAACAAGTAGTGGTGATGTGAGAAGGAGATGGAGTGAGTATTTTGAAGGTTTGTTGAATGTGTTTGATGATAGAGTGGCAGATATATGGTGTTTTGGTCGAGGTGGTGTGCAAAGTGAGAGGGTTAGGGAAAATGATTTGGTAAACAGAGAAGAGGTAGTGAAAGCTTTGCGGAAGATGAAAGCCGGCAAGGCAGCAGGTTTGGATGGTATTGCAGTGGAATTTATTAAAAAAGGGGGTGACTGTATTGTTGACTGGTTGGTAAGGTTATTTAATGTATGTATGACTCATGGTGAGGTGCCTGAGGATTGGCGGAATGCGTGCATAGTGCCATTGTACAAAGGCAAAGGGGATAAGAGTGAGTGCTCAAATTACAGAGGTATAAGTTTGTTGAGTATTCCTGGTAAATTATATGGGAGGGTATTGATTGAGAGGGTGAAGGCATGTACAGAGCATCAGATTGGGGAAGAGCAGTGTGGTTTCAGAAGTGGTAGAGGATGTGTGGATCAGGTGTTTGCTTAGAAGAATGTATGTGAGAAATACTTAGAAAAGCAAATGGATTTGTATGTAGCATTTATGGATCTGGAGAAGGCATATGATAGAGTTGATAGAGATGCTCTGTGGAAGGTATTAAGAATATATGGTGTGGGAGGAAAGTTGTTAGAAGCAGTGAAAAGTTTTTATCGAGGATGTAAGGCATGTGTACGTGTAGGAAGAGAGGAAAGTGATTGGTTCTCAGTGAATGTAGGTTTGCGGCAGGGGTGTGTGATGTCTCCATGGTTGTTTAATTTGTTTATGGATGGGGTTGTTAGGGAGGTAAATGCAAGAGCTTTGGAAAGAGGGGCAAGTATGAAGTCTGTTGGGGATGAGAGAGCTTGGGAAGTGAGTCAGTTGTTGTTCGCTGATGATACAGCGCTGGTGGCTGATTCATGTGAGAAACTGCAGAAGCTGGTGACTAAGTTTGGTAAAGTGTGTGGAAGAAGAAAGTTAAGAGTAAATGTGAATAAGAGCAAGGTTATTAGGTACAGTAGGGTTGAGGGTCAAGTCAATTGGGAGGTGAGTTTGAATGGAGAAAAACTGGAGGAAGTGAAGTGTTTTAGATATCTGGGAGTGGATCTGGCAGCGGATGGAACCATGGAAGCGGAAGTGGATCATAGGGTGGGGGAGGGGGCGAAAATTCTGGGGGCCTTGAAGAATGTGTGGAAGTCGAGAATATTATCTCGGAAAGCAAAAATGGGT
Source organism: Panulirus ornatus (assembly GCF_036320965.1). Classification (NCBI taxonomy): domain Eukaryota; kingdom Metazoa; phylum Arthropoda; class Malacostraca; order Decapoda; family Palinuridae; genus Panulirus; species Panulirus ornatus. The sequence goes on from NC_092240.1 coordinate 26,731,745, forward strand.
ATGTTTGAAGGAATAGTGGTTCCAACAATGTTGTATGGTTGCGAGGCGTGGGCTATGGATAGAGTTGTGCGCAGGAGGATGGATGTGCTGGAAATGAGATGTTTGAGGACAATGTGTGGTGTGAGGTGGTTTGATCGAGTGAGTAACGTAAGGGTAAGAGAGATGTGTGGAAATAAAAAGAGCGTGGTTGAGAGAGCAGAAGAGGGTGTTTTGAGGTGGTTTGGGCACATGGAGAGAATGAGTGAGGAAAGATTGACCAAGAGGATATATGTGTCGGAGGTGGAGGGAACGAGGAGAAGAGGGAGACCAAATTGGAGGTGGAAAGATGGAGTGAAAAAGATTTTGTGTGATCGGGGCCTGAACATGCAGGAGGGCGAAAGGAGGGCAAGGAATAGGGTGAATTGGAGCGATGTGGTATACCGGGGTTGACGTGCTGTCAGTGGATTGAATCAAGGCATGTGAAGCGTCTGGGGTAAACCATGGAAAGCTGTGTAGGTATGTATTTTTGCGTGTGTGGACGTATGTATATACATGTGTATGGGGGGGGGGGGGGTCGGGCCATTTCTTTCGTCTGTTTCCTTGCGCTACCTCGCAAACGCGGGAGACAGCGACAAAGTATAATAAAAAAAATAAAAAAAAAATAATATATATATTTTTTTTTTTTTTTTTTTTTTATACCTTGTCGCTGTCTCCCGCGTCTGCGAGGTAGCGCAAGGAAACAGACGAAAGAAATGGCCCCCCCCCCCCATACACATGTACATACACACGTCCACACACGCAAATATACATACCTACACAGCTTTCCATGGTTTACCCCGGACGCTTCACATGCCTTGATTCAATCCACTGACAGCACGTCAACCCCTGTATACCACATCGTTCCAATTCACTCTATTTCTTGCCCTCCTTTCACCCTCCTGCATGTTCAGGCCCCGATCACACAAAATCCTTTTCACTCCATCTTTCCACCTCCAATTTGGTCTCCCTCTTCTCCTCGTTCCCTCCACCTCCGACACATATATCCTCTTGGTCAATCTTTCCTCACTCATTCTCTCCATGTGCCCAAACCATTTCAAAACACCCTCTTCTGCTCTCTCAACCACGCTCTTTTTATTTCCACACATCTCTCTTACCCTTACGTTACTTACTCGATCAAACCACCTCACACCACACATTGTCCTCAAACATCTCATTTCCAGCACATCCATCCTCCTGCGCACAACTCTATCCATAGCCCACGCCTCGCAACCATACAACATTGTTGGAACCACTATTCCTTCAAACATACCCATTTTTGCTTTCCGGGATAATGTTCTCGACTTCCACACATTCTTCAAGGCTCCCAAAATTTTCGCCCCCTCCCCCACCCTATGATCCACTTCCGCTTCCATGGTTCCATCCGCTGCCAGATCCCTTCCCAGATATCTAAAACACTTCACTTCCTCCAGTTTTTCTCCATTCAAACTCACCTCCCAATTGACTTGACCCTCAACCCTACTGTACCTAATAACCTTGCTCTTATTCACATTTACTCTTAACTTTCTTCTTCCACACACTTTACCAAACTCCGTCACCAGCTTCTGCAGTTTCTCACATGAATCCGCCACCAGCGCTGTATCATCAGCGAACAACAACTGACTCACTTCCCAAGCTCTCTCATCCCCAACAGACTTCATACTTGCCCCTCTTTTTATATATATATATATATATAAAAGAAGAGTGAATGTTGGGGTGAAGAGGGTGGTGAGAGTAAGTGAGCTTGGGAAGGAGACTTGTGTGAGGAAGTACCAGGAGAGACTGAGTACAGAATGGAAAAAGGTGAGAACAATGGAAGTAAGGGGAGTGGGGGAGGAATGGGATGTATTTAGGGAATCAGTGATGGATTGCGCAAAAGATGCTTGTGGCATGAGAAGCGTGGGAGGTGGGTTGATTAGAAAGGGTAGTGAGTGGTGGGATGAAGAAGTAAGATTATTAGTGAAAGAGAAGAGAGAGGCATTTGGACGATTTTTGCAGGGAAAAAATGCAATTGAGCGGGAGATGTATAAAAGAAAGAGACAGGAGGCCAAGAGAAAGGTGCAAGAGGTGAAAAAGAGGGCAAATGAGAGTTGGGGTGAGAGAGTATCATTAAATTTTAGGGAGAATAAAAAGATGTTCTGGAAGGAGGTAAATAAAGTGCGTAAAACAAGGGAGCAAATGGGAACTTCAGTGAAGGGCGCTAATGGGGAGGTGATAACAAGTAGTGGTGATGTGAGAAGGAGATGGAGTGAGTATTTTGAAGGTTTGTTGAATGTGTTTGATGATAGAGTGGCAGATATAGGGTGTCTTGGTCGAGGTGGTGTGAAAGTGAAAGGGTTAGGGAAAATGATTTGGTAAACCGAGAAGAGGTAGTAAAAGCTTTGCGGAAGATGAAAGCCGGCAAGGCAGCAGGTTTGGATGGTACTGCAGTGGAATTTATCAAAAAAGGGGGTGACTGTATTGTTGACTGGGTGGTAAGGTTATTTAATGTATGTATGACTCATGGTGAGGTGCCTGAGGATTGGCGGAATGCGTGCATAGTGCCATTGTACAAAGGCAAAGGGGATAAGAGTGAGTGCTCAAATTACAGAGGTATAAGTTTGTTGAGTATTCCTGGTAAATCATATGGGAGGGTATTGATTGAGAGGGTGAAGGCATGTACAGAGCATCAGACTGGGGAAGAGCAGTGTGGTTTCAGAAGTGGTAGAGGATGTGTGGATCAGGTGTTTGCTTTGGAGAATGTATGTGAGAAATACTTAGAAAAGCAAATGGATTTGTATGTAGCATTTATGGATCTGGAGAAGGCATATGATAGAGTTGATAGAGATGCTCTATGGAAGGTATAAAGAATATACGGTGTGGGTGGCAAGTTGTTAGAAGCAGTGAAAAGGTTTTATCGAGGATGTAAGGCATGTGTACGTGTAGGAAGAGAGGAAAGTGATTGGTTCTCAGTGAATGTAGGTTTGCGGCAGGGGTGTATGACGTCTCCATGGTTGTTTAATTTGTTTATGGATGGGGTTGTTAGGGAGGTGAATGCAAGAGTTTTGGAAAGAGGGGCAAGAATGAAGTCTGTTGTGGATGAGAGAGTTTGGGAAGTGAGTCAGTTGTTGTTCGCTGATGATACAGCGCTGGTGGCTGATTCATGTGAGAAACTGCAGAAGCTGGTGACTGAGTTTGGTAAAGTGTGTGAAAGAAGAAAGTTAAGAGTAAATGTGAATAAGAGCAAGGTCATTAGGTACAGTAGGGTTGAGGATCAAGTCAATTGGGAGGTAAGTTTGAATGGAGAAAAACTGGAGGAAGTACAGTGTTTTAGATATCTGGGAGTGGATCTGGCAGCGGATGGAACCATGGAAGCGGAAGTGAATCATAGGGTGGGGGAGGGGGCGAAAATCCTGGGAGCCTTGAAGAATGTGTGGAAGTCGAGAACATTATCTCGGAAAGCAAAAATGGGTATGTTTGAAGGAATAGTGGTTCCAACAATGTTGTATGGTTGCGAGGCGTGCTGGAAATGAGATGTTTGAGGACAATATGTGGTGTGAGGTGGTTTGATCGAGTAAGTAATGTAAGGGTAAGAGAGATGTGTGGAAATAAAAAGAGCGTGGTTGAGAGAGCAGAAGAGGGTGTTTTGAAATGGTTTGGGCACATGGAGAGAATGAGTGAGGAAAGATTGACCAAGAGGATATATGTGTCGGAGGTGGAGGGAACGAGGAGAAGTGGAAGACCAAATTGGAGGTGGAAAGATGGAGTGAAAAAGATTTCGAGTGATCGGGGCCTGAACATGCAGGAGGGTGAAAGGCGGGCAAGGAATAGAGTAAATTGGATCGATGTGGTATACCGGTGTTGACGTGCTGTCAGTGGATTGAACCAGGGCATGTGAAGCGTCTGGGGTAAACCATGGAAAGCTGTGTGGGGCCTGGATGTGGAAAGGGAGCTGTGGTTTCGGGCATTATTCGGGTGGATGGTCAACCAGGATGGGGGTCTGTGTGCCGGGTAGAGGGTCAGCCAGAACGGGGGTCTTTGTGCCGGGTAGATGGTCAGCCAGGACGGGGGTCTGTGAGCCGGGTAGAGGGCCAGCCAGGACGGGGGTCTGTGTGCCGGGTAGAGGGCCAGCCAGGACGGGGGTCTGTTTTCCGGGTGGATGGTCATCCAGGACGGGGGTCTGTGTGCCGGGTGGATGGTCAGTCAGGACGGGGGTCCGTGTGTCGGGTAGCAGGTCAGCCAGGACGGGGGTCTGTGAGCCGGGTAGAGGGTCAGCCATAACGGGGGTCTTTGTGCCGGGTAGATGGTCAGCCAGGACGGGGGTCTGTGAGCCGGGTAGAGGGCCAGCCAGGACGGGGGTCTGTGTGCCGGGTAGAGGGCCAGCCAGGACGGGGTCTGTTTGCCGGGTGGATGGTCATCCAGGACGGGGGTCTGTGTGCCGGGTAGAGGGCCAGCCAGGACGGGGGTATGTGAGCCGGGTAGAGGGCCAGCCAGGACGTGGGGTCTGTGTGCCGGGTAGAGGGTCAGCCAGGACGGGGGTCCGTGTGCCGGGTAGCAGGTCAGCCAGGACGGGGGCCTGTGTGCCGGGTGGATGGTCAGCCAGGATGGGGGTCTGTGAGCCGGGTAGAGGGCCAGCCAGGACGGGGGTCTGTGTGCCTGGTAGAAGCAGTACATGTTCTCTACCATCATCCACGTCAGAACCTCGTGTCGTGGGTCGGGATCATTACCAAACTCTGTTCCAGCAACGTTCATGTGAGTGGCACGTGACTGCTTCTTGTGTGTTAAGGGCGGGCAGGGAGGGAGGGAGTTTTACACTTGTGTTGCCCCGACTCTGTGTGTGTGTGCGAGAGAGAGAGAGAGAGAGAGAGAGAGAGAGAGAGAGAGAGAGAGAGAGAGAGAGAGAGAGAGAGAGAGAGAGAGAGAGAGATCCTTGCTACAGTACTTCTGAGGAGTAAGGGTCAACTTGGAGCGAGGCGGGCGGGTTACGTAGGACTCGGAGAGAACACGAGCAACCTCGGCCAAAGGAATGGAACTTGATAGCCAGTGAAGGGCTGGCCCACTGTGTCGCAGTTACTACCCTCCTCCCGATGTCTGGGACCGCTTGCTCCAGCCTTGGACCGCCCCTCCTCGCTCTGGTCCACAGCGGACCGCTTGCTCCAACCCTGGACCGCCCCTCCTCGCTCTGGTCCACAGCGGACCGCTTGCTCCAACCCTGGACCGCCCCTCCTCGCTCTGCTCCACAGCGGACCGCTTGCTCCAACCTTGGACCGCCCCTCCTCGCTCTGCTCCACAGCGGACCGCTTGCTCCAACCCTGGACCGCCTCTCCTCGCTCTGCTCCACAGCGGACCGCTTGCTCCAACCCTGGACCGCCCCTCCTCGCTCTGGTCCACAGCGGACCGCTTGCTCCAACCCTGGACCGCCCCTCCTCGCTCTGCTCCACAGCGGACCGCTTGCTCCAACCCTGGACCGCCCCTCCTCGCTCTGCTCCACAGCGGACCGCTTGCTCCAACCCTGGTCATTTCGCTGGCCGACAAACATGGATATTTGTTGACTCGGTCGACAAGATCACTGTAAAGTTCGCCATTCCCGGCTTATTTGGCCGAGTTCCAGGGAGGGTGGCGGGGTCTGTCTTACCCCCAACCCGTGTCGGACCTTGGGGGGGTCTCTGATGGTGGATGGGGAGGGTGTGTGGAAGGAGGGGAGGGGAGGGGAAGCGAAAGGAGGGGATAGCAAATGGGGAAAGAAAAGCGGTGCGATGATAGAACAAAAGGAGAGGGTGGCCAAGGATGATGATGATGATGATGAGAGAGAGAGAGAGAGAGAGAGTGAGAGAGAGAGAGAGAGAGAGAGAGAGAGAGAGAGAGAGAGAGAGAGAGAGAGAGAGAGAGAGAGAGAGGTTGGAAAGATGGGGAACAGGGTGAGAGTCTGAGGAAGGTGAGGCTGGAGAGGGGAGCTTGGGGAGGAGGTGAGCATTGGCGATGCCCAGGGTGGTGGTCATGACGGGTCTCGGGTAGGGAGAGCGAGGCCAGTCGCACGTGCAGAAGGGAGAGTGAAGGTAAGAAACACCAGAAGGAGCAGCAGACAGGGAGAGTGAAGGTAAGAAACACCAGAAGGAGCAGCAGACAGGGAGAGTGAAGGTAAGGAACACCAGAAGGAGCAGCAGACAGGGAGAGTGAAGGTAAGAAACACCAGAAGGAGCAGCAGACAGGGAGAGTGAAGGTAAGGAACACCAGAAGGAGCAGCAGACAGGGAGAGTGAGGGCAAGTCAGGATAGACCAGGAATACGAGTCAGGATAGACCAGGAATACGAGTTAGGATGGACCAGGAATACAAGTCAGGATAAACCAGGAATACAAGTCAGGATAAACCAGGAATACAAGTCAGGATAGACCAGGAATACAAGCAAGATAAACCAGGAATACGAGTCAGGATAGACCAGAAATACAAGTCAGGATAGACCAGGAATACGAGTCAGGATAGACTAGGAATACAAGTCAGGACAGGCCAGAAATAAGAGTCAGGATAGACCAGGAATACGAGTCAGGATAGACCAGGAATACGAGTTAGGATGGACCAGGAATACGAGTCAGGATAGACCAGGAATACAAGTCAGGCTAAACCAGGAATACAAGTCAGGATAGACCAGGAATACAAGCAAGATAAACCAGGAATACGATTCAGGATAGACCAGGAATACGAGTCAGGATAGACCAGGAATACAAGTCAGGATAAACCAGGAATACGAGTCAGGATAGACCAGGAATACGAGTCAGGATAGACCAGGAATGTGAGTCTCTTTGTTCATTCACTGGGTCGTCATACAGCCGGAGGAAGACCACCTCCCAGAGGTTTATCGTGTTGGACGAGAGGGACTGCGTAATCAGTACCCTGGGAAAAATACTGTGTGTGTTGAGAGAGAGAGAGAGAGAGAGAGAGAGAGAGAGAGAGAGAGAGAGAGAGAGAGAGAGAGAGAGAGAGAGAGAGAGAGAGAGAGAGGGTACCCGGGACGAGAGGTTCAGCTTGATGAATGAGAGTGCCACGTTGCAGCTGCCGCGTGCGTTATGTGATATTCTGCTCTTCGTTCATCCGGGACTGATTTCAACCACATACCAGGTGTTGTTTTAAATGCTTCCGTTGTTGTTCCTTGCCTGTTTCACACCTCCTCCTGGCGGCACACTGAAAGAGCGCTCTACCTTCCTGGTTAGGCTGTCATATTATTTTTGCCTGATATATTTTCGGGATGTCTCATGGTATTCTTGAAGACAAAATATGACTCAGTATATTCCCTATATTGTGAGGCTTTTAGGTTCTATTTTTTTTTTTTCCCCTTCGATTTGTTTGGTATGTGTAGATTATCATGCGTCTTCGTCTTATTTGGCTACATACCTGAAGTTCTTTCAGCCTTTCGTGAAAGCCTCATATGCCCCATCCCTTCTTCTTTGCTCTTGAAGTGCTTCTGAATTCTACAATGTTCATTTCTGTTTGCTTTGTTGGTGATCATGCAACGCAGCAGTATTCCTTTTTCTTCCCTTCTTGTATAAACATCACACATTCTCATCAACAGATTTCTTCTCCTGTAATGAACGTTCCCAGGATATACCATTCATCACTTGATCAGAGTCATCTTCTCAATATGCACTCTCAAACCTAGTTTCTTATTTACGATGACGTCCACATCTTGTTCCAGTAATGTATTCTTCCTCATTCCGTAATTTACTTCCCGAAATGCATCTTCAAATTCTATCAGCTTCGCTTGTGCCCATACGCAAATTATTGGTCTGTCATTTCACATCTCCTATTCTGATCTGTTTCCGGTCCACGCACTTGGCTCACTCTGTTGCCATAAGCAGAGCTCCTCAATATTGCCATTCTTTACGTCGTGTCGATGTCTGTCATCGTTATAACAAGGAGTCCTGAGGCGAACACCGTCCCGTGAGGCACATCAGATATGGCATCTTCCTCTCCTGACATTGTTCCATTTGCTGCCACTTTGAACTTTCTCATGAGTGAGACCCTCTTTCAATCCGTCGTCGTATCTTACCTTAATGTTTGGGCTGGCCACTCTCTCTCTGATTATATCCTGTGGTTTCGTTTGTCAACTGTTTTAGTAAAGTCAAGACAAACAATATTCATTCTTTGTCCTTGGATTTTTACTTTTTCATTATTTCACCTAAGACGGCACGGGCAACCGAGGCCCTAATCAAGGACATATCATTAACGCTCTCTCTCTCTCTCTCTCTCTCTCTCTCTCTCTCTCTCTATATATATATATATATATATATATATATATATATATATATATATATATATATATATCCCAAGAGATAGGGGAGAAAGAATACTTCCCACGCATTCCTCGCATGTCGTATAAGGCGACTAAAGATGGAGGGAACGGGGGGCTGGAACCCCCGCACTCCTCGTACTTAACTTTCTAAAAGAGGAAACAGAAGAAGGAGTCACGCAAGGAGTGCTCATCCTCCTCGAAGGCTCAGATTGGGGTGTCTAAATGTGTGTGGATGTAACCAAGATGAGAAAAAAGTAGAGATGGTAGTATGTTTGAGAAAAGAAACTTCGATGTTTTGGCTCTGAGTGAAACGAAGCTCAAGGGTAAAGGGGAAAGAGTGGTTTGGGAATGTCTTGAGAGTAAAGTCAGGGGTTGGTGAGAGGACAAGAGCAAAGGAAGCAGTAACACTCCTCCTGAAGCAGGAGCTGTGGGAATATGTGATAAAGTGTAAGAAGTAAACTCGAGATTGATATGGGTAAAACTGAAAGTGGATGGAGAGAGATGGGTGATTACTGGTGCCTATGCACCTGGGCATGAGAAGAGAAATCATGGGAGGCAAGTGTTTTGGGAGCAGCTGAGTGAGTGTGTTAGCAGCTTTGATGCACGAGACGGGGTTATAGTGATGGGTGGTTTGAATGCAAAGGTGAATAATGTGGCAGTTGAGGATATAATTGGCGTACATAGGGTATTCAGTGTTGTAAATGGAATTGGTGAAGAGCTTAAGGATTTGTTCGCTGAAGAAGGACTGGTGATTGGGAATACCTGGTTTAAAAAGAGAGATATACATAAGTGTACATATTTGAGTAGAAGAGATGGTCAGAGGGAGTTACTACAATATGCGTTAATTGATGGGCGTGAAAAAGAAGAGACTTTTGGATGTTAATGTGCTGAGAGGGGTAGCTAGAGGGATGTCTGATCACTATTTTGTGGAGGCGATGGTGAAGATTTGTAGAGGTTTTCAGAACAGAAGAGAGAATGTTGGGGAGAAGAGAGTGGTGAGAGTAAGTGGGCTTGGAAAGGAGACGTGTGTGAGGAAGTACAAGGAAAGATTGAGTGCAGAATGGAAAAAGGTGAGAGTAAATGACGTAAGGGGAGTGGGGGAGGAATGGGATGTATTTCGAGAAGCAGTGATGGCTTGCGCCAAAGATGCATGTGACATGAGAAATGTAGGGGGGGGGGGGGCAGATTAGAAAGGGTAGTGCGTGATGGGATGAAGAACTAAGATTGTTAATGAAAGAGAAGAGAGAGGCGTTTAGATGATTTTTGCAGGGAAATAGTGCAAATGAGTGGGAGATGTATAAAAGAAAGCAGCAAGAGGTCAAGAGAAAGGTGCAAGAGGTGAAAAAGAGGCAAATGAGAGTTGGGGTGAAAGAGTATCATTAAATTTCATGGAGAATAATAAGTTTTGCAAGGAGGTAAATAAAGTGCGTAAGACAAGACAACAAATGAGAACATCGGTGAAGAGGCAAAAGGTGAGGTAATAACAAATAGTGATGAAGTGAGGAGATGGAGTGAACATTTTGAAGGTTTGTCGAAGGTGTTGATGATAGAGTGGCAGATATAGGATGTTTTGGTCGAGGTGGTGTGCGAAGTGAGAGGGTCAGGGAGAATGGTTTGGTGTACAGAGAAGAGGTTGTGAAAGCTTTATGGAAGATGAAAGCCGGTAAAGCGGCGGGAATGGATGGTATTGCAGTGAAATTTATAAAAAAAAAATACGGGGGTGACCGTGTTATTGATGAGTTGGTAACGATATTCTGTGTATGTATGGATCATGGTGAAGTGCCTTAGGATTGGCGGAATGTATGCATAGTGCCAGTGGATAAAAGCAAAGGGGATGAAGGTGATTGTTCAAATTACAGAGGCACAAGTTTGTTGAATATTCCTGGGAAATCATACGGGAGGGTATTGATTAAGAGGGTGAAGGCATGTACAGAGCATCAGATTGGGGAAGAGCAGTGTGGTTTCAGAAGATGCAAAGGATGAGTGGATCAGGTGTTTGCTTTGAAGAATGTATGTGAGAAGTACTTCAAAAAACAGATGGATTAGTATGTAGCCTTTATGGATCTGGAGAAGGCATATGATAGGGTGGATAGAGATGCTTTCTGGAAGGTTTCAACAGTATATGGTGTTGGAGGTATGGTGCCAGAAGCAGTGAAAAGTTTTTACCAAGGATGTAAGGCATGTGTACGAGTAGGAAGAGAGGAAATGAATTGGTTCCCAGTGATTGTCGGTTTGCGGCAGGGTTGCGTCATGTCTCCATGGTTGTTCAATTTGTTTTATGGATGGGGTGGTAGGGAGGTGAATGCAAGAGTTTTGGAGAGTGGGGCAAGTATGAAGTCTGTTGTGGATGAGAGGGCTTGAGAAGTGAGTCAGTTGTTGTTCGCTAATGATAAAGCGCTGGCGGCTCATTCGAGTGAGAAACTGCAGATGTTGCTGACTGAGTTTAGTAAAGTGTGTCAAAGAAGAAAGTTAAAAGTAAGTGTGAATAAGAGCTAGGTTATTAGGTTTAGCAGGGTTGAGGGACAAGTTAATTGTGAGGTAAGTTTGAATGGAGAAAAACTGTAGGAAGTGAAGTGTTTTAGATCTGGGAGTGGATTTGGCAGCGGATGGAACCATGGAAGCCTAAGTGAGTCACTGGGTGGGGGATGGAGAGAAGGTTCTGGCAGCGTTGAAAAATGTGTGGAGGGCGAGAAATTTATCTCGGTGAGCAAAAACGGGTATGTTTGAAAGAAGAGTGGTTTCAACAATGTTATGTGGTTGCGAGGCATGGGCTATAAATAGGGTTGTGCGGAGGAGGGTGGAAGTGTGAAAATAAAATGTGTGAGGACAATATGTTGTGTGAGATGGTTTGATCAAGCAAGTAATGAAAGGGTAAGATAGATGTGTGGTAATAACAAGAGTGTGGTTGAGAGAGCAGAAGAGGGTGTGTTGAAATGGTTTGACACAAAGAGAGGATATATGTGTCAGAGGTGGAGGAAAGAAGGAGAAGCGGGAGACCAAATTGGAGGTGGAAGGATGGAGTGAAAAAGACTTTGAGCAATCGGAGCCTGAACATACAGGAGGCTGAAAGGAGTGCAAGGAATAAACTGGAACGATGTGGTATACCGGGGTCGACGTGCTGTCAATGGATTGAACCACGGCATGTGAAGCGTCTAGGGTAAACCATGGAAAGGTCTGTGGGGCCTGGATGTGGAAAGGCAGCTTCTGGTTTCGGTGCAAGAGACTGAGTGTGAACAAATGTGGCCTTTTTGTCTGTTTCTGGCGCTGCCTAGCTGGAAAGGGCGGGGGGGAATGCTATTTCGTGTGTGGTGGGGTGGCGACAGGAATGGATGTAGGCAGCAAGTATGGATGTGTACATTTGTATATATGTGTATGTCTGTGTATGTATACGTTGAAATATATACTTATATATATGCGAATGTATGGGCGTCTATGTATATACATGTGTATGTGTTTGGGTTGGGCTACCTCGCTCATGCAGGAGAGAGCGACTAAGTATAATATATATATATATATATATATATATATATATATATATATATATATATATATATATATATATATATATATATATATATTTTTTTTTGCAGGGAAAAAATGCAATTGAGTGGGAGATGTATAAAAGAAAGAGACAGGAGGTCAAGAGAAAGGTGCAAGAGGTGAAAAAAAGGGCAAATGAGAGTTGGGGTGAGAAAGTATCATTAAATTTTAGGGAGAATAAAAAGATGTTCTGGAAGGAGGTAAATAAAGTGCGTAAGACAAGGGAGCAAATGGGAACTTCAGTGAAGGGTGCAAATGGGGAGGTGATAACAAGTAGTGGTGATGTGAGAAGGAGATGGAGTGAATATTTTGAAGGTTTGTTGAATGTGTTTGATGATAGAGTGGCAGATATAGGGTGTGTTGGTCGAGGTGGCGTGCAAAGTGAGAGGGTTATGGAAAATGATTTGGTAAACAGAGAAGAGGTAGTAAAAGCTTTGCGGAAGATGAAAGCCGGCAAGGCAGCAGGTTTGGATGGTATTGCAGTGGAATTTATTAAAAAAGGGGGTGACTGTATTGTTGACTGGTTGGTAAGGTTATTTAATGTATGTATGACTCATGGTGAAGTGCCTGAGGATTGGCGGAATGCGTGCATAGTGCCATTGTACAAAGGCAAAGGGGATAAGAGTGAGTGCTCAAATTACAGAGGTATAAGTTTGTTGAGTATTCCTGGTAAATCATATGGGAGGGTATTGATTGAGAGGGTGAAGGCATGTACAGAGCATCAGATTGGGGAAGAGCAGTGTGGTTTCAGAAGTGGTAGAGGATGTGTGGATCAGGTGTTTGCTTTGAAGAATGTATGTGAGAACTACTTAGAAAAGCAAATGGATTTGTATTTAGCATTTATGGATCTGGAGAGGGCATATGATAGAGTTGATAGAGATGCTCTGTGGAAGGTATTAAGAATATATGGTGTGGGAGGCAAGTTGTTAGAAGCAGTGAAAAGTTTTTATCGAGGATGTAAGGCATGTGTACGTGTAGGAAGAGAGGAAAGTGATTGGTTCTCAGTGAATGTAGGTTTGCGGCAGGGGTGTGTGATGTCTCCATGGTTGTTTGATTTGTTTATGGATGGGGTTGTTAGGGAGGTGAATGCAAGAGTTTTGGAAAGAGGGGCAAGTATGAAGTCTGTTGGGGATGAGAGAGCTTGGGAAGTGAGTCAGTTGTTCTTCGCTGATGATACAACGCTGGTGGCTGATTCATGTGAGAAACTGCAGAAGCTGGTGACTGAGTTTGGTAAAGTGTGTGAAAGAAGAAAGTTAAGAGTAAATGTGAATAAGAGCAAGGTTATTAGGTACAGTAGGGTTGAGGGTCAAGTCAATTGGGAGGTGAGTTTGAATGGAGAAAAACTGGAGGAAGTGAAGTGTTTTAGATATCTGGGTGTGGATCTGGCAGCGGATGGAACCATGGAAGCGGAAGTGGATCATAGGGTGGGGGAGGGGGCGAAAATTCTGGGAGCCTTGAAGAATGTGTGGAAGTCGAGAACATTACCTCGGAAAGCAAAAATGGGTATGTTTGAAGGAATAGTGGTTCCAACAATGTTGTATGGTTGCGAGGCGTGGGCTATGGATAGAGTTGTGCGCAGGAGGATGGATGTGCTGGAAATGAGATGTTTGAGGACAATGTGTGGTGTGAGGTGGTTTGATCGAGTGAGTAAGGTAAGGGTAAGAGAGATGTGTGGAAATAAAAAGAGCGTGGTTGAGAGAGCAGAAGAGGGTGTTTTGAAATGGTTTGGGCACATGGAGAAAATGAGTAAGGAAAGATTGACCAAGAGGATATATGTGTCGGAGGTGGAGGGAACGAGAAGAGGTAGACCAAATTGGAGGTGGAAAGATGGAGTGAAAAAGATTTTGTGTGATCGGGGCCTGAACATGCAGGAGGGTGAAAGGAGGGCAAGGAATAGAGTGAATTGGAGCGATGTGGTATACCGGGGTTGACGTGCTGTCAGTGGATTGAATCAAGGCATGTGAAGCGTCTGGGGTAAACCATGGAAAGCTGTGTAGGTATGTATAATTGCGTGTGTGGACGTATGTATACACATGTGTATGGGGGTGGGTTGGGCCATTTCTTTCGTCTGTTTCCTTGCGCTACCTCGCAAATGCGGGAGACAGCGACAAAGCAAAAAAAAAAAAAAAAAAAAAAAAAATATATATATATATATATATATATATATATATATATATATATATATATATATATATACATATTGGAAAGGATCACAGTTTTACGCGTGATCAAGATATTCCTATGAGTCCACGGGGAAAATCAAACACGAAAAGTTCCCAAGTGCACTTTCGTGTAATAATCACATCATCAGGGGAGACACAAGAGAGAAATATAACAGTCAGTTGATATACATCGAAGAGACGAAGCTAGGACGCCATTTGGTAAACATGTGATTGTCCAAAACATACAACGAGAGTTCATAAACTTATCATTTTACAAATCTTATCAACAATAAAGTCATCTAATTTGTATAGACCATCACTAATATTAAGATTGTAATTCTTCGTGTATTTAATAATAGAAGATTCAATGATATTTCTCTTGGTAATAGAGTTAGAGTTAACAACTGAGATGGCGTTACTCCAGTCAATACAATGATCATAGATTTTAACATGATTAAACAAGGCATCTGATTCTTGTCCCGTTTTTATACTATATTTATGTTGCTTAAGTCTAACAGAAAGATCCTTACCAGTCTGACCAACATAAAATTTATCACAGTTTCCACAAGGAACTTTATAGATGCAACCAAGAGAATTTTCTGGTGAATTCCTGATTAAGATATTCTTTATAGTATTATTGTTGCTAAAGGCAACATTTACATTAAAGAATTTAAGCAACATGGGAAGCAAAGTGAAATTATTATTAAAAGGGAGAACTAAAAGATTCTTGGTGTCAATGGGAGGTTTGGGCTCAACTCTATAAAATTATTTCTTTGCTAACTTAAGGGATTTATCAATGAAAGATCTAGGGTACTTTAACTTAGATCCAATAGAATAAATCTTCACAAACTTGTCATCAATAAACTCTGGACTGCAAATACGTAATGCCCTAAGGAACAGAGATTGAAATGATGATAATTTAACTGTGTCATGTTGAGATGAGTAATAATGGATATATGAGCATACATTGGTGGGTTTTCTGTATATGCTAAACTTAAACTTGTTTCCTTGTCTATGGATCATGCAATTTAAAAATGGTAACATACCATTATTTTCATTTTCTACAGTAAATTTGATGGAAGGCACTAAATTGTTAAGTAAGGGGAGAAATATTTGTAAATTTTCATTTGTTGGCCAAACACAAGGAACATCATCCACATACCTAAACCAAATTGCATTTGAAGGTGAGATATCCTTTAGTAATTTTGTTTCAAAAAATTCCATATAAAGATTACTTAGTACAGGTGAAAGAGGGTTACCCATTGCCATACCAAATTTTTCAGCATAATAATCTCCATTATATTGAAATACAGTCTTTTATACACAATCTTATCAGTTCAATGAAATTAGACTTTGAAACAGGTAAATGAATATCATCCAAGACATCAAATAAATATTCTAAAAGGTCATCAACTGGAACTTTAGTGAAAAGGAGGAAACATCAAAGCTAACTAGTTTGAAATCAAAATTAATAGTGACATTGTTTAGCTTGTTGACTAAATCTATATTGTTCATGATATTAGACTTTGATACCTTACCCACTAAAGGGCTTAATAAGGAAACTAACCATTTTGACAATTCATATGTGGTGGAGCCTATTGAACTCACTATAGGTATTGCTGGAAAATTCTGTTTATGTGTTTTGATAAGTCCATACATATATGGCAATGAAGGGAACAAAGATGACAAATTTTTGATAAGAGAAATGTTACCTTTCAACAACAACTTCATTTCTTTATTGAAGTGAGAATTAACTGCTTCTAAGGGATTTTTACTAAGTTTAGAATATGTTGTGTTATCATTTAGATCATTCATTTTAGATAAATAGTTACTTTTGTCTAAAATCACAACAGTGTTAGCCTTATCTGCTTTAGTAATATGTATATCCTTGTCATTTTTTAAGATGTTAAGAACTATGATCATTGTATTGACTAGAGTACCGCCATCTCAGTTGTTAACTCTAACTCTATTACCAAGAGAAATATCACGGAATCTTATATTATTAAATACACAAAGAATTATAATCTTAATATTAGTGATGGTCTATACAAATTAGATAACTTTATTGTTGATAAGATTTGTAAAATGATAAGTTTATGAACGCTCGTTGTATGTTTTGGACCATCACATGTTTACCAAATGGCGTCCTAGCTTCGTCTCTTCGATGTATATCAACTGACTGTTATATTTCTCTCTTGTGTCTCCCCTGATGATGTGATTATTACACGAAAGTGCACTTGGGAACTTTTCGTGTTTCATTTTCCCCGTGGACTCATAGGAATATATATATATATATATATATATATATATATATATATATATATATATATATATATATATATATATATATATATATATATATATATCGCTACCTCGCTAATGCGGGAAATGGCGAATAGTATGGAAGAAAAGAAAGAAATATATATATATATATATATATATATATATATATATATATATTATCCCTGGGGATAGGGGAGAAAGAATACCTCCCACGTATTCCCTGCGTGTCGTAGAAGGCGACTAAAAGGGGAGCTGGAAATCCTCTTCTCCCATTTTTAGTTTTCCCAAAGAAGGAACAGAGAAAGGGGCCAAGTGAGGATATTCCCTTAAAGGCTCAGTCCTCTGTTCTTAACGCTACCTCGCTATCGCGGGAAATGGCGAACAGTTTGAAAAAAAAGAATATATATATAGGAAGAGAGGAAAGTGATTGGTTCTCAGTGAATGTAGGTTTGCGGCAGGGGTGTGTGATGTCTCCATGGTTGTTTAATTTGTTTATGGAGGGGTTGTTAGGGAGGTGAATGCAAGAGTTTTGGAAAGAGGGGCAAGTATGAAGTCTGTTGGGGATGAGAGAGCTTGGGAAGTGAGTCAGTTGTTGTTCGCTGATGATACAGCGCTGGTGGCTGATTCATGTGAGAAACTGCAGAAGCTGGTGACTGAGTTTGGTAAAGTGTGTGAAAGAAGAAAGTTAAGAGTAAATGTGAATAAGAGCAAGGTTATTAGGTACAGTAGGGTTGAGGGTCAAGTCAATTGGGAGGTGAGTTTGAATGGAGAAAAACTGGAGGAAGTGAAGTGTTTTAGATATCTGGGAGTGGATCTGTCAGCGGATGGAACCATGGAAGCGGAAGTGGATCATAGAGTGGGGGAGGGGGCGAAAATTCTGGGAGCCTTGAAGAATGTGTGGAAGTCGAGAACATTATCTCGGAAAGTAAAAATGGGTATGTTTGAAGGAATAGTGGTTCCAACAATGTTGTATGGTTGCGAGGCGTGGGCTATGGATAGAGTTGTGCGCAGGAGGATGGATGTGCTGGAAATGAGATGTTTGAGGACAATGTGTGGTGTGAGGTGGTTTGATCGAGTAAGTAACGTAAGGGTAAGAGAGATGTGTGGAAATAAAAAGAGCGTGGTTGAGAGAGCAGAAGAGGGTGTTTTGAAATGGTTTGGGCACATGGAGAGAATGAGTGAGGAAAGATTGACCAAGAGGATATATGTGTCGGAGGTGGAGGGAACGAGGAGAAGAGGGAGACCAAATTGGAGGTGGAAAGATGGAGTGAAAAGGATTTTGTGTGATCGGGGCCTGAACATGCAGGAGAGTGAAAGGAGGGCAAGGAATAGAGTGAATTTGAGCGATGTGGTATACCGGGGTTGACGTGCTGTCAGTGGATTGAATCAAGGCATGTGAAGCGTCTGGGGTAAACCATGGAAAGCTGTGTAGGTATGTATATTTGCGTGTGTGGACGTATGTATATACATGTGTAGGTAACCATTTTAGCAATCAACCCCTAAGGGTGGATGAACACCTGGGTTGACTGTGGACCGACTGGGCGGCCCGTGAATGCGTCACGGTCAGGAACGCTAACCGTTATACCAAGGAGGTCCACAGGGCTCTCGCGTTCGTTTATGCACCTGTTCTTGACTGGATGGTTGAACATCCAGTCCTTTTAACCACTCCTTCCATGGCTTTCATCACATGCGGAGACAAGGTGTCTGGTCCGCATAGTTTAGGTTGGATGCACCACTGGGTATCGGTGTTACATGTGCGAGGGTTTTGTTGAAGTCGGTCGTCCAGCTCACACCCAGACTTTGCCTCAGTAAGAACAGGACTCGTCCCTTGTCTATCTATATGGCTAGGATTCCCTCTGGCCACCGAGACTTAATTCTTTGGGAGATGATCACTTGCTCTGATTGTATCATCTTCCTCTGGGATCTTTTCTGTGTTGTTTTCATATCTTAAGACATCTTTCTAACCTGGGTTTTGAATCGCCTCAGTAACCCATTATTTTTAGGTCTGATTTGCCACGGTGAAAACAAATATCACTCATCCCAACTGCTGTATCACGTTCACATTCATTTCAATCTGTACATCACTTAAAAATAACGCACTCACTAGATGCCACGCACTCGCGAGGTGCAATGCACTCGCTAGGTACCACACACTCGCTAGACTCCAACTTACTCGCTAGATGCCACGCACTCGCTAGATGCTACGCACTCACTAGATGCCACGCACTCGCGAGGTGCAATGCACTCGCTAGGTACCACACACTCACTAGACTCCAACTTACTCGCTAGATGCCACGCACTCGCTAGATGCTACGCACTCACTAGATGCCACGCACTCGCGAGGTGCAATGCACTCGCTAGGTACCACACACTCGCTAGACTCCAACTTACTCGCTAGATGCCACGCACTCGCTAGATGCTACGCACTCACTAGATGCCACGCACTCACTATATGCCACGTACTCGCTAGATGCCACGCACTCACTAGATGCCACGCACTCACTAGATGCCATGCACTCATTAGGTGCCACGCACTCAAGACATAGACGCACCCGGGACACACTATACATCACAAAGAACAATCAAAACGCAAAGTACATACCTGCAACACACTCACCGCACTCAGTAAACACTTCCATGATAATCGTGGTGATTTAGGCAAGCTGGTGAAGTGCTTAGAGACAGGGTAAACAGACACTAAAGTAGACTAATGCAAAGTAATGCATTCTGGCGCTTACGAAAAATATTACGAATGTAAAATGCTCGCTAAATAATTGTGAAAAGTATGAGAGCGGAGAGAGAGAGAAAAAAAAAACGCCTGAGGTAATTTTCAGTAATAACCTACAATAGGAAAGGCTGTCTTAGCTGCATTACAGTCAAACCAACAGGAGGCGGGGCTTCACAGCTGTAATAATGTAAGCTATCAAACTAAGGATGTAATACTCTATGCAAAACCCCTCTGGTGAGACCTCGCTTGGTATGCAAAGTTCAATTCTGGGCAAAAACAGTTGATCAAAGCGAAAGGAAAACTAAAACGAATCCAAAGAGGAGCAGCCAAGCAAATTCTTCGAAAGCAAGGCTCACAGACCAAACACAAAGGAAAAAAGAAAGAAAAATACAGACTCCAAGGCAATCAAACAGAAGTTTTCAAAATACTAGAAAAATCTTAATATCAGGCAGGTATTCCCTGCCCACAAAGAGCAGTATGATATTTAAGAACGGAGATGTAAAAAGCAATATGGACATATTGTTATCTTCTTTTTTCGCCTATAGAGTTGTACTGCACTGGAGGTCAGCCACCACCAGTCGTAGGGAAATGCAAAGACTCTCACAACCTTTTACATCATGGATAGACAAACACTTCACCTGGTGTCCAGTATATGTAAATAGTCCAGTTTCAGGTTAAGAAAAACTATCAAAGTTGCTTCTTTAAAAAAAAAAAAAAAAAATAGAAAATAAAGGAAAGCTTGACCGTTTGTTCCGTAGTTCGTCCTACCAGACACCAACTGAGGTTCGAGTCTTAAACTTTCTTGCAGAAGTACCATGGTAGTATACTCTCTCCAAACTACATTATGTTTCTTCACCCCCCCCCCACCCCCTTCTTTTTTCTTTTTACTGCTGCTGTTGAGCCAGAGGAAATGGTGGATGGGGAAGTTCCTTCTGCCTTAACATTCTGGTTCTACCACAGAGAACATTATGACAACCTCGTTCAGGGCCATCAAGTCTCCTTTCCTCCCTCCCTCTCGTAGCTCTCGACTGTTATGAATGATCGGCGTACGGCCACCACGAGGTTTCCTCATTTAACCTTAACAAAGCCATGATCACTTTCCTTCAAGCGTCGCCAGTCACAGATTCAGTGTGGCTATTTTTTGGTTCTTTTCCATATAGGCTGAAGTCGAGGTATGAACACTTCGTCTGTATCTCCTCCATAAGTATGCATATACGTATACCTACATATGTATATGTATACTCACTTGTGTGCTGGAAACTTAGAGTCCTGCCAGCACATGGGAAACAAAAGGTCACACAACCTAGGCTGTGTCGGCCACACTGTCTGGACTCCTATGAGGGAGGGCTGACCTCTGGCTTCCAACACGTTTATGTCATTCTGGACGTAGAAGTTTGATTCGTAACAACGACAGACAGAAGCAGTAACGCATATGAAGCGATCATTTGAAATGAAAGAAAACTGAAAATGAAAGACTCACACACACACCCACACACACAAAGAAAATTAAACAAAAGCTTAAATTCTTAAAAAAAAAAAAAAAATCAATCCGAGAAATCTTTTTGTAGAGGAAATGAAAATGGGTGTTTGATATCCCTCACGAGAAGTTGTCCAATTTCTGGCGAGGTGACACGAGCCGCGTCGGGTGGACCATCTAATTAAACCTCGACATCCGCCATCAGCGACGCTCTCGTCCGTGAAGGAATCAATTGTAAGCCGCCCTCTCTACTGTCAAACGGTGAGTGGGTGGAGCACAGCCAGGGGGAGGGAGGATGGGCGTTCGGGTGGTGGGGGACAGAAACAAGGCGATGGGAAGGGGGATATGTGGCATAATATGACGGAGGAGACAGGCAAGTACGGGAGACAGATGGGGCCCAGCTCAGGGAGAGAGTTCAGGGTGCAGTCAAAGGTCGTGGAGGAGGGGATGTCTTGCAGTGCTTCTGGTGGCTGGGTCTCCTACCATCATCTGGTGGCTGGGTCACCTACCATCATCTGGTGGCTGGGTCTCCTACCATCATCTGGTGGCTGGGTCTCCTACCGTCATCTGGTGGCTGGGTCTCCTACCATCAACTCGTGGCTGGGTCTCCTACCAGCATCTGATGACTGGGTCTCCTACCATCATCTGGTGGCTGGGTCTCCTACCGTCATCTGGTGGCTGGGTCTCCTACCATCATCTGGTGGCTGGGTCTCCTACCATCATCTGATGACTGGGTCTCCTACCATCATCTGATGACTGGGTCTCCTACCGTCATCTGGTGGCTGGGTCTCCTACCATCATCTGGTGGCTGGGTCTCCTACCATCATCTGGTGGCTGGGTCTCCTACCATCATCTGGTGGCTGGGTCACCTACCGTCATCTGGTGGCTGGGTCTCCTACCATCATCTGGTGGCTGGGTCACCTACCGTCATCTGGTGGCTGGGTCTCCTACCATCATCTGGTGGCTGGGTCTCCTACCATCATCTGGTGGCTGGGTCTCCTACCATCATCTGGTGGCTGGGTCTCCTACCATCATCTGGTGGCTGGGTCTCCTACCATCATCTGGTGGCTGGGTCTCCTACCGTCATCTGGTGGCTGGGTCTCCTACCGTCATCTGGTGGCTGGGTCTCCTACCGTCATCTGGTGGCTGGGTCTCCTACCGTCACTGCGAGAGACAAGTAGGGAGGCCGCGTATCTCTCGGGTGGTCATCTTCCCACGTATCAAGCTCGCGCTGCTGGAAAGTCTTCCATCTCGCCTCTAACTTGCGACTGAACCAGTACCTCTTCCCTCCCTGTGTTCGCGCACGTTCACACCTTTTCTCTCATTAATTTCTGACGGGATGATTATTCTTTTTTTTTTTTTCAGGTTTCATTCACATGTCTAATATTTAGCTTTCATTGTGATCTATGTTTATCACTAGTAATCTTCATGTATGAATTTGTCTCCTATTCGTAACATCTCATCTTTCACTTCTAATAGCTCGTTCCCTTGACTGCAAATGTCCCATGTTTGTCTCTGGGTACAGCTACTGAATCTGAGGACGACCGGTCCTCTCCCTCCATCAGAAAGGCGACTCTTCTAGACCATCCATGGAAGCCCCATCATCAGCCTCTGCTATCTCCCCGACAGGTTTGGTGAGACCTTCTTCAGGAGGTTCCTAAGCTCGTCCCTAACAATAGCAATCACCTGTTCCCTCACCCAGGGCCTCCCTCCCTGACCAGTGCGTTCAACTGCTCACATTCCCCTGTACTTCCACTTGGTTATATAATTAACCAGACCCTATCTCACTTCCCTCTTCATGCCTCTTACTTTATTAGTCCTCCTTTGCCTCTTCTTCCGCCCGTCCTCTTGCTTGATATTCTCGGCGATTTCTCTCGTAAGCTTTTGTTCTTCTAGTTGCAATTGGAATCTACGACCTGATCATGAGTAATCGTTCATTTGCATGATCCTCGCATTCGCCTCAGTGGTTTACTGATCCCCACCCGGAGTCAATTTGTCAAATCAAACCAAGGAACCTCTTAGGACCTCCACCTCTACGTCAGGAAAGTCGAGTGTGATAAATGAATTATCAACAATAGAGGAAACGCTGATAGACTTCAAGATGGAAGACGAACGATTAAAAAAAAAAAAAAAAAACTGAAAGAGGAATGGTAATTGGATGTAATGAATTCAACTCCCAGCCCAAGAGTCTGGGCCCAGTACGGGTCAGTGGGGGGGTTAGAAGGCTCTCCTGAAGACCGTCCAAAGTAACTAGATCAAGCCAACTGCTTGTGTTTGACTGCAGGCAGACGACTACAGGCACAAATCTAAGACCAATGATGTCAGACCCGCCAGCATATGGTTCCTACTTATTTCAAGAGACCATGCTGTTCAGCTATGGTTATATCCTTCACAGATGAAATGGTAACTCTGCACACACACACAAAGAGAGAGAGAGAGAGAGAGAGAGAGAGAGAGAGAGAGAGAGAGAGAGAGAGAGAGAGAGAGAGAGAGAGAGAGAGAGAGAATCATTTCAGCACACCTTCCTCAGCTCTCTCACGACATACTTCGCTTACTCCAACCTGAGATCTGGTTTCCATATTACCAAAAGGGCCACGACAGACTTCAAAACCCGAAAAACAAAAAAAAAAAGAAAAATAAAATGTAAATCAGGACCAAGAAATCAGCCATAGGAGGAATGATGGAAAAAGTTGACCCAGTTCTCCCTACCAGATTAAGGATTTCTCTCTGGCTAAACATCTGATATACGCCAAGAATAACATCATTATAATCATACTGTCCGAAACTCCTAGGAAATCAGCAACTAGAAGCAATGTGCTGAATCAAATATACGGAAACTACTGCTTTTTCTAACCTGCCGCTGAACTCTGAAATATGATGCCTTTTGAGTGTGCTGAAAAGACTTATGTACGAACAGACCAGATAATCAAATCCTGTCACCACCTTATAATGATGGAGTAAGATCTAAGTGAAGATGATCAATTCATGCTGTAAAAACCCTTGTGACGCCAATAGGTCTTGTTCCCTATGCTGTCTCTCTAACTTTTCTTTGATCGGAGTAAACACCAGCGTCCCATCCATTAAATATGATCTCCCTCATTCTGTCTCCCTACCCGCCCTTGCTACTCCCTCTCCCTCTTTCCCACCTTTCATCTTCTTCTTCTCTTTCTCCTCCTCCTCCATTCTCCTTTCCCGAGCCCCCCTTAAGTCTCGTCACGTCTCCATAAGATGGGGACGGTGGCGTCCAGATATGATTATCCCCCAATAACGCGATTCTCAGTCCTGAAGGCTCTCTGGCCTTAGTGTCCCTCCCCGTCTAGTCGTTCTTTAGTCCATATATCTCCAAGTTGCGTCGATTTTTCCTCAGTTTCAATGTTCGTCTCAGTGTGTTCTCCCGCAGTACAACGGAGTGAGTGCCCGCCACACCTCTCCATGAAAGCCCCTATGCATTACGGGTCCCCTCCAGTGAGACGTTCCTCCCACAACACGACATGTTACCTACGACACCTTCCCTCAGCAAGACGACGCCATCAGCTTACCTTGACTGACCAGCCCTTTGGCCCTGCCGAGGTTCGGCCCATCATCCCCCTGCTTTACTGCCCTACATTTCCCAGTAATCTACCTCCTTCATCTCTCAGACAACTTCCACATCTTCACCTACACTTTGCAGTTCGAACACCTGTATATCTCCTGTTCGTTCATGGCTACATATCAGTCTTATTCACTCCATGATAGTGCTTAACCTCCATCATCTGCTCTCCTTATCACACACACACACACACACACACACACACACACACACATTTCTACTGTCCTTAACTTACCAGTAAATCTGATCACTTATACACCCTCATGTCCCCTTCCTTCTACTCCGTCTTCCATCCTCTGCTCCTCCATTATCTGCTTCCCTTCATTATCTTCCGTTCCTTTCCCTCTCCTCTGCCTCACTTTTCTACCTCTCTCCCCCACCTTTCCCTGTCCTCTTACCAGGATGTGTCTCTTCTTAAAACAGTTAAACTCTCCCGCATTAACTCCCCTGATCACCCAAGTCACCTCTTCATTGCTTTTTTCTTGATCTTAACAGTTTGCCATCTTTTCCTTCATTCTTCCCCTTCCTCCCTCGTCTTATACTCTCCCTTCTCTTCTTGCCTCATCTCTCTCTCTCTCTCTCTCTCTCTCTCTCTCTCTCTCTCTCTCTCTCTCTCTCTCTCTCCTCGCTGTAATGGACGAGAGACCGACAAGCTGCTGTTTCAAATTCATGCCAGTGGTTTTCGGTACAGGACATGGTCAAGGGTCCGACGAAACTATGATAATTAAGGTTGCGATCAAGCCGACCTCCTCGCCAAGACTGGCTCTGTCTGTGACCTGTGCCTCGAGAGGCCTTACATCTGAGTGGCTTCTGGTACACTGGAGAGAATTAGATGTACACATTTCAGGGTTATACTCTTACATATATCTGAAGTGATCGACTTAAAGACTTGGGATTTTCCAGACTATATTTCTCTATATACTGGAGGCATTAATGGGCGCTTATGCAAATGGCACGTTTGTTAACGAAACGTAGACCAACATAAGGGGAGCATGTGTTCAGCTTACGATATGTAAACTGGCGTAATAGCAACATGTCACCATTTTCCCTCGTGACAGAATCTCGTGGAATTTGAATATGCTGCTTACAGTTATGTAACGCACAGGCCAAGATCTTAGCGCTTGGCAGCTCCTTGTCAGGGAACCCATGACCTGTGAGCCCGCAGCCCGGGGTCCAGGCCACGACCAAGGGAGCCCAACGGTCGGGAATAAGACGAAAGTCGTTTGATCCTCCAGGGTTGGCTGCGACAAATTATTATTAGGGCCGACCAAAGGAGCTTAAGATATCACGGCGGAGTTGAGGCTGAGGCGGGCTGGAGAGCCTGCCCAGGTGGTGCCGCTTTACAAGAGGATTTATCACGCTGGTCTTGAAGGACGACCATCTGGCACCAGTCTCATATGACGTCTAATATTTCGTCATAATTGTTAACGTGAAGTGATCTACTTCATCTTGCAGCGACAGCGACAAAGTATAAAAAAAAAAAAAAAAAAAAAAATATATATATATATATATATATATATATATATATCTCCTTCCCAAGCTCACTTACTCTCACCACCTTCTTCACCCCAACATTCACTCCTCTTTTCTGAAAACCCATACTAATCTTCACCTTAGCCTCCACAAGATAATGATCAGACATCCCTCCAGTTGCACCTCTCAGCACATTAACATCCAAAAGTCTCTCTTTCGCACGCCTGTCAATTAACACGTAATCCAATAACGCTCTCTGGCCATCTCTCCTACTTACATAAGTATACTTATGTATATCTCGCTTTTTAAACCAGGTATTCCCAATCATCAGTCCTTTTTCAGCACATAAATCTACAAGCTCTTCACCATTTCCATTTACAACACTGAACACCCCATGCATACCAATTATTCCCTCAACTGCCACATTACTCACCTTTGCATTCAAATCACCCATCACTATAACCCGGTCTCGTGCATCAAAACCGCTAACACACTCATTTAGCTGCTCCCAAAACACTTGCCTCTCATGATCTTTCTTCTCATGCCCAGGTGCATATGCACCAATAATCACCCACCTCTCTCCATCAACTTTCAATTTTACCCATATTAATCGAGAATTTACTTTCTTACATTCTATCACATACTCCCACAACTCCTGTTTCAGGAGTATTGCTACTCCTTCCCTTGCTCTTGTCCTCTCACTAACCCCTGACTTCACTCCCCAGACATTTCCAAACCACTCTTCCCCTTTACCCTTGAGCTTCGTTTCACTCAGAGCCAAAACATCCAGGTTCCTTTCCTCAAACATACTACCTATCTCTCCTTTTTTCACATCTTGGTTACATCCACACACATTTAGGCACCCCACTCTGAGCCTTCGAGGAGGATGATCACTCCCCGCGTGACTCCTTCTTCTGTTTCCCATTTTAGAAAGTTAATACAAGGAGGGGAGGATTTCCGGCCCCCCGCTCCCGTCCCCTCTAGTCGCTTTCTACGACACGCGAGGAATACGTGGGAAGTATTCTTTCACCCCTATCCCCAGGGATAATATACATATATATATACATATACACACACACACACACACACACACACACACACACATACGCACATACACACACACACACACACATACATATATATACATATGAAAAATGTAAGAACAATTTAGAATATATATATATATATACATATATATATATATATATATATATATATATATATATACATATATATATATATATATATATATATATATATATATATATATATATATATATATATATGTGTGTGTGTGTGTGTGTGTGTGTGTTTCTATGGAAGTCTTGGGGGTTTATTTCGTCTCAGATAGCCCATCAACATAGATTTCTTTGTTTTCCAGTAAAACAAAATTAGAAGCCTATAAGGTCGACCAAACTCGTGGCTTACTTCACGCGTGTAAAAGTTTTCACTATTAAGCCACATGTAAGCCCAACCCATCAGTTTATATACGTCAGCTTGCAGCTTAAGATATCCAATTTCTTTCATAGTTTTACTTTCCAGCACAGTGGCGTCTGCGAATTTCGATAGTTTACAGCATAGCCCCATTATCAGTGGAACTGCTACAAATCAGAAAAGGAAGTGGTACTGGGACTGATCCCTGTGGCACTCCACTTGTTACGTAGAACCATTCTGAGACCTGACCGTTTGATCACCACTCCTTGCTTATGGACTCAACCAGTTTAGTGACGACCACAGTTCAACTCTATCTATACCATAGTGATCATCGATGAGGAACCTTATCGAAGGCTGTCTGGAAATGTAGATGATCGACGTCATCCGCTTTACCTTCCCTTCCTCCTCCATGTTGACTGTATCATAAACGAAATCAAGCAAATTCGTCAGATATGAGCGATTTTCTTCGGAAACCCATCTTCATGTGGCGATTCTCTAAACGATTTACTAAAAGCATTAAACAGGTCGCGTTTTCTGTGGCCCCTGTACCTACCAACATATCCTCGTGATGACATAACACGGTACGCAAGCAGGCTGGCTCGGGGTAGGAGTAGATACAAGGAGCAAGGCGGAGTGGTTGGCGGTGGTGGTGTGGTGGTGGTAGGACTGAGGGAAAGGGGTAACATGGCAGGGATGATGTGGGGGGAAAAAAACTAGTTTAGGATTAAAGATTAGGCCATGACGAGGGTGTGGGTGAAAGGCTGGTGATGAGAGAGGGAATCGGTAAGAATAGGGTCGAGAGAGACACATGAAGTGATGGCTTAGTTCAGCGAGAGGGCGGCAACCATAACTTCCATCACCGTGACCCTGGGGGACCGGCAGCGCCTGCAGACGACGTCAACAGGTCCACTGCAGGAGTTATGGTCCTCGTGTAGAGTCCTGATAACCCAGGCAGAAGCTTGGGGTCCTCCAGCTGAGGTTAGCCTCAGCGCACGCGACTGAACCCAACGGTAAATTACACTTACGTTGAAGGTTCTCTAAATTTCGAACTTCAGTCCTTTCCTCCTGTACACCGAGGCTGACTTCTGTACCGAGGGCGTCCGCCCTCCTGTGCAGGAGACAAAGCCTGGTTCTACTTGGTCTACTCTGCTTACGAGATCATCGTGGCCGTCAGAGTTAAGTCTGGACGACGGACGGGAGGTTACCGTGGACAACGGACAGGAGGTTACCGTGCACGACGGACGGGAGGTTACCGTGCACGACGGACGGGAGGTTACCGTGCACGACGGACATCTTGCCTGAGTGTGGCAAGTGTAGCAGCAGCACGACGGTGACTCGCCCCAGCGCATGAGCTAACTCGGGCCATCCCGGCTGGCTCACATTCAGATCACCCACGTGTGTTTGACTGCCATTTATCTCGGAAGCTACCGACATGCTGTGGGTGGGGAGGAGGTCCTGGAGAAGCTGTCGATCTTCTGCGGGTGGGGAGGAGGTGTTGGGGAAGCTGCCGATCTGTTGTGGATGGGGAGGAGATACTGGAGAAGATGCTGATCTGCTGTTGGTGGGGAGGAGGTGCTGGAGAAGAGAGTGATAATGGCCCTTCACCCAGACATGCTAACCTCTTCCTCGCGTTCCCTCACATGCCTCCATCTTCTCTAAATGCCCTCCTTTTCCTCACATAACCCCTTCTACACACGCTAACTTCATCCCTCTTCTCCCCTATATGCCTAACTCCTCCCTCACACAACCCTGATTCCTCACATATCGTACCTTTCTCTTACTTGCCCCTCATCCCGTACATGCTCCCCCTCCCTCACATCCCCATCTTCTCCCTCATACGCCCCCTTCTGCCTTACAAGTCCTCTCTACCTTCACATGCCTCTTCCTTCGTCATATATATACCTTCCTCCCATGCCCTCTCCTTCCTCACATGCCCCCTCCTTCCTCACACACCCCTTCCTCCCTTCCTCACACACCCCCTCGTTCCTCACATACCCCTTCCTCCCTTCCTCATATGCCCCCTCCTCCCTCACATACCTCCTCCTTCCTAGCAAGTCCCCATCTCCCTCACAAGTTCCTCATATCTACTCCATAATTTTCGTAAGAAGAGTGATCTGAAAATACCGTAAAACTACATAATCGTTATCATGATTACCGATGTGGGAGGATATTTGCGAACCTGACAGCGGCAGTCATGCAAAAAATTGGACGAGAAATTATCTTTGGAAAAGTGGGTTCGGCCGGCCCAGCTCCGCCCTGAGGTCGGGTGGTTGGGTGTGGGGCCGTGGCAGACGGCGGGACAGGACTGGGGAGCAGAGATGCTTGCATTAACTACCAGTCGGGTTAGTTGTCTAGGGAAGCATCCCCTGTGCTGGGGATGTGTTCAGCTTTGGTCTGTGTCAGAAGTGAAGGAGGAGGAGGTAAGACGCGGTGGTCAGCGGGCCGTGCATCCTGAAGCAGAGGGAGGAACAGTCTCTGCCTCTGCTTCCCCCTACCCGACTCGCACCTCAGACATCCAGGCAGTGATCCCTATGTTTCCGTGTACTTCCGTCGCCGGTCTGAGGCCACCGCTCCCTCACTCTCCGGTCGGTCCCTCCCACCTTCCCAACAACAGGAAGTCTCCTTACCTCAGTCTCCTTTGTCCCCTCCACGCGTCTGTCTTCTCCTCCATGCTTTTCCTTGTCTTCATCCTCTTCACACAGGTGATCCTTTACGTATACCTCCTCTTCTTCCCTCATCCTTCCTTCACACGTTTCCCTTTCCCTCTATTTTCACGTTACTCCTTAGCTTCCTTACATATGATTCCCTCCCATCTGCCTATTGTTTCATGCCCTGAGCCTCTTCCCACACGTCTCCTGAGCTGTTACATTACATCGCGTCTGCAATAGCGAGAGTATCAAAGACGAAGTTACGGTCCTGCCTCCGCACAATGGCTTTGTCGGTACCAGCACATTAAGTAGGTTTCCACGGAATGAAACGCTATAAGCTTCTGAACTGCTTGCATACGTTCAGCCTCCCTCTACTGGTCTTACTGTCAGCGCTGCACTCTTCACCCTTGCGTCATCCCCAACATTGTAATTCTCTCCTTCACTTCACCATCCCCATTAGTGTAGAGCTCTCACCACTATCCCTTCACCATCTCCATTAGTGTAGAGCTCTCATCCCCATCCCTTCACCATCTCCATCAGTGTAGAGCTCTCACCCCCATCCCTTCACCATCTCCATCAGTGTAGAGCTCTCACCCCCAACCCTTCACCATCTCCATCAGTGTAGAGCTCTCACCCCCATCCCTTCACCATCTGCATCAGTGTAAAGCCCTCATCCGACCCTTTCACCATCTGCTTCAGTGTAGAGACCTTCACATCTAACACTGTCCTTCACCATCTCACCAAGCCCCCTCACCACCTTGCCTCGGACACCATCCCTTTTACAGTAACATCACCAGTAAATAATCAAATGTTCTGGAGAAACAGAAACAAGAGGTAGTCCCTCACTTTTCTCCCTCGGAGAATCTATCGTTTCCCCGCCTAACCTACGACAAAAAATTCTCTCTCTCTCTCTCTCTCTCTCTCTCTCTCTCTCTCTCTCTCTCTCTCTGCCACTTCCTTGGTTCACCTTCTGCCACACGCAGTAACCACAAACACAACTTCTCTGCCTAAGCTTTCCATCCCTCCTGCACCATCTCCCTTTCCCTTCCCCCTTCCCTACAGCCCCATACGACGTTCCTCGCCTACTCTCGCAAAATACAGCACCCTACACTGTCCTGGACTCCTCCTCTTAGTAAAAGTGTTTCTCCGCAAGATAAACTTTTAGGCCGAGCGTCGGCGGTCCGGCCCCAGATCTATGGCTAACTGAGAGAGAAACTGGACGACTTGCGTTCCTCTATTCTTCGTCTCAGAGGGACGGGCGGCGGGTGCTGTGTTCTGCTTCCCCTCGATACTGGAATCGCCTGGCAAGAATTCACCACGGCATCTTCGATCTTTTCATGAAGGTTAAATACGTTTTCTAAGTACGAGTTGGAAAGTACTAACTCTCCGGGCTCTTTGTTGCTGTGGAAGTCACTGGAGAAGGCTGTCTTGCTACTTCACTGTTCCCTCCGTTTTTTTTCTATTTCCTTCAGGTGTGTTGTCTTGTCTTCTCTCAAGACCAACCTTTCACATTTCTCTTCTCTCCTCATCCTCCATCTTTTCCTTAGCCTCTTCTTCTCGTCACTTGTCCTCACTGATGTAATCCTCGTCTCTCTCTTTTTCTTCTTCCCTTCGACTCCTTCTGTTCTCTCCTGTCTCTGTGTCTCCCTCTTTCTCCCACTATTCTGTCTATCCCGCCAGTCCCTATACCTTTCCGTCCTCCTCCTGTAGTGTTCTGATCATGTCCGAAGCATGCAGAATGTACACGAAATCTTCCAAAATCCCGAGATCTGGGCGATGGCCAAAATAGATAGGAATCAAGGAACTTCTCGGTGATTTTCTTGAGCAAGTCGACCAATAGACTGTGTTTGTTTTGCCAATGAAACGACCCGAGGATGAAACCAGCCCGACCGATTTGTACGAGTCCCTCTGATGGGAAGTGGGAAATACCGTGTTGGGTTATCCATAGTCAGTACGTTTTTCCTGTTTCCAGTCACGGACAAAAGCCCACATCAAGGCTGGGCCATAATTGAAATATAGAGAGAGTTATGGAACGGAAAAAGTAAAGACAAGGGAAAGTATTTACGAATTTCTGAGAAAGTGAAAAACCTGTCTTTGTAAAGTGCTAGGTCATAGTTATTGAGAGAGACCATGAGAAGGTAGGGAGTTCCAAAGATATGACGTGCAAGGAAAGAAGCAGGTATCAAAACGGCCTACCCTAGAGCTGGTGATGGTCACACAATAATCCTGCGACGCAGCAGCTTGCCGAGTGCTGCGTGGTCTAGCTAGTGGTGGGGGCACACAAGCAGCCAGCTCTAGGGAGCAAAAGACCAAAGTAATGCCAACAATAGAGGGAAAGTGAACCCACATTGCGGAGTAGGGCACGGGGGTCAAGTTTGGAAGTTAGCCTGAGACCGCAATCCAATCATTCGAAACTGAAGGATAAAAAATGCAGGTAATTGAGAAAAATGCTGAGTGTTTCGTACGTTTGCACGTAACATATGGAGAATTCTCAATTCACTGTAAGCCTGAAGCAGTTGTAGAATAGAAAGATATCAATGCCTATCTATGAGCATCATCATCTTATACGATACGGCTTCAGTAACCATTAAGCCCAACTATCCTCACCGACCAACCAATCAGCTTCCGTCTAAAAGAGCCCACCACATCACACTTACACAAGGGCTCACTATACCACACATACACAAGAACCCACCTCTACACAGTTACACAAGGGCTCACTATACCACACATACACAAGAACCCACCTCTACACAGTTACACAAGAGCAAACCTGTGCCACGAATGGCACAATCGAGAACACACACACACACACACACACACACACAGACACACACACACAGACACACACACACAGACACACACAGATCCGATCCATTAACAGCGCACCTAAGAAGACATACCCAACCTGTGCCAGCAATGGCACACCCAAAAACATATCCATCTGGTCTGTGCTAGTCATGACACACCCGACCTGTGACAGTATTGCCAACTCGAGAATGGGGTGTCACTGACAAAAGCCTGCGCCAGGCTTAGTCTTGGCGAATTTTTACACCACACAGACGAACTGGCAGCGATGAACGTCTCTCTCAGAAATGAGACGATTCTTCCTTGTCTCACGCCAGTCAACCTTGACTGGAGTAGAAGGGCAGCCTTCCCCGGGGCTGGGGAGGTTATATATGAACAGTGAGGCTGGGGAGGTTATATGTGAACAGTGAGGTTGGGAAGGTTATATGTGAACAATGAGGCTGGGGAGGTTATATGTGAACAATGAGGATGGGGAGGTTATATGTGAACAATGAGGCTGGGGAGGTTATATGTGAACAATGAGGCTGGGGAGGTTATATGTGAACAATGAGGATGGGGAGGTTATATGTGAACAATGAGGCTGGGGAGGTTATATGTGAACAATGAGGCTGGGGAGGTTATATGTGAACAATGAGGCTGGGGAGGTTATATGTGAACAATGAGGCTGGGGAGGTTATATGTGAACAATGAGGATGGGGAGGTTATATGTGAACAATGAGGCTGGGGAGGTTATATGTGAACAGTGAGGCTGGGGAGGTTATATGTGAACAATGAGGATGGGGAGGTTATATGTGAACAATGAGGCTGGGGAGGTTATATGTGAACAATGAGGATGGGGAGGTTATATGTGAACAATGAGGCTGGGGAGGTTATATGTGAACAATGAGGCTGAGGAGGTTATATGAGAACAATGAGGCTGGGGAGGTTATATGTGAACAGTGAGGCTGGGGAGGTTATATGTGAACAATGAGGATGGGGAGGTTATATGTGAACAATGAGGCTGAGGAGGTTATATGAGAACAATGAGGCTGGGGAGGTTATATGTGAACAGTGAGGCTGGGGAGGTTATATGTGAACAATGAGGCTGAGGAGGTTATATGTGAACAGTGAGGCTGGGGAGGTTATATGTGAACAGTGAGGCTGGGGAGGTTACATGTGAACAATGAGGCTGGGGAGGTTATATGTGAACAATGAGGCTGGGGAGGTTATATGTGAACAATGAGGCTGGGGAGGTTATATGTGAACAATGAGGCTGGGGAGGTTATATTTGAACAATGAAGCTGGGGAGGTTATATGTGAACAGTGAGGCTGAGGAGGTTATATGTGAACATTGAGGCTGGGGAGGTTATATGTGAACAATGAGGCTGTTGAGGTTATATGAGAACAATGAGGCTGGGGAGGTTATATGTGAACAATGAGGCTGGGGAGGTTATATGTGAACAATGAGGCTGGGGAGGTTATATTTGAACAATGAAGCTGGGCAGGTTATATGTGAACAATGAGGCTGGGGAGGTTATATGTGAACAGTGAGGCTGGGGAGGTTATATGTGAACAATGAGGCTGGGGAGGTTATATGTGAACAATGAGGCTGTTGAGGTTATATGTGAACAATGAGGCTGGGGAGGTTATATTTGAACAATGAAGCTGGGGAGGTTATATGTGAACAGTGAGGCTGGGGAGGTTATATGTGAACAATGAGGCTGGGGAGGTTATATGTGAACAATGAGGCTGGGGAGGTTATATGTGAACAATGAGGCTGGGGAGGTTATATGTGAACAATGAGGCTGGGGAGGTTACATATGAACAATGAGGCTGGGGAGGTTATATGTGAACAGTGAGGCTGGGGAGGTTATATGTGAACAATGAGGCTGGGAGGTTACATGTGAACAATGAGGCTGGGGAGGTTATATGTGAACAGTGAGGCTGGGGAGGTTATATGTGAACAGTGAGGCTGGGGAGGTTATATGTGAACAGTGAGGCTGGGGATGGTGGAGTACATAGGAAGGACTTTTTGATGGTTATATTTCTTCTTTGCAGAGTCGAACCTGACCCCTCAAGATTATATGGTGGATGAAAGTAGACCAGAATCTGTTTTCCATCCGCACGTTTCTATAATAATTTCATGTCAGTTTATTCTGTATCATATGATGCTCCTTTATATGTACTTTCCCTACGGGGCTGATGTAGCGGAGTGAACCCTGGACATGTACTTTCCCCACCTGCTGACGTAGCGCAGTGAACCCTTGGTGGGGAGAGGAGCCTTTCTGTCGTGTCTTCATCTAACTGGATTAGGAGTGTAAGAGAATCAGAAGTGTAGGAGGATCAGAAGTGTAGGAGGATCAGGAGTGTAGGAGGATCAGGAGTGTAGGAGAATCAGAAGTGTAGGAGGATCAGGAGTGTAGGAGGATCAGAAGTGTAGGAGGATCAGGAGTGTAGGAGGATCAGGAGTGTAGGAGGATCAGAAGTGTAGGAGGATCAGAAGTGTAGGAGGATCAGAAGCGTAGGAGGATCAGGAGTGTAGGAGGATCAGAAGTGTCGGAGGATCAGGAGTGTAGGAGGATCAGGAGTGTAGGAGGATCAGAAGTGTAGGAGGATCAGAGGTGTAGGAGGATCAGGAGTGTAGGAGGATCAGAAGTGTCGGAGGATCAGAAGTGTAGGAGGATCAGGAGTGTAGGAGGATCAGGAGTGTAGGAGGATCAGGAGTGTAGGAGGATCAGAAGTGTCGGAGGATCAGAAGTGTAGGAGGATCAGGAGTGTAGGAGGATCAGGAGTGTAGGAGGATCAGAAGTGTCGGAGGATCAGAAGTGTAGGAGGATCAGGAGCGTAGGAGGATCAGAAGTGTAGGAGGATCAGAAGTGTCGGAGGATCAGGAGTGTAGGAGGATCAGGAGTGTAGGAGGATCAGAAGTGTCGGGGGATCAGAAGTGTAGGAGGATCAGGAGTGTAGGAGGATCAGGAGTGTAGGAGGATCAGGAGTGTAGGAGGATCAGAAGTGTAGGAGGATCAGAAGTGTAGGAGGATCAGAAGTGTAGGAGGATCAGAAGTGTCGGAGGATCAAGAGTGTAGGAGGATCAGGAGTGTAGGAGGATCAGAAGTGTCGGAGGATCAGAAGTGTAGGAGGATCAGGAGTGTAGGAGGATCAGGAGTGTAGGAGGATCAGGAGTGTAGGAGGATCAGGAGTGTAGGAGGATCAGGAGTGTAGGAGGATCAGGAGTGTAGGAGGATCAGGAGTGTAGGTGGATCAGGAGTGTAGGAGGATCAGGAGTGTAGGAGGATCAGGAGTGTAGGAGGATCAGGAGTGTAGGAGGATCAGGAGTGTAGGAGGATCAGGAGTGTAGGAGGATCAGGAGTGTAGGAGGATCAGGAGTGTAGGAGGATCAGGAGTGTAGGAGGATCAGGAGTGTAGGAGGATCAGGAGTGTAGGTGGATCAGGAGTGTAGGAGGATCAGGAGTGTAGGAGGATCAGGAGTGTAGGAGGATCAGGAGTGTAGGAGGATCAGGAGTGTAGGAGGATCAGGAGTGTAGGAGGATCAGGAGTGTAGGAGGATCAGGAGTGTAGGAGGATCAGGAGTGTAGGAGGATCAGGAGTGTAGGTGGATCAGGAGTGTAGGAGGATCAGGAGTGTAGGAGGATCAGGAGTGTAGGAGGATCAGAAGTGTAGGAGGATCAGGAGTGTAGGAGGATCAGGAGTGTAGGTGGATCAGGAGTGTAGGAGGATCAGGAGTGTAGGAGGATCAGGAGTGTAGGAGGATCAGTAGTGTAGGTGGATCAGGAGTGTAGGAGGATCAGTAGTGTAGGTGGATCAGGAGTGTAGGAGGATCAGTAGTGTAGGTGGATCCCATCATGATCCTGCAGCAGGTGACCTTGTCGCACACCATAATGGTTCTCGGTAAAGTGATCTCGTGATTTCTCCTTCATCCATGTTTCTATGAGAATCATAAACTCCACAAATTATCTATACGGCTTAAAGTTAACCATTGTGTTTGTATCACACGGATGAGGTGAGCGAGAAGGACATGTCATGGTTAGAGGTGAACGGTGATGGTGAGGGGTGAACGGGTGATGGTGAGGGGTGAACGGGTGATGGTGAGGGGTGAACGGGTGATGGTGAGGGGTGAACGGGTGATGGTGAGGGGGGGAGGGGGGGGCCTAGAGGGAAATGTGACCGTGATGGATATGGATGACGAAGGTGAGGGTGATAGTGCAGGGAGAGGGAAGTGATGGTGTGAGGAGGGGGGAATGATGAGTGGATGGTGACGAGTCAGTCACGATGGCGCGGTAATGATGACGGAGGTCAAGGGAATGGGTGACCAACACTAACTTTTCGTTGAAGGAAGAATCGTCCAACTACTGCCCAACAATTTTTTCGTAGTATTATGCCAATTAGATTCATTCGTTACACTACCCCTTACCTCTGGGATGAATATCATTCGCCTGTATGAGCACGTCCGAGGTCTTCGCCTACTCCTGTAAGAACTGAGTAGGATGCCGTATACCGCGCGAGAGCCTCTTGAACCCAACCCTTTGTTAAGTCTTATCACTTCCTGGCGATCCGCTGAAGGTGACTCCCACCTCTACCGCAGTAATGGAACATTCGATTCCTCAAACTATGATCTGGAACCTGTTCTTCCAACCGTCATCTCTGTTTATAACTCCCCTTTGTGAGCTTTTTTAATTCAGTATCTAACGTTTTGATGATGACCATGGCGTTTATAGATTTATCGAATCACACTAAAGTGTTTTATGGATTAAACAATATTGCTTTATGTTTGTCTCGCTCCCTCTTCCGTGTCTCGCATCTCTCTCCCACTCTCACTGGCATTCTGTGTCTCGCATCTCTCTCCCTCTCTCACTGGCCTTCTGTGTCTCGCATCTCTCTCCCACTCTCACTGGCATTCTGTGTTTCGCATCTCTCTCCCTCTCTCACTGGCCTTGTGAGTCTTGCATCTCTCTCCCACTCTCATTGGCCTTCTTTGTCTCGTACCTCTCTCCATCTTTCACTGGCCTCCAGTGTCTCGTATCTCCCTTACACTGTGCCTCTGTCCGCCCTCTCCTGTTGATATCAAACAAACCAGTGATTCCCCCCCCCCCCCCTCTCTCTCTCTCTCTCTCCATTACCTTCCGCTGGTGCTATTATCGCTACTCCCTCGGTGTCATGGGGCCTGACAACCGCTGCTCAGTCATTATAGTCTAGAATCCAGTCGTACGTTGTCTCCATAAACAAGGTGTTACGTTCGTCCGAATTTCCTTCCGTGCACTTTCTGCAGCATCTGCTCTCACTCCTCGTTCCGTATTCCGTCTCTGGCACCAAGCGAGCCCCTTCTCTAAGGTGGAATTCCACAGGTTTTGTTTTCGACTTCAGAGATCCAAACCTCAGAGACTGTTTCCATCTTTATAGAGGCATGTCCGTGCCCCTGACGTACATGTCCGTGCCCCTGACCTACATGTCCAAGCCCCTGACGTCCATGTCTGTGCCCCTGACGTACATGTCCGTGCCCCTGACGTACATGTCCGAGCCCCTGACGGACATGTCCGTGCCCCTGACGTACATGTCCCTGCCCCTGACGTACATGTCCGTGCCCCTGACGTACATGTCCGTGCCCCTGACGTACATGTCCGTGCCCCTGACGTACATGTCCGTGCCCCTGACGTACATGTCTGTGCCCCTGACGTACATGTCCGTGCCCCTGACGTACATGTCCGTGCCCCTGACGTACATGTCCGTGCCCCTGACCTACATGTCCGTGCCCCTGACGTACATGTCTGTGCCCCTGACGTACGCATACCTTGCCATATCATTGTCTTGTAAGGCATTACTGCTCGTGTGTGTCACCCACGACGTACTTTCCATTTACGAATACCTCTACAAAGGTCTTCTCTGCCATGAAAGACCATTCGCCGCCACCAACCACTCTCTATACTCACCAACACCAACCTCACTGAACAGTACAAAACTCCTCTGGTTTCCCCTTGTTCAGCTTAATCCGCACTCACTCTGTGTGTGTGTGTGTGTGTGTGTGTGTGTGTGTGTGTGTGTGTGTGTGTGTGTGTGTGTGCTCAACCCAGATAAAGCGTCTCCATAATACTATGAGTATATGCTGTACAGGCTTAAAGGAGAAAGAATTCCAAGTCAAGCTGTTGGTTAGAGAAAAGCTTGCGTCCTGAAACACGAGAGAAAGAGAGAGAGAGAGAGAGAGAGAGAGAGAGAGAGAGAGAGAGAGAGAGAGAGAGAGAGAGAGAGAGAGAGAGAGAGGTGGATGACGACTACCGAGATAAGAACGTGCCAAGCCACGGGCGGCCTATAGTGTTGATGAAGACGAAGTTTCTTCTTGCGGTGCGTGACGAGGCGTAGCCGGCAGGGTCCACCTCTGTCACAGCCTTGCCCTTTCCCAGAAGCCCTCATCCAGGCGACTCAACCAAGTTAATCCCACCAAATGTCAAAAATTGGAACATGGCGCACCTGAGCCTGGGGGATCAGGGGAATAACAGAGATGTATTCTGGCCTGACTGTGTGAGGAGGGGGCGGGCAGGGAGGCAGAAGGTCAGGGAGGAGTGAGGTCGGGGTCAACTACTACTGGATCATGGGTGACAACAGGGAGTGGGGAGAGGGGTCCGAGTGAGGTCGGGCTCAAGAGCAGGGTCATGGGTGACCACAGGGAGTGGGGAGAGGATGAGAGTGGGGTCGCATATCATGGATCATGACCACAGAGGAACGGATGGTCTCTGTGAAGCACAGGATCTCCGCACATTCCGGACGACTGGAGGAGGTCATAGGC
This sequence comes from Panulirus ornatus, assembly GCF_036320965.1. Classification (NCBI taxonomy): domain Eukaryota; kingdom Metazoa; phylum Arthropoda; class Malacostraca; order Decapoda; family Palinuridae; genus Panulirus; species Panulirus ornatus. The sequence continues at coordinate 26,770,941 of NC_092240.1, forward strand.
ATAAAGTCACGCAAATGGTGTGCAAAAGGGGGGAGGAGAGAGAGAGAGAGAGAGAGAGAGAGAGAGAGAGAGAGAGAGAGAGAGAGAGAGAGAGAGAGAGACATAACTATAGTCACTAACCACAAAGACTTTTTGTAGATAAAGATTATGTTGTCACTTCGTGGAAAAGGGAGCCAAGGCAGCAGTGCACCTCGAAGGTGTGGGCTGGGTGTGTGTGTGTGTGTGTGTGTGTATGTGTGTGTGTGTGTGTGTGTATTAGTGTGTGTGTGTATTAGTGTGTGTGTGTGTGTGTGTGTGTGTGTGTGTGTGTGTGTGTGTGTGTGTGTGTGTGTGTGTGTGTAAATAGGGTGATGAGGGAGAGACTGGTGATATGTTTGGGGACAGGAACCTGGTGGCCGGACTCTTGAGTGAAGCAAGTCTCAAGGTGATGTAGGATAAATGGTATGGGAATGCCCGGTGGGTAAAGCCCTGGGGTTAGCGTGAGGGGTGAGAGCAGAGGAGGGAGAGGCACTTCTTGGTGGAGGAGGAGTTATGGGGAGGAAAGGAACACGAGGCTGATGCGGGCGAGAATGAAAGTAGGTTACAAGAGACGGGTGACAGTGCTCACACACCTGGCAGTGAAAAGATTGAGAAAGAATAAACACCTTCTCGATTGTAGGTAGAGCAAGAAGAGATGTAACACGACAGTAAGCAGGAAACTTGTTATTAACTAACAAGTTAAGACTTACTTTAAGAGTACAAGAGTTACAGATGAATGGAATAAGATCATCAAGGAAGTGATTGTTATTGTAAACAACATCGAGCGTAAGCTGGAGAAGCAGTATGACAGCAGACAATGTTCAAGAGACGATGGGTACACGAAAGGTCTTATGATCACATAACAGAAATTTGTGATGAACAAGATTCCATCATAATAGGAGTTTTAACATAACGGCATCTAAAGGGGAGAGAGACATGATTTTCTGTCGCCAAAAGAGGGTCTTGCTGTTAGCTGGAGACGCTAGGCAGGCCACCTGAGGGTCTTGCTGTTAGATGGAGACGCTAGGCAGGCCACCTGAGGGTCTTGCTGTTAGATGGAGACGCTAGGCAGGCCACCTGAGGGTCTTGCTGTTAGCTGGAGACGCTAGGCAGGCCACCTGAGGGTCTTGCTGTTAGATGGAGACGCTAGGCAGGCCACCTGAGGGTCTTGCTGTTAGCTGGAGACGCTAGGCAGGCCACCTGAGGGTCTTGCTGTTAGATGGAGACGCTAGGCAGGCCACCTGAGGGTCTTGCTGTTAGCCGGAGACGCTAGGCAGGCCACCTGAGGGTCTTGCTGTTAGATGGAGACGCTAGGCAGGCCACCTGAGGGTCTTGCTGTTAGATGGAGACGCTAGGCAGGCCACCTGAGGGTCTTGCTGTTAGCTGGAGACGCTAGGCAGGCCACCTGAGGGTCTAGGCTGGCCACCAGAGACGGGCCTAAGTTTGGGGGGGGGCGATCAGGCGCCGACGTACGCTGAGCTGTCCCTTTCTACAGTGATGTCTTTTCTAGATGGGCGGCGTTGCCTTCAATAAAACTCGTTCTTCAGTAAAACAGTCTTTCCCATCTTCGTCAGAACCGAGTTAAAGACGCGTCAGGTAAACCTACTGATAACCATCGGCATTAACACTGATAACACACACACACTGGCACCTTTGCTACTGGTTATCACACTAGCATTGGGGCCTTGGGCACCAATACCCCTGGCACTTTTTTAATGTTAGCTGAGAGGCACGGGCAGCTGAGGCCCTAATAAAGTCCATCCCATTAACCATATATATATATATATATATATATATATATATATATATATATATATATATATATATATATATATATATATACCCTAGCCTGAGCCAGGCACCCATTCTATCGACCAACCCCCTAAGGATGGATGAAAAATTGGGATGACTGTGGACCGACTGCCGAAACCAGGATTCGAACCCATGCGCTCGACCCTGAGCGGCCCGTGAATGCGTCATGGTCAGGAACTTGTCGCACCGATACAAATCGCCCCCAAATGCCTGCGTCCATGTTGTTATCCAGGGAGGAGGAGAAATAATAGTCACACAGCAGCGTCCATGTTGCTATCCAGGAAGGAAGAGAAATAATAGTCATTCAGCAACAGCAGCTGCTGCAGCAGGCCCACCAGAGATGTCAAAATGACGTCAGCTAACTTGGGAATCCTATAGCTGGCCTGAAGGTCTGAGGACGTGACCACTTTTAAGCCAAGAATGACGGACTCGTGAACCTTGATTTCCTATTGGGTAATGTGCCTGTCCAAACGTGCCACAGAGTCCTTCACAGCACCATTCTCCTCCTGGGGACTTTATACCTCCTTAATGTCCTCCCCACACTCCTCCTGGGGACCTTACACCTCCTGTGATGTCCTCCCCACACTCCTCCTGGGGTACCTCATACCTCCTGTGATGTCCTCCCCACACTCATCCTCGGGACCTTACACCTCCTGTGATGTCCCCCCCACACTCCTCCTGGGGACCTTACACCTCCTGTGATGTCCTCCCCACACTCCTCCTGGGGTACCTCATACCTCCTGTGATGTCCTCCCCACACTCCTGCTGGGGTACCTCATACCTCCTGTGATGTCCTCCTTAGGGAGATAAAAATTCTCATAAACACCTGGTTAACAGAGAGCTCACAGTGCCGTGTTGTTGCTGGGGTTCCCGTATTATGTCCGCTTTTAATAATAATGTAATGATTATCATAGTCATAATAATAATAATATGATAATTATTCATTATATATTTATTTTGCTTTGTCGCTGTCTTCCGCGTTAGCGAGGTAGCGCAAGGAAACAGAAGAAAGAATGGCCCAACCCCCCCACATACACATGTATATACATACACGTCCACACACGCAAATATACATACCTATACATCTCAATGTACACATATATATACACACACAGACATATACATATATACACATGTACATAATTCATACTGTCTGCCTTTATTTATTCCCATCGCCACCCCGCCACACATGGAATAACATCCCCCTCCCCCCTCATGTGCGCGAGGTAGCGCTAGGAAAAGACAACAAAGGCCCTATTCGTTCACACTCAGTCTCTAGCTGTCATGTAATAATGCACCGAAACCACAGTTCCCTTTCCACATCCAGGCCCCACACAACATTCCATGGTTTACCCCAGACGCTTCACATGCCCTGGTTCAATCCATTGACAGCACGTCGACCCCGGTATACCACATCGTTCCAATTCACTCTATTCCTTGCATGCCTTTCATCCTCCTGCATGTTCAGGCCCCGATTACGTAAAATCTTTTTCACTCCATCTTTCCACCTCCAATTTGGTCTCACACTTCTCCTCATTCCCTCCACCTCTGACACATATATCCTCTTGGTCAATCTTTCCTCACTCATTCTCTCCATGTGACCAAACCATTTCAAAACACCCTCTTCTGCTCTCTCAAGCACACTCTTTTTATTTCCACACATCTCTCTTACCCTTACATTACTTACTCGATCAAACCACCTCACACCAGATATTGTCCTCAAACATCTCATTTCCAGCACATCCATCCTCCTGCGCACAATTCTATCCACAGCCCACGCCTCGCAACCATACAACATTGTTGGAACCACTATTCCTTCAAACACAGCCATTTTTGCTTTCCGAGATACTGTTCTCGACTGCAAACATTCTTCAAGGCTCCCAGAATTTTCGCCCCCTCCCCCACCCTATGATTCACTTTCGCTTCCATGGTTCCATCCGCTGCCAGATCCACTCCCAGATATCTAAAACACTTTACTTCCTCCAGTTTTTCTCCATTCAAACTTACCTCCCAGTTGACTTGACCCTCAACCCTACTGTACCTAATAACCTTGCTCTTATTCACATTTACTCTAAACTTTCTTCTTTCACACACTTTACCAAACTCAGTCACCAGCTTCTGCAGTTTCTCACATGAATCAGCCACCAGCGCTGTATCATCAGCGAACAACAACTGACTCACTTCCCAAGCTCTCTCATCCACAACAGACTGCATACTTGCTCCTCTTTCCAAAACTCTTGCATTCACCTCCCTAACAACCCCGTCCATAAACAAATTAAACAACCATGGAGACATCACACACCCCTGCCGCAAACCTACATTCACTGAGAACCAATCACTTTCCTCTCTTCCTACACGTACACATGCCTTACATCCTCGATAAAAACTTTTCACTGCTTCTAACAACTTGCCTCCCACACCATATATTCTTAATACCTTCCACACAGCATCTCTATCAACTCTATCATATACCTTCTCCAGATCCATAAATGCTACATACAAATCCATTTGCTTTTCTAAGTATTTCTCACATACATTCTTCAAAGCAAACACCTGATCCACACATCCTCTACCACTTCTGAAACCACACTGCTCTTCCCCAATCTGATGCTCGGTACATGCCTTCACCCTCTCAATCAATACTCTCCCATATAATTTCCACGAATACTCAACAAACTTATACCTCTGTAATTTGAGCACTCACTCTTATCCCCTTTGCCTTTGTACAATGGCATTATGCAAGCATTCCGCCAATCCTCAGGCACCTCACCATGAATCATACATACATTAAATAACCTTACCAACCAGTCAACAATACAGTCACCCCCTTTTTTAATAAATTCCACTGCAATACCATCCAAACCTGCTGCCTTGCCGGCTTTCATCTTCCGCAAAGCTTTTACAACCTGTTTTCTGTTTACCAGATCATTTTCCCTAACCCTCTCACTTTGCACACCACCTCGACCAAAACACCCTATATCTGCCACTCTATCATCAAACACATTCAACAAACCTTCAAAATACTCACTCCATCTCCTTCTCACATCACCACTACTTGTTATCACCTCCCCATTAGCCCCCTTCACTGAAGTTCCCATTTGCTCCCTTGTCTTACGCACTTTATTTACCTCCTTCCAAAACATCTTTTTATTATCCCTAAAATTTAATGATACTCTCTCACCCCAACTCTCAATTGCCCTCTTTTTCACCTCTTGCACCTTTCTCTTGACCTCATGCCTCTTTCTTTTATACATCTCCCACTCATTTGCATTTTTTTCCCTGCAAAAATCGTCCAAATGCCTCTCTCTTCTCTTTCACTAATAATCTTACCTCTTCATCCCACCACTCACTACCCTTTCTAATCAACCCACCTCCTACGCTTCTCATGCCACAAGCACCTTTTGCGCAAGCCATCACTGCTTCCCTAAATACATCCCATTCCTCCCCCACTCCCCTTACCTCCTTTGTTCTCACCTTTTTCCATTCTGTACTCAGTCTCTCCTGGCACCTCCTCACACAAGTCTCCTTCCCAAGTTCGCTAACTCTCACCACTCTCTTCACCCCAACATTCTCTCTTCTTTTCTGAAAACCCCTACAGATCTTCACCTTCGCCTCCACAAGATAATGATCAGATATCCCTCCAGTTGCACCTCTCAGCATATTAACATCCAAAAGTCTCTCTTTCGCGCGCCTATCAATTAACACGTAATCCAATAACGCTCTCTGGCCATCTCTCCTACTTACATACGTATACTTATGTATATCTCGCTTTTTAAACCAAGTATTCCCAATCACCAGTCCTTTTTCAGCACATAAATCTACAAGCTCTTCACCATTTCCATTTACAACACTGAACACCCCATGTATACCAATTATTCCCTCAACTGCCACATTACTCACCTTTGCATTCAAATCATCCATCACTATAACCCGGTCTTGTGCATCAAAACCACTAACACACTCATTCAGCTGCTCCCAAAACACTTGCCTCCCATGATCTTTTTTCTCATGCCCAGGTGCATACGGACCAATAATCACCCTTCTCTCTCCATTAACTTTCAGTTTTATCCATATCAATCTAGAATTTACTTTCTTACACTGTATCACATACTCCCACAACTCCTGTTTCAGGAGTAGTGCTACTCCTTCTCTTGCTCTTGTCCTCTCACTAACCCCTGACTTTACTCCCAAGACATTCCCAAACCACTCTTCCCCTTTACTCTTGAGCCTCGTATCACTCAGAGCCAAAACATCCAGGTTCCTTTCCTCAAATATACTACCTATCTCTCCTTTTTTCTCATCTTGGTTACATCCACACACATTTAAGACACCCGAATCTGAGCCTTCGAGGAGGATGAGCACTCCCCGCGTGACTCCTTCTTCTGTTTCCCCTTTTAGAAAGTCAAAATACAAGGAGGGGAGGGTTTCTGGCCCCCCGCTCCCGTCCCCTTTAGTCGCCTTTTACGACACGTGAGGAATGCGTGGGAAGTATTCTTTCTCCCCTATCCCCAGGGATAAATAATAATAATAACAATAATAATAATATTGATAATAATAATAATAATAATAATAATAATAATAACAACAACAACAACAACAACAACAACAACAACAACAACAACAACAATAATAATAATAATAATAATAATAATAATAATAATAATAATAATAATAATAAAGTGATCTATATGTTGACAATGGTGTGGTGTGTGGGAAAACCTTTCACCTCATTTGTGACGGTCAGGTCAAAGGTGAGTGGCATAGGTGTAGTGATGGAGGTATGTTCGCAATGATGGCCATCGACGTGAAGATGAGGGTGTAGTGAAGGGGAGTCCAGGGATGACTCAAGTATCCGATCTAGGGTGAAGGTACCGTGAAGATGAAGGGGGAGGGCGGTGGTGTGAAGATGAGGGAGGGAAGGCGGTGGTGTGAAGATGAAGGGGGAGGGCGGTGGTGTGAAGATGAGGGAGGGAGGGCGGTGGTGTGAAGATGAAGGGGGAGGGCGGTGGTGTGAAGATGAGGGAGGGAAGGCGGTGGTGTGAAGATGAAGGGGGAGGGCGGTGGTGTGAAGATGAGGGAGGGAGGGCGGTGGTGTGAAGATGAGGGAGGGAGGGCGGTGGTGTGAAGATGAGGGAGGGAGGGCGGTGGTGTGAAGATGAGGGAGGGAGGGCGGTGGTGTGAAGATGAGGGAGGGAGGGCGGTGGTGTGAAGATGAGGGAGGGAGGGCGGTGGTGTGAAGATGAGGGAGGGAGGGCGGTGGTGTGAAGATGAGGGAGGGTAGGCGGTGGTGTGAAGATGAGGGAGGGAGGGCGGTGGTGTGAAAATGAGGGAGGGAGGGCGGTGGTGTGAAAATGAGGGGTGAGGGCGGTGGTGTGAAGATGAGGGAGGAAGGGCGGTGGTGTGAAGATGAGGGAGGGAGGGCGGTGGTGTGAAGATGAGGGAGGGAGGGAGGGCGGTGGTGTGAAGATGAAGGAAGGAGGGCGGTGGTGTGAAGATGAGGGAGGGAGGGAGGGCGGTGGTGTGAAGATGAGGGAGGGAGGGAGGGCGGTGGTGTGAAGATGAAGGAAGGAGGGCGGTGGTGTGAAAATGCGAACAGTGAAAACACCATTGTGCGTCTCTATGTGGTACGAGAAGGTCGGTCTTAAACACAGCTCATTGAAAGTATGGACATATGAAGCAGAGGTGTGTAGCGATGGAAAGTACAGTAGACCTTGAATTTAGCTTATATTACAGAGGTATTAATTATTTTCCCTAGCGTACCCAGTAAGTTGTATGGTCGAGTGGTAATTGACAGGGCGATGTCATGTACAGAGTTAACATTGGGAACGAACAACGGGGCTTCATAAGTGGTAAAGGATTAGGTATTTGTTTTGGAGAATGGGTGCGAAAAGAGAGAGAGAGAGAGAGAGAGAGAGAGAGAGAGAGAGAGAGAGAGAGAGAGAGAGAGAGAGAGAGAGAGAGAGAATGTTTCTTAGAGAAGCGTAAGACTGGATTATCTGTAAAGGATTATACAAGTCTATGGCGTGGGAGGAAAGCTGCTCGAAGCGGTGAGGTGTTTTATGAAGGGAGTAAAGCGGGTGTGCTAGTTGGAAGAAAGGAAGGTGCGATCGCCTGGTGGAGACAGGTATGCGGCAGGGGTGTGTGATGTCATCATCACGGATGTATAATATGTTTATGGCTGAGGTGGCGAGGGAGGTAGATGGTAGGGTCTGGAGAGAGGAGCAGGTATGCATTTCGTTGAGGGTCGGAAGCCTACAAGGTAAGTTGCTGTTTGTTGATGACACGGTGCTGTGGGGTAGATTTGAGTTTGAAACTGCAGAAGCTCGTATCTTAGTCTGGGAGAGTGTGAAAGGAGACAGCTGACAGTAAATGAGACCAAAAAGAAGATTATTAGGTTTAGAAGCGCAAGGAGACAGGTTAGTTGTAAACTGAGTCTGAACGGAGAGAGACTGTAGGGAATGGAGTGTTTCAGATACCTCACTAGGAATGGAATCAAAGAAGGTAAAGGGAGCCACAGGATGGGTGAGGGGTTTAAGGGCCTGGGGACGTCGATACTGGCAAAGATGGGGGTATGTATGACGGTGGAGTAGTCCCGGCGGTGTTGTATGGATGCGAGGCGTAGGCTCTGGAGGAGAAAGTACGGAAGACAATGAATGTGTTGGAAACGAAATGCGTGAGGAGAGTGTGTGGTGTCAGTAGGGTTGACAGATAAAGCAATGATAGGTTGAGAGAGAGAGAGAGAGAGAGAGAGAGAGAGAGAGAGAGAGAGAGAGAGAGAGAGAGAGAGAGAGAGAGCTGATTATAAAGAAATATATTTATAACAATCTGTTAATGATTTATAACATTGTAAAAGAGTAAAGTCTGTGGAAAAGGAAAACGGGAATACTAGCGCGTTTTTTAAAACTGATTTCAAGATGTGCTCTAGTCTGGAATTCGTAGAGGATATAAAGAAAAACCTTTAAAAGTATCTGATTTACTGGGATGGGTTGGACATATGGAGAGGATGAGTAAGGAGAGACTGACAAAGAGGTTATATGTGTCAGAAGTGGAGGGAACATGGAGAAGGGGAAACCGAACTGGAGATGGATGGAGTGAGGGTGTAAGGTGTTCACGGGACAGAGTGAACTGGATTGGCATGGTATACAAGGGGCGACGTGCTGTCTATGGACTGCACTATGGTATGAGAAGCGGTCAGGGAAAACCATGGGAAGGTGTGAGAGGCCTGGTTATGGATAGGGTACCGTGGTTTCCGTGCATAACACATGACAGCATGAGACTGGATGTTTGCGAGTGAGGTCATTTCTTCGTCTGTTCCTTGGGCCACCTCGCTGACGAGAAAAGCGACGAACATATATGGAAAAATAATAAACCTTACAAAAACCTCTGAGATATGTAGAATAACCCATCATTCTTTTCCCACAGTTGAAGTTCGGGGCAATTCTGAATCAAAACTCAGAAGCTTCGGATATTTGAAGATGTTTCTACCTTTAGAATCAGCGGCCATACTAGATAGTGGCTGAGGTCATCGGACATCATTCAAATAGAGGCTACCTATGGACCATACCTGCCCAGTTTGGTTCAAACCGGCCCATTAGTTATAGAGAAAAAGACTGAAACTTGGGAAGCTAACCGACGGATTTCTAGTAACAGCAGCCGTATTGTATGAAGATTTGGGGGTCAATGGACACACCACTGAAAAGCTACTACCCAGGGACCATCCCTGCCAAGTTTGGTGAAGACAAGTCCAGGAGTTTCAGAGAAGACTGAGATGCGAAAAGTAAACAAATGGACGACGGACGCCTAGTATGAGCTCACGTGACAAAGAGAAAACAGTAAGACAAACACTGGTCAACTTACCGTGACTTCAGATGGTGTTTGGAGGCACGAATCACATACACAGAAATGATAAAGAGATCGTCACCATTACCCATGCAAACATCATGCGATATTCAAGAGTTAGAACTTACCAAAGGGAAGGGTGAGGAAGCCGGGCTTGGCGCGTCTGTGGATAGTGCAATAACAGATGACCATAAGTAAGGCAACACTGGCCACGGACACGGCGACGGTCACTGGTCTCCAGTGACAGCCGCAGTCAGGAACACGTGGAGCAGTGAGAGCCGCAGCCACACCTGTGGTGAAGAGAAGCCATGGCATTACCATCACACCTTGGTATGTGTTGACTGAGCGTCAGACGCGTGGAAAGTACGGTGTGTGTGTGTGTGTGTGTATGTGTGTGTGTGTGTGTGTGTGTGTGTGTGTGTGTGTGTGTGTGTTATGTGTATGTGTGTTATGTGTGTGTGTGTGTGTGTGTGTGTGTGTGTGTGTGTGTGTGTGTGTGTGTGTGTGTGTGTGTGGAATTACCAATGTCAACACCCTAGGAAGCTCTTGGGACAAAATGAAATACCTTGTCAAAAAAACATTTGTATACACAAATATATGAAGTAACACTTTCTTTTTTTTTTTTAATCACATGAAAATCAAGTCTTATCATCAATAACACATGACCTTTGGTAAGCACTGAAACCTTAAGCCTCGGGTACTCGTCACTGCACACACAATGTCTCGATCTGGGAAGGAACTGGGGTGGCAGACAAAGCATGAAGTTCCCCCCCCCCCGGTTAGAATACCTGGATCTAAGTGGGAAATACAGTGAGTTTCCTGGTCTGGGTCTGTTTGGTTCCTCCTACCGGAGCCACAGGAGACCTAGGACAGTGGCGACGTTTGATGAGGATGTGAGTAGAGGAAGTGCACGCGATGAGTCTTCCAACGTACCCCCCCCCCCCCCCCCCGCGACAGATGGTCTGCATAATCAACGACAGGTCTGCCTGTAAACATTAAACGTTTGCACTAGTTTTCATCCTCGTTCACTGATGTATCGTACACTTCTAGATACTGTTGAACGTCCTGTGTTACCGTACTCTTCCGTGATTGATGACTTCATACGGCCACTTAGTTTGGTGGGTTGAGTCATGGAAGATTTCCTGGAACGTTTTTTTTTCTTCTTTTTTATGTTGAAGGCTCCAGTCACGGAGGAAACAAAGTCCTCATCAAGACCGGTCCTTAATTGAAATACAGATCTTAGCCAAGCGCTACGTGCTCTGCCGTACACTACTAAGACAGGAAATCTGCACAGAGCAAGAGAGTCATTATTTCCCAACCATGTAACGCACACTAACAATGCGTTCAAGGCAGTTAAACAAAGAGCCAGAGATAAATGGTAAGCTATAAAAGACTAGTTTTTACTTGACCTCTCATACGAAGGTCAATGACCCAGCCTCTGAAACAAGGTGAACAATGGACCATCAATTATAATAATCCAAGTACCTACCAAAAACTACTTTTATCTCATGTCATAACCATATCTTCACAGAATATCAAACGCAGACTGGGTTGCCTTACTTGATCGCAATCTAAATGGGTACCTACATACTTCAAAAGAAAATCAAGAATATTATATATATATATATATATATATATATATATATATATATATATATATATTATATCTGGGGATAGGGGGGGAAAGAATACTTCCCACGTATTCCCTGCGTGTCGTAGAAGGCGACTAAAAGGGGAGGGAGCGGGGGGCTGGAAATCCTCCTCTATTTTTTTTTCTTTTTTTTTCCAAAAGAAGGAACAGAGAAGGGGGCAGGGTGAGGATATTCCCCCAAAGGCCCAGGTTATTAGGTACAGTAGGGTTAAGGGTCAAGTCAATTGGGAGGTGAGTTTGAATGGAGAAAAACTGGAGGAAGTGAAGTGTTTTAGATATCTGGGAGTGGATCTGGCAGCGGATGGAACCATGGAAGCGGAAGTGGATCATAGGGTGGGGGAGGGGGCGAAAATCCTGGGGGCCTTGAAGAATGTGTGGAAGTCGAGAACATTATCTCGGAAAGCAAAAATGGGTATGTTTGAAGGAATAGTGGTCCCAACAATGTTGTATGGTTGTGAGGCGTGGGCTATGGATAGAGTTGTGCGCAGGAGGATGGATGTGCTGGAAATGAGATGTTTGAGGACAATGTGTGGTGTGAGGTGGTTTGATCGAGTGAGTAACGTGAGGGTAAGAGAGATGTGTGGAAATAAAAAGAGCGTGGTTGAGAGAGCAGAAGAGGGTGTTTTGAAGTGGTTTGGGCACATGGAGAGGATGAGTGAGGAAAGATTGACCAAGAGGATATATGTGTCGGAGGTGGAGGGAACAAGGAGAAGAGGGAGACCAAATTGGAGGTGGAAAGATGGAGTGAAAAAGATTTTGTGTAATCGGGGCCTGAACATGCAGGAGGGTGAAAGGAGGGCAAGGAATAGAGTGAATTGGAGCGATGTGGTATACCGGGGTTGACGTGCTGTCAGTGGATTGAAGCAGGGCATGTGAAGCGTCTGGGGTAAACCATGGAAAGCTGTGTAGGTATGTATATTTGCGTGTGTGGACGTATGTATATACATGTGTATGGGGGGGGGGGTTGGGCCATTTCTTTCGTCTGTTTCCTTGCGCTACCTCGCAAACGCGGGAGACAGCGACAAAGTATAATAATAAAAAATAATATATATATATATATATATATATATATATATATATATATATATATATATATATATATATATATATTGAAGGTTTGTTGAATGTGTTTGATGATAGAGTGGCAGATATAGGGTGTTTTGGTAGAAGTGGTGTGCAAAGTGAGAGGGTTAGGGAAAATGATTTGGTAAACAGAGAAGAGGTAGTAAAAGCTTTGCGGAAGATGAAAGCCGGCAAGGCAGCAGGTTTGGATGGTAGTGCAGTGGAATTTATTAAAAAAGGGGGTGACTGTATTGTTGACTGGTTGGTAAGGTTATTTAATGTATGTATGACTCATGGTGAGGTGCCTGAGGATTGGCGGAATGCGTGCATAGTGCCATTGTACAAAGGCAAAGGGGATAAGAGTGAGTGCTCAAATTACAGAGGTATAAGTTTGTTGAGTATTCCTGGTAAATTATATGGGAGGGTATTGATTGAGAGGGTGAAGGCATGTACAGAGCATCAGATTGGGGAAGAGCAGTGTGGTTTCAGAAGTGGTAAAGGATGTGTGGATCAGGTGTTTGCTTTGAAGAATGTATGTGAGAAATACTTAGAAAAGCAAATGGATTTGTATGTAGCATTTATGGATCTGGAGAAGGCATATGATAGAGTTGATAGAGATGCTCTGTGGAAGGTATTAAGAATATATGGTATGGGAGGCAAGTTGTTAGAAGCAGTGAAAAGTCTTTATCGAGGATGTAAGGCATGTGTACGTGTAGGAAGAGAGGAAAGTGATTGGTTCTCAGTGAATGTAGGTTTGCGGCAGGGGTGTGTGATGTCTCCATGGTTGTTTAATTTGTTTATGGATGGGGTTGTTAGGGATTTGAATGCAAGAGTTTTGGAAAGAGGGGCAAGTATGAAGTCTGTTGGGGATGAGAGAGCTTGGGAAGTGAGTCAGTTGTTGTTCGCTGATGATACAGCGCTGGTGGCTGATACATGTGAGAAACTGCAGAAGCTAGTGACTGAGTTTGGTAAAATGTGTGAAAGAAGAAAGTTAAGAGTAAATGTGAATAAGAGCAAGGTTATTAGGTACAGTAGGGTTGAGGGTCAAGTCAGTTGGGAGGTGAGTTTGAATGGAGAAAAACTGGAGGAAGTGAAGTGTTTTAGATATCTGGGAGTGGATCTGGCAGCGGATGGAACCATGGAAGCGAAAGTGGATCATAGAGTGGGGGAGGGGGCGGAAATTCTGGGAGCCTTGAAGAATGTGTGGAAGTCGAGAACATTATCTCGGAAAGCAAAAATGGGTATGTTTGAAGGAATAGTGGTTCCAACAATGTTGTATGGTTGCGAGGCGTGGGCTATGGATAGAGTGGTGCGCAGGAGGATGGATGTGCTGGAAATGAGATGTTTGAGGGCAATGTGTGGTGTGAGGTGGTAAGGGTAAGAGAGATGTGTGGAAATAAAAAGAGCGTGGTTGAGAGAGCAGAAGAGGGTGTTTTGAAATGGTTTGGGCACATGGAGAGAATGAGTGAGGAAAGATTGACCAAGAGGATATATGTGTCGGAGGTGGAGGGAACAAGGAGAAGAGGGAGACCAAATTGGAGGTGGAAAGATGGAGTGAAAAAGATTTTGTGTGATCGGGGCCTGAACATGCAGGAGGGTGAAAGGAGGGCAAGGAATAGAGTGAATTTGAGCGATGTGGTATACCGGGGTTGACGTGCTGTCAGTGGATTGAAGCAGGGCATGTGAAGCGTCTGGGGTAAACCATGGAAAGCTGTGTAGGTATGTATATTTGCGTGTGTGGACGTATGTATATACATGTGTATGGGGGTGGGGTTGGGCCATTTCTTTCGTCTGTTTCCTTGCGCTACCTCGCAAACGCGGGAGACAGCGACAAAGGAAAAAAAAAAAAATATATATATATATATATATATATATATATATATATATATATATATATATATATATATATATATATATATATTCTTTTTATACTATTCGCCATTTCCCGCGTTAGCGAGGTAGCGTTAAGAACAGAGGACTGAGCCTTTGGGGAATATCCTCACCTGACTCCCTTCTCTGTTCCCTCTTTTGGAAAAAAAAAAAAAAACGAATGGTAGAGGATGTGTGGATCAGGTGTTTGCTTTGAAAAATGTATGTGAGAAATACATAGAAAAGCAAATGGATTTATATGTCGCATTTATGCATCTGGAGAAGGCATATGAAAGAGTTGATAGTGATGCTCTGTGGAAAGTTTTAAGAGTATATGGTGTGGAAGGTAAGTTGCTGGAAGCAGTGAAAAGCTGTAAAGGATGTAAGGCATGTGTACGAGTAGGAAGGGAGGAAAGTGAATGGTTCCCAGTGAATGTTTGTTTGCGGCAGGGCTGTGTAATGTCTCCATGGCTGATTAATTTGTTTATGGATGAGGTTGTTAGGGAGGTGAATGCAAGAGTTTTGGAGAGAGGAGCAAGTATGCAGTCTGTTGTGGATGAATGGGCTTGAAAAGTGAGTCAGTTCTTGTTCGCTGATCATACAGCTCTGGTGGCTGATTCGGGTTAAAAATTGGAGAAGTTGGTGACTGAGTTTGGTGAAGTGTGAAAGAAGAAAGCTGAGAGTGAATGTGAATAAAAGTAAGGTTATTAGGTTCAGTAGGGTTCAGGGACAAGCAAATTCGGAGGTAAGTTTGAATGGAGAAAAACTGGAGGAGGTTAAGTGTTTTAGATATCTGGGAGTGGATTTAGTAGCGGATGGAACCATGGAAGCGGAAGCTGTCATGCACAATGCACTGAAACCAAAGCTCCCTTTCCACACCCAGGCCCCACAAAACTTTCCATGGTTTACCCCAGACGCTCACATGCCCTGGTTCAATCCACTGACAGCACGTCGACACCGGTATACCACATCGTTCCAATTCACTCTATTCCTTGCAAGCCTTTCACCCTTCTGCATGTTCAGGCCCCGATCGCTCAAAATGTTTTTCACTCCATCCTTCCACCTCCAATTTGGTCTCCCATTTCTCCTCGTTCCCTCCACCTTTGACACATATATCCTCTCTGTTAATCTTTCCTCACTCATTCTCTCCACGTGACCAAACCATTTCAATACATCCTCCGCTGCTCTCTCAACCACACTTTCTATTACCACACATCTCTCTTACCCTTTCATTACTTACTCGATCAAACCACCTCACACCACATATTATCCTCAAACATTTCATTTCCAACACATCCACCCTCCTCCGCACAACCCTATCTATAGCCCACGCCTCACATCCATATAACATTGTTGGAACCACTATTCCTTCAAGCATTCCCATTTTTGCTTTCCGAGATAATGTTCTCGCCTTCCACACAGTTTTCAACGCTCCCAGAACTTTCGCCCCCTACCCCACCCTGTGACTCACTTCCGCTTCCATGGTTCCATCCGCTGCCAAATCCACTCCCAGATATCTAAAACACTTCACTTCCTCCAATTTTTCTCCATTCAAACTTACCTCACAATTGACTTGTCCCTCAACCCTACTGTACCTAATAACCTTGCTCTTATTCACATTTACTCTTAACTTTCTTCTTTCACACACTTTACCAAACTCATTCACCAGCTTTTGCAGTTTCACACCCGAATCAGCCACCAGCGATGTATCATCAGCGAACAAAAACTGACTCACTTCCCAAGCCCTCTCATCCACAACAGACTACATACTTGCCCCTCTCTCCAAAACTCTTGCATTCACCTCTCTAACAACCCCATCCATAAACATATATATATATATATATATATATATATATATATATATATATATTTTTTTTTTTTTTTTTTCAAACTATTCGCCATTTCCCGCATTAGCGAGGTAGCGTTAAGAACAGAGGACTGGGCCTTTTTCGGAATATCCTCACCTGGCCCCCTCTGTTCCTTCTTTTGGAAAATTAAAAAAAAAAACGAGAGGGGAGGATTTCCAGCCCCCCGCTCCCTCCCCTTTTAGTCGCCTTCTACGACACGCAGGGAATACGTGGGAAGTATTCTTAATCCCCTATCCCCAGGGATAATATATATATATATATATATATATATATATATATATATATATATATATATATATATATATATATATATATATATATATATATATTTTCCGATGAGTCCACGGGGAAAATGAAACACGAAAAGTTCCCAAGTGCACTTTCGTGTAATAATCACGTCATCAGGGGAGACACAAGAGAGAAATATAACAGTCAGTTGATATACATCGAAGAGACGAATCTAGGACGTCTCTTCGATGTATATCAACTGACTGTTATATTTCTCTCTTGTGTGTCCCCTGATGATGTGATTATTACACGAAAGTGCACTTGGGAACTTTTCGTGTTTCATTTTCCCCGTGGACTCATAGGTAAATCTTGATCACGCGCAAAATTGTGATCCTTTCAAATATATATATATATATATATATATATATATATCTTCTTTCATACTATTCGCCATTTCCCGCATTAGCGAGGTAGTATATATTTATATATATATATATATATATATATATATATATATATATATATATATATATATATATATTTTAATTTTCCAAAAGAAGGAACAGAGGGGGCCAGGTGAGGATATTCCAAAAAAGGCCCAGTCCTCTGTTCTTAACGCTACCTCGCTAACGCGGGAAATGGTGAATAGTTTAAAAGAAAAGAAAGATATATATTTATATTATTTATTTTGCTTTGTCGCTGTCTCCCGCGTTTGCGAGGGAGCGCAAGGAAACAGACGAAAGGAAATGGCCCAACCCACCCCCATACACATGTATATACATACACGTCCACACACGCAAATATACATACCTATACATCTCAATGTAAACATATATATACACACACACAGACACATACATATATACCCATGCACACAATTCACACTGTCTGCCTTTATTCATTCCCATCGCCACCTCGCCACACATGGAATACCATCCCCCTCCCCCCTCATGTGTGCGAAGGTAGCGCTAGGAAAAGACAACAAAGGCCCCATTCGTTCACACTCAGTCTCTTGCTGTCATGCAATAATGCCCGAAACAACAGCTCCCTTTCCACATCCAGGCCCCACAGAACTTTTCATGGTTTACCCCAGACGCTTCACATGCCCTGGTTCAATCCACTGACAGCACGTCAACCCCGGTATACCACATCGATCCAATTTACTCTATTCCTTGCCCGCCTTTCACCCTCCTGCATGTTCAGGCCCCGATCACACAAAATCTTTTTCACTCCATCTTTCCACCTCCAATTTGGTCTCCCACTTCTCCTCGTTCCCTCCACCTCCGGCACATATATCCTCTTGGTCAATCTTTCCTCACTCATTCTCTCCATGTGCTCAAACCATTTCAAAACACCCTCTTCTGCTCTCTCAATCACGCTCTTTTTATTTCCACACATCTCTCTTACCCTTACATTACTTACTCGATCAAACCACCTCACACCACACATTGTCCTCAAACATCTCATTTCCAGCACATCCATCCTCCTGCGCACAACTCTATCCATAGCCCACGCCTCGCAACCATACACCATTGTTGGAACCACTATTCCTTCAAACATACCCATTTTTGCTTTCCGAGATAATGTTCTCGACTTCCACACATTCTTTAAGGCTCCCAGGATTTTCGCCCCCCTCCCCCACCCTATGATTCACTTCCGCTTCCATGGTTCCATCCGCTGCCAGATCCACTCCCAGATATCTAAAACACTTTACTTCCTCCAGTTTTTCTCCATTCAAACTTACCTCCCAATTGACTTGACCCTCAACCCTACTGTACCTAATAACCTTGCTCTTATTCACATTTACTCTTAACTTTCTTCTTTCACACACTTTACCAAACTCAGTCACCAGCTTCTGCAGTTTCTCACATGAATCAGCCACCAGCGCTGTATCATCAGCGAACAACAACTGACTCACTTCCCAAGCTCTCTCATCCACAACAGACTTCATACTTGCCCCTTTCCAAAACTCTTGCATTCACCTCTCTAACAACCCCATCCATAAACAAATGAAACAACCATGCAGACATCACACACCCCTGCCGCAAACCTGCATTCACTGGGAACCAATCACTTTCCTCTCTTCCTACACGTACACATGTCTTACATCCTCGATAAAAACTTTTCACTGCTTCTAACAACTATTCTCCCACACCATATATTCTTAATACCTTCCACAGAGCATCTCTATCAACTCTATCATATGCCTTCTCCAGATCCATAAATGCTACATACAAATCCATTTGCTTTTCTAAGTATTTCTCACATACATTCTTCAAAGCAAACACCTGATCCACACATCCTCTACCACTTCTGAAACCACACTGCTCTTCCCCAATCTGATGCTCTGTACATGCATTCACCCTCTCAATCAATACCATCCCATATAATTTACCAGGAATACTCAACAAACTTATACCTCTGTAATTGGAGCACTCACTCTTATCCCCTTTGCCTTTGTACAATGGCACTATGCACGCATTCCGCCAATCCTCAGGCACCTCACCATGAGTCATACGTACATTAAATAACCTTACCACCCAGTCAATAATACAGTCACCACCTTTTTCAATAGATTCCACTGCAATACCATCCAAACCTGCTGCCTTGCCGGCTTTCATCTTCCGCAAAGCTTTTACTACCTCTTCTCTGTTTACCAAATCATTTTCCCTAACCCTCTCACTTTGCATACCACCTAGACCAAAACACCCTATATCTGCCACTCTATCATCAAACACATTCAACAAACCTTCAAAATACTCACTCCATCTCCTTCTCACATCACCACTACTTGTTATCACCTTCCCATTAGCGCCCTTCACTTAAGTTCCCATTTGCTCCCTTGTCTTACGCACTTTATTTACCTCCTTCCAGAACATCTTTTTATTCTCCCTAAAATCTAATGATACTCTCTCACCCCAACTCTCATTTGCCCTCTTTTTCACCTCTTGCACCTTTCTCTTGACCTCCTGTCTCTTTCTTTTATACATCTCCCACTCAATTGCATTTTTTCCCTTCAAAAATCGTCCAAATGCCTCTCTCTTCTCTTTCACTAATAATCTTTATATATATATATATATATATATATATATATATATATATATATATATATATATATATATATATATATATATATAAACATATATGATTCATTAATAAATTATGCAAACTAGTCCCAGCACTTATTCATACAAAGAAAACCATTACCTTAATATATATATATATATATATATATATATATATATATATATATATATATATATATATATATATATATATATATATATATATATATATATTGTTGAATGTGTTTGATGATAGAGTGGCAGATATAGGGTGTTTTGGTCGAGGTGGTGTGCAAAGTGAGAGGGTTAGGGAAAATGATTTGGTAAACAGAGAAGAGGTAGTGAAAGCTTTGCGGAAGATGAAAGCCGGCAAGGCAGCAGGTTTGGATGGTATTGCAGTGGAATTTATTTAAAAAGGGGGTGACTGTATTGTTGACTGGTTGGTAAGGTTATTTAATGTATGTATGACTCATGGTGAGGTGCCTGAGGATTGGCGGAATGCGTGCATAGTGCCATTGTACAAAGGCAAAGGGGATAAGAGTGAGTGCTCAAATTACAGAGGTATAAGTTTGTTGAGTATTCCTGGTAAATTATATGGGAGGGTATTGATTGAGAGGGTGAAGGCATGCACAGAGCATCAGATTGGGGAAGAGCAGTGTGGTTTCAGAAGTGGTAGAGGATGTGTGGATCAGGTGTTTGCTTTGAAGAATGTATGTGAGAAATACTTAGAAAAGCAAATGGATTTGTATGTAGCATTTATGGATCTGGAGAAGGCATATGATAGAGTTGATAGAGATGCTCTGTGGAAGGTATTAAGAATATATGGTGTGGGAGAATAGTTGTTAGAAGCAGTGAAAAGTTTTTATCGAGGATGTAAGGCATGTGTACGTGTAGGAAGAGAGGAAAGTGATTGGTTCTCAGTGAATGTAGGTTTGCGGCAGGGGTGTGTCATGTCTCCATGGTTGTTTAATTTGTTTATGGATGGGGTTCTTAGGGAGGTAAATGCAAGAGTTTTGGAAAGGGGCAAGTATGAAGTCTGTTGGGGATGAGAGAGCTTGGGAAGTGAGTCAGTTGTTGTTCGCTGATGATACAGCGCTGGTGGCTGATTCATGTGAGAAACTGCAGAAGCTAGTGACTGAGTTTGGTAAAGTGTGTGGAAGAAGAAAGTTAAGAGTAAATGTGAATAAGAGCAAGGTTATTAGGTACAGTAGGGTTGAGGGTCAAGTCAATTGGGAGGTGAGTTTGAATGGAGAAAAACTGGAGGAAGTGAAGTGTTTTAGATATCTGGGAGTGGATCTGGCAGCGGATGGAACCATGGAAGCGGAAGTGGATCATCGGGTGGGGGAGGGGGCGAAAATTCTGGGGGCCTTGAAGAATGTGTGGAAGTCGAGAACATTATCTCGGAAAGCAAAAATGGGTATGTTTGAAGGAATAGTGGTTCCAACAATGTTGTATGGTTGCGAGGCGTGGGCTATGGATAGAGTTGTGCGCAGGAGGATGGATGTGCTGGAAATGAGATGTTTGAGGACAATGTGTGGTGTGAGGTGGTTTGATCGAGTGAGTAACGTAAGGGTAAGAGAGATGTGTGGAAATAAAAAGAGCGTGGTTGAGAGAGCAGAAGAGGGTGTTTTGAAGTGGTTTGGGCACATGGAGAGAATGAGTGAGGAAAGATTGACCAAGAGGATATATGTGTCGGAGGTGGAGGGAACGGAGAAAGGGAGACCA
Source organism: Panulirus ornatus (assembly GCF_036320965.1). Taxonomy (NCBI): domain Eukaryota; kingdom Metazoa; phylum Arthropoda; class Malacostraca; order Decapoda; family Palinuridae; genus Panulirus; species Panulirus ornatus. Next base: position 26,792,078 of record NC_092240.1, read on the forward strand.
AATTGGAGGTGGAAAGATGGAGTGAAAAAGATTTTGTGTGATCGGGGCCTGGGAAAATGCAGGAGGGGGAAAGGGGGGCAAGGAATAGAGTGAATTGGAGCGGTGTGGTATACCGGGTTGACGTGCTGTCAGTGGATTGAATCAAGGCATGTGAAGCGTCTGGGGTAAACCATGGAAAGCTGTGTAGGTATGTATATTTGCGTGTGTGGACGTATGTATAAATGTGTATAGGGGGGGGGTTGGGGCCCTTTTTTCTTCTGTTTCCTTGCGCTACCTCGCAAACGCGGGAGACAGCGACAAAATAAAAAAAATAAAATATATATATATAATATATATATATATATATATATTTATTATATTATTTATATGCATCTGGAGAAGCAATGAAAGAGTTTGATATGATGCTCAGTGAAAGTTTTAAGAGTATATGGTGTGGAAGGTAAAGTTGCTGTAAGCAGTTGAAAGCTGTAAAGGATGTAAGGCATGTGTACGATTAGGAAGGAGGAAAGTGAATGTTCCCAGTGAATGTCTGTTTGCGCAGGGTTGTGTAATGTCTCCCTGGCTTATTAATTGTTTATGGATGATTGTTAGGGAGGTGAATGCAAGAGTTTTGGAGAGAGGATCAGTATGCAGTCTGTTGTGGATGAATTGGGATTGAAAAGTGAGTCAGTTCTTATCGCTGATCATACGCTCTGGTGGCTGATTCGGGTTAAAATTGTAGGAAGTTGGTGACGATTTTGGTGAAGTGTGAAAAGAGAAAGCTGAGAGTGAATGGAATAAAAAGTAAGGTTATTAGGTTCAGTAGTTACAGGGACAAAGCAAATTCGGAGGTAAGTTTAATGGAGAAAACTGGAGGAGGTGAAGTGTATTAGGTATCAGGAGTGGATTTAGTAGCGGATGGAACCATGGACGCGGAACTGTCATGCACAATGCACTGAAACCAAAGCTCCCTCCACACCCAGGCCCCACAAAACTTTCCATGGTTTACCCCAGGACGCTCACATGCACTGGTTTCAATCCACTGACAGTCACGCCGACAGACCGGTATACCACATGTTCCAATTCACGCTATTTTCCTTGCAAGCTTTCCACCTTCTGCATGTTCAGGCCCCCGACGCGTCAAATGTTGTTTTTCACTCCATCCTTCCACCTCCAATTTGGTCTCCCCATTTCTCCTCGTTTCCCTCCACCTTTGACACATATATCCTCTCTGTTAATCTTCCTCACTCATTCTCTCAACGTGACCAAAACCATTTCAATTACAATCTCCGCGGCTCTCTCAACCACACTTTCTATTAACCACACAATCTCTCTTACCCTTTCATTAATTACCGATCAAACCACCTCACCACCACATATATCCTCAACATTTCATTTCCAACACATCCACCCTCCTCCGCACAACCCTATCTATACCCACGCCTCACATCCATATTACATTGTTGAACCACTATTCCTTCAAGCATTCCATTTTGCATTCCGAGATAATGTTCTCGCCTTTCCACACAGTTTTCAACGCTCCCAGAACTTTCGTCGCCCCCTACCCCACCCTGTGACTCACTTCCTCTTCCATGGTTTCCATCCCTGCCAAATCCACTCCCAGATATATAAAAACACTTCACTTCCTCCAATTTTTCTCCATTCAAAACATTGACCTCACAATTGACATGTCCCTCAACCCTACTGTACCTAATAACCTTGCCTTATTCACATTTACTCTTAACTTTCTTCTTTCACACACTTTACCAAACTCATTCAACCAGCTTTTGCAGTTTCTACCCGAATCAGCCACCCACGATGTATCATCAGCGAACAAAGAAACTGACTCACTTCCCAAGCCCTCTCATCCACAACAGACTACATACTTGCTACCCTCTCTCCAAAACTCCTTGTCATTCACCTCTCTAACACCCCAAATCCATAAACATATATATATATATATATATATATATATATATATATATATATAATTTTTTTTTTTTTTTTCAAACTAGTCGCCATTTCCCGCATTAAGCGAGGTAGCGTTAAGACAGAGGACTGGGCCTTTTTCGAATAGCCTCACCTGGCCCCCTCGTCCTTTCTTTTTGGAATATTAAAAAAAAAAACGAGAGGGTAGGATTTCCACCGCCCCGCTCCCGGTCCCCTTTTTTAGTCCGCCTTCTACGACACCAGGGAATACGTGGGAAGTTATCTTAATCCCCTATCCCAGGATAATATAATATAATATATATATAAATATAATATATATATATATATATATATATATTATATATATATATATCTTAAAAAATATAAATATTTTCCGATCGTCCACGGGAAAATGAACCCGAAAAGTCCCAAGTTCACTTTCGTGTAATAATCACAGTCTCAGGGGAGACACAATAAGAGAAATATAACAGTCATTGAATACCTCGAAGAGACGAATCTAGGACGTCTCCTTCGATGTATATCAACTGAACAGTTATATTTTCTCTCTTGTGTGACCCCCTAAGATGTGATTAGTAACCACGAAAGTGCACTTGGGAACTTTTCGTGTTTTCCTTTTCCCCGTGGACTCATAGGTAAATCTTGATCACTGCCGCACAAATTGTGATCCTTTCAAATATATATATATATATATAGTATAAAAAAAATAATATATATCTTCTTTCATACTATTTTCGCCATTCCCGCATTAGTCGAGGTAGTATATATTTATATATAATATATATATATAGTATGTATATATATATAAAATAATATATAAATATACTATATTTTAATTTTCCAAAAGAAGGAACAAGGGGGCCAGGTGAGGATATTCCAAAAAAGGCCCCAGTCCTCTGTTCTTAACGCTAACCCTTCGCTAAACGCGGGAAATGTGAATAGTTTAAAAGAAAAGAAAGATATATATATTTATATTATTTATTTTGCTTTGTCGCTGTCTCCCGCGTTTGCGAGGAGCGCAAGGAATCAGCGAAAGGAAATGGCCCAACCACCCCTCATACACATGTCTTTACATACACGGTCCACACTCGCAAATATAACATACCTATACCCATCTCAATGTAAACATACATATACACACAAGCAGACAACATACATATTTACCTTGCACACATTTCACACTGTCTGCTTATTCTTCCCTTCGCCACCTCGCCACCACATGGAATTTACTCCCCTCCCCCTCTTGTGTGCGACGGAAGGTGGTAGGCTTAGGAATAGACAACCAAAGGCCCCATTCGTTCACACTCTGTCTCTTGCTGTCATGCAATAATGCCGAAACAAACAGCTCACTTTCCACATCCAGGCCCCACAGAACTTTTCATGGTTTACCCCAGACGCTTCACATGCCTGGTTCAATCCACTGACAGACGTCAACCCCGGTTTACCACATCGATCCAATTTATCTATTTCCTTGCCCGGCATTTCACCATCTCCCCCCCATGTTCAGGCCCGATCACACAAAATATTTTTACTCATCTTTCCACCTCACAATTTGGTCTCCCACTTCTCAGCGTTCCATCCACCTCCGGCACATATATCCTCTTGGTCAATCTTTCCTCACTTCATTCTCTCCATGGGCTCAAAACATTTCAAACACCTCTTCTGCTCTCTCAATCACGCTCTTTTTATTTTCCACACATCTCTCTTACCATATCATACTGACTCGTTCAAACCACCTCCACCACACCATTGTCTCAAACATATCATTTCAGACATATCCTCCTGCGCACAACTCTATCAATAGCACACGCTCGCAACCATTACACCAATGTTGGAACTCACTATTCCTTCAAACATACCCATTTTTGCTTTCCGAGATTAATGTTCTCGCTTCCACACATTCTTTAAGGCTCCCAGGATTTCGCCCCCTCCCCCACCCTATGATTCTCTTCCGCTTCCATGGTTCCATCCGCTCCAGATCCACTTCCCTGTTATCTAAAACACTTTATTCCTCCAGTTTTTATCCTTCAAACTTACCTTCCAATTGACTTGTCCTCACCCTACTGTACCTAATAACCTTTGCTTCTTATTCACATTTACTTTAACTTCTTCTTTCACACACTTTACAAATCAGGTCACCAGCTTTCTGCATTTTTCTCACATGAATCAGCCACCAGCGCTGTATCATCAGCGAAACAACAACTGATCGACTTCCCAAGCTCTCTCATCCATCTACAGACTTCATACGTGCCCTTTCCAAAACTCTTGCATTACTCTCTAACAACCCCCCATCCATAAACAATGAAAAATCAATGCAGACTTCACACACCCCTGCCGCAAACTGCATTCATGGGGAACCAATCACTTTCCTCTTCTTCCTTCACGTTCACATGTCTTACTTCTAGATAATAAACTTTCAATGCTTCTAACAACTATTCTCCCACACCATATATTTTAATACCTTCACAGTAGATCTCTATCAACTCTTTATTTTGCCTCTCCAGATCCATAAATGCTACATACAAATCCATTTGCTTTTCTAAGATTTATAACAGTTCATTCTTCTAAGCAACACCTGATCCACACATCATCTACCACTTCTAAAACCACACTGCTCTTCCCAATGATGGCTGGTACATTGCATTCCACCTCTCAATCAAACCATCATATAATTTACAGGAATACTCAACATACCTTATTTTTTTTTTTTTTAACCTCGTTAATTGGAGCACTCACTCTTTATTCCCTGTGCTTTGTACAATGGCACTATGCACGCTTTTCCGCCAATCCTCAGGCACCTCACCACTGAGTCTTACGGTACATTAAAAAACCTTACACCCAGTCAATAAATTTACAAGTCACATTTTTCCAAATAGATTCCACTGAAATACCATCCAAACCTGCTGCCTTGCGGCTTTCATCTTCGCAAAGCTTTTACTACCTCTTCTCTGTTTACAAATAATTATCCCTAACCTCTCACTTTGCATACCACCTAGACAACACCCTATATCTGCCACTCTATAATCAAACCTTTCAACAAACCTTCAATAATTCCACTCCATTCCTTCTCACATCACACCACTACGTGTTTTCACCTTCCTTAGCGCCCTTCAACTTTAAGATCCCATATTTGCTCCTTGTCTACGCACTTATTTAATTTACTCCTTCAGAAATCTTTTTTATGCTCCTTAAAATCTATGATTCTCTCTCACCCAAACTATCATTTGCCCTCTTTTTTCACCTCTTGCCCTTTTCTTGACCTCCTGTCTCTTTCTTTGATACATCTCCACTCAATGCATTTTTTTTCCCCTTTAAAACGTCAAATGCCTTCTTCTTCTCTTTCATCTAATAATCTTTATTTATATATATATATTATTTTTTATTTATATATATATATATATATATATATATATATTTATAATATATATATAAACAGATATGTTTCATTATAAAATTATGCAACTAGTCCCAGCACTCTTTTCATACAAAGAGAACCAATTTATCCTTTATTTTTTTATATTATATTTTTATATATATATATATATATATATATTTTATGTATATATATATATATATATAAATATATTATATTTTTGTTGAATGTGTTTGTATGATAGAGTGGCAGATATAGGGTGTTTTGGTCGAGGTGGTGTGCAAAGTGATGATGAGGGGTTAGGGAAAAAGATTTGGTAAACTGAGAAGAGGTAGTGAAGCTTTGCGGAAGATGAATGCGGCAAGGCAGCAGGTTTGGATGGTATTGCAGTGGAATTATTGAAAAAAGGGGGGTGACTGTATTGTTGGACTGGTTGGTATGGTATTTTAAATGTATGTATGGACTCTTGGTGAGGTGCCTGAGGATTGGCAGGAATGCTGTGCATAGTGCCATTGTACAAAGGCAAAAATGGGGATAGAGTGAGTGCTCAAAATTTCAGGGTATAAGTTTGTTTATTGGTTTTCCTTGGTATATTATTATGGGAGGGTATTGTTTGAGGAGTGTGAAGGCTTGCAAGGCATCAGTTTGGGGAAGAGCAGTGTGGTTTCAGAAGTGGTAGAGGATGTGTGGATCAGGTGTTTGCTTTGAAGAATGTATGTGAGAAATACTTAGAAAAGCAAATGGATTTGTATGTAGCATTTATGGATCTGGAGAAGGCATATGATAGAGTTGATAGAGATGCTCTGTGGAAGGTATTAAGAATATATGGTGTGGGAGGAAAGTTGTTAGAAGCAGTGAAAAGTTTTTATCGAGGATGTAAGGCATGTGTACGTGTAGGAAGAGAGGAAAGTGATTGGTTCTCAGTGAATGTAGGTTTGCGGCAGGGGTGTGTGATGTCTCCATGGTTGTTTAATTTGTTTATGGATGGGGTTGTTAGGGAGGTAAATGCAAGAGTTTTGGAAAGAGGGGCAAGTATGAAGTCTGTTGGGGATGAGAGAGCTTGGGAAGTGAGTCAGTTGTTGTTCGCTGATGATACAGCGCTGGTGGCTGATTCATGTGAGAAACTGCAGAAGCTGGTGACTGAGTTTGGTAAAGTGTGTGGAAGAAGAAAGTTAAGAGTAAATGTGAATAAGAGCAAGGTTATTAGGTACAGTAGGGTTGAGGGTCAAGTCAATTGGGAGGTGAGTTTGAATGGAGAAAAACTGGAGGAAGTGAAGTGTTTTAGATATCTGGGAGTGGATCTGGCAGCGGATGGAACCATGGAAGCGGAAGTGGATCATAGGGTGGGGGAGGGGGCGAAAATTCTGGGGGCCTTGAAGAATGTGTGGAAGTCGAGAACATTATCTCGGAAAGCAAAAATGGGTATGTTTGAAGGAATAGTGGTTCCAACAATGTTGTATGGTTGCGAGGCGTGGGCTATGGATAGAGTTGTGCGCAGGAGGATGGATGTGCTGGAAATGAGATGTTTGAGGACAATGTGTGGTGTGAGGTGGTTTGATCGAGTGAGTAACGTAAGGGTAAGAGAGATGTGTGGAAATAAAAAGAGCGTGGTTGAGAGAGCAGAAGAGGGTGTTTTGAAGTGGTTTGGCACTTGGAGAGATTGTGTGAGTTAGATTGACCAAGTGGATATATGTGTCGGAAGGTGGACCGGGACGAGGAGAAGGGGGGAGACCAAATTGGATGGGTGTAAGATGGAGTGAATTGATTTTGGGTGATCGGGGCCTAAAACATGCAGGAGGGTGTATGAAAGGAGGGCAAGGAATAGAGTGAATTGGAAGCGGGGTGTTATACCGGGGGTTGGACGTGCTGTCAGTGGATGAATCAAGGGCATGTGAAGCGTCTGGGGTAAAAACCATGGAAAGCTGTGTTGGTATGTATATTTGCGTTTTGTTGTTGGGACGTATGTATATTCATGTGTAAGGGGGAGGGGGGTTGGGCCATTCTTTCTTCTGTTTTCCTATGCGCTACTCGCAAAAAGCGGGGTGACAGCGACAAAGTATAATTAAAATAATAGTATATAGATATATCCTATATATATTATATATATATATATATATTTATTATTTATTTATACATATATCAATGAGCATATAAGATTTATCAATAAATCACGCAATGTAGTCCTAGCACAAATTCATGCAAAGAAAATCATTATCTTAAGAAAATGGAAAAACGTTTATCTAAGCATGAGTAACAACACCTATTCATTTAATAATACGGTAAATTATTTTCAGCTGAGGACGTACGGACGTGTCTAGATGACGGAGTAAAGACGAAATAGTGCCAATGGACTTTTTGATTACTGCCTTAGAGCTGTTGGGAGGGATTATTGGTTGGTGTGGAAACTTTGGAGCAGAAACATTTTGCATCAATAGTCGAGCGTGTAAACGTCCGTGGAAAAAAAAAAATTTCTAGAAACTGTTTAGGAAAAAGGTAACGGTTGATGATGGTCCACTACGAAACGCACACGGTGGTCGGAGAACGCCATTCCATGACCAAGAGTAAGAGATCATATATGGTTACTAATGCGGTATGAATCTCCAGACGAGCATACACTCAGGGAAATTCATATAAAATAACTTGATCGGTTGTTTCACGATAAAGAAATAAAAAAAACAAAGACTAATTTTTCGGTTACATTTTTGTACATGGCAAACTTACGTGATATACAATACTGCTAAGGAGTGAGGTATTGTATACATCCATCCTTTGGAGTCATTACCCTGAAAGTATACGTATATGAAGCTATTTATAAAATGACTAGAATACAAAAGAGCCTCTTCTGGGAAGTAGTAATGCAAGGACTTAATCAATTTAACCGTTCATCCGGAGGTTTATTGCAATCAACCTTCTTTCATTCAAATCTCTTGCGACTCCCGTTTTCTGTGGAGGGTTACTAGCATATGCCCAAAACAGGCAACGAGTCAACAATACTTTACAAGCGGAAATTTGACAGGATTCGTTTTTTTTTCCCTAGTTGTATAATAAAGGTGGCTAGTAATAAACGGTGTTTACATGTTTGAAATAATGCATGTACAAAGGTTTACCAAAAACATAACAATGACACAGACTTAATGATATATGAAAATAGTTACCCCAAACATTACGTAAGGAATAGAAGAAAACGCATAGTAGATCCCTAACTTACGTATATCATATTGATTCTACTTTTCGTTTATAATTTACGATCCTTTACATATAGATACACTGTCAGCTACACTAGGGATAGAGACCTTTTAAAGAGGTATATATATATATATATATATATATATATATATATATATATATATATATATATATATACATACATAGATAATGTAAATGACAATTTTGAAGAAAAATTTTCAAAAGTGACAGAAAACGCACCAAAAATTCTACAATTAATTCAATGATCTTCGCAAAATGTTAAATAAAATATTTCAAAACAAAGAATTTTCTGCAAGATGGGTTAAAAGTCATCGTGTGCGTGAACAAGTTCTTTCTAATAACGTGAACTGGCTAAAGGGAAAATAAAACCCAAATTCAAACTCGTGACAACAAACGAATACGTCACTGGAGAATACACTGCAAGTGACAGTGACATGATCATACATAAGGATGAATGACAATGAACAGCAAATGATCCGGCAGAAAATGATGTGCCAACGTGTATGGGAGGGACAGCATCACATATTCTTACGGCTAGTGAGACAGGCAAGTGAAGGAGAACCAGGTATCTGAGAGGGAAGAGAACTAGACTTGAATAACTGTTGACCAACTGGTCACTACTGACAACACAAATGAACTCACGACACGAACGAAAAAGTTGATGACGCAAAACTGTGCAATCAAGCATCACTGAGCACTACAAACTGGGAGCTGCGAACCCCCCCCCATTTCACTCTCACCATCACATCACTCTCCATCCATCACATTACTCTCCACCCACCACATCACTCTCCACCCATCACATCACTCTCCACCCACCACATCACTCTCAACCCATCACATCACTCTCCACCCATCACATTACTCTCCACCCCTCACATCACTCTCCACCCATCACATTACTCTCCCCCCAACACATTCACTCTCCACCCCTCACATCACTCTCTACCCATCACATTACTCTCCACCCAACATATCACTCTACACCCATCACATCACTCTCCACCCATCACATCACTCTCCACCTATCACATCACCCTCCACCCATCACATCACTCTTCACCCACCACATCATTTTCCACCTATGACTGGAATCCGGGGTGCAGTGAAGACGAGGGTGTAGTGAAGAATTCATTGTGAACATAAGGGTGCAGTATAGTGATGATAAGGGTGTGGTGAAGATGAGGGTGTAATGAAGATGTAACTTAGTGAGGAAGTGGGTGTAGTAAAGATGACCTCTGCCCCGACCCCACCCATAAAGAAAAAAGAAATAATGATCCAAGTTAGGTTCGAGTCCGGCCGAAGTTAGTAATAACAGGTTTGAACTATGAGATATAATTAGTTATGTCATATGTACAACGATAGACAAAAGTCGAGTCGCGGTGTTATCCGAAGATGAAATGTAACTCGTGAACCTTAAGAATCAGAGCCCCACCACAGTTACATACTCCTGGTTGGCAAGCCTGAATTCCTAAAGCTTCATAACTGCTCGCTGATCAGCAGCAGTTCGCCTGGTCATGTCAGCTTCCACCTGCGCGCAGAACACAATACACCCTAGTATGAAGACAGCAAAGCATCATGCATCCAACTAGCAGGGAGATGAGAGGTGACATGATCTCCCTTTACATGGCACACACATGTGGAGAACCGTCACCGCTCCGGTCGCCCCCGTGTTGCACCACCATAACAAGGGCAAGAAGTAGCTCCAACGATGGAAGGGTGACCCTACGAGCAGCGCTTCGCCGTGTGGGACGCGTTCTAGCTAGAATGCAGCACACGAAGAGGTGTGCGAAGACTTCGGTCCGTCTGCTTTACTCGCTCGAGCGCCCATCTGTGAGACCTACCTTGACGTAGAGAGACGAACAGGATCGATTACCCTTTGCAAGACGGTATGGCGAGATGCCACGGGAGTTACGGCAGCGTGTCATGTTTCGTGACGAGGTTTTGCTCAGTTTGCGACCACGTTGTGTACAGAGAGTTAAACACAAGGCAAGCTAACGCATCATTATAACAAATCATTGTTCAGCACTGTCGATTTTCTCTTACGTGTTCCTGCTTCATGCAAAGCATCAAGTTCCCGACATAATCAATGGAAGTTATCATTATACTGTCCTAGTTGGCAGGAGGTTATCTTTCGTCAGTCCTTTCATCACCACAACTACGGCATTATCCTCTCCAACCTTCCTTTACATTCATCCTAACGTTACCTATTCTTATATGCAGATATGACGCGGAATATGTTGTTGCTTCGTGAAGGAGGAGTGGCCACATCACGGACGGAGTCTGAAGCTGGACGACGTGGGGTTGTGCAGGGTAGCTGGCCGAGGCATACCGTCGTCTCATAGCTGAAAAATATATGTTGAAATCTTGGAAAATCTGATACCATTTACGAAAGCGGTACTCGCGGAGGGAGAAAGATTTCACATTCCTTTGGCTCAAGACAACAGCCCTATCCACAATGCACGGATTGCAAGGTACTGGTTCGTGACGAATCCTGAGGGAACACTCCTTAGCTAGCTTGCAAGATCTTCGGACCTCAGTCCGATAGAGAACCTCTGGGGCCAAGTGGATAAACAGTGGCTAGGATGCGACGACCGGACTCGGGAGAGAATTGTTCGGCTCTGTAATGGAGATATGAGAGAGGCGTTACTCAGCATCTCGTCGAATCGATGCGAGTAAGGCTCCCAGATGCCACTGCAGCGAACGGTGGCTATACCAAGTATGAACGTAGTTTCATGATGGTGTGTTCGATGGTGATACGTGGTGTTAGCGTGGGGATAGCGATACGTGGTGGTGGGGTGGTGGTAATGATGTATGTTGTGTGGTAGTAAATTAAGTGTAGTGATGCCTGTATGTACATCATATTACAATACAGGAATGGTTTATGTGTTGTTTCTCTTCTCCCATTTCAAGAAGGAGAGAGCGTGATTGGCTTGATGGTGAGGCTCAGAAATCCTTGGTCAGAGGTTCGAAGCTTCGAAAAGTCTGGGTGGACATGTGTGGTCTGAGGTTCGTGGCTCCACCAAGTCTGGTCTCCAGTGACCTAAAATGACCCCAATGTTTCCTATTAACCGTATATCTGTATGTGGCTTTGTATCATGGATAGCAGCTGACAACATTGCCCCGGCAGATAAAAAAGATAAAAGTCTGCAGTGCAACTATCAACCAAACATCTGCCCTCCATTACCTGCTCTAAGATAGCTTATAAGCAAATAAAAGAAAAGCTAAAAAAAAAAAATAATACTAAATCCCAGTGTATCAGAGATGTCTTGGTAAGTTGATGGTTACATAGGGAGCGCTGTGGGATTCGGTTCGCCATTCGAAAACATAATCCGATTATCATTATAACTGTGTCCCTGTAGACTGTACAAGCTGCAAATTTCTTTTGAAATCATTGGCACATAATACGACAATTAAGCACAGTTCATAATATTCAACGTATGAAAAGGACGAAAAGCTTATTTAAGGATTGAATAATACGCCACACAGAGAACTTATCTCGAGATTGTTATATAATGAAGAGCAATCATGCAAACGTGGAATAAATGGTAGAACTGAGATGGGGAAATGTGAAATATCAAATGAAAGTAGCACTCTGGAAGACGAATGGATTGGTTTGTTTCGCTTATTTATCAGATATATCCACAATCTCGTCACCTTGCAGTACATGGCAACTCATATCAGGGCTGCCAACCGTGCGTGTGACACGACGGGACGCACCAAACGTTTACCCGTTCGGTAGATGTTTTCACCAAATTTCACGATACGACTTTTGATGTTCACTGTAAGTTGATTTGAAAAAACCACAGTAAAACTGGCGCCTACTGGTCCTGAGTCTGGTGTGTAGCAAGACAACCTCAGTCAGCGAATGTCCTGGGGAAACTCTGGTCGACGACATCCATCCTTTTACACCAGTTGCAAGCCAATCGGGTCAACGCGGCAAGCGCTCCCCTGGTCCTATTACAAACACACCGCCATCTTCGCTTAATTCTTTCCCTTCTTTCACATGATTCTCATCAACACTTATTTGCATACCGGATAACTGACAACTGAGATTCTGTGTAGCGACAGGTTGCAATCATTATGACATGGTTTTCTACCGATTTACACGAAACAGACAAACTCAACGTCGGTTGGGCGCTGCTGGTCATTGTGGTATTATCGATATTTCATAATAATGATGTCATGTTACTTTATTCTTGATGCAGTATTCTCTACAACTGCACTTTTTATTAACCGATAAAACTTCACGTACTACGTTTGATTCGTTATCAACGTCCGTAATACTTCTGATGCATCAGCGGTTGTGTGGTTCAAAGGTAATATATATTCAACTTGTGCACTCGTGTCATTTCAACTATGGATGTGAGCACTGCTCCGGTGTCGTTTCTACACAAACGATATCAAACGAAGTCTTGATAAATCATGGTTCGCGTCTCTACGATGCTGTATCGCTTATCCTAGCCCACACAATAAATGTCGCTTATTCTAGCCCGCACAATAAATGTCGCTTATCCTAGCCCGCACAAGCTACTACTACTACTACTACTACTACTACTACTACTACTACTACTACTACTACTACTACTACTACTACTACTACTACTACTACTACTACTACTACTACTACTACTACTACTACTACTACTACTACTACTACTACTACTACTACTACTACTACTACTACTACTACTACTACTACTACTACTACTACTACTACTACTACTACTACTACTACTACTACTACTACTACTACTACTACTACTACTACTACTACTACTACTACTACTACTACTACTACTACTACTACTACTACTACTACTACTACTACTACTACTACTACTACTACTACTACTACTACTACTACTACTACTACTACTACTACTACTACTACTACTACTACTACTACTACTACTACTACTACTACTACTACTACTACTACTACTACTACTACTACTACTACTACTACTACTACTACTACTACTACTACTACTACTACTACTACTACTACTACTACTACTACTACTACTACTACTACTACTACTACTACTACTACTACTACTACTACTACTACTACTACTACTACTACTACTACTACTACTACTACTACTACTACTACTACTACTACTACTACTACTACTACTACTACTACTACTACTACTACTACTACTACTACTACTACTACTACTACTACTACTACTACTACTACTACTACTACTACTACTACTACTACTACTACTACTACTACTACTACTACTACTACTACTACTACTACTACTACTACTACTACTACTACTACTACTACTACTACTACTACTACTACTACTACTACTACTACTACTACTACTACTACTACTACTACTACTACTACTACTACTACTACTACTACTACTACTACTACTACTACTACTACTACTACTACTACTACTACTACTACTACTACTACTACTACTACTACTACTACTACTACTACTACTACTACTACTACTACTACTACTACTACTACTACTACTACTACTACTACTACTACTACTACTACTACTACTACTACTACTACTACTACTACTACTACTACTACTACTACTACTACTACTACTACTACTACTACTACTACTACTACTACTACTACTACTACTACTACTACTACTACTACTACTACTACTACTACTACTACTACTACTACTACTACTACTACTACTACTACTACTACTACTACTACTACTACTACTACTACTACTACTACTACTACTACTACTACTACTACTACTACTACTACTACTACTACTACTACTACTACTACTACTACTACTACTACTACTACTACTACTACTACTACTACTACTACTACTACTACTACTACTACTACTACTACTACTACTACTACTACTACTACTACTACTACTACTACTACTACTACTACTACTACTACTACTACTACTACTACTACTACTACTACTACTACTACTACTACTACTACTACTACTACTACTACTACTACTACTACTACTACTACTACTACTACTACTACTACTACTACTACTACTACTACTACTACTACTACTACTACTACTACTACTACTACTACTACTACTACTACTACTACTACTACTACTACTACTACTACTACTACTACTACTACTACTACTACTACTACTACTACTACTACTACTACTACTACTACTACTACTACTACTACTACTACTACTACTACTACTACTACTACTACTACTACTACTACTACTACTACTACTACTACTACTACTACTACTACTACTACTACTACTACTACTACTACTACTACTACTACTACTACTACTACTACTACTACTACTACTACTACTACTACTACTACTACTACTACTACTACTACTACTACTACTACTACTACTACTACTACTACTACTACTACTACTACTACTACTACTACTACTACTACTACTACTACTACTACTACTACTACTACTACTACTACTACTACTACTACTACTACTACTACTACTACTACTACTACTACTACTACTACTACTACTACTACTACTACTACTACTACTACTACTACTACTACTACTACTACTACTACTACTACTACTACTACTACTACTACTACTACTACTACTACTACTACTACTACTACTACTACTACTACTACTACTACTACTACTACTACTACTACTACTACTACTACTACTACTACTACTACTACTACTACTACTACTACTACTACTACTACTACTACTACTACTACTACTACTACTACTACTACTACTACTACTACTACTACTACTACTACTACTACTACTACTACTACTACTACTACTACTACTACTACTACTACTACTACTACTACTACTACTACTACTACTACTACTACTACTACTACTACTACTACTACTACTACTACTACTACTACTACTACTACTACTACTACTACTACTACTACTACTACTACTACTACTACT